>NW_027266264.1:202500-1402500 GCF_022045235.1 Haliotis cracherodii | reverse complement strand
TACTGGTCACATCAGGACGACCTTTCGCGAACTTTGACTGATCTATGAAATGACTGACAAGAAATCAGTATTAGCCAATCAGAAGGCAACTTTCTCGAACCTTATGACACAAGTTTCAAACTGGCGACTCGGCTTCGAAATCATATTTTGACGTATTCTTGATTAACAATTTCAACAACATTCTGGAATGGCTTATAGATGGCCAAGATTGTATGGATATAATCATAAAACCTGTAACTGTTGTTCGGAATTCCCCTCTGTTAAATATTTCGAGGTTGCATGATTAGAAAAAACATTCCGACTGTCACTTATGATCTGGTAAGCGACGCTCAGATTGGTTGGATGAGAGGTCGTTCTGACGTAACCTGTAATGGGATGCCCTCAGATCTTTGTTGAGCGGTAGCGAGAACTAAGATCTGATTTTAATGAGATTGAGAAGGTTCTAAGACCTTCAGTTGTTATGGTTTGAAGCTGGGGTTGAATGCACAGGGGTTAAGATGTCCCAGCTATGAAATCCAATAGACATGCTCCTGCATTCAAGAGAACAGAGAAACAAGGAGCTTTTACCTTGTGAGGACACCCGAATTGCAAAGACGTATGACACGACTCAGGGTCCACTTCACACCTACCCCCGGCAAACTTGTAAATACTCCAGCTAGATCCTGCTACAGAGGAGGGGTGTGCTGTTACCATGGTTACTTAGAAGTGCTTTGTTCCACATTACCACTAGCTTTGTGTATACAGCATCTGAGTAGGAGACAGGCCTGATGCCAGAGTTGCATCAGTGATCCTTGGGGTGATTTGTAAGTTCTGTTGACTTTGCAGCTTTGTATTTAACATATACAGCAAGTTCTTAATAAATATCAGTTTGATAAGAAGTTATTTGTCATTTGTTGATTTTACTAGTTCTGGACTGAAATAAATGACTGCAGTGAGATGAAGAAAGCTTGGCATTGATGGATCACTGGTTGATGGTGTTGCAACATGCTGTGTAGAGTTGTCTCCCTTTGTTGTTCCACTTGCGACCCAGATTTCCCTGATTTATGCCCTTGGTTTGTCAGCTACTTGTGATCCTGGGTTTGACTGAATGTGTGATGTCAACAACATACCACGATCCTGGGTTTCACTGAATGTGTGATGTAAAACATACCATGATCCTGGGTTTGACTGAATGTGTGATGTCAACAACATAACATGATCCTGGGTTTCACTGAATATGTGATGTCTACAACATACCACGATCCTGGGTTTGACTGAATGTGTGATGTCTACAACATACCATGATCCTGGGTTTGACTGAATGTGTGATGTCTACAACATACCACGATCCTGGGTTTGACTGAATGTGTGATGTCTACAACATACCACGATCCTGGGTTTCACTGAATGTGTGATGTCTACAACATACCACGATCCTGGGTTTCACTGAATGTGTGATGTCTACAACATACCACGATCCTGGGTTTCACTGAATGTGTGATGTCTACAACATACCACGATCCTGGGTTTCACTGAATGTGTGATGTCTACAACATACCACGATCCTTGGTTTCACTGAATGTGTGATGTCTACAACATACCACGATCCTGGGTTTCACTGAATGTGTGATGTCTACAACATACCACGATCCTGGGTTTCACTGAATGTGTGATGTCTACAACATACCACGATCCTGGGTTTCACTGAATGTGTGATGTCTACAACATACCAGGATCCTGGGTTTGACTGAATGTGTGATGTCTACAACATACCACGATCCTGGGTTTCACTGGAGTGAATGTGCGTCCCTTCTTTCCCCACACATTACTTATTTCACAAATATGTCGGAGTAATCATGTTTTTGATAACATAATAAAGGAAGAACTAACAACATTAGTCATAAATATTTCAATTTAATACAAAACATTTACCATGTTTACAGGGATATAACATTTATGCCCTACAGAAACTACTACATCCTCGAAGTGTTACCGATTCCTTATCGGTCCTCATAAGCTAATGCTGTTATCTGGAACAACCATCCGACCAAACAAAGGTACCTTAATGATAATATCAATATGATATTTGCATCCTTCACAGGACGTTAACATGCACGTCACTACAGTACACAGGTTATGGGTCTCTATGTAATACTTCACACATCTAAATACTTACACCATGGACACTCTATACAGTCAGCATCCTCCAAACATTTCCTCCTCAGCCCCTAATTGTCCCCAAGCTCACCTTCTGTAGCATGTTGTCCTGCATCAGGTGAGCTACAGTGAAACCCTGTTAGTCTGGATACCCCTCGTTCATCTGGCCAACTGGGAACAGTCATGTATCTACAAAGGGACAATACTCTACACCAGCGGTAAGTCAATCCATCATGGGGAACCACCCCATACTGAGTAACAGAGTTCATTGCATTGTGGCAAACACCAAAGCCCTTCACTCAAACAACAGAAATATCTTGACATTATGTACTCGGCATGGAAAGTGACTATTTGCAACTGTGTGCAGCTTTTGTTGATCCACTGGTATATATTTAAGAAATTAAAAAAATGATATGCTTGACAGATTTTGAGAAGAATGCAATACTGGAAACATACTATGCGGCATATAAAATACCAAACAACAGAAGATAGTTCCTGTCTATAGCTGTCTTCCCGGGCAGCAATGGTCTGGTTCAAGTACATATGTACTCAACACCAGAAAGATATTCTCCAAACTTTAGCATGCATTTCCAACAAACATATATATACACTGCTGTATGTACACTGAAAACAAAATAACACACGCTGACATTCCTTTCAAAAGAAGTCTATGAGCTGGCAATACGACATTAGTGGAGGTTACGAGTGATACTGCGGCAGCAGAGACGCTGGGACTACTGGCGACGACGAGGTTGGTGGTCCTGCACAGTATGGAAGATGGAGCAGGGGCAGTAATGATGTTGATGGATCAATAAGCTGAGGTATCTCTGCTGCGGATTTGGGGCATTTGACTATTGAAAACCATTAATGTCCTGAACTACTGATATTCAGGAGAATGAGTGTTCTTTTATGCATGACATCAATAAGGTCCCTGCCTTTACACCAGTAGTTACTGCTTCTTGCATCAGCTGTTGCACTGTTGTGTGTGCTGATGCAACAGTTTGCCCCAGAAAATGGCAAGTATTTATCATTATGTGTTAAATCAAGGAGCCGAAACTACAGAGAGGGACCTAATTGAGTCATGGGAGATCAGTCGTAGTGAGGCTACCATGTTGACCTTGGCATTCCCCGGCGTCCTCCAGATGTCCTCAGCAGTAGCTGCACACAACATCAGACCTTCACATATTTTCTATTGCCTGTTCTTATTCTATTAGAGTGAGTGAGTGAGTAACTTTAACGCCGCTTTTATTAATATTCCAGGAATATCACGGCGGGAGACACCAGAAATTGGCTTCACACGTACCCATGTTGGGAATCGAACCCGGGTCTTCGGCATGACGACCAAACGCTTTAACCACAAGGCTACCCAACCGTCCCCTATTCTAGAAGAGGAATATATCTGTGCACACTTTTTCATAATTTCACAATCACTAAGTATGTTTAATGTCATGCAAAACAAAGCCAGTCCCCATCCGTCATATCATCAATGTGCCTCCAGACTGTATCCCCAAACAAACACCCCCACCCTCCCACGCACCCTGTCCTGGAGAGGTAAACAAAAAGTAGATTTTTGGCAACACATGAATAGGATTTTCAAGCCAGAAATATGCAAGTTTTCTTCTGGAAATATCACATTTGTAAGAGGAATCACATTGTCTGATTTTCTGAACGTTAGTTTGAAACGCATGTGAAATGTAGCACTCTGTAGGCTGGGGGATGCCCTGTATACAATCTCATCACAATCAGATCTTTTACTCTGATACAACACCTCAGTGCGACATCAAAGAAAGCCGCGTCTGATGAACTTTCTAATCAGCCAATGAACATTGATGATTCTAAATTTTTGGTGCCAATGAGTGAAGCATTCAGACAAGCCTATATTGAAAATGAAGTTAATCCGTCAGTTCCCAATGTAACTGATAAAGGCAGCACCAGTATAGTCTTGTGGATACAACAAGTGGAAGACACCAAGAAGCAAGTATGATCAACTGGCTCTAGAATCACACATCCTCCATGTAGAGTTCACCTCTAGAGTTATTAGAGTAAAACATTTGATTTCAATGAGACTGCCCTGTATCTACAGCTGTTGCTGTCCGTGGATCACTGTTTGGGTGGAGGAGCATGTGACAGGTCCAGTAGCCCGGCCATAGCCACCGACGGCAGGAGGACGTTCTGTATGTACATGTAGGGGTTGTTGTAGTCATTAGCCTGTGCTTCCAACATGCTTGGGTTGTTGTAGTAGTCAGCCTGCTGATGTTGCTGTTGCTGCTGCTGTTGCTGTTGCTGCTGTTGCTGTTGAGCCCGATTGTCCACGACAGTTTCGGCGCCAATAGGTGGGGGAGGAGGGGCATTGTGATGATATGCCACCATGGACGGCGGCATGGTCACCGTCTCATAGACCATGTTATGCTGCTGCTGTTGCTGTTGCTGTTGTTGCTGTTGCTGCTGTTCCTCCCCCATGTGAGATGCTACTTGTTGATGCTGCTGGGGGAGGGTGTAGATGGGTGCCTGGGAGCTGTGGGCTGCTTCTGTCATCTGGTCCGACACGACATTCATGATGATCGTCTCGTGGTCAGAAGCCACAGAAGTCACAATTGGGATTTGTTTCAGTTTGTACATTCTCTTCTTAGCGGGAGGAGATTTTATTGCCTGTTTGATTGCATTTGCTGCATCAAGAACTGCGACTTTCCTAACGGGTGGAAGTGACTCTTCGTCGCCATGCACCATCCTCATATGGCGTCGGAGATTGTACATGCGTCCGAAAGCCGAGCCACACCAGCACTTATGGTCCTTGGTCTTCTCGTGCGTCTTGATGTGGCGCCTCAGGGCGTTCTTGGCCTTGAAGGACATGTGGCACTCGTGGCAGGGGAAGTCCCTGATCTCGGTGTGCTTGTACTTATGATGCATCTCCAGCGTCTTCTTGGCGTGAAAAGCGGCCCCGCACACCTCACAGATGAAGTTGCGAAGATTCTCAAAGTGCAGTGCGATGTGTCGCTTCAGGTTATTCTGTTCCCGACACTTGTAGCCGCAGTACTGGCAGGTGTGGGGCTTGTCCCCGGTGTGGTAACGGATGTGGCGCTGCAGGGCCTGTTTCCTGAACAACACGGAAAACAGTCACAGCATTACTTGCAGCATGTATTCAGTTACAGGTATCAGCAACATGGCTGTTGTTACCATCGTCCTATACTGCTGGAACTTAAGAAGTTAACTGGCAATGTATATCTCAAGGTTTTTTTAAAGCTTCAATTTAATGGTTCTGATTAAATACTGTTTACACTGGGTGAATACTTACAATACTGGGTAAATACTATCTGCACTTGGTGTATACTGTCTACTCTGGGTGAATACTTTCAATACTGGGGGGAAACAATCTGTGCATGCTTGAAGTATTTGACAATACTTAATGAACAAAGTAGTATATAATACAAACACCATACTTGAAGTTGTAATTGTATACATAGGTTCAAAATAGTAAAATTTGTCTGACTGACTTGGAATAACCTTCAGTTGTTGTGTCATTATTATGAAGAGTTGCTATGGTTACCTGAAGTAAGCTTTGCCACATTCTGAACACAGGTATTTCTTCTCCTGTGTGGACAGCCCCGCCTTCAGACAGTGATTGTAGGTCTGCCGGTGTTTGGCAAGGGCCTTCGTTGTCCGGAACGACAGCTGACACGTAGCGCACTCTAATGGCCGCTCGCCTGCAACAACCACAGATCCATAGATCACACACCAACATACAGCATATACATATCTTCCACATATCTTGGAAACTAGACTTTTATAGTCAGTTAACTCCCTTGCCTCGGAAAGATGCATTATACACAGATACTGGTGTGGATGAGTGAGTTACCTACCTGTGTGTATCCCTGTGTGTATGAATGGTTGACCTATCTGGGTGTATCTAGGTGTGGATGAATGGGTGACCTACCTGTGTGTATCCAGGTGTGATGAATGAGTGACCTACCTGTGTGTATCCATGTGTGTATGAATGGTTGACCTATCTGGGTGTATCTAGGTGTGGATGAATGAGTGACCTACCTGTGTGTATCCATGTGTGGGATGAATGACCTACCTGTGTGTAACCAGGCGTTAACGAATTACCTACCTCTGTGTGTATTCATGTGTGGATGAGTGAGTGATTGAGTATGGTTTTACGCCGCTTTTAGCAATATTCCAGCAATATCATGGTGGGGGACACCAGAAATGGGCTTCACACATTGTACCCATGTCGGGAATCGAACCCGGGTCTCGGCGTGATGAGCGAACGCTTTAACCACTAGGCTACCCGACCGCCCCCCATGTGTGGATGAATGACCTACCTGTGTGTATCCAGGTGTTTATGAATGACCTACCTGTGTGTACCTGGGTGTGGATGAATGACCTACCTGCGTGTATCCAGGTGTGGATGAATGAGTGACCTACCTGTGTGTATCCAGGTGTGGATGAATGAGTGACCTACCTGTGTGTGTCCAGGTGTGGATGAATGAGTGACCTACCTGTGTGTATCCAGGTGTGGATGAATGAGTGACCTACCTGTGTGTATCCTCATGTGGATCTCCAGCTGCATCGGACGCTGAAATTTCTTGAAACACACATAGCACTCGAACTTCTTCAGCTCTGGCTGGGGCAGGTCGCCGTGGATGATGCGGCGGTGACGTAGAAGTTCCTTGTTCCGTGTGAAGCACATGTTGCAGTCCGGACAGTCATACTTCCTGTGCCCCACCAGATGCTGTAGGTACTGCTGCTGACGCTCGAACGTCGCGCCACATTTATCACAGTCAAACGATGCGGCCTTGTCGTGTTCAAGCATATGCTCTGTGTATATGGCAAAGTCTTCACAAATCTCGCCACACTTCAAACACACAAATGATGTCTCAGCATGGGTCTTATAATGCATGAACAGGGACACTTTCCGCACGAATGTCCTGTTACAGAAACGACAAATGTTCTTCGTGCTCCTCCCCATCACTTTGTTGTATTTGAGGTTGTGTGTTTCTAACATGTGCACCTTACAATGTTTCTTCTTCGTGAACTTCTCACCGCACGAGGGACACGTATAACTGACAGCCGAGAGTTTCTGACAGTCGTGATGCAGAAGTTCTACCTCGTTCTGAAGCTCACGTTTACAGTGCCGACACGACAGGAGATTGTTGCCATGTGATCGAATATGAACAGCCATTGATTTGTAATGTTTAAACTCCATCCCACAAGCTTTACACACAAACTTCTTCTTCTGAACATACAATCGCTTTGTTTTAGATGCATTAAACATGGATTTCATTTTACGCTTTTTCCTCCCTCTTCTTCGGGATACAAGAGTGTCAGGTTTATCCTCAAGCTCCATGTCTGCTTCCGTCACCCTCCTCATCTCCATCTTCACCACAGCTGCTTGTTTGGCCTTTCCGCTGCCTGGTGGCCTTCCTCGCTTGTTGGGCATTGGTTTGGGTTTAGGTACATCATCAAAAGCAACACCATCGTCTTCACAATCAGAGTCAGCATAACTTTGACGCAACTTTGTCATCCTTCCTCGCGACGATACCTTAACTTCTTCAGTTGGTTTATGGACAGGTGGTGCAACATTCTGTTTCCTGCGGGATTTGGTGACTTTGGGAACTTCCCCTGAAGTCTTCGCACCATCCTCTTGCTGATGATCTTTCTCAGTCTTCACGGGGACAGTCTCCGCCTTCACAGAGCGGGATTCAGTTGGACCTGATTCGGGAGTTTTGATCTGACCTCGGAGTTTCTGTAGGTATTCCTCCAGCAATCCCACAGCATTCTCACGTTCCCCTGATCCAAGAGTGGAAAAAACAGCTTCTATTCCTACAATCTGAAACATATTTGAACAATGTACATTAATACCAGATGAAACGAGAATGACACAGGTACAGAAGGTACATTTTGAGAGCTTAGCCTAACCTAGTCCTTTGTGCAACATCATGTATCCTGTGTGCAACATCATCTACCCCTGTGTGCAACGTCATGTACCCAGTGTGAAATGTCATCTACGCTGTGTGCAACATCATCTCCCATATGTGCAACATCATCTACCCTGTGTGCAACATCATCTCCCATATGTGCAACATCATCTACCCTGTGTGCAACATCATCTACCCCTGTGTGCAACGTCATCTCCCATATGTGCAACGTCATCTACCCTGTGTGCAACGTCATCTACCCTGTGTGCAACGTCATCTACCTGTGTGCAACGTCATCTACCCTGTGTGCAACGTCATCTACCCTGTGTGCAACGTCATCTCCCATGTGTGCAACGTCATCTCCCAAGTGTGCAACATCATCTCCGACATGTGCAACGTCATCTACCCTGTGTGCAAAATCATCTACCCCTGTGTGCAACATCATCTCCCATGTATGCAACGTCATCTACCCTGTGTGCAACGTCATGTACCCTGCCTGCAACGTCATGTACCCTGTGTGCAACGTCATCTACCCTGTGTGCAACGTCATCTCCCATGTGTGCAACGTCTTCTATCCTGTGTGCAATTACAAATCCACTGTGTGCAACGTCATCCCTGTGTCCAACGTCATCATCGCTGGCTTTTTTTCAGAGGAGTTCACAAATATTTGAAGGATTGACAGGAGATCAAGAAACAAATGTTCATAAAGTTCTGGTTCAGCATGGGTTTAAAACTGCATTCAAATTTCAGCCCCTAATGTTGATAGATATCCCTTGACTGCTGCAGCTGGCAACCAAAATCGGGAAAACTTCACGCCTTGAAGAAACCAGAAAATACCTGAAGCCATTACTTTTTCTCCTCTCTGTTACTAATGTGTCCCTCTGAGAGGAAGAAATCTGAAATATTTTTAGTTTCAATAATATTTCAGTCTACAAACAAACGATAACATATGGAACAGGACCATTATAATAAATTGTGGTCTGATCTTTATGAAAGATCAGCATGAAGATAGGCTACGTGTGGCACGTGGCATGCCTAATATCTGTGTGTTAATTATTGCTGCACACACAAATCAAGGGAGATGATCTCTATATGCCTTATGTGTTGAGGAATCAATCAGAACAAAACTTAGTTGGTTGCAAATACAATTTCACCATGAAGATATATCTTAAATAGATTAAATAACAGATTTAAACTTATCAATTCAATTCAATGGCTACAACATTACCACTAAATATTTATTTACTATCAAGGGTTACAGTAAAAAAAATTGAAACATATCATAAATTAAATATGGTAAACAGTTTATTATTTGGAGTACTTGCTTACGTTTGATAACTTTTGTATGAACTGAAATCAGATGTCATAAGATCTATATGTGGCTAATACATGTCATCTAACAGTACTTTTTCCGAAGTTGCAATGAATGGTCCCCCTGCAGCCAGAAACAACCCTTATGTCGAACACATCCTAACAACGGTGATTGATAAGCACAAAGCACCACTAATGCTAGCACACACCTAATTGTTGTAAACAAATGTAATAATCACTAATTAAAAGTCACAATAGCTAATTAGACGTCCACGTAACACCGAGATGGGGGAGCGTGGCGTGAGCTTGAGAGGGTCTGAGCAATCTCGTTAGTGGGCCCTTGGTCACACACGACCACGCCCCCCAGATCACATTATGCGAAACAGTTTTCCGTTTTTATTATTGAAAATGTTATTACCTTTTCTTGTATAGTCGAAATGGACTGCTTGGCCATACTGTTGTCGTATAGGTGCTGCTTGTCGCAGATTTCACCCTTGGAAATTTGACATGGCGGAGTATTCGTGTGGAGCCTCCAATTACCCTCTTCCGGTTAAGGGATCGATCATTGTGTATAATTTCGAGCACCTGTGGCTGCCTTGATCAGAGCACAAAAACTCACAAGACTTTGTATGTATTGTTTTGGGTACAGTTGCTTCAGACAGAAAAATCCGTTTTCCAATTCCTCGAGATAAAATTGCTACACCCAAAAACTTGGTGTGATTTTTAATTATTTAGGAAACAATTGCCACATCATACAAATTTGTTTGTAACCCAGCACATATTTTCACACGTATTAAGATGTAAGGAAAAAATCCTGGACTGCTTTTCGACGACTAAATGTAAACAAGAAAACGCTTAATTTGATGTATTCGTAATATCTTGTTCTACAACAAATCAGGTGTAGGGCCCGTTATAGCTGATAAGAGATTTGTTTTTGTTTACAAATGACTGAAATAAGCACACGTATTTTCCCAACCTAGTTCTGGGGTCCTTCGCCATCGATATTGCTTATTGCTAATCTTACATGATCCCGACATTAATTCATACTCTTATACTAATCAATGCATGTGATACCCGTATATTCCGGTCAAGTATTTCTTAATCTATCATTATATTGGATGCTTGAACATCCAGATACTTTCTGCTCGGTTCCTCGGTTTGAAGTAGCAGCGAATCGATTATAAGATATTGGTGGTCATTCAATGTTTTGCATACTCACGCACGCACGCACGCACGCACAGACAACTAGTGCGTAGTAAAGTGCGATCAACCTTCAGGGTATAATTCAGGGAGTTTATAGGAGGGGGATTCTCCTTGTTATCATCTTTGAGCAACTTTATTTACCGTACATTTTTGTCAATGGGGGCAAACAAATAACCCCAGTTTGTAATTTACTTAATGGTAGAGTATGTCAGTCTAATAATTCAATAACATGCAATGCATATTGTGTCGAAGTGAATCAAGTAATTTGTAAATTGACGGAAATTAATTTTAAGTAAATTAAAAGAATATTGAAGTTTGACTAGCGTGTAGACAGCCGCGCTGTTCAGAGGACATGGATCAATGATCAATATATTTACATAACGAAACGGCACGTGCAGGAACAGAAGTCTTCGAACATCGCGTGGTTGATGCCAGTGATTATCGTGGACTATAACCCATCCAATCATGGCAGACAATGTCGTTCATCAGAAGATCAAAGTTATTAAGGTCTCTATTGGACTGATAATAATCGGACGCGTTTGCGTGGGGGCGAAGCTTTAATCATAAAGGGAGGTAATCCATATACCAGAACGTATGTAGTGATTACGGCGGTCAATATAACCATGACACAGACATCATATGACGACACACAGACATGTGTCAGCCTCTGTGGGGTGCAATGCCCATTATAGCACTTAAATCACCCAAAGACACAGCCAGACACGACACCTTGGCTCTTTGTTGTACTTGTCTCTGCGTCAGGCCACAGAAGATTTGTGCGTGGTTTTGTTTGTTGTTTAACGCTGCACTCAGCAATATTCCAGCTATATGAGCGCGGTCTGTATATAATCGAGTCTGGACCAGACATGCCAGTGATTGATATCATGAGCATTGATCCACACAAATGGGATACGATGACATGCATCAATCAAATCAGCGAGCCTAACCACTCGATCCACGTACGTTAGTCGCTTCTCACGACAAGTTTATACAAAGTGTTTCACAACAATATTATATCCGTAATGAATAACTGTAGATCTACCTCTACTAAAGTATATATCACGCCTGAAACTTCACGTCGACAGATAATGTCCAAATTATCAACTTTTTAACAGTCCACTGTGACACTTCGATAAACAGCTTTTATAATCGAATCCTTTTTTTCTCTCAAGAACAGGGCGGTCGGGTAGCCTAGTGGTTAAAGCGTTCGCTCGTCACGCCGAAGACCCGGGTTCGATTCCCGACATGGGTAAAATGTGTGGAGCGCATTTCTGGTGTCCCCCGCCGTGATGTTGCTGGAATATTGCTAAAAGCGGCGTTAAACCATACTCACTCTCTCAAGAACAGCGTCATGTAGATCAGGGAGAGTCTATTGTCTTTCCCCGTCAACGAATGGCATTGTCTTACATCACTCGTGCAGTCGTTGATTGCTCGGGTCAGGGAAGCCTAGTTTTTTAGTCGGTCATGTCAAGTTCACCCATGAGTTCAGTGTCAAAATGACCTTGACCAAGGTTGGATTCGGCCATACCGACTGATCGAGGTGGTCAGCTTACTAGGTTTGTCATGTTCGACAGCCTGTGCATGGAGAAGGGTTTAAAGTTCATAGCATAACACGTCAAGTGCACGACACGGCTGTGTATACTGCTCAAAAGAAGTTAAAGAACACCTGGCTCTTTCATACCACGTTTATTAATCCGTCATGCCCTGCCTCGTCCTGCACCATGACTGTGGAATATATTTATTCAATGAAAATGAAACCCATGTAGATATATACATACACAACAAGTCTCGGGAGCTCTAGCTAGCTCCATTCCACATCGGGAAAATAAATTGTTTCAATTTTAGAGGAGAGAAGGGTATTATGTAATATAAGATTTCATAGACAATATGTTAGACCGATTGGCTATGGTAATATGAAAAATTCGGGTGTTCTTGAATTTCTTCGAGTTTGAGTCTTTCAGCGACCCACTGCATTCGATTATTCACTTTGATAATAATAAAAATAATGAAATCCAATGTAAGAAATACTTTAAACTGAGGTTAATGATGACATTTTGACACTTAATGTCAGTCGAATACCCACACAATAACAAATGATGCAGTTAGAAGAAGTCAGTTTAACTCGTTTGTTTAACTCGACGACAGCTATTGTTGTGAAGCAATTGTTTCTTTTTCAAATTCTTCAACCGGTCTAATTTGGAGAATTTGAAAACTAGTTCATCTTTTTCCACAAGTAGTTAACAAGTTTAAAATGTATATGTCGCATGTCCTTTCAAACAGGATCTTTCCACGTCACAGTCTGGAGCCCTTTCCTATTCATTGTAACGCTGTGTTGACATTACATAACGACGTTAATCAATTTCTATAGATTGTTTGTATGTTGTTTAACGCCGCACTCAGCAATATTCGAGTTAAAAGACGGCGGTCTGTAAGTAATCGAGTGTGGACCAGACAACCGAGTGATTGACATCATAAGCATCGATCCACGCAATTGGGAATTGATGACATTCATAAACCAAGTCAGCAAGCCTGACCACCCGATTCCGTTAGTCGCCTCTGATGACAAGCATGGGTTGTTGAAAACCAATTCTAACCCGGAATCTTCACGGGATCTATACCAGATTTACATTTAAATAACTTAAAATAACCTTGAGAGAATATCTTAGTCTTTCCCAACCCCAATTACCAATTCAACATAAGATATGTACATGCGATTAATTCTCTAACACAGGAACGTATAATTATAGAAGTACGGCAAATTTAATGTGATTTACCGTTACTGTATTTTTGTGGTTAATAACTGCAAAAAAAAGTCGAGATATTCTGTTCAACAGTCCAGAGTTAGCAACTCTGTGAAATTAAAATCACGTCTGATGATTTGAGACTATTTGTTTCCTTTCTTGCATTATTGTCAGTACATCGTGAATTTGCAACATCAGCATTTGAGCGTCCCTCGCGCCTCGCTGCTACTGCTACTGTATGTTGTGTATTCTGTTGGTAAACAACAGCCGGACGAGTCCATTCTTGAAATGTGTTGATCTCGGGTCGTTATGCATCGTTAACGCCTGGCGCTGTCCACTGTAATAGACCGTCTGTATATTGAACCCTTTGCACTTCCACGAGGGTCGTGATACCGTTTCCGAGCTAGTGTGACCTGAGATGACCTATACTGACCTAGATAAGACCCAGCGCCCGCTCGCTGCTCTCTGAATGACCCCTCGCTCTGGTTCTGTGCGTGCAACACGGTCAGGGTGCCCCGGTGGAGCCAAAACGAGGCTTTGACTGGTCGGTGATCCGCGCACGACCTCTGATAGCTTGGTGTGGACGTACTTACATGATTTGCATTTAGTGACCTCGTAGACCTCTGTCAGGACAGGCCATATAGCTTTTATTTGTCAGCTTGATGCCTCCCGAATAGTGCCTTATTATCTATATACCCAATTATTGTCGGGTGACTGAGACCGTTTACTTGACCCTAAAGCCACCGATACGTTCATTCATTTGACGTAAGATTTTATATGGTCATTCAGTAGACATATTGTTTTTATTGTTTATAGAATGTTAATTCTTACTTATATCATAACATCAAGCTTACGTCAATACATTCCCAGAGCAGGGTTAGCTAAAAGGAACAATTATTGTGAATGTAAACTTCCAAAGATGATAGCGAGTTAATTGTTGTTTTTTCATCAAAACTAACTTCATTTGTATATTTCAACTGAACTTCTACATGAATAGGGTTTGTTTTAAATCGAATAAATGAGGACATCTTACAAACAGGAATATATATATATATATATATATATATATATATATATATATATATGTATGTATGTATGTATGTATGTATGTATGTATGTATATATATATATATATATATATATATATATATATATATCTCATATATATATTAGTTCAAGGAACAGTTGGGTGTAAGTAGCATTATCAGGAGAAAGATAATTAAATTTTATGAAGGCTTTCTACAACTCACTCACAGATATCTCAGTTCAAGGTTGCAAACATAATATGTATAATATGTATATAATATGTATTTGCCCTTCCAAGCTGGAAACTCATTCTGCAGGTAAAATAGCAAAAATCTTGGGCAAATCTATGCTATGTTAATTTATATATTTAACCTTTAGAAATATAATTTTACGGTCAGTTACCTGGGAAAGAACACATTTGCTTTATCATGTAAATATTCATAAACTACTAAAAGTTATTTCGGAAACATTTAGATAATTTTCTTATTAAAAGTGAAATCATAGGAAACTTATAAAAGTATTTTTCCCATTTGCGGTATCTCCTCTGGGGAGTCACGTATTGCCCAGTGTATCATATATGCTGCACATGCGTTTACTGTTAATCTTAAATGATACTAAACATATGGAAAGATAAGTATAATGGCATCGAAAACCCATTGATTATCTTCCCGCCTGCAACGGTGTCTCCCCCACTTGGCCCAGTCCTTACCCACAAGAGAGGTAGAAGTAGTTAGGTGACCTGGGTTTGCTATACTAACCTCTAAATAGACCCCCGAATCCCGCGAACCAAAAAAGGGTGGCAACCTCATGTATATATTTTCGACCATTAAATACACTTTTCGGATATACATGACAGCCTCAGTTGCCTTGCTGCATTGGCTACTCATCCGATGATTCAATCAGTTCTGAAATAGGTTTATGTCAATATTTCGACAGATGATGAGCTGGAAATATAGTCCTTGCAACTTGAAATAGTATTACCAAATACTGCGTGTATTAATTAGCGAAGATGATATACGTGTTCTAATACTTATGACATGCAAGCAAGCCATTCTGGCGATAAGAAATATTACTTAGAATAATGAAAACAAATGCAATGTGCTTTTCAAGGAATATCCATTTTGCTGTAACAAATGTTATACTTGAGATAACACATTCCTAGTAAAGTACAGATTTTGGTACACTTTTGGGACGGGACTCAAGCCAAAAAAGTACGAAAATCTGTACTTTACAAAGAAAGTGTTATCCCAAATATAACATTTGTTACATTTGACCACTTTCTAAATGGCATTGTGTGTTCATTCAATTTGCTAGCGATAAACATCATCATTACTCAACCCAAAAAAGTACTAGAATATGTACTTTACTAAGAAAGTGTTATCCCAAATATAACATTTGTTACATTTGACCACTTTCTAAATGGCATTGTGTATTCATAGCTTTCGGCCATGGGAGCCGTGCCAATTTACACTTGTCAGAGGGGTACTCAAAGTACGTGATCTAGACTACCAGTTTTGGACTTCCATTTTGTGGAAGCCTCGGTGGCTGAGTAGGTTAGATCGCTGACTTTGTGTGCTGGCGATTAGGCAAGTGTGGTTTCTAATCCTGGACGGGACTCAACCCCAAAAAGTACTAGAATCTGTACTTTACTAAGAAAGAGTTATCCCAAATATAACATTTGTTACATCGTCATTACTTTCGGATCATTGGGGTTACAATACGGTTAAGGTTCGAGCGCGTTTATATATTTAGTGCTGTGTCATATTCTTCCACTAAACGCGACGCCTGCGCTGGTGAAACACTTCTGTATCCACCATTCAACCCCTCCTTGACAACGGAATAGACCCGAATGCTTGTGCGGAGCAGGGTATAAGAAAGAAAAGGAACAATTATTATGCTACAAATCTCAATTAAATATTGTACGATGTCAAAAGACATTTGTTACAGCCTGATGAGTATCTATGGACTTAATCAATAATACACAAACACAAACCCCCACACCTTCAGTCCCTAAGTGTACTGCGGTGTAAACAGCGATTTAAAAAGTGACGAAACTAATATAAATTGTGAAGAAACTTGAATTGTTTCTGTTGAAACATTCATAAAGTGAGGTGACAAAGTTTTTCTCTCACTAGGTTACAAAGTTTACAACAATCTCAAAAGACATCTGTACACATTCAGAGTAAGTAAGGTTTTACTATATGAATAAATACTGGCTATTTGTACATTACACGGAAATGTTTATTTGAAACATGAACCTATTGTCATAAAAAACAAGAATACGTCACATGTTTGCGTCACATGTTTGTACTCGTAGATACCACAAGGTGCTTTAGTGCCCAGTGTGGAGAATAAATATCACGTCCTTCTCCCAAGCTCCTTCCCAGCGCGCGACACCTTCGTTACACTCTCGGTAACATATAGTATATAGGAGCTCCGCGAACGGGCTATCGCTGCGAGGAGCTTGTCGTGATTTCTACTATCTTTACAATAGCATAAACAAAAACAGCCAAGACATAAGCAATATACATATATCACCAGAAATCTAACTAATTATAATATTAGGATATTTGATAATATTAGAATTATGTGTCTTTTCTGCAATTACAAATTAATGATGTTATGAAATTTCAATATAATTTCCTGCGTTCCTCTGTTCATTTGTTGATTTTAGCTTTTAGATACACCCAATCCAACCAATCAGAAATACGATCGCAGTGAGCGTCAAAATGGCAGCCAAACCTAAAACAACACAGGTTTGACACATACATATCTAAATAACCCAGTACTAGCAGATGATGAGTGAATTTATCACCGACAGCCTGCAATAAGTTATTGCTTTCAATCAACACATCGTATCACATTAATCCATTTCCGGATTACTCATTGACATGCTGACCCGTGAAGCTCCGGTGTACAATATAGGTCTTCAGCAACCCATGCTTGCCGTAAAAGGCGGCTATGCTTGTCGTAAGAGGCGACTAATGGGATCGGGTGGTCAGGCTTGGTGACTGGTCGATTCATGTCATCGTATCGCAATTCGATTCTCATGATGTCAATCACTGGATTGTCTGGTCCAGACTCGATATTTTAGAGACCGCCGTCGGTGGAATTTTGCTGAGTGCGGCGTCAAACAACAAAAAAAACATTGACATTGTTCTTTGGAATATAGCCATCACCGTTGTCATTACAAACTGAAACATTGAGAGTATGTAAAGTACTGTTAGGGACAATGTTTCCCCAAAGAAATTATGCATTCTGACAGAACTGTTCTTACTGGTGTCATCACTGTCTCGCTAACTGAATGCCAAAATCAGTTCATAAAAGACCCCCCCAAAAAAACAAAACTAAGTATTTAAGACAGTTGTTACTTGAATGAGCAGGCCAATGAGGTGACATTACAGTTGTTCTATTGAATCAAATTCATAGATCAACTATCAACATATTTCTAAGTGAATTGTTAAGACTGATGATAATCCCATGTTGTACGTAGCATAGAGATGTGCTTGTTTTCTGTGGCTGATAGATATTCACCATGTTGTAGGTGGTCAACACATCCCGAAATGGAGAAGTCATGGCATGGAAAACCAAAACTGAGCAGGCCAAAAAGGGTGAAATTTTACGGGAAATTAATAAATTGGAGATACAGTAAGTAAAATATGGTGAACATCAGTTTACCGGTACATGTCTGGCAGTCAATCTCAATTCCTCATGGGATTCTGAACTAGGCAGGATGGGCTGTAATAGAAACATGGTATATACATATCTGAGTATGTCTCCAATGGTGGGACCAGGAACGTGACATATATATGAAAATGTGAGTGCTGGGCTGGTATTCATGTAATATCATTTTTGGTGACTGATGTTATTGACCTACTTTATACACCTAGAACAATGTCTTGTGTGTGTTTTGACGTACCATACGTTTTGCTGGATTGCTGTACTCACAGTGTCCCAACAATGGCTTGTTAACAAAGTATTAGTTTACTTGTACATTATCCCAACAAGTAAGTGATGTTTTGTAAATGACCCAACACTGGAGGTGAGGTGAAATGAGGTTTAAAGTCGCGTCCAAGATTATTGCACTTATATTGCGACGTGCATGCACGTGTGTGTGTGTGTGTGTAGCTGCTTGCACTGGTCTGGACTGATGCCAATTTATAGTGCTACGGTTTAACCTGAATACCTCATTCAGACACAGTATACTGACTCCGAGCCGACCAGTCCTTGCTTTAGCCCCCTTAATGCCGAATGCCAGGCAGGGTAACAACAAGTACCATCTTTGGCATCTTTTGGTATGACGCGGGCGAATACCAGGCGAATGCTCTACCCTAGACCACAGAGGTGGTCGACCCTACACAGTAGACCTAGTTCTCTTCTTCATGTTTTATCATTAGAATGCAAATGATATTGTTTCTGTTTTACTCTGAAGAATTCAGGCAATGGAGAGAGAAAAGGGAACACATATCTACAGCAAGCGAAGTGACTATAGAGCAGACTTCGTTCAACTTGAAGAGCAGGATAGCAAGATGACCACACAAAGGAAGACAGAAAGTATATAGAGCATTGATCATGTTAATATATTGGTTAATGTCACAGTCTTGCAATGTTCATTTCTCAAGTAGGCATCGGTCAAACAGAATATCTGAAGAAATACACCTTAGGCTACATATTTTATTCTCAGGGCACAAGACTGCCCTAACCATGGTAACATGAATTTTTTCAAATGTGATAAGGGAAAAGTTTGACTATTATAGGCTTAAAAAAATAAAAGAATTGGTTCTCAGGCAATGGTTTTTAAAGATATAGTGTGGGTGGGCAGTGTTTTTTGTTTGTTTTTTTTTACGGGGGGGGGGGGGGGGCTGTGCTCGTGTTCAAACTATATGTAACCAATAAACAGTTGTGTATTCGTATTAATAAACAGTTGTGTACAATCAACCTGGGAAAGGGCCTCCCTACATAAATGTATTCCTTGATGAGTAAAATACTGGAATACAGTATTTGACTACCGTTGGATTTGGAATAAATAAGGATTTTTTAATTATTTTTTTAAAAATGGAAATAAAAACGAAATGTGCATTAAACTTTATGATGATGCAGGCGGTGCCTGAGAACCAAGACTATTATTTGTTTTAGACTTAAATATTGTTGTTTATGGACCTGCTGTGCTTTTTGCTAAAATATTATGAGATTTCTACTATATTTCACATTAGATGTCTTACCAGATTGACTATTTCAAACTATAAGGTATACCTACATGACTATAAGGTATACCTACATGACTATACAACAAGACTTGGATAATTATTTGCTACTCTTCTTCCTACAGAGATAAAGTTACGCCAACAGTTAGAGAAGATAAGTCACATGGTGAAGAGGTTTCAACGGGAACTGAAGGATATCAAACCTACACCTGAATGTAAGCTCCATCTCATTGTAATTATCATGATGATGTTTGTAGCATGCATAATGCATTTAATCATGCATAATGTTTTCTTCAAATTTTGTTTCGACATAAATGTCTACATGTTGATCAGCATCTTCCTACAAGATGAAATAACACACATGGACCTGCCGTTAGAGGTGAAACGATACAGTGGGGTCATGACACGTTGCACCTCCTGATACTAATGGCCACCGGTACAATACAAATCGTGTCCTGATAAAGTATTTTTATTTCATAAGTTGATATTTTTTTTCATTTGCAGGTAAATCCCAACCCCGAGTCTTTATTTATATCACAGATTGAAGTTGAACAATTTCTGTTATTATTCACATGATTCTGACACAAAAAAACTTTGTTATCATTGTATTGAAATATATCATGTATTGCTATTCAGAGTTGTAAACTAATGTACTGTGTCGGGGCCTCGTATAGAGATAAAGTACTGTATCGATGTATCTTTACACCACTACATGGATGGCATCAGTTTCAGAAAATCAAAATGTATTCTGGCTGGTTGTCATGTTTTGTCATATACAACATCTGTTGTACTTGTTGTTGCTTTTGCTAATCACTGATTAGTTTGCTGTTTGATGTGCATGTTGAGATGTGATTGGTTTGCTGTTTGATGTGCATGTTGAGATGTGATTGGTTTGCTGTTTGATGTGCATGTTGAGATGTGATTGGTCTGCTGTTTGCTGTGCATGTTGAGATGTGATTGGTTTGCTGTTTGATGTGCATGTTGAGATGTGATTGGTTTGCTGTTTGATGTGCATGTTGAGATGTGATTGGTTTGCTGTTTGATGTGCATGTTGAGATGTGATTGGTCTGCTGTTTGCTGTGCATGTTGAGATGTGATTGGTTTGCTGTTTGATGTGCATGTTGAGATGTGATTGGTTTGCTGTTTGCTGTGCATGTTGAGATGTGATTGGTTTGCTGTTTGATGTGCATGTTGAAATGTGATTGGTTTGCTGTTTGATGTGCATGTTGAGATGTGATTGGTTTGCTGTTTGATGTGCATGTTGATATGTGATTGGTTTGCTGTTTGATGTGCATGTTGAGATGTGATTGGTTTACTGTTTGCCGTGCATGTTGAGATGTGATTGGTTTGCTGTTTGATGTGCATGTTGAGATGTGATTGGTTTGCTGTTTGATGTGCATGTTGAGATGTGATTGGTTTGCGGTTTCATGTGCATGTTGAGATGTGTATCAATTTGATTTTTTGTTTCCAGTTGTTGAGAAGTTGAAGGTGATCATGGAGGACATAGAAGGAACTATAAACACGTTCAAGTTGCAGCAGCGTCAGTTGTAGGTGTTTTACATTGTCGTTTGTGTTAGATGTTAGTACAGTCAGCGGTTGTAGTACGTGACAAGATCACAGGTTGTCCATTGGTTCAAGTCAATGCCTTTCTCTGTGTAGAGTTATGTCCCTTTACCAGGATCTGCTAGATGTGAGTTTGTATCCCAGATCTTGATTATGTTTTGATTTGTCAGCATGATGCCCATCCTCAAGGGCTTCACTTCAACGTTAAACTGACCTGTCTTTACACCACTTGAACATTGTTCATACCTGTGTTCTTGCTTACCACACATTCTGGGGCATTCATTTGACATGCAAATTGTTTCCATAAACAAAAGAGTAGAACAAATGGAATCATTAAGCAAATAGTATAACCATGGTAATGATGATCATGATGATCGAATAAACATGTTAATGTGTCCAAAAAACTGACAAAGCTTTCGGAATAATTTGTTGACATATAGGTCATGACAGTCATCTGTGAGAGTATGTTGTGACAGTCATGTCACTGTATGTCTTGTCCATCAGATGTTCCTGTATGTCTTGTCCATCAGATGTCACTGTATGTCTTGTCCATCAGATGTTACTGTATGTCTTGTCCATCAGATGTTACTGTATGTTGTGACAGTCATGTCACTGTATGTCTTGTCCATCAGGTGTTACTGTATGTCTTGTCCATCAGATGTTACTGTATGTTGTGACAGTCATGTCACTGTATGTCTTGTCCATCAGATGTTACTTTATGTTGTGACAGTCATGTCACTGTATGTCTTGTCCATCAGGTGTTACTGTATGTTGTGACAGTCATGTCACTGTATGTCTTGTCCATCAGATGTTACTGTATGTTGTGACAGTCATGTCACTGTATGTCTTGTCCATCAGGGGTAACTTTATGTTGTGACAGTCATGTCACTGTATGTCTTGTCCATCAGATGTTACTGTATGTCTTGTCCATCAGATGTTACTGTATGTTGTGACAGTCATGTCACTGTATGTCTTGTCCATCAGATGTTACTGTATGTTGTGACAGTCATGTTACTGTATGTCTTGTCCATCAGATGTTACTTTATGTTGTGACAGTCATGTCACTGTATGTCTTGTCCATCAGATGTTACTGTATGTCTTGTCCACCAGGTGTTACTGTATGTCTTGTCCATCAGGTGTTACCGTATGTCTTGTCCATCAGGTGTTACTGTATGTCTTGTCCATCAGGTGTTACTTTATGTTGAGCAGGTATGAGGAACTGATGAAGGAAGAGAGGATGACGACCCAGGAGATCCAGGCGCTAGAGAAGAGATTCGAGGTGTGGAGTCAGGTCCGAGATGGCGGGGCATCTGCCACCAGAGTTGCCAGTGTCAGGGCACCCTCAACAGCTCGAGACATCACCAAAGATCTTCCACCAGAAGTTGCAGCCTTTGAGGTACCATACTGTAGTCTTAACACAAGTCTGCCATGTTGGATGTATTACATGCTTATGGAACCAGGGCTCTTACTTTGGAGGAAATGTGGTTATTTCAACATTCCTGATGAGGGAATTGGGCTTGGGCACATTGGCATTCCTTGATGTGTAATTTTTGTGTGTTTTGATTTGGTTTGTTAAACGCTGCATTCACCAATATTCCAGCTATAGGACGGCGGTCTGTAAATAATCGATCTGGACCAGACAATCCAGTGATTGATATCATGAGCATCGATCCACGCAATTGGGATTGATGACATGCATCAACCAAGTCAGAGAGCCTGACCACCCGATCCCGTTAGTCGCCTCTTACAACAAGCGTAGTCGCCATTTACGGCAAGCATGGGTTGCTGGAGAACTATTGTTCACCGGATCTTCACGTAATTCTAAACTGACCTTGTCTCTTAGCCTTATCGTGATGATGTATATCAGTTTTGCAATTTAAATGTTTATCAGTGTCAGTGTTACGTCTTAGCAATGTCCTATCACTACTGTTATTGACAAGACTTTTATGTTTCTTCAGAAATTTCTCCAGCAAACAGGCGGAGTGCGTGGGGGTTGGGATGAGTATGACCATCAGACCTTCCTCAAGTTCAGGAACAGATTCAAGGTGGGTGTGGATGTTCTAGGTTGAGTTTGACCATCAGATCTTCCTCAAGTTCAGGAACAGATTCAGGGTGGGTTTGGATGTTCTAGGTTGAGTATGACCATCAGACCTTCCTCAAGTTCAGGAACAGATTCAAGGAAGATGTGGATGTTCTAGGTTGAGTATGACCATCAGACCTTCCTCAAGTTCAGGAACAGATTCAAGGTGGGTGTGGATGTTCTAGGTTGAGTTTGACCATCAGACCTTCCTCAAGTTTAGGAACAGATTCAAGGTGGGTGTGGATGTTCCAGGTTGTGTATGACCATCAGACCTTCCTCAAGTTCAGGAACAGATTCAAGGTGGGTGTGGATGTTCTAGGTTGAGTATGACCATCAGACCTTCCTCAAGTTCAGGAACAGATTCAAGGTGGGTGTGGATGTTCTAGGTTGTGTATGACCATCAGACCTTCCTCAAGTTCAGGAACAGATTCAGGGTGGTTGTGGATGTTCTAGGTTGAGTATGACCATCAGACCTTTCTCAAGTTCAGGAACAGATTCAAGGTGGGTGTGGATGTTCTAGGTTGAGTTTGACCATCAGACCTTCCTCAAGTTCAGGAGGGGTGGTCGGGTAGCCTAGTGGTCAAAGCAATCGCTGGTCACGCCGATTCCCGACATGGGTACAATGTGTGGAGCCCATTTCTGGTGTCCACCACTGTGATATTGCTGGGATATTGCTGAAAGTGGCGTAAAACCATACTCACTCACTCATTCACTCAAGTTCAGGAACAGATTCAAGGTGGGTGTGGATGTTCTAGATTGAGTATGACCATTAAACCTTCAGTGTGACTGATGCATCATCAGACTATGTTGTACTTATGTGTAATTGTAATATTGTCATCTACACTGTAAAAGCCAATAATGTTTTACCCTCTGATTTGATTTTATTCCCCAAACATCAACTTTATGACAATCTGTTGATATCTGGTTTCAGGGCAAGAATGTGTTTGTGCAGCACCTGATTCCAGCACTGCCAACAAAGCGGGAAGACGAAATCCACGACCATGAGTCTTGGTATCAGGAATATCTCTTCCTCAACGATGTCAAGAAGGATGCTATAAAAGCATGGAGACAAAAGAAACAGGTAAGTTGAGGCAGGTGTCCAGCAGTAATCAATGCTGCAGTTCAAATTGGGAATCTCCCATATTTTACAGTGACTGTGATGATATTGTGTATCACCAACCTGTCACCTGTGATAGGCTCACAGCACAGCGGATTATTCTGTATGAGAAACTGTGTGACCACTTATCATTAAACCAGTACCTAATGTAAGAGGTATCACACTTCTCGTGGACTGTTTGTCTCATGATACATGTGCACATTCTCTTTCAGATTAAATCCTCCTTGGGGCACTTATTGCATTTTCCTGGCTCAAGAAAATCTACATGACATAGTTGTAACCATTTTCCTTAATAAAAATTGTTACCACACAAAAAACTTTGTTTTTGTATGATATACGTCCACCCTTATGGTGCCTCACCCTCCACGGCGCGTCACGCCAAGGGAAGCAACTCTCACCCAAATCACTTTCCTAATGTCATCTGACAAAGACAGACGTGCTGTTTTTTTCAAGACAAAACAAAGTACAAGATAATCGTTCGTACAAGAACCATGGCACACCAAACTGTAGGTATGGTACATTTCTTTCATGCAAAGGCGTAATACCTCGCATTGTAAAGTTATAAAGTTGTAATTATGTGACACGTGTACGATACCTTTGAAACAAAGGCCGTCGTAGTGTCCATTTTGTAGTGCCACGTATGATACATGTAACACCAGGGCCATCAAAAACAGCTTGGGTTTTTTAATGTTATATCATCGGGCTTTAGCCTACAATCTTTTCCTTTAATAAACCCAAGGTGGTGTGTTAATTATTTTTAAATTACACTTACCTTTTTTACGGATTTTTTACACCTTTGCGCGTAACACGCCCACTTTGGTGTTATAATTATACTACGACATTGGCTATTAGTATCGCGTTACCAATCGCATTCTAAATTACGCCTTTGCTTCTAGTTACACAATTTATGCACGTATCTTTCCGATCTTTCAATCGCACTGATACACTTTATTACCCTCCGCCTAAAGTGTTTGGCCGAAGACGGGCATGACCCATCGTCATGTGTTGATCTGTGTTGCATTCACCCCACGGGCGCAGTAAAAGAGAAGGGTGGACCTCTTACACTTTAAGGGTCTATTGAAGGCGGGGGTGGACATTAGATCGGCAAAGACCGCCCCCCCCCCTCTAAAAAAGTAAGAAAGGGAAAAAAAGCAGCTGAGACTGTCTCCTCCGCTCCCGCCCCGGGGGCCGGGGGAGAAGGCTCTAGGGTCCCCGTCACAATCACTGCACCCTCTCCTGCACCGTCTTTGGCAGACATCTCTGCTTTGTTGAGGTCGCAGATGGCGTCGATGATGTAGAAGGTAAAGTCTCAGCTCCGAGAGGAGATGCGGACCGAGCCTTCCCCGTTGTCGGCGCCGGACGCGGCTTCGAGACCTTGTGATATGCCCGGCGTCGGCCGAGGCAGGCCACTTGGTCTCGGGGACGATCTCTGACCGGGCTTCGGCGCCGGCTCGAGGTCGCTCCCCAGCGGAGGGGTGGCGGGCACTGGCCCGTTCACTTCCGACGCACAGTTCTCCCTAGCGGAGCCAGACGCCTCTTCCGAGGCCGAGGCTTCCTCTAGCGGATTTCTAGCCCAGAGCCAGGTGGGTTCCCTTGAACCCCCGGCACCTCGGGACCGGGACTCGGCTTCGGGCCGGGTGCAGCCCGGGGATGCGAAGGCCCAGGACTTCGGGCGTCCCCTTCCGACTTTGTCTGCCTCTTCTCTCGGGGAAGAGTCGATTAATTTCGGCTCGGAATCGAGAGAGGAGGAGTGGATGGAGGAGGGGGGAGACGACTCGGAGACCTCGGGAATATTTTCCTTCGTTTCCTCGTTGAGGCATGTACGGGACAAGATTGTCGGGGTACTGCCTCAGGTGGCTGCGCCCATGCCCCAGTCGGATCCGACTGAGTTCCGCCTTCCGGGGGACGCTTTTGCTCCGAGCAAGGCGCCCCAGGTGCGGCTCCGTATTCTGTCCTCATTGGTGCATGAAGTCATCAACCCTCTGTTGTCGGGTGCCCGCAGGAAGTTCGACCTGCCCGAACTTATTAAGCGGTACCCGTTAGCAGATGATGGTGATTTTGAGGTACCGGTGGTGGACGAATGCGTCTGGACCTCCGTTACCCTGGGGGGGTCTTCGACCCCCAACTTGGCTAAGGTCAAGCAGGGCTGGCGGTTGCCACCCTTTCCCGCGTGCGGTACGGAGCTGAAGGCTGCTTACGTTTGCTTCGAGGAGCAATATCGTAACGCATGTCAGCAGCTCCGGGTGTCCGTACACTCCGCTTATCTGTCGGCCATACAGAGGGAGTTAGCGGGAGAGGGGCCGGCCCACTCTTCGGAGTTGGCCGCGCAACTTACGGAGGTACATAGTCATCTTGCGAGGGACGCTATTCGTAGCTGTGCCTCGCAGATGATGTGCGCAGTCATGGGCATGCGCAGGCTGTGGATGTCGGTATCCAAATACTCGGCTTCCACACGCCAGGATCTACTTGCTTTGCCATATAAGATGGGTGCCACCCTCTTCCCTGGGGCTCAGCAGGTGGTCTGAGAGGCCGCACAGTTGTATGCCTCCATCAAGGATTCTAAGGCCTTGTTGGAGGTCCACTTGCTTCCTCCTACGCTGATGCGCCGGGTCAGAAGTCTGCATCTGCTTGGAAGCAGCCGCTTCCATCAGGTAAGGGCGCCGGGAGGAGCAAGAGAGGCAGGGGCCGGGGCAGGGCAGCTGGTCGAGGCCAGCAGCCTTTTCGCGGGGCCGGGAACCCATCGGGTTCCCATTAGCGCCCGAAGTGCCCCGGGCGGACCCACGGTCGCATGTTATCGAACTGCCGACAGCCGGGGTCCACTGCCTCAAGCCGGATGTCCCCGTAGGCGGCCAACTGGCTCTATTCCTGCAGGAATGGGAGACAGTCACATCCAATCCCTGGGATAAAGGGATGGCCATTTGCCTCGGTGGAAACATCATCCGCCCCCCTTCTCCGGGATAAAGCACACCCCGGTGCCTGCTACCCTAGAGAGGGCGGAATTCCTCCGTGCCGAGGTCGACGCACTTCTTATGAAGGCTGCGATCGAACCGGTTCCCGTGGGACAGGAAAGCGAGGGCTTCTACTCGACATATTTCCTAGTCACCAAAAAAGACGGAGGGTTCAGGCCTATTCTCAATCTGAGAAGGCTGAACAAACTTATAGAGGTACCCTCCTTCAGGATGGAGACACTGCGCTCGGTGATCTCAGCTGTCGAGACCGGAGAATGGCTAACGTCAATAGACCTAAAAGACGCCTGTCTCCACGTACCCATACACCCCGAGTTCAAGAAATACCTCAGGTTTTCTTTCGATGGGAGGTGTTATCAGTTCAGGGTTCTACCATTCGGGATCGCTACGGCCCCGAGGGTGTTCACCAAGCTGATGTTGATTCCCGCCCAAGTGGCCAGGTCAAAAGGTCGGTTCTGCCATCCGTACCTCGACGACTGGTTACTATCGCAATCCCTGAGTCAAATAGCTACACAACAAGTGATAGATATTCTGATCACTCTAGGGTGGATAGTCAATCTCAAGAAGTCAGATCTGAGCCCTACTCAGAATCTAGTCTTCTTAGGGGCGAATTTCAACACGGTGAGCGGACTTGTATCTCTGTCACAAGATCGCATTACCAAGGTCAGAAGTGTTACTTCCCAGTTCCTTCTGTCCGCCAGTCACACTGCTCGTACATGGCTCCAGTTACTGGGCAACATGGCGGCGACAGTGGATGTGGTTTGAGAATGAGACCCATTCAACAAGCGCTCCGTCGACTTTGGGTGAACTCGGAAGATCTCAAGACTGTTCTCGAGACTCCGCAGTGGCGCAATGCACACCTTCAGTGGTGGACCGAGGTCGGGAATCTGTCCCGGGTGCTCCCCCTCGACACTCCCGTGCCGTCTCTCACAGTTCAAACAGACGCGTCACTCTCCGGCTGGGGAGGCGTTCTGAACGATCACACTGCCTCGGGACTATGGTCCCAGCAGGAGATCAAACTGCATATCAATGTGCTAGAACTGAGAGCGGTCAGGTTGGTGTTCCAACGCTTCCTGGATCTGCTTCGTGGCCAAGTGGAGAGCCGTCTAGAGATGGACAACCAAACGGCGATGACTTACATCCGGAAGCAGGGGGGATAGGTGTCTCCGTCGCTTCTCCAAGAGACGTGGTAGTTCCTCCTATGGTGCGACTCACACGTTATCAGGGTGCTACCTGTTTATCTCCCTGGGGTAGACAACGTCCGTGCGGACGCTCTGTCTCGCCGGATCCTCGCTCCTCACGAGTGGAGGCTCGACCCGGGGATATTCGGGATTATCTCCCAGTTATACGGGTCGTTCCAGGTGGATCTGATTGCGTCTGGGGTGAATCACCAGACACCAACGTTCTGCTCCCGAGTCCCCGACCCGAGGTTGGTGGCACCGGACGCCTTCCAGCTAGATTGGACGGACAGAATTCTGTGGGCATTCCCCCCAGTACCTCTGATTTCCAAGGTCCTGTCTCAGCTAGCCACTCAGCCTGCGCGACTACTTGTGCTCCTGGCACCCCTTTGGTCGGCGCAGAGTTGGTTTCCAGTCATACTCAGGTTTCTGGCTCAGCCTCCTGTTCTATTACCTTTACGACCGGACCTCCTATCCCAGAACGAGGCCCTCCACCCGAATCCCAGGATTCAGTGGGTGGCTTGGCCACTGTCCGGAATCGCCTCCAGGAGAGCGGTATTCCTGCACGAGTTGCAGACACAATACTGGCTTCGCGGAGGGATTCGACAAACGTTCAGTTCGAGGATAGATGGGCCTGCTATGCGCGCTGGTGTGTCGATAGACGGATTGCAGATCCCTTTTCTGCAGATCTCGTAGCCGTACTTGAGTTCCTCCAGTCGCGACTAGACGTCGGCCTGGCCGCATCGACAGTCCGGGGGTACTCTACAGCTATCGCTGCCTTTCACGTCCCCGTCAACGGGGCACTTTTGGGTGCGCACCAATTAGTGCAGCGTTTTTTAGCAGGTGTTGACAGGATCCGACCGCCTGTTCGGCGGATCAGTCCCCCTTTGGAATTGTCAATCGTTCTTGATTGGCTGTCCGGTCCTTCCTTTCGGGATCTGTCGTCTCTCTCTCTTCAGCTGTTGAGCTGGAAGACAGCGTTCCTTGTGGCGGTAACGTCCGGCAGACGGGTAGGCGACATTCACACAATGTCAGCCGATCCCGAACTAACTGTCTTTCACCGGGACAGGGTCAGTATTCGCCTGCCGGACTCTTACCGTCCTAAGGTCGCACACGCCTTCCACGTGACAGCTCCTATTGAGCTACCTGCTCTTTTACAGCCTTCTTCATCGGGGACCACTACAAGACATGCTCATGTCTTGGATGTCCGCAGGACCCTTAAGTCCTATATCAGCAGAAATAAGGGTATCCGTAAGGATAATCAACTATTTTGCTGTTATGGCGGTAGGAAGGCTGGCTCACCTGCGAGCAAACAAACTATCTCCAGGTGGATAGTCTCTACTATATGTACGGCGTACACACTTCAAGGCAGGGACCCCCCTACCAAGTTGAAGGCTCATTCGGTTAGAGCAGTGGCTACGACACAAGCGTATGCCACGGCTCTGCCCATTGAGGAGATCTGCTCCGCGGCTATTTGGAGCCAGCCGAGCACGTTCATCAAACATTACCAACTCGACAAACACTCTAGCGAGCGTGCTCGGTTTGGTCAGTCAGTTCTCCGAACTGGGCAAAGTTCTACATCTCTAGCCGATTGAGCCTTTGAGATTTTAGACCGCCCGGACCGGTTATAACACTGCTCAGTAACGGTCTGGATTTTATCTTCTACGGTCGATACAATACCAGCCATTACTACTCGATAATCATCGTATTTGCACATGCACTCCTTCGATTTACGGGGACCCTCTGGCCTAGCTCTGTGCGGGTTTATAGTCTCTCGTGATCTGTGCCACCAATATCACTTGTTCAAAAAGGTTGGGGGGGTGGGGTGTGTGTGTGGCTCGAGTTCTCGATATGATAAGCCACAAAGAATGGCTCTTTTCATTGTGTATGGTCGATAAAGCCCTGTCTCCAGCCCCCGCCTTTCGACGGTGGTGCCTCACGATAAGGTTGGTTCCATTTATTGAACTCTTGTTTATTCATTGAAATAATCAAAATACGATGTATTTATGCACGCTTGTTGCTGACGGATGCCACTTCCTAGATTATCTTTAGGAGTCTATCTTGATGCAATAAGTGCCCCAAGGAGGATTTAATCTGAAAGAGAATTTTACAAACCTGTAGAGGTTATGAATTCTCTGATGAAATCCTCCTTGGGGCACGGCCACCCACCTCCCCACATTCCGTCAGCATTAGACATATGGAAAGTGATTTGGGTGAGAGTTGCTTCCCTTGGCGTGACGCGCCGTGGAGGGTGAGGCACCATAAGGGTGGACGTATATCATACAAAAACAAAGTTTTTTGTGTGGTAACAATTTTTATTAAGGAAAATGGTTACAACTATATCATGTAGATTTTCTTGAGCCAGGAAAATGCAATAAGTGCCCCAAGGAGGATTTCATCAGAGAATTCATAACCTCTACAGGTTTGTAAAAATTTATGAAATTTGTGGCGCAGGAAATATCCTGTATCTTTAACACATCATCTTGTAAAAAGTGCATGTAAATAGTGATATATAATATGTAATTCTTTCTTTGTACACTCCGATACTAATGGAGGAAATAAAGATTATTCATTCTACACTACTCTAAGCTACACCACACTACACTACACTACACTACACTACACTACACTACACTACACTACACTACACTACACTACACTACACTACACTACACTACACTACACTACACTACACTACACCACACCACACCACACCACACCACACCACACCACACCACACCACACCACACCACACCACACCACACCACACTAGACTGTGCTACACTACATTACACTACACTGTGCTACACTACACTACATTACACTACACTACACTACACTACACTACACTACACTACACTGTGCTACACTACACTACACTACACTACACTACACTACACTACACTACACTACACTACACTACACTACACTGTGCTACACTACATTACACTACACTACACTACACTACACTGTACTACACTACACTAGACTACACTGTGCTACACTACACTACACTACACTACACTACACTACACTACACTACACTACACTACACTACACTACACTACACTACACTACACTACACTACACTACACTACACTACACTACACTGTGCTACACAATGCTATTCTATACTAAACTGTGCTACACTATACTATGCCATTGTCCTCTGTGCTACACCATCCTACACTATACTACACTATACTACCCAATGCTACACTAGACCGCCTCCGTGGTCCTGTGGTAGAGCGTCCGCCCGGAGAGCGGAAGGTCCAGGGTTCGATCCCGGGCCGCGTCATACAAAAAGACGTTAAAAGATTGTACTTGTTGTTACCCTGTCTGGCGCTCGGCATTAAAGGGCTAAAACAAGGACTGGTCGGCTCGGAGTCAGTATACTGTGTCTGAGTGGGGTATTCATGTTAAACTGCGGCATGGTATCTCAGTGAGCTAGCACTATAAATCGGCATCAGTCCGGACTAGTACAAGCAGCCACACACACACATACACGTGCATGCACGTCGCTATATAAGTGCAATAATCTTGGACGCGACGTTAAACCCAATTTCACCTCACCTCACAATGCTACACTAAACTACACTGTGCTTCACTATGCTACTCTGTGCTACACTAGGCTACACTAGGCTATGTCATGGTGCTCTATGCTATGCTATGCTACACAATGTTCCAATGTGCTAGTCTATACATGTACTAACCAACACTACCCAACACTTCACTATACTACACTGTACTACTCTACACTATCCAACACTACCCCTCACTGCTGTGCTACACTATGTTCCACTATCCTGCACTATGCTACCCTATGCTCCATGCTGTAGGGGGAGAAGGAGGAGCTGCTTGCCCATGCGGATGAGGAGAACCTGGAGGAAGAGCAGGAAGAGATGAGAAAAGCCCAGCTAAAGGAGGAGGTGGAGAGTGAGAAGAGGGAGAGATTCTCACGCCTGAATGCATGGAGGGTAGGTTACACTGGTTTTAGGCAGGATCGATGTGGACAGAGGTCTGGAGCGTGTCTAGATATTGACAGGATTTATATGGACGGAGGTCTAGAGTGTGTCTAGATATAGGCATGATTGATGGGAGTGTCTAGATATAGACAGGATTGATATGGACGGAGGTCTCGAGAGTGTCCAGATGTAGGCAAGATTGATATAGATCGAGGCCTGTAGGATGTCTTAATGTAGGCAGGATTGATAGGGGTGGGGGTGTGTGTCTAGATATAGACAGGATTGATGGAGGTTGGACAGATAAAGACAGGATTGATGTGGACAGAGGTCTAGTGGGTGTTATGATATAGTCAGGATTGATGGAGGATGTCTAGATATAGAAGCCTGGGTGGCTGAGTGGGTTAGATCGCTGACTTTGTGTGCTGGCGATTAGGTGCCTCACCCTGGCAGGTGTGGATTCGAATCCCGGACGGGACTCAACCCAAAAAAGTACTAGAATCTGTACTTTTCTAAGAAAGTGTTATCCCAAATACAACATTAGTTACATTTATGGAGGATGTTTAGATGGAGGCAGGATAGATGTGGACTGAGGTCTGGAGGGTGTCTAGATGTAGGCAGGATTGATGTGGACGAAGGTCTGGAGGGTGTCTAGAAGTAGGCAGGATTGATGTGGACGGAGGTCTGGAGGGTGTCTAAGTATAGGCAGGATTGATGTAGGGTGTCTAGATAAAGACAGGATTGATGTGGACTGAGGTCTGGAGGGTGTCTAGATGTAGGCAGGATTGATGTGGACGGAGGCCTGGAGGGTGTCTAGATTTAGGCAGGATTGATGGAGGGTGTCTAGATGGAGGCAGGATTGATGTGGACGGAGGCCTGGAGGCCTCTTAATATAGGCAGGATTGATGGAGGGTGTCTAGATATAGACAGGATTGATGGAGGGTGTCTTGATATAGACATGATTGATGGAGGGTGTCTTGATATAGACAGGATTGATATGGACGGAGGTCTCGAGAGTGTCCAGATGTAGGCAAGATTGATATAGATCGAGGCCTGTAGGATGTCTTAATATAGGCAGGATTGATGGGGGTGGGGATGTGTGTCTAGATATAGACAGGATTGATGGAGGTTGGTTAGATAAAGACAGGATTGATGTGGACAGAGGCCTTGAGGGTGTCTTGATAATGGGAGGATTGATGGAGGGTGTCTAGATATAGACAGGATTGATGTGGACAGAGGTCTAGCGGGTGTTATGATATAGTCAGGATTGATGGAGGATGTCTAGATATAGACAGGATTGATGGAGGGTGTCTAGATATAGACAGGAGTGATTTGGACAGAGGTCTGGAGTGTGTCTAGATGGAGGCAGGATTGATGGAGGGTGAATGTTTGTAACTGTGGTGAATGTGTAGGTGAAGTTTGTAACTGTGGTGAATGTGTAGGCGAAGTTTGTAACTGTGGTGAATGTGTAGGTGAAGTTTGTAACTGTGGTGAATGTGTAGGTGAAGTTTGTAATTGTGGTGAATGTGTAGGTGAAGTTTGTAACTGTGGTGAATGTGTAGGTGAAGTTTGTAATTGTGGTGAATGTGTAGGTGAAGTTTGTAACTGTTGTGAATGTGTAGGGGAAGTTTGTAACTGTGGTGAATGTGTAGGTGAAGTTTGTAACTGTGGTGAATGTGTAGGTGAAGTTTGTAATTGTGGTGAATGTGTAGGTGAAGTTTGTAACTGTGAAGAATGTGTAGGTGAAGTTTGTAATTGTGGTGAATGTGTAGGTGAAGTTTGTAACTGTTGTGAATGTGTAGGTGAAGTTTGTAACTGTGGTGAATGTGTAGGTGAAGTTTGTTATTGTGGTGAATGTGTAGGTGAAGTTTGTAACTGTTGTGAATGTGTAGGTGAAGTTTGAAACTGTGGTGAATGTGTAGGTGAAGTTTGTAACTGTTGTGAATGTGTAGGTGAAGTTTGTAATTGTGGTGAACGTGTAGGTGAAGTTTGTAACTGTTGTGAATGTGTAGGTGAAGTTTGTAACTGTTGTGAATGTGTAGGTAAAGTTTGTAACTGTTGTGAATGTGTAGGTGAAGTTTGTAACTGTTGTGAATGTGTAGGTGAAGTTTGTAACTGTTGTGAATGTGTAGGTAAAGTTTGTAACTGTTGTGAATGTGTAGGTGAAGTTTGTAATTGTGGTGAATGTGTAGGTGAAGTTTGTAACTGTTGTGAATGTGTAGGTGAAGTTTGTAACTGTTGTGAATGTGTAGGTGAAGTTTGTAACTGTTGTGAATGTGTAGGTGAAGTTTGTAAGTGTGGTGAATGTGTAGGTGAAGTTTGTAACTGTTGTGAATGTGTAGGTGAAGTTTGTAACTGTTCTGAATGTGTAAGTGAAGTTTGTAACTGTTGTGAATGTGTAGGTAAAGTTTGTAACTGTTGTGAATGTGTAGGTGAAGTTTGTAATTGTGGTGAATGTGTAGGTGAAGTTTGTAACTGTGGTGAATGTGTAGGTGAAGTTTGTAACTGTTGTGAATGTGTAGGTGAAGTTTGTAACTGTTGTGAATGTGTAGGTGAAGTTTGTAATTGTGGTGAATGTGTAGGTGAAGTTTGTAACTGTTGTGAATGTGTAGGTGAAGTTTGTAACTGTTGTGAATGTGTAGGTAAAGTTTGTAACTGTTGTGAATGTGCAGGTGAAGTTTGTAATTGTGGTGAATGTGTAGGTGAAGTTTGTAATTGTGGTGAATGTGTAGGTGAAGTTTGTAACTGTTGTGAATGTGTAGGTGAAGTTTGTAACTGTTGTGAATGTGTAGGTAAAGTTTGTAACTGTTGTGAATGTGCAGGTGAAGTTTGTAATTGTGGTGAATGTGTAGGTGAAGTTTGTAACTGTTGTGAATGTGTAGGTGAAGTTTGTAACTGTTGTGAATGTGTAGGTGAAGTTTGTAACTGTTGTGAATGTGTAGGTAAAGTTTGTAACTGTTGTGAATGTGTAGGTGAAGTTTGTAACTGTTGTGAATGTGTAGGTGAAGTTTGTAACTGTTGTGAATGTGTAGGTGAAGTTTGTAACTGTTGTGAATGTGTAGGTGAAGTTTGTAAGTGTGGTGAATGTGTAGGTGAAGTTTGTAACTGTGGTGAATGTGTAGGTGAAGTTTGTAACTGTGGTGAATGTGTAAGTGGAGTTTGTAACTTTGGTGAATGTGTAGGTGCAGAAGGAGCTGGAGAAGGCCCAGGGGGAGGAGCGGAGGATGAGAGAGGAGATGGCTCGAACCAAGAAACAGGAAGATGAAAAGAAAAGACAGGTGGGTTGAAAAACAAACAGAAAGGTTCAAAGAAATAGAAAATATTACTGTACAGCACTGTTACTGTAGATCATGAAATTAATGTGAGTGTCTGCCCCTGGTCTGAAATGTGTCATGAATTAATTGCTAGTACCCGTACTTTTGAAATGTTAAACCTTATCATCAAATGATAACACCAAGACTTCAGATAAAATTCTGTGATATAGAATGGGGCAATAGAGAGAATAATATTATTTGCTATCGTCTCAAACTTAACTTCATTCGCTTGACACATGATCTAACTTCCCAGGATCAAAAGCAGGAAGTACCAAATAACTCATTTTCAAATGAGATTGTACGTCCACTGTTGTAGATGTAGTTACACTGTTGCAGATGGAGATGCGGTCACGCGTGTTGGAGTACAAGCAACAGCGAAAGGATGAGGAGGAGTTCCTCCGGGCGCAGGAGGAGAGGTGGGAGCAGGTGGAGAGTGAGAGGAAGCAGCAGCTGTCCGCCCGGGAGATTGTCAAGTTCAGGGACCGGGTCAGTCATAGGCATAACTCATGGACAGTCACAACACCACTGTTGCAGTTTCCTGGGGCGGTCGGCTAGCCTAGTGGTTTTAACATGTTAAAGCATTCGGGTTCAATTCCCGATATGGGTACAATGTGTAAAGCCCACTTGTGGTGTCCCCCGCCGTGATATTGCTGGAACATTGCTAAAAGCAGTGTAAAACCTCACTCACTCACTCTCTTGCAATTTCCTTCTACTTGAATTCAACAAAAAATAAAATGTTGACCTCCAATCGTTGTACATATTACATCGTAAAAGAGACCGTTTTTGAAGGTTGTTGCCTGAAGACCAGCAGTAGCCTAACAGTTAACAACTTAGAGATGGTTACACAGATCAGTGACATATGGGAAACTTCATGGTTCAATGGTGAAATACATTTAATTTTTAAACTTATCCTATCTCACACTATGCATTTCGGAGTTCTTCTTTTGATCCTATGCGGAAACGTGCTTGAACATAGTTTCCAGCTTCTAAAAACAAATCACCCCAACACATCCCAGCGTCACCAAGGTCTCCACCCAAACACTTGGGTCACGCACTGTAATCCCATGCATAGCAACCTATACGACCTGATCACATGAATAATTCAAAATATTTCAATCAGAGCCATGTCATCACTCTAGGTCCAGTGATCTATCGGTATTATATTTGACATGTTGTATGGTGACTTAGAAAGGGGTGTAGTTCAGTGTGTCCATTTATATATGGTACATCATGGTGATTATTTTGTTGAATAGGATCTAAAAGCGGTATCTGAGAGGGTTAAGAAGAAGAAGGCCAAAGAAGAAGAAGAAATAGAAAAAGAGAAAAAATTGGCGAGAATAAAGCAACAGGCAAGAATGCAGTTTTTTATGGAATATAAGTTTTTATTAATTGTTGATATCCTGAAAATGATGTGTGGATATAAGTTAATTTTGAAAAGACTGACATCAATTTGAATGTATCAGTGTGGTCTTTGCAGGTGGAGATGTTTGTTCCGAGAGATCCGACCCGCCTGTATAAGCCGACCAAAGGGTGGAAGGAAAGACTGAAAGAACCAGGTCCGAGTGGCGGGGGGCAGATGCTTCAAATGCCTCACAGGTACATCTGCAACCATCTCTGTGTTCTGCCAGGAAGCTGGGCTTGTTAGTGTTCAACAGTGCTAGTGATAGGACTGAAACAGGAAATTCCGAGACTCTCTCATATTTAGTGGAAGTAGGAATATTCTTTGAGTACAAGTGTAAAGCAAAACGGTTGTGACTTCAGATAGAAAATTGTGCTGAATCAAATTGGTCACACATCAATTGTGTCGGTCAGAGGGTGCTAGGTCAGAGGGTGCTTGGTCAGAGGGTGCTTGGTCAGAGGGTGCTTGGTCAGAGGGTGCTTGGTCAGAGGGTGCTTGGTCAGAGGGTGCTAGGTCAGAGGGTGCTTGGTCAGAGGGTGCTTGGTAAGAGGGTGCTTGGTAAGAGGGTGCTTGGTCAGCGGGTGCTTGGTCAGAGGGTGCTAGGTCAGAGGGTGCTAGGTCAAAGGGTGCTAGGTCAGACGGTGCTAGGTCAGAGGGTGCTTGTCAGAGGGTGCTAGGTCAGAGGGTGCTTGGTCAGAGGGTGCTAGGTCAGACAGTGCTTGGTCAGAGGGTGCTAGGTCAGAGTGTGCTTGGTAAGAGGGTGCTTGGTCAGAGGGTGCTAGGTCAGAGGGTGCTTGGTCAGAGGGTGCTTGGTCAGAGGGTGCTTGGTCAGCAATATTCCTGCTCTATGACGACCATGACATTTCCAAATGGCAACACCCACTTGTACTTCTTTGGTAGGGGTGTGGCCAAATGTTTTCAATGTTGCTCTGAAGTTTTGACACAAGCTTCATCACTTTATCAGAAGATAACTGGTAAAAATGTTTTTGGATGTGTTCATTTGGCTGAACTTGTGCCAACAATCTGCAGGGTACCCATCCTGCTCATGTGTCAGTTGAGATGCTGCTCACACTATTTCAGCTATAATGTATGAATTTTAACTACTAGTTGTAGCTTCACCATGGTAACTACTAGGGCTGGGACGAGTCCAGATTTACTACCCAGGTACCCACCACCCTATTCCCCGACCCTACCCGGTTACCCGCTGTAGATATTTAGAGATAGGTACAAACTGTCCGATTTGGAAAAGTTGAACCATGTATTTAGATACAGGCATGCAAACACTGCAGTTTACTGCATGAAGTTTTATTTTTAATCAAACATATACAAGTCAGAAGGAATGGGTGCATTGTCAGAAAGAAATGGGATCATTAGTGACTTTTAGTGTAACCATAGAGTTTTAGATAATTTGTGTCATTAAACAATATATCACATGACAAACCACAGGTCCGGGTAGTCCTGTGGGTACCGGGTCCCATTCAGGACCCCCCTGACCCGAGTACCCGAGTTATCTGTCCCAGCCCTAGAAACTACTGGTGTGTGTAGGGTCACTATAGTAACTAAGAGTATGGGGGGTTACCATGGTAACTACTGGTTTCTGTAGGGTCACGTAACTACTGGTGTATTAAAGATCTAACTGTATGGAGGGTTACCATGGTAACGTGTGTAATAGAGTCACCATAACTACTGGTGTAAGGTCCCCATGGCACTACTAGTGTATGTAGGGTCACAATGGTAACTACTAGTGTATGTAGGGTCACCATGGTAACTACGGGTTTATGTAGTGTCACCATGGTAGCTACTAGTGTATGTAGGGTCACCATGGCAACTACTAGTGTATGTAGTGTCACCATGGTAACTGCTGGTGTATCTAGGGTCATCATGGTAACTACTAGTGTGTGTCATCAGTCCTGTTTCAGTAGCCTACACCTCTACTTTTTTCAGAGCTGTTCCATCCTGGAGGCAAGGCCTCAACTGACTGCGGACACCTGCCACCCAAGAAACAGCTGGTGGAAGTTTACAATAGAAAGATTAAAGTGCAATTCTATTTCCAGACAAAGAGTATTTGGGTCACACAGGCGAGCAATCTGGTCCCAATAGAACCATTACCGGTATTACTTTACCTTCCAAACTATTAATTAAATAAAAGGTGGGTTTAGCTGGCTGTGTTTTAGTTGATGGCAGACAAGTACTTAAACATCCCTCTTCATGTTGATGTCATATTTATGAAGTGAGAATACCACATATGACCCGACTGCAATATTATGCTCATTGCTGACAGTTTAGAACCATGTGCACATATGTATCATGTACTATGCTTGAGCACAAAGTGCCTTGAACAAGGTGCATTAATAAAAATCATTTCCTAGATATAAACATGTATGTATATACAAATGAATTAACAACATACCGTGAGCGACATCAAGTACCTGATGTAAGATCTTGATATGGTTCAGTTTACAGTCAGGTTGTGACAGTCTGGGGCGTTGTGAGCTTCAATGGCTACATATATCTATCACATCATATCTAGAAATCATTGATTACCGCTTTGTTTATGTTTGTATGTTTATTTTTCTGAATCTCTGGTTTAACTAGTTCCGTCCAAGCCATATACTTTGTATATTTTATACTCTGGTTTTAGCCAGGTCACATTATGTATGGTTGTAATCATAGAGCAGACACACATACATGACATATGAATACTATCACAGTGACTGCTTGAAATGACATTTGAATGTCAAATAACTAATATTTAATTTCATTTATGCCAAGAAAGACATATCTTAGTTTGCTGTTTTGGGATATGTACTGTGTTTCCAAAATAATGATGACTCCCTGTTGTGTTTTGCATGCTCCAGCGATGAGCGTTAGTGACCCGCAATGGTCCAATGTGTGAGAATTTCTGTGTGTTGCAGAGAGTTAGTGGCTGAGCACTAATCTTCAGGTATGAAATACTGTTTTTTGTTATATTATCATGTCGTAAATGCAAGTTTTGGAAATATGTCAACTTTATTGATAACTCATTTTGCATTTTTCAAAGAGCGTGTTGTTTGATTTTCAATCATCTTTGAGTGCTCAAAATATATGCTAGAAGTATTTGTAATGTTTTCAAGTATTGTTATATCCCCTAAATGGTATAACTATTCTTTGCTGCGTAAATATCAGTCAAAGAAAATAATTATTTACCGTAAATGTGAATTTTGTAGCGAGTTTAAATTTAAGGAGAAATCCTTGTTTCAAATGAAATGTAAACTTTATTGGGGATGATTTTGGGTGAACATTATGAATGTTTGAATACTTTTCAAGAAGTGTAATTGATTTATTTGCTTTATTATCACTAAAGAGTATATTTATTTTACTCTTCAGAACATATTTAATGTTACGAAGGACTCAGCCAATAAAGAGTGGTGAATACTATCTTCTCTTCATCATTTGTACCAGTGACAATTGTTTATAACAAGGAATTTCTTTGTTTGGTTCCATGTTGTATTTAGGGATGTGATTTGACAACATTGTCGGTCCTTTCAGTAGCACATGGCGGAACAAGCCTGTGTGCATTATCAAGTCTCACACAGGTGGGGTTGGAGGGGGGGATCTGGTCACAAAGGGGTCAAACATTCTGTCCAACATGTTCATCCCCGTCCAAGTGGATTATTTCCCATCAATTTTGAAAGTTTTTACTGTTTTCAAAATGTGCTTTTTTTGTATAATTATCTACAAAATGTTGTTTGTGTTTAAATCAGGTCTATCTATGTATTAATGATACCTGTTGCATATACATGAATTATGAGAGTGTTAATATGTACATATGAATGTATATATATTTACAGAAGGATGTAATATACTACATGAAGTGTGATGTACATGCTAATAAATGCATATGTGATATCTTGTGAACAATTTTCATTTTAGTGTTTCGTGAATAAGACTGTGAATATGTCAGTGACTGTAAGCACCTTTCACAAAATAGGAATCTTTGTGCAAACTTGACAGTTCAGAGTTGCGTCCATTGTTTGTTGTGTCAGAGTGTGACACCATCCCTTTCTAATCATGGGAGTGAGTGTATGCTGTATAACGCCACATCAGCAATAGTCCAGCTGAAGGACAATGACCTGTGGTCAGTCGAGTGTGGCCCAAACACATTTGTGACCGACAACATGAGCAACGATCCACGTCATAAGGATACACAATCAGTCCCACAGCCTTACCACCTGAGCCACTCTGTTGACTCCTGGGTACAGAAGTTAAATACACTGCTTGTCTACATTCAAGCAGCCACCCGACGATCATCTAAAGTCAAACATTGATAAAGGGGAAACGTCTTATGGCAGAGAATCATATATGTTTATTTTCGTATTGAATATTTTGAGTTTGTGATGGCGATGTGACACAGGACCAGCTCCTGCTACAAGGCACTGCAATAGGAAGACATGCTTGATAGGATCACTTGGGTGTTTCTAAGATGAAACTCAACTCAATCATCTTGCTAAGCCATTGTGTGATGGTCATACTGAAAATAAGTGCTGCAAGAATGCACCAAAGTTGTTTACTCCCCTGGAGCTGGTAAGAAACTCTAGTGCACACTGATCCTCTGACCTGGGTAATAATGTCGCACTTGCAGCCTGCATAGGGTGTGGACTTGGTCCATTATAAATATGCACATTATTATTATTTTTAGTAGTACAAACCCAGCTGTCAAATTCAATAACATGAAAACAAAGATCAGATATTTTTCAATATCAACAGGAAAATGACTACTGGTGGATTGATTTGGTTGAGAAACAAGTATCTGCTTGGCATCAATACAAACTGACTTGCACATTGAAATTATAGAATCTTTCACTGCTGACTTGGTTCAATTTCCAATTGGTCCGCAGTGCAGTAATTGCATGACATTTCATGCCTTTCACAACTTGGAGTTGGCGCTGGCCTGTTGAACGGCTCCTGCATCAATCAGACTCCTGATGTCCGCCTGGCTGTACCCAGCTTCCTGCAACACCTCCAGTGTGTGTTGACCAATCACAGGCTGTGGCTCCAAGGTGCTGACACCTGGTGTTCGAGACAGAGCAGGTGCAGGTCCAGCCTCATACACACCGCGGGAGTTCTTCAGGAATGTATTATTAGTTTGATTATGAGGGTGAGCAGGTGCTTCGTCCATCTCCAGGATCGGTTCCACACATGCATCTAAATCTCGGAACACCTCAGTCCACTCATCGCGAGTCTTTGACAGGAAGATATCAGTGAATAACGTTTTCGTTTTGTTGCTATCACCAAACTGTGGCACTTTGTCTGGATCAAGTTGAAGGCCTGCAACACAAAGGGAAGCTTCTATCACATCTCTTCAGACTTTCAGTTGTAAAATAAACTTCTCAACAAACACTTTCAGGAAATACAGCTTGCTTTTTATGGGACCATATTGTTTCATCTTCAGTGCCACCTATTGCACTTATGTTAATATGAAGGCAATAACCCATGTACATAGTATACAAAAAAGACCTGATCTATTTCTTTTGAATGACATGTGTAAGTAATATTTCAAATACTGTGTCATACTGTCCAAAGTGCAAAAACAGAGTTTTGTCCAATTGAAGACATACAACATTGGTTATTCAGCGGTTCAGATGATTTTGTCTTTTGTCAAGACGTGCACCTATCTCCTTTTGATTCTCCAATGGGTACAAAATGTAAAGCTCATTGTCAGTGTCATATTGCTGGATTTCTAGTAACTGCCTTTCTCACTTTTTACCTTTGAGCAGTGCAGCATAAAACTGGGGCTCCAAGGCACCAACAGACATGAACTTTCCATCAGCGGTCTTGTACGTCTCATAAAATGGAACCCCTGTGTCGAGAAGGTTTTCTCCTCGCGCCCCTCCCCAGATGAAAGAGTCTTTCGAAGCCCAAAGGAAGTTTGCTGAAAACATCATCACTAGAATTTGTGAACATCTGAGTGAGTGAGTGAGTTGGGTTTAACGCCTCTTTTAACAGTATTACAGTTATATCACAGCGTGTCAGCTTAATGTGGGAGGAAAGCCCGAAGTGAGGCAGGTCTCAGACGTTTACCACTTCTGTGAAACCCACGAGCATGGTATGGTGATGACCAACCTAGAAACATAATCGTGGCGAACCGGGATTCGAACCCACAATCGTGGGTTTCTGGCATGCCCAAGGGACACAACTCTGCATGCCTTAGATGACTGGGCCACCCGTGCCCCCCTATGAACATCTGAAGCATATCAATGATATATACATTCCATTATTCATAATTGGAATTTTGAACAAATATAGAAGTGACAGCGGAATATATCTCAGACACCATGTCACCATGGTCTAGGGAATAGAGTCTCACCCTAGAGAGGGGGAGGTAGGTGGTGCTCTATGCTCAGTCTGCACCAAATTGCAACGATCGATGTTCAAGATATCAATCACTAGAGTGTCTGGTCCAGACACGATTATTTACAGGCTGTCGTCATATAGCTGGAATATTACTGCGTGCAGCGTTAAACAGCAAACAAACAAAAACACAAAAAAACCAAAGATACATAATTAGTTGCACTTAGCGAGATAGCACAAACTTCTACATAAGAACAATTGCAAATACTTGAAACTGCAACAATAGTTTACTGCTGGTTAAATGACAGACAACATATCTAACACCACAGACTTGTAATATAGGTCTGTGCTAACACTGCACACAAATTCAAATAAATATATAAAGAACAAAAATCTAAGGCTAAAAAGAATAATAGTCTTGGTTCTCCGGCACCGCCCGCATCATCATAAAGTTTGCTGCACGTTTCGTTTTTATTTCCATTTAAAAAAAAGAAAAAGAATCCTTAAATATTCCAAGTCCAACGGTAGTCAAATACTGTATTCCAGTACTTTACTCATCAAGGAATACATTTATGTAGGGAGGCCCTTTCCCAGGTTGATTGTACACAACTGTTTATTGAATACACAACTGTTTATTGAACACACAACTGTTTATTGATTACACAACTGTTTATTGAATACACAACTGTTTATTGAACACACAACTGTTTATTGAACACACAACTGTTTATTGATTACACAACTGTTTATTGAATACACAACTGTTTATTGATTACACAACTGTTTATTGAATACACAACTGTTTATTGATTACACAACTGTTTATTGATTACACAACTGTTTACATATTGGTTACATATTAGTTTGAACAACCAAAAAAAAGAAAAAGACACTGCCTGCCTGCACTATATTTTCCAAACCCACTGCCTGAGAACCAATTCTTTTATTTTTTAAAGCCTAACTAAGAAATTTGCTTCACAAAAAGAAATTAAATAAAATATTTGAGAGATTCTGGCCCCATACTGCATGGTGGCACTCACCGACATACGCTGAGCCCTGCACCATGTTAGCATCTACCACCTGGCCCCTGCCGGACCGGGTCCTCTCAAACAGTGCCAGCACCACCCCCAGGGCACATATGAGACCACCCCCAGCAAAGTCGCCCACCAGATTGACGGGGGCACAGGGATTCTCATGCTTACGGCCCAGTGCAGAGAGAACACCTGTGATACAAGAATAATAATCTGCCTGATTGTCATTGTAAATACGACACATGCTTATGGCATACTATATAATATGGCTTTCATAATGGAACAAGAGTCACTAGGAAGATGACATATCCCCCCGGCAGCTGTCTGTAAAGTAACCACAAGTAAATGTGCAATTCTGTATGTAATGTGTCAAGAGTTGAATGTTCTTGAATAAGCATACATTGTTTACCCAAAAAAGATCCACCATGGTCGCATCCATATGAAATGGAAAGTAAAACAAGTGTGTTTCTGTGTTTTTTTATGCAAACAAATGACAAATTACAAGAAAATAACTAAACAAGCGTATAGTCAACGAAGTCGTCTATATCCCCCGCCCATTTTAACACGTTATGGTCCCAAACCAGGTAACTGACCCAACATTTCTCTTAGCCCATGTCAAAATAGTTGAAAGGAAAATTCTAAAATAAACATTTCTAAAACTCCTTAATATCAAATGGCACCATTTCAGTATGTGCTTTATATATAGACATGCAATGTTTGGCAAGGAAATATTTAACAGTTTATTTGTTATACTCCATAAGTGAACCCACCCTATATTAAAACCTAAATCCAACTTGTTGCTATGGCAACGTAAAAATTAAAATTTCTAAAATTCCTAAATGGCAAAAGGCAACACTTCAGTATGTGAATGTGATAGATTTGCCAAGTTTCGATCAAATACACTGAATGGTTTTCGAGTTCTGCCCCTGAAAAGGAAATATTTACGGACGGACAGACAGACGGACGGACAGACTAGCTGATCGCTATATCCCCCCGCATTATATGCCGGGGGGGATAAAACTTTATGGATATATTCATGTCTTTCGGATATCCCTGGTTAAGATCACTGTGTTTGATAGGTGTTCAGTTCAAGATCACATAATCCTATTTTATCATATAACGGGTGGGTTTCTCGGCATGATAAAGCCAACTGATAAAAACGAAATCCACTTTGGTCATATGCGGATAGCGATGCAAATATCAAAGGTCAAGTAGGCACTACTTTCACTGTTTATAAACAAACATGGCGTAACCCTTGTCATTCGGTGATCGAGTCAGAATTAACCATCTGGAGTCTGGAGAAACTACTGGGATGATTGCAATCATTATGAAAAGAACAGTCTAATATACTGAAAACCAATGTCTAACTGTGACGTAGCTAAGGCATTTTTCAAGTTTTGGCAACTTTGGAGATATATATTGCGAAACAATTTAGCGAGGGCACTAGCCAAGCAGGATCACTTTCCATATCTGTGCTTGTAGACCTCTGCGACTTGGAACCTTTTCCACAAATTAAAACAGCTATGTGTACATCTGACTGCACTTCTTAACATTATGACAAGACAGATCGACTGTCAACAACGTCTGACTGTGGCCGTGACGTTTCATAGACTAGGGTTAGAGTAGCTTCCCTTTGACAGTCTCTAGCGGACAGACCAAAGGATTGCCACGAAAGGCAATTACAAACAATTGTTGTTTTGCGTATATGTTGCTTCGCCACTGTATAAAAAACAGATTTCAGTTGGAACTATATTGGCTACTGTCACTGTCCGGCTGACGCATCACTTACCCAGTGACGTATTAAATATTAATGCGCGCATTCCAGGAAAACTCGCAATGTTTCGGTAATGTTCGGGAGAGAGGGAAGATGATTTTGAAGCACAGAATTAAAGAATGACATTATATGATAAAGAGGTTATCACACTTGTGTGTTTGGGGATGGTAAATATCCTGTATTAGGAATAAACACTATGTATTTAGCTCACCAAGGCTCGCTTAATACAATGTTTATTCCTAATGCAGGATATTTACCATCCCCAAACACACTCGCTTGATAACCTCTATGTATCTGCATTGGTAAGAAGATCAGCATTTCCCAGCGGGTTATATGTAGTTTGAACCTTTGTCAGCGGTGTACATTGGTTACTGAATAGGCAATTTAACCAATCAGAAACATGTATCTCAATGCAAGGTGAGATAAAAAGACTTGAACACTTTAAGTTATCATCCAAACTGAACACAACTTACTGTACATTACTGTAGCAGGGCAGAGCTTTTCTAGTTCATGAATCACGGGATTCTAACTTGACCAGCTTTTAACCTTGATTCTGTGATTGAAGAAATATCAAGCATCATCACTTGTTTTCACAAATACTACAATACAGTGCAAGGTCATTGACGCCTGCTGGTCGACACCCAAGGGCATCCAGAAGAATGATAGTGACATGTCTGCTGTGACCACACCTACCTGACGTCGCGATGTAGTTCATGTCATGTCCAGCTCTGTGGGAGAGACTCCCCTTCTGTCCGTAGCCGGTCATCCTGGCGTACACTAGGCCTGGGTTGTCGACCAGCAGCACCTCTGGGCCAAGACCCAGCTTCTCCATCACACCTGCACAGCAGCAGCAATACTGATCAGTGTTAGACACTGGCACTCGTCCTACAGTCCTTGCCAAACTGCCCAATAGTTAATGTATCATAAGGACTTGTAGAAATTTGCCATTTTTACAAGTTTTGCTACATGTTAATTACTAGTTTCTACCGCTGCTGATTGTTATTATTATTACTATTACTATTATTATTGTCATTATTATTACTATAACTATTATACAGTTATATACCGCAGGTATCCAGGTACTAGCATCTGGTCAAATGCGGTTTTATTTGTTCCCCGACCAGTGTATCCGTTTGCATTCCAGTTATCATTCTCAACTCCCTGGGTAGTATACAAACGGGGCTGCCAAGGGGCGCCAGAAGGTTTTTACATCAACTTCAGAAATCGGGTACCCATTCCCTGCTGGCAATATCAACACAACTTGGTGGTTACAGATACATTGGCAATTATACTTTTTATTTCATTTGTATATCATGAGTTATCAACTAATCTCGATGGGTATATGGTGTGATGTACCCCGACAGCTCGACCAGTATCAGGTGTCATTTTGACCTGCATCATCGGCTGAGTCAAGGTCACAAATGATGAAAAAATATTGAACGGTTTATGAGTTATGCTCCAGAAACTAACCCTACCCTCACAGAACCTAAGTCCATCTTGTTGCTATGGAAACATAAAAAAAAAAAAATTCTAAAATTTCTAAATAGCAAAAGGCACCAGTTCAGCATGTACTTGACAGACCTGCAAAATTTCATGAAAAATATTGAACGGTTTGAGTCATGCTCCGGAAACGAAACGTGACGGACGGACGTACAGAGCCCGCTTCTATAACTGCCCGCTCCTTAACCAATCAGAGGCTAGTATTTTAATGTAAGTAAGATAAATATGTATGTATATATTCAAAAAGCATTTACTTTAGGATATCTCAGAGTACGTATTTAAAAATTTACCTCAAATAAACCTGGACTTTTGTCTTTTATATATCTTGCTGCCTGACAACTAAGAAAACTTGAAAAACAAGAAAATAGATTGGTTTGGCTTTATAACATGGAGCCCTTCAACTTTAGCCAAACTTAAACAATTATATTTCTTGTTACTTTTAGATCAAGTTCATATACCGATAATGTTTCTGCTCAATCTCATTAAAATCAGATCATAGTTCTCACTACTGGTAAACAAAGATCTGAGGACATCCCATTACGTGTCATGTCACGACCTTTCATCTGACCAATCACAACATCGCTTACCAGATTATGAAAGTGACAGTCATGATGTAATTTCTCATCATGCAACCTCAAAAGATTTAACATGGGTTTCTCTGAACGCCAGTTACAGGCTTTGACTGAAACCATACAATCAAGGCCATCTCTTAGCTGTTCCAGAATGTTTGTGTGTTTCGTTTTCAAATATTAATTGAGAATTTGTCAAAAATGTTTCAAATTGTTGAAATAGTTTGAAACTAGTGCTGTAAAGCATAAGACAGCTAGCTACCTTCTGATTGGCTTACATCGATTTCTTGTCAGACTCTCCATTGGACGGTCGAAGTTCGCTAAAGGTCGTCTTGACATGCCCCATAATTGGATGTCCTCAGATCTTTGTTTAGTTGTAGCCAGAACAAAGATCTGAATTTATTGAGATTGTCATATGCTCTAATGATGTTGACATGAAGGTTCTGATTAAAGGATAACACACTAATTCACTTCAGAAGAAACAGTTTGCTGTTACACGACTGACCAGCTCAGGCTGACCAGCTTATAGGGTTTGTTATTTCTTGTCTCCCACTCCCAAAAGAACTGCCATGGTTTTGTCCTTCTTGGACACTGAGACATGTCTCACCTGGCCGGAATGGCTCTATAAGCACATCAGCTCTTGAGCAGAGCTTTTTGATCACTTCAATTCCCTTCTGTTGCTTCAAGTCCACAGCTACTGACTTCTTTCCGCGAGCTAAGCGGTCGGAGTCAGAAGGGTTCTTTGCCTGAAAAAAAAAATCCCAACTATAACACCAGGCACACTTGTACGTACACCTGAACTACATCCACCCCAAATATAACACCAGACACACCTTTACATACACCTGAACTACATCCACCCCATATATAACACCAGGCACACCTTTACATACACCTGACCTACATCCACCCCAAATATAACACCAGGCACACCTTTACATACACCTGAACTACATCCACCCCAAATATAACACCAGGCACACCTTTACATACACCTGAACTACATCCACCCCAAATATAACACCAGACACACCTTTACATACACCTGAACTACATCCACCCCAAATATAACACCAGACACACCTTTACATACACCTGAACTACATCCACCCCAAATATAACACCAGACACACCTTTACGTACACCTGACCTACATCCACCCCAAATATAACACCAGGCACACCTTTACATACACCTGAACTACATCCATCCCATATATAACACCAGGCACACCTTTACATACACCTGAACTACATCCACCCCATATATAACACCAGACACACCTTTACATACACCTGAACTACATCCACCCCAAATATAACACCAGACACACCTTTACATACACCTGAACTACATCCACCCCATATATAACACCAGGCACACCTTTACATACACCTGAACTACATCCACCCCATATATAACACCAGGCACACCTTTACATACACCTGAACTACATCCACCCCAAATATAACACCAGGCACACCTTTACATACACCTGAACTACATCCACCCCATATATAACACCAGGCACACCTTTACATACACCTGAACTACATCCACCCCATATATAACACCAGGCACACCTTTACATACACCTGACCTACATCCACCCCATATATAACATCAGGCACACCCTTACATACACCTGAACTACATTCACCCCAAATATAACACCAGGCACACTTGTACGTACACCTGAACTACATCCACCCCAAATATAACACCAGGCACACCTTTACATACACCTGAACTACATCCACCCCATATATAACACCAGGCACACCTTTACATACACCTGAACTACATCCACCCCAAATATAACACCAGGCACACTTGTACGTACACCTGAACTACATCCACCCCAAATATAACACCAGACACACCTTTACATACACCTGAACTACATCCACCCCAAATATAACACCAGGCACACCTTTACATACACCTGACCTACATCCACCCCAAATATAACACCAGGCACACCTTTACATACACCTGACCTACATCCACCCCAAATATAACACCAGGCACACCTTTACATACACCTGACCTACATCCACCCCAAATATAACACCAGGCACACCTTTACATACACCTGAACTACATCCATCCCATATATAACACCAGGCACACCTTTACATACACCTGAACTACATCCACCCCAAATATAACACCAGGCACACCTTTACATACACCTGAACTACATCCACCCCAAATATATCACCAGGCACACCTTTACATACACCTGAACTACATCCACCCCAAATATAACACCAGACACACCTTTACATACACCTGACCTACATCCACCCCAAATATAACACCAGGCACACCTTTACATACACCTGACCTACATCCACCCCAAATATAACATCAGGCACACCTTTACATACACCTGAACTACATCCACCCCAAATATAACACCAGGCACACCTTTACATACACCTGAACTACATCCACCCCAAATATAACACCAGGCACACCTTTACATACACCTGACCTACATCAGGACCAGCTAAAGATAATGGCAGGCATAATTCCATGCTAATGTGCCCAGAATTCTATGAGATTGTATGTAATCTGATATAAATTTTGGATTTAACCCTCTGAGAGGAACATAGGTTTAATGCAAACATAGAGGCTATTGTGAGCTGAGCTTGCTACAGGACACACAATGTTACTCAACTCGGGCTAAGGACACAAGTCACAGGCTGTGTTGGTGGTCTATTTCTCGTTGATAGTGGATCTCGAATGTTTGTAATGGTGTATCAATACAGGTACAAATTCATGCTTTTGACAGTGTGATTTGATGATGAGCAGCATTGTTACAGCTGTCCTTTCTGGCACACATGTTGATATACTGCAACCAGTGTGTTACTCTGTGATTGAAGGCGGAGATACTTCGTCATCCTGGTATTGTCCTTGCACACAAGATGATTGCTGATTGTAAAGGTAATCTTTCTGATGATGGGGAGGCAGGTCAGGAATCATCTTCCTGAGGCAAGGGAGTTAACTGACTGTAACAGTCCAGTTTCCACCCTTGCCCAACTAGGCTGCAATTATGAGGTCATTCTTTGGCTCAGATCATCGACTGGGTGTTGCTATTTTGTTTGAAGCAAATACAAGTGATATGAGAGATGGAATCTGATTGGTCAGTAGGAGGGACTTAGAAGGGACATAAGTAATAATAGCCAGTGGAAGAGCTTTGATCCAACCCAGAACTTTTTGCCTTGTTCAGCAAAGGTGGAAAACATGGAAAATGGACTTTTACAGTCATATAACTCCCCATGCCTTTGGAAGATGGTGAGGAATAGATCCAACATTAACTGCACAGGGACACTTCCAGCACAGGCTCACTTTAGCATGTCTTTGTCTAGATCGAGTATTGGCATTCTCAACATGTTTCAATAGCTCCACAAATACGCAAAATAAATCACAATAATCTCATTCATTTTCAGTTTCTCTCGAACAAATACGAAAACAAATGTCAAAATGCCAGTAGTATGACAACAATACGTAATTACCCTGTGTTGCCTTTTCAGTTTGCATACCTTCACTCATAACTATTTACGGATCGAATCGTTTACAGTGGGTGATCCATTTCTTAGGGCGGTGACCATGGTGATGCTGGGATGTCTTATATGTTTTTAGAAGTTGGAAACTTTGTTCAAGCAAGTTTCCATATAAAAATCGAAATGCGTGGTGTGAGACAGAAAAAGTCTCAAAATGTACTACTTTACCAAGTATGACAAACTAGCGAGTGAGTGAGTGAGTTGGGGTTAATGCCGCTTTTAACAATATTCCAGTTATATCGTGGCATGTCAGCTTAATGAGGAAGGAAAGCCTGAAGTGATGCAGGTCTTAGACATTTACCACTTCGGTGAAACCAACGAGCACGGGTATGGTGCTGACAAACCTAGAAACATAATTGGGGCGAACCGGCATTCGAACCCACAATCATAGGTTTCTGATGCCCAAGGACACAACTCTGCACAGCGAATCGCGGCGCCTAAGACGACTGAGCCACCCATGCCCTCCTATGAACATCCAAAAACATATATTATATGATAAACTTGTCACTTGCCCACATCTTCAAGATAATGTCGTGCAGAAAATCATACATTCCACCTGTTAGATTTCATGTCATTCCATTATTCATAATTGCCCCGACCACTTTTTCTCACCACTCCTTGGTTCTGGGGTTCGTATTGGGTCCAGTGATGAGATCTACACACAATAGCTAGGTCCTCATATGTGTTTCTGTTGGCTGACTTTTCTAAAAACAACACATGACTAGAAGTGTGTAGAAGAGTGTTGAAGTGATTGTACTTCTTACCAAGTCTAAAGTCAACTTTCAGTGATTCCAACTTCCAAAATACAGAGAGAACCTTTCTGGTCAGAAGCAACTGTTAGAATTCCTGCAACACTCTTGGACAACTAACAATATACTCCTCCTTCCGAAATAAATGTTTCAGTCACACGAAACGAGTCATAACCCTTTTCTCAATAGCATCATCTTAATAGTAACTAACTTCCATTCCCTGAATTTCTGGATTCAGCCAGCACCACCCAGCTCTTCCTTCCTGACACATGCCTATAGTCATCGGTCAATCGTGAATAAGACAGACGTTAACAGTGCCATGAGACATGTGGTCGCTGATTACTACCGTTAATATTTGATCCTGGGAAGGCGGATTAGCCATCAGTATTAATACTACTAGATGTTCCCACCTCACCAATGTACAGGCGCCCTATTCTGTTTTATATTTTCAAAGACGTATATATATATATATATATATATACTGATATATATATATATATATATCTAATAACAAACTGATGGATATTACAAACTTATTTTTTTGGTCCCGGTCATTTGCTGTATATATGCTGAACATATGCTTATAACGAACTATGGTTCTAACGAACTAAACTTTGTGGTCCTTTGAGTTTGTTATAACCATAGTTTACTGTATGTGCATTAGAGTTACAACACAATGTGCACAATACATGTGCATTGCAGTTACGACACAATGTGCACAATACATGTGCATTGCAGTTACGACACAATGTGCACGATACATGTGCATTGCAGTTACGACACAATGTGCACGATACATGTGCATTGCAGTTACGACACAATGTGCACGATACATGTGCATTGCAGTTACGACACAATGTGCACGATACATGTGCATTGCAGTTACGACACAATGTGCACGATACATGTGCATTGCAGTTACGACACAATGTGCACGATACATGTGCATTGCAGTTACGACACAATGTGCACAATACATGTGATATTTAGTAAACTATTAAGATCTTCATCAGTGAAATACAACATGTACACATTTTGCAGTAATGATCTGAATTTACTAGGGGTGCAATGAATACACTATGAAGCGAATACGACTCGCATCATGAATATAGGGTAACAAATACGAATATCTATTCACGATTACACTAACATGTCAGCTGTTGATGTATTATTTATCATATTCAGTGACACAATAACATAAATTATTTAACATAGTTTGTTAATTATTTATTTATAATACATTCTATTTACTGCACTTATCCAGGTACTATTATCGGCTCACGTGTGACAATGACCAGTGACCACAATACTGTCAAATTATATATATAGGAGTGTTGCCTTTAAAGAAATCTATGCATATTAGATATTTTTAGGGATAATTTAAGGGACAGGGTATGTAAATGCTCATGGCTGCATATTTAAAAATATTCGATTCTAGTGATCACGAATAACGAATTCAATTCATGAATTGAATTCAAGCCCTAGAAGTTACCCTGTCAATTCTGATGACGTTAGCTCCAAAGTCAGACAGCACCATTCCACAGAAGGGGGCTGGTGCCAGCCCTGCCATCTCCAGGACTCGGATTCCTCTCAGAGCCATGTTGATGCTCCCCTGGGTGGTTTAGTCTGGAATTAAACATAAGTATATGTTAAAACGATTAAGTTCCCTTAGCTGAATTTGACTATTAGATCCATGCCAAAATCAACGACATCATGGAATCCAGCAAGGCACCTCACAATAAGTCTACAGATTAGTTATGTATTGTTGAAGAGAGATGTGAACATTTAGAGTTGAAAAATAAGAAAATGAAGGAAAATATTTGTAGACTTGAAGACAAACTGGACTACCGAGAAAATCAAAGCAGACGATCGAAAGTGATATTTCATGGTGTACCCGAATCTGGACAAACTAAAACCTGGGATGATTGTGAATCGGTAGTGAGAGGAGTCAGGAACTTGAAGATTTTAAGATAGCGATAGATTGAACACACAGTATCATGGGAAGAAAGGTGATGATAGCCTTAATCCCCGATGATCACCAGAGACGAGAAATATTTACATCAGCTAAGAAATAAAAGGGTACATCGACGTAGACTAGCGAAGACTTCTCGAGGAGAGTGAGAGAGAAGAGGTGACATCTGAAATTGATGATGGAGGCCATGAGAAATGACCAATGAGCTTATCAAAGATTTGACAAGTTGTTTATTGACAGATGTGTGTACACCTATGATCTAGACAAAGGTGAGGTTGTTGTTTTGAAGCAGACTGACAATGGGGCAGGAACAACACATGCAGATTCACAATCTGATGTCAATTTCAACGCCAATCAACACAGAGAGGAATGTGGCCGGGTCTTGAGTGACAATGAAATAGACAACACCATGGACTTGTCTATAATGTGTTGGAACGTTAAAGGATTAAAGAAATATGTTGCTGTTGGCAAACATGTATTGAGTAGTGCAACCTTAGCTGACTGTGGTAGACATGGGCCTGGTATAGATTACTACCAAACATTGTTAAGAATGTCTGATGATCTCAAAGCAACGTTACCTACTTATTAAGAAGTTAGATTTAGCATGATGGAAGATATGGGCATCTTGTATAAGATTATTGCTAAATATAACAATGCAAAGAGAAAGACCCAAGCAAACATTATTTCTATAATTGGGTAAACTGTCGTCTGCTCCTGTACTCGATACGTATGCTTCACGTGTAAATACAGAGGTGACTGGACCCGAGTCATGTGACGGAAACAACCCATGTCGGGCCGACAGAGGTAACACAGGCAGGGGTGGGAAATCGACACAGAAGAGATAGGGGTGTGGCCAGGGCCCAGATATACAGGGGGCGTCGTCTGAACCTACTTGTAGTATCATTAATGCTGTGAAACTCATGTTTTGAATTTATCAGGATTGCTCTCAAAGCAATTGGTTTGACAGAAACATAGACCCAGAAACTGAATTTTGATGATACATTCTGCGAATATACCAAATTTATTAAGACAGCAGACAAGATAGCAAATTTTGCCAAAATTCCTTCAGGTGGAATTTGTGTTCTCGTAAAAAAAGAACCTTATAGCTTATGTTAAAAACTCATGGATTACAGCAATTGGTGTATATCTATTACTTGACAGGTCACTGTTTCGACTTGAAAAACACGTGTTATACTGCTGTGTGTTTATTCCCCCTAGAGGATCTACTTGATACAACAGTAATGTTGGATCTTTAAACGGAATATTGCTATTTCAGGACGTGTAATCCTACGTGATGTTGGTGACGTTTCATGCATTTTAGGGGGTGATTTTAATGCAAGAACTGGCAAAGAACCAGATTATGTAGAGGATGATATACTTGAATATCTCCATGGCCAGGATACTTCATACTGGGACTTTCTCTTTGACAGGTTTAATCTGTGTAGATATTCAAGCGATACTGTTCTTAATAACTTTGGAAAATGTTTTATTAATTTATGTGCTGTTTTAAATGTTCACATAATGAATGGCCGCTGTGGAAGTGATTCCAGGAAGGTGATTTTACATTTGTTGGCAATGCTGGGGCTCGTGTTATTGATTACATTATTAGCATCATACATATATTTGACTTGTGCCCAAATTTTGATATTGAGTCACGCCACGAATCACAGCATCTGTCTATCACAATATCATTACGAGCGCTTCATTCATGTGGAAGGCCATGATTTGATAACGCCTACCATAGTCATTCCATGTTTAACTGGGATAACAGCAAAGCAGACATTTTCCAAGAACGGCTGTTATCAGACTTTCGCATGCCTCTTAAATAAACTATTGATTCTGTTTTTACAAATATTGATGAAAGTGTATCGTTATTTACAGGAGCTATTGGATATGCAGGGAATGTAATGAAAAGGGAAGTAACTCCTAACAGAATAAGTAAACATCAGTTTGACTGGGAATGTGAGTTGTTAAAGAAGGAAAGATGCACTCTTTTGAACCATTTCAGGAAATTAAAGGATAAATACTCATTTGCTAAGTACACTGATTCGAAAAATAAGTGTAAAGCTACTTGCAGAAAAAAGAAACAAAATTTCATGGACAGAAGCAGACAAGGTGAGGTGAAATGGGGTTTAACGTCGCGTCCAAGATTATTGAACTTATATAGCGACGTGCATGCATGTGTGTGTGTGTGTTTGACTGCTTGTACTAGACCGAAAAATAAGTGTAAAGCTACTTGCAGAAAAAAGAAACAAAATTTCATGGACAGAAGCAGACAAGGTGAGGTGAAATGGGGTTTAACGTCGCGTCCAAGATTATTGAACTTATATAGCGACGTGCATGCACGTGTGTGTGTGTGTTTGACTGCTTGTACTAGACCGGACTGATGCCGATTTATAGTGCTAGCTCACTGAGATACCATGCTACAGTTTAACATGAATACCCCACTCAGACACAGTATACTGACTCCGAGCCGACCAGTCCTTGTTTTAGCCCCTTAATGCCGAGCGCCAGACAGGGTAACAACAAGTACCATCTTTTAACGTCTTTTGGTATGACGCGGCCAGGGATCTAACTCTGGACCTTCCACTCTCCGGCGGACGCTCTACCACTAGACCACGGAGGCGGTCAGAAGCAGACAAAAAACTAGAAGAAAGAATCAGCTCATCAAAACAGTTCTGGACAACTTTGAAAAGCATTAGCAAAAAGAAGGAAACTAAAAGTAACATAGAAATGCATGAGTGGTTTAATTACTTCAAAAATCTTTTTAGCTGTGATGATTCCACAAATAACTTGCAACGGAAATATTACATTCCCCAATCTCAAAGAAGAAATTAAATCTGCTATTCAAAATCTGAAAACTGGAAAAGCCCTGGAATTGATAGACTTATAACAGAATATATACTCTCTTGATAACACCCTGTCGTATTTGGAAATATTATTCAATACAATAATGGATACCTCTTACTTTCCAAAAGATTGGACACTAGGAACTATTGTTCCAATTCACAAGAAAGGCTCGGTGACAGCAGAGACCATATAATAGAGGGACGGCCCTCTAGCCTATGCGCGAAACCATCAGTGCTATGGCTTGTACTGCGCAGCCTGTCCGGAAGCGAGCAGAAACGCGTTCACTGCAGTCATCGTTGTCGCCTTTTTTTCCCATGCAAAAGATATATTTCACAATACATATTTACACTCATGTATTTCTTAACATTGTTAACATTACAACTGAGATTTGTTGGTGCCCTAAAGCATGTCGTTGTCAGTGTATTTGATGGCTGTGATCACGCTTTGTCTTTGTCCGAGAGAACAAAATGGCGCACATGTAAAATCGGCAAAAGGGCAGATTTTGATTTTCAATAATGACCTCTAATTCGCAATGAAAGTCCTTGGTTACCAAGGTGTATAAGAAGGAGATATGTTAAAAATTGGCTTGGTGCCATTAACAAATTTAGGGCAGATGTGAAATTTCAGAATTTGACTCCAGAAATGGGACTAAATCTGAATTTTCCCAAAATAATTACACCCCAACTCTTAATTTTCGCATGCTTTCAGACGAATGTGTTCCTATTATCGGTCCTGAATTAAAAAGTTTTACATTCATCACGATTTCCCCTTTGGCTTGGTACCAAAGTTATTAAGGTACGATCCGTAGTTTTTTTGGTATGATTTTTGGCGCAAGGCCATATTTTACGTCACATATTTTAAGTAAATTACCATATAGCAGACGACATAACATGAATTTTGTCTGTGATTATCAACCACATATATCGTTTGAAACATTCTACAATGTGACTTATAGTGTATGATATTAGAATTGTTTTTGTAAGACGCGTATTTTTTTTACCACTGATTTCGCCATTTCTTCGTAAGTTTAACTTTGTTTCAGTTAGGCTTCTATCACATATCGCTCATATACTACATACTACAATACTACATATTTTTTATCTTCTGTAGATTTTGTCTGTATTAATCATGACTACATTTAATCAATTATTTATTTTATGCCGTGTAAATATTGATTATGAAGAGGGATTATATCGGCAGTCATCGGGAGAGAAGTTCGAGACAACAAGGTCGAAGGTGTCATTCAGTAAAATAAATAGATGGTCTATGGTCCTTTTCTATGAACAATACATTTACATATGTCAGAGTTTGTGGTGTTTTGTTTTGTTTTAATAGTAATAGTTGCATGCCTCGTTCCAGGTTAGAGTTTAAAGTTTGTTTTTCATTGATCAGATATAAATAGAAAACTATGATGAAACAATTTTGAAAACTACAAACGTTACAACAGTTTACGATATACTAGCATATATCTGGTACTATGCTCGTTGAAGCTATATTGTTACCTGAAATACCTAATTATTTGTATGCTGAAATATCAAACTAATCCGGTAATATTAAATAACGATTGTAAAATTACAATCGTCCTCTTTGCTTTGGAATTTAACAGTAGCCTCCCTTTGAAAAAAACCCAATAAGGTTTGCTTCCTTCGAAGCACATTGTCGGACGCATTGAAAATTCATTGAACAACGCTCGTAGTTTAATGTGTATTTTAAATTCATTGGAACTATTAGCATTACAAAATAGTAGCGAATTTACATGAAATAAAAACATTAATATGGCGTCATTTGTTTCTGGCTAATAGTAAAGCATTTACACCAGGTGGTGATCATGCATTTTTGCAAGTAAATCTAGTCTGGACTTATTATAAGATATGAAGTTAATCTGGAGATATATTTTGTGAACATCGGGAATATGGTGATATGTTACAAGTGTCTTCCTTGCTTCTGGATGAGTTTTATTTACACTTCCTGAGTTCCTGTGCAATTTACCGGATCATAGTTTTCTGTGGCGATCGTAGTAGATTTGGTATATTTGTTTATATATATAATAGTTAACAATTGCAGCATAAAATGAGGGATTATTAACTGATTGTTAAAACAAATAGAATACATTATAAAATACTTTTGATATCGGAATGCCCTCGAAAACTTACGCTTGTGGACAGACGTCATATTTTCATTTCCTATCTTTTTCTTTGAGTGAAACCTTTTGGGAGGTATTTACCAACGGCTTGGTAGTGGTAACATCACTGTCATTCTATTTAGACCAAGAGTCATCCGAAACCAACCCCTGATCGAAGAATGGGAATTCTTCAAGTGGCATATCTAGGTCCAAGACGAAATCGTCCCAGTGAATGTTGTCATCCATGGCTGTGGCGAATGTAAATTGAAATAAATGTCCCGAAAGACACACATGTTCATCAAACAATTTGCAGCCAACTGACATGTGGTAATGAGAGATATCATAAAAAATCTTTGTAGTCCGCTAAGAGACGTCCATTTATTCGATTTTCGCTGGTCGTAGTCGGAGAAATCTCGGCTAAGGGAATTAACTCTTACCCCGGATATTATGTAATATTGTTTACGTGGTTACCAGAATGGTCAGTCGTGAATGTCTGCGCATCTATTGCGCATCTGCAGCGGTACAGGGAGGTTGACAGCAGGGTGTCGGGGTGTATCAGTTACATGCCAGACCGTAGCGCTGATGGTTTATGATAAACTGTTGGTGAGGGCCGTCCCTCTATTATATGGTCTCTGGTGACAGGTGTTGAAAAATATAGGGGGATTACACTTACCAATATATTCAGCAAGATGTTTATTAGCATTATCAATAAAAGCTTGATATTGTTGTCATAACGACTGATTTACGACAACCATTGTCTGAAGCATGGACTCAATCCAGGATATATATTGTGTGACTGTTGATAAGTGCAACCAGGTATGTTTGATCAAAGCCAGTATATTAATGCCAAAATGTGTCTTTCCAAAATATATTTTTATATGTGCAATATACTCCAAATTACATCTTTAGTCATGCTAGATCTTTGAAGTTATTGTGTAGGGAATCTTTGAAATGTCTCCAGGCCACGGCAGACATATAGATACAGCTAGGGCCCAGACAAACCTAAGCTGTAGGGTTATCGAGTCACACCTTAAAGCTCGACTCGTAATTTCAAAAATCTAAACAACAAAATTTGTCTTTTGATACAAGTTATTAATGTGCACAGTTTGGTACAAAATTGAATGTATTGTCTAGGACTTTGAATTCAGATTAGGGATATTCTTGGGTGAGCCACCCCACCACATATGTATATTGTATTTCAGTATGAAGTAATTAACAGCACAGCAGTATTCAGCATTTCAGAGTTTTGATGTCGGAATTAAGGATTTTTTTTCTCTTGGGCATCACACCCACAATATGTGGGCAAGCTCCGTCAAAGACACGGGAAGAGCACCCATTGTACTTAAAAGGGCAGTAGTACCCACAAATACTGTTTGAGTCACGCGGTAAAGTTAGACTCCTGGTTTCAAATTTCTTTATGCGAAATATTTGCTGAGATGTTTAATTTGTACTTTTTATGACATTACTCATTATCATTATTCGGTACTGAGTCACACCGCCAAGCCAGACTCCTGAATTCAAAGAACCTCCATGATATATTTATTGAATCTGTGCAAAGCAGTAATCACCTTGTAGTGAAATTGCACACTACAAAGATCACTTGGTTAGTTTTCAAACTGGCACTAAATCAGATTGGCTAGATGATTACTTTCAAAAGTACATTTGACTCCAAAGGCAAATTACCCTGTAGCCATGTCTCCATAACTTAACTGTCATTAAGTTTTAGGCGCTAATCCCAGTTGTTAATCCTCACCAACATTTCATTGTATATTGACTGACAGCAAACCTGGGCTACTTTATCACTTCCCGTTCATTACTGTTATTTATAGTATGACATTTATTGCCTTAATTGTTCATCCCCTAAGCTGTGTCACCCCCAGGAGTCCCATGTCCAGAGCAACGTCATTGTCTTTCCATTGTTGTTCATCACTAAATATGTGCTACCATTACACTGTTACTTGGGTGTTAGTCAAGCTTGGTATTCCGAGCATGGGGTATGGACGACCTCGAGCAGGATGTACGCTCATCACTGTGTTTGTGTTGTCAGAGCAGGAATTCCACTCATTGTGCAATTGTTGTGTACTGTTTACATGTTGTGCATAAAGCGTTCCGGGACAGTGATGTCGATTTTCTCCTTTATTTCCCCCCAGAGCTATTTCCCCGTCAACATGAGCGTTGACTTTGTGGTTGAATACACTTGATAAGATAAGGAAGCACAAGCAGGTTTTCGACAAGGTTACTCTACCACTTACAATATGTTTATCCCCCAGGCTCTTATATATATTTATATTCAACGTAAACGTAGAAAATTGTACGCTATGTTTGTAGACTTTTCTGAAGCATTCGATTCAGTCTGTAGAGACAAATTATGGTATTTATTTAAATCACATGGTGTCAGTAATAAAATGGGAAATTTTTATGTGGTATACATAAGGAAGTTAAATCATGTGTTAAGCAAAAAGGCATGTATTCAGATTCTTTTGTATGGATGTGTATTAAGCCCTTTCTTGTTCTGTTTTTTTATATTATTATTAATGAGCTTTCAGCCCAAATCCAAATAAATTATGATGATGGTATACAATTACATCCTGAACTTATAAAAATATTTATGTTACTATTTGCAGATGATATAATCATGTTCTCAAGTACAGTAAAAGGTTTACATACTTTGATAAATCAGCTAGAATTGTATTGTGATATGTGGGGACTTAATGTTGTTTTAGATAAGACAAAAATTGTTGTATTTAGCAAAGGAAATATGCTGTCAAAAAACAAAAGGTGCTACTTTGGGGACAATTACATACATTTATATATGCATGCAAAAGATTTCTTGGTGTTAACAAAGTACATTTAATGTAATGGTTTATGGTGAATGTGGTCGCATGCCCTTGTAAATATACCACAATAAAAATATCATCAGATATTTGTTAAAAATACTAAAAATGCCAGTAAGTAGATTGCCCCCAAAATGTTATAATATGATGCTATTGTATGAAAAGAATGGAGATCAAAATTGGGCATACAATGTTGAATGTCTACTGTATAAATGTGAGATCAAAATAGGGCATACAATGTTAAATGTCTACTGTATAAATGTGAGATCAAAATTGGGCATACAATGTTAAATGTCTACTGTATAAATGTGAGATCAAAATTGGGCATACAATGTTAAATGTCTACTGTATAAATGTGAGATCAAAATTGGGCATACAATGTTGAATGTCTACTGTATAAATGTGAGATCAAAATTGGGCATACAATGTTGAATGTCTACTGTATAAATGTGAGATCAAAATTGGGCATACAATGTTGAATGTCTACTGTATAAATGTGAGATCAAAATTGGGCATACAATGTTGAATGTCTACTGTATAAATGTGAGATCAAAATTGGGCATACAATGTTGAATGTCTACTGTATAAATGTGAGATCAAAATTGGGCATACAATGTTGAATGTCTACTGTATAAATGTGAGATCAAAATTGGGCATACAATGTTGAATGTCTACTGTATAAATGTGAGATCAAAATTGGGCATACAATGTTGAATGTCTACTGTATAAATGTGGGCATACAATGTTGAATGTCTACTGTATAAATGTGGGTATGGCTACATCTGGGACAACCAATGTTTCTTAGAGAATCATGCCATGTTCATATCGGAAATACGGCAGACGCTTTTTAACATGTACATTCAAACATGGAAATCTACTGTAAAAGTTTCTAGCAAATGCGAATATTATAGATATTTTAAAATGCTAATATGCTGATGTAAATATAAGAAAATGCAGAATATCATTAACACAATTTAGATGCAGCTGTGTGTCATCGATCATGTTGATAAAGAGCGATTGTTGCTATGTTCCTGTCAGAAATGAATGAATGTTGTTTCATGCCCCTGTCAACAATGAATGTTGTTTAAGTTTTTCCCTGTCAGCAATGAGTGTATGTTGTTTTATACCCCCGTCAGCAATGAATGAATGTTGTTTTATACCCCAGTCAGCAATGAGTGAATGTTGTTTTATACCCCAGTCAGCAATGAGTGAATGTTGTTTCATGTCCCTGTCAGCAGTGAGTGAAGGCTGTTTTATGCACGTCAGCAGTGAGTGAATGCTGTTTCATGTCCCTGTCAGCAATGAGTGAATGCTGTTTCATGCCTGACAAAAGAGAGGCAATGCTGTGTCATGTCCCCGTCAGCAATGAGTGAATGCTGTTTCATGCCTGACAAAAAAGAGGCAATGCTGTGTCATGTCCCCGTCAGCAATGAGTGAATGCTGTTTCATGTCCCTGTCAGCAATGAGTGAATGTTGTTTCATGTCCCTGTCAGCAATGAGTGAATGCTGTTTCATGCCTGACAAAAGAGAGGCAATGCTGTGTCATGTCCCCGTCAGCAATGAGTGAATGCTGTTTCATGCCTGACAAAAAAGAGGCAATGCTGTGTCATGTCCCCGTCAGCAATGAGTGAATGCTGTTTCATGTCCCTGTCAGCAATGAGTGAATGCTGTTTCATGTCCCTGTTAGCAATGAGTGAATGTTGTTTCATGTCCCTGTCAGCAATGAGTGAATGCTGTGTCATGTCCCCGTCAGCAATGAGTGAATGCTGTTTTATGTCCCTGTCAGCAATGAGTGAATGTTGTTTCATGTCCCTGTCAGCAATGAGTGAATGCTGTTTCATGCCCGTCAGCAATGAGTGAATGTTGTTTCATGTCCCTGTCAGCAATGAGTGAATGCTGTTTCATGCCAGTCAGCAATGAGTGAATGTTGTTTCATTTCCCTGTCAGCAATGAGTGAATGTTGTTTCATGTCCCTGTCAGCAATGAGTGAATGCTGTTTCATGCCCGTCAGCAATGAGTGAATGTTGTTTCATGTCCCTGTCAGCAATGAGTGAATGTTGTTTCATGTCCCTGTCAGCAATGAGTGAATGCTGTTTCATGCCCGTCAGCAATGAGTGAATGTTGTTTCATGTCCCTGTCAGCAATGAGTGAATGTTGTTTCATGTCCCTGTCAGCAATGAGTGAATGCTGTTTCATGCCCGTCAGCAATGAGTGAATGTTGTTTCATGTCCCTGTCAGCAATGAGTGAATGTTGTTTCATGTCCCTGTCAGCAATGAGTGAATGCTGTTTCATGCCCGTCAGCAATGAGTGAATGTTGTTTCATGTCCCTGTCAGCAATGAGTGAATGTTGTTTCATGTCCCTGTCAGCAATGAGTGAATGCTGTTTCATGCCCGTCAGCAATGAGTGAATGTTGTTTCATGTCCCTGTCAGCAGTGATTGAAGGCTGTTTCATGCCTGACAAAAAAGAGGCAATGCTGTGTCATGTATCTTTCAGTTGTATTGCTGTGTTTTGTCATAATGAGACCTACTAGTAGTTGGTAGCACAAGCTATGACCAACACGGTTGGGGTGCATAAACACTTGTCACATCTTGTGGAAGCCCTGAAAACCAGCAGTTGGGGACATAAGTAAATTTGAACTCGACCCAGCTCTTGGCAGCACAGTGTTTCTGAGAACGAAACCTATTTTAGGATTGTGTCACTCCAATTAATTGTTCATTTCTCCAAGATCCTCGCTGTATAACTTCATCATGGAAATCCTTTAAATACCAAGTCAAATATTCATCTCTTAAAAAGACCATGGACTACCCAACATCGTGTGGCAGTCGCATTTCTGTGAAGTATGACCTGTGAATTTGTTATGAATCTGTCTGGATACTTTCAGTGTGTAATGGATGTGAATAATTGTATGCTTGATCACGTGATCTCAGTTTTCATACTGAACGGCTATAAACCTGGAAACCAATGTCTGAACATTATAAACAGAAATCAAATAAACAGCTGGACACATTGGTCTACCACTACAAGTTAGTTATCTCATGTCATCAGTATGCATTAGCAACAACACCTGGAATATACTCACTTCTGTAACTTCAGGTACTTGGTCTCTGTGGTCCTAATCTGTGGCCATGTTTGGGGTACTTTGAACTCGAGCAGACGCTCACCTGAACTCAACGTGCCTGGCAGATTACGCACAGCGCCTTCCTCATTCGCCTGTGTACGGAGCTTTAGTCAGGGTCACTAACCCACACACGTTCATGCGTTTGCATACCACTACGAAATGACTTATTCTTTATTTAACCATATTTATATTAAAACAACTAACCATTATGTGTAGTTATAAATAAAGTTGACAAATATAAATGAATAACATCTTCTTTGTTATACTGTAATAGCGACGTATACTTTATTTTACCTTTTAGGCCCATCTGTTTTCAATGCTTCTGTCGCCAACAAGAACATATTTTTTCTATTACCGAAATAAATTTACTAGTCTGCCAGTAAACTGTTAACTCGAAATAGCTCACTTATCTTTATGATTGGACATGATAACAGATTTATGTATGGACATTATCTTGCGAACACTCCAAACATCAGGCAAAATCACTGCACTGTCGAGAACCTTGTCAAATATCAATTTAAAGAAATAATGAAATATTCCCCAAACATATATATTCGGGAACAGTCAAAATCGAATGGAACTATTCCAAGGATATCTGTACTGTGTGACATCTAGCTTCTAGTGATATGCAGCGTCTAGTGATATATTTAGCTTCTGGCGATATGTAGCACCTAGCGATATCAAGCGTCTTGTGATATATACAGCGTCTCTTGATATCTATAGCTTCTAGTAAGGCTGGGACGGGTAACTAGGGTACTCGGGTCGGTGGACCCTGGTACCCACAGGACTACCCGGACCCGTGGCTAGTCACGTGATATATATGGTTTGATGACAAAAACTCACTATAACTCAGTGGTTACGCCACAAGTCCCTAATGTTTGCGTTTCTTTCTGACGATGCACACAATCCTTTTGACATGTATATGTTTGAGTAAAGATAAGCTTCAGTCAACTTTAGTGTACTGATCGTTTGATACATGTATCTAAATAGTTTTTGCCAGGGCTGCGATAAAACAAATCCCAATCAGACATTTTGTCCCCAACTCTTGAGACCTGCAGTGGGTTTTCCCGGGTAGAGCCGGGTAAAACGGGATCATGCACCCGGGTAGTAAATTTGGACTCATCCAAGCCCTAGCTTCCTGCGATATCTAGCGTCTAGTGACATGCACCGCATATCAAGCGTCTTGTGATATGCAGCGTCCAGTGATATGCCGCGTCTGGCGATATCAAGCATCTAGTGATATGCAGCGTCTAGTGATATCAAGCATCTAGTGATATGCAGCGTCTAGTGATATCTAGCTTCAAGGTGGATTCCTTTAATGACTTAACAACTCTCCGGAGTGGTCTGCTCCACCCCCCTTGAAGTCCCCGCCTTGATTTACTGTCTATACAGAAACAACTCCTATATGCATACCCTTTACATTAAATGGCCCGAAACGAGAGGCTTACATCATAACTGATTGTAAAACATTTTGGAGTACTTAGGACATGTTGTCTCGAGACACAACCAGAATGCATGATATGGAATCTGCGAAGTTCGGTGCCGGATCTAGCAATCGAAATAATTGGTCGCATCGGGGCAATCTTAGTGACTTTCCCACACTGTCGAAAAAACGAGCAAGCAACCCATCTTCTGACTTTAGGTTTATGTACAACAGTACAGGCCTCTGTTTGGAACTTGGCAAGATGCATGCAACCTCTCAACTCTGTAGTACAACACCAAGCTCCCAACAGTGCAGCGTCGATCCTATGCGCCATACTGGAACCTCATCAATTTCCGGGGAGTGAGCAGAGTTTAACCTCTGTCGGCACTTCTGATCTCACTGTTCATACACAAACAATACCGGAAGAAAATGTAAATGTTTCATAAGAACACGATTTCTTGGAAACACATCTCATACCACTTACATGCTGACAAGTCACTTCGGAGTTCACCTTTAGGAATATTCCACACTGCGGTAAGAGAAACAGTTGGCTTGAGTTATAAATACACACGCCATTCTGTGTTGTCAATTTACTCTCATTGTCTATATGTAGTAGCTTTAGTGTATATACCCTGCTCACAGCAGATACCGCTGGTGTTGTATCAGTGACAGGTTCGTCTTAACGTCACATGTATAGGTATAGGTGGGCTGTGGGAACATAGCCGGAATTTTGAGACGATCACTATGGTGATATGGTACTGACAGACTATGGGTCATAATGACTTTGAATCGCGGATCCGAACCCAGGTACAGTTCTTAACAGGGGACCGACATGGAACTGAACAGGTCACTGAGCTGCTCTTGAAAAAATGAGAAATAACTTTAAAATTTAATAGTTGCATGATAGTAATGAACGACTTGGGAACACATTACAAGTAGTGATGTGTGGGAGTTGATTTTATGACCGCCAACAATCTTGAAGGCCGATAGGGGTAAGATGGGAAAATTGACGTTTTTTTATGTCAGTAGTGGCTTATACCGCCGCTATTTGTCAAACATTCATTCACTCGACCAGACATACCCCGGAAGACTCTTCCAATGGCGATTTGAGGGAGTGTGACCTACTCCTCTTGCAGCGCCTGGCCAAGCTCAGCCAACGTGATCAGCTGCCCACGACCTTAACACACACGTCTCCCTATCATGTCTCAGACTTGCAAACGGGATAACAAAATGTTTCAGTATATGTTGTCCCGATAGTACTGTGCATTGACCTTTCCTTCCACAATATGGAGTAGGGTTTGCTCATTCAGTGATGCCACACGACACCATAATCAATCCACCGCCAAATCTGGCATCGGCTGACACTGGTTTGACGTTCATTTGGACGTCGCCAGACACGACCTCGCCAGACACGACGTCGCCAGACACGACCACGTCAGACACGACGTCGCCAGACACGACCACGCCAGAAACGACGTCGCCAGACACGACCACGCCAGACACGACATCGCCAGACACGACCACGTCAGACACGACGTCGCCAGACACGACCACGCCAGACACGACGTCGCCAGACACGACCACGTCAGACACGACGTCGCCAGACACGACCACGCCAGAAACGACGTCGCCAGACACGACCACGCCAGACACGACATCGCCAGACACGACCACGCCAGACACGACCACGCCAGACACGACGTCGCCAGACACGACCACGTCAGACACGACGTCGCCAGACACGACCACGCCAGACGCGACGTCGCCAGACACGACCACGCCTGTCAAGGAAATGCAAAGTGAATCGGAATCATCTGGAATCCTGACACGTGACCAGCGACAATTACCCCAGTTTGACGTCTGCATGGTAATGACGATCTGTAAGGCGTGACACATCACGTGGCCGTTGAGCATGGCGATGAGCTGCATGTAGAAGATTTCTAACCGTCTGACTCGTAACTCGTTCTCCAGTAGCCAGATATAAGTTTGCAGCAATTCGCCGTTCGAGCTCCATTTCGTAGAGCCTGGTTTTGGATCCACCGACCCTGTACTCTAGTTGTTGACCTAGGACGCCCTTCTTGGTACCATAGTCAGCTAATCACAGACTGAAACATTGAACGTTTTGACTTCTGCCAGTTTCCAGCATGACAATTGCCCGTAGACGCTCCGCGCATTGCAGACGCCGCATCACCAGTTCATGCAAAAACAATAAATGAAATCAAGTAAATCACATCTGTATGATAAGCAGAAACAACCAGATTGACAGAATAATTTTCCACAGAGATTAATTGACCTTCCCCGAAAGTGTCAAAATCAGGAATGGCCCCCTTCACAAGTGTGTGGCGCTACTGCTCTCAGCATGTGCTAACTGTAGGACGTGATTCAGTGTTAAGTTTTACAGACATTTTTAAACGTTCTTGCATACGATGTTTGTCGTCAACACTGATCTTTGTTCAAATACTTGGTATTAACATTTATATTTCATGACCCCCTACCTTTTTAAAGAGTACATTTGGTCGGCCTACGTAGGTTGCAGGGAACAATTCTAACCCTGAAACCACATGGGGCCAGGTCTATCTAGTGTAAGGGCAGCGGTGAGGGTTCGCTCCACGTATTTAACTACACACTGCTGGTATGGATAAAGGCGTTGCACGTAAAAAAACGTCTCAGCCCTCGCATTTCATCAACGGTTCACGAATCAGACGTTCCCATTCATCCCGTCTTCCCTTGACCCGCCATTCCTATTAATCCCGTCTTCCCTGGATCCGCCATTCCCATTCACCCCGTCTTCCCTGGACCCGCCATTCCCATTCATCCCTCTTCCCTGGACCCACCATTCCCATTCATCCCTCTTCCCTGGACCCGCCATTCCCATTCATCCCGTCTTCCCTGGATCCGCCATTCCCATTCATCCCGTCTTCCCTGGACCCACCATTCCCATTCATCCCTCTTCCCTGGATCCTCCATTCCCATTCATCCCTCTTCCCTGGACCCGCCATTCCCATTCATCCCTTGTCCCTGGACCCGCCATTCCCATTCATCCCTCTTCCCTGGACCCGCCATTCCCATTCATCCCGTCTTCCCTGGACCCACCATTCCCATTCATCCCACTTCCCTGGATCCTCCATTCCCATTCATCCCTCTTCCCTAGACCCGCCATTCCCATTCATCCCTTGTCCCTGGACCCGCCATTCCTATTCATCCCTCTTCCCTGGACCCGCCATTCCCATTCATCCCGTCTTCCCTGGACCCACCATTCCCATTCATCCCTCTTCCCTGGACCCGCCATTCCCATTCATCCCTTGTCCCTGGACCCGCCATTCCCATTCATCCCGTCTTCCTTGGACCCGCCATTCCCATTCATCATGTCTTCCCTGGATCCTCCATTCCCATTCACCCCCTCTTCCCTGGACCCGCCATTCCCATTCATCCCGTCTTCCCTGGATCCGTCATTCCCATTCATCCCGTCTTCCCTGGATCCGCCATTCCCATTCATCCCGTCTTCCCTGGACCCGCCAAAACCATTCATCCCGTCTTCTCTGGATCCGCCATTCCCATTCACCCCGTCTTCCCTGGACCCGCCATTCCCATTCATCCCTCTTCCCTGGACCCACCATTCCCATTCATCCCTCTTCCCTGGACCCGCCATTCCCATTCATCCCGTCTTCCCTGGACCCGCCCAAACCATTCATCCCGTCTTCTCTGGATCCGCCATTCCCATTCATCCCGTCTTCTCTGAATCCGCCATTCCCATTCATCCCGTCTTCCCTGGAGCTGCCATTCCCATTCATCATGTCTTCCCTGGATCCTCCATTCCCATTCACCCCCTCTTCCCTGGACCCGCCATTCCCATTCATCCCGTCTTCCCTGGATCCGTCATTCCCATTCATCCCGTCTTCCCTGGATCCGCCATTCCCATTCATCCCGTCTTCCCTGGACCCGGCATTCCCATTCATCCCTCTTCCCTGGACCCGCCATTCCCATTCATCCCGTCTTCCCTGGACCCACCATTCCCATTCATCCCTCTTCCCTGGATCCTCCATTCCCATTCATCCCTCTTCCCTGGACCCGCCATTCCCATTCATCCCTTGTCCCTGGACCCGCCATTCCTATTCATCCCTCTTCCCTGGACCCGCCATTCCCATTCATCCCGTCTTCCCTGGACCCACCATTCCCATTCATCCCACTTCCCTGGATCCTCCATTCCCATTCATCCCTTTTCCCTAGACCCGCCATTCCCATTCATCCCTTGTCCCTGGACCCGCCATTCCTATTCATCCCTCTTCCCTGGACCCGCCATTCCCATTCATCCCGTCTTCCCTGGACCCACCATTCCCATTCATCCCTCTTCCCTGGACCCGCCATTCCCATTCATCCCTTGTCCCTGGACCCGCCATTCCCATTCACCCCGTCTTCCCTGGACCCGCCATTCCCATTCATCCCGTCTTCCCTGGACCCGCCATTCCCATTCATCCCGTCTTCCCTGGATCCTCCATTCCCATTCCTCCCACTTCCCTGGATCCTCCATTCCCATTCCTCCTGTCTTCCCTGGATTCTCCATTCCCATTCATCCCTCTTCCCTGGACCCGCCATTCCCATTCATCTCGTCTTCCCTGGACCCACCATTCCCATTCATCCTGTCTTCCCTGGATCCTCCATTCCCATTCATCCCGTCTTCCCTGGACCCGCCAAAACCATTCATCCCGTCTTCCCTGGATCCTCCATTCCCATTCATCCCGTCTTCCCTGGATCCGCCAAAACCATTCATCCCGTCTTCCCTGGACCCGCCATTCCCATTCATCCCGTCTTCCCTGGATCCGCCATTCCCATGAGAATGAGAATTTTGAGATATTTGAGTGAGACTCGCTCTCAGGTTTGGGGAAATACTAACATCTAGTCTCTGAAATGAACTTTTTTACGGAAAATAGGTTGTTAAAGTATAGTTATAAAATATGATAAACAGGAGCCCAGATACTTTCTTCATTTTCAGATCAGATGTACTGCAGTAATCTACACTTGTCAAATACTATAGACTTGCATGGGCTGTATTGGATATATTTGTTTCAGTGTCTGTATGACAGACGAGTTTGGGGACAAAGACATATTTGTAAGACACGGACGAGCTATATGATATCAGATCGACAAATAAGTGTCTTCCTCACGTTTATTTATGTGTATGTGTGCGTGTGCTTGCGTGTGTGGTGTGTGTGTGGTGTGTGTGTGCATTATTGTGCTCAAGTAAGTCGTCTCCCAGGCCCATCCACATCCCTTGTGAATATTTCATGGTGAAGTTGAAATACCTGTGGAACTACGTTTCAGCAAAACGGCTATATCCACCAAAGAACATCGTTTGCTCTTAACGGTATAAGCAGAAGGGAGGTATACACTAGTCGTACATGCGGAAACCTTTCTTCAGATTAGGTGGGGACAGAGGACACGAGCAATATGCATGTGTTACGTGCTACCCTAGTTGTGGTCAATGGCCCCGCAAGGCAGCCCATGTTGACGCACGATACATACAGGTGCCAACCAATGTGAGGTCGCTGACCCAGCCAGGCAGACCATGTAGACACAGGATACATACAGGTTTCACCCTAGTTGTGGTCAATGGCCCAGCAAGGCAGCCCATGTTGACGCACGATACATACAGGTGCCAACCTATGTGAGGTCGCTGACAGGATACATACAGGTGTCGCCCTGTGTGAGGTCGCTGACAGGATACATACAGGTGCCAACCTGTGTGAGGTCGCTGACTCGGCAATGCAGACCATGTAGACACAAGATACATACAGGTGTCGCCCTGTGTGAGGTCGCTGACTCGGCAATGCAGACCATGTAGACACAGGATACATACAGGTGCCAACCTATGTGAGGTCGCTGACAGGATACATACAGGTGTCGCCCTGTGTGACGTCGCTGACTCGGCAATGCAGACCATGTAGACACAGGATACATACAGGTGCCAACCTATGTGAGGTCGCTGACAGGATACATACAGGTGTCGCCCTGTGTGAGGTCTCTGACAGGATACATACAGGTGCCAACCTGTGTGAGGTCGCTGACTCGGCAATGCAGACCATGTAGACACAAGATACATACAGGTGTCGCCCTGTGTGAGGTCGCTGACTCGGCAATGCAGACCATGTAGACACAGGATACATACAGGTGCCAACCTATGTGAGGTCGCTGACAGGATACATACAGGTGCCAACCTGTGTGAGGTCGCTGACTCGGCAATGCAGACCATGTAGACACAGGATACATACAGGTGCCAACCTATGTGAGGTCGCAGACAGGATACATACAGGTGCCAACCTGTGTGAGGTCGCTGACAGGATACATACAGGTGCCAACCTATGTGAGGTCGCTGACAGGATACATACAGGTGCCAACCTATGTGAGGTCGCTGACAGGATACATACAGGTGCCAACCTATGTGAGGTCGCTGACTCGGCAATGCAGACCATGTAGACACAGGATACATACAGGTTTCACCCTAGTTGTGGTCAATGGCCCAGCAAGGCAGCCCATGTTGACGCACGATACATACAGGTGCCAACCTATGTGAGGTCGCTGACAGGATACATACAGGTGTCGCCCTGTGTGAGGTCGCTGACAGGATACATACAGGTGCCAACCTGTGTGAGGTCGCTGACTCGGCAATGCAGACCATGTAGACACAAGATACATACAGGTGTCGCCCTGTGTGAGGTCGCTGACTCGGCAATGCAGACCATGTAGACACAAGATACATACAGGTGTCGCCCTGTGTGAGGTCGCTGACTCGGCAATGCAGACCATGTAGACACAGGATACATACAGGTGCCAACCTATGTGAGGTCGCAGACAGGATACATACAGGTGCCAACCTGTGTGAGGTCGCTGACAGGATACATACAGGTGCCAACCTATGTGAGGTCGCTGACAGGATACATACAGGTGCCAACCTATGTGAGGTCGCTGACAGGATACATACAGGTGCCAACCTATGTGAGGTCGCTGACTCGGCAATGCAGACCATGTAGACACAGGATACATACAGGTGCCAACCTATGTGAGGTCGCAGACAGGATACATACAGGTGCCAACCTGTGTGAGGTCGCTGACAGGATACATACAGGTGCCAACCTATGTGAGGTCGCTGACAGGATACATACAGGTGCCAACCTATGTGAGGTCGCTGACAGGATACATACAGGTGCCAACCTATGTGAGGTCGCTGACTCGGCAATGCAGACCATGTAGACACAGGATACATACAGGTGCCAACCTATGTGAGGTCGCTGACAGGATACATACAGGTGCCAACCTGTGTGAGGTCGCTGACTTGGCAATGCAGACCATGTAGACACAAGATACATACAGGTGTCGCCCTGTGTGAGGTCGCTGACTCGGCAATGCAGACCATGTAGACACAGGATACATACAGGTGCCAACCTATGTGAGGTCGCTGACAGGATACATACAGGTGCCAACCTGTGTGAGGTCGCTGACTCGGCAATGCAGACCATGTAGACACAGGATACATACAGGTGCCAACCTATGTGAGGTCGCTGACAGGATACATACAGGTGTCGCCCTGTGTGAGGTCGCTGACTCGGCAAGGCACAAGCGAATGTCTACCTCTGGGTAGAATCGTTTTCTACGCCTTGGGGCAGCACCAAAGTCGATCTGCGAAATCTCGGCCCGATCTGCATGTTCTACCTTCTTGGTGATTTCAATGAAGGTAGATGTTGGGATGTCGATGAGGTCCTTCCTTCCAGATTGTTGTTTGTTCTCTGACCTATCGTTGAGTGATGGTTCCACAATGGCAGCGGGATCGAGTTCCGTTGTCAACTCAATTGACAACCACATAGTCAACAGCTCTTGGAACGTTGGGAGTGTCATTCATGGCTTCGATCCAGGTGTCTTGAATAACTACTTGTGGAATCAGAGGCAGTCCAGCAGCTCTTCTTGTCCACTTGCACACTTCAAGGTCTTCTTTGTACGGGTGGTTGTGTTCTGTGGAATTGCTAAGGATATTACCAACTGTGGTCGCGTTCCATTTACAAGTGGTTTTCACACGCCTCCAGTGATGAAGGTCTGTCTCTCTACCAATCTCATTAAAATCAGATTTTAGTTCTCGCTATCGCTAAACAAAGATCTGAGGACATCCCGTTACGGGTCACGTCAGAACGACCTTTCATCCGCCCATTCGCGTCGCTTACCAGATCATGAAACTGACATTCGGAAAGTGTTTTTTAATCATGCAACCTCGAAAACGTCAACACGGGGTATTCCGAACGACAGTTACGACTGGTTCCGTCAAAATTATCGTCTATCTCTCGCTACCGCGGGATAAACATTTGAACGGGGGAGGCGTTGCACAATGCGTGGGAGCACTGCCATACAATCTCAACCATATATCAGACATTCCGGAATGTTCGTTTGTTAAGTTTTCAAATTATTGATCGAGAATGTGTCAATATATTTTTGAAGCGTAGTCTGAAATGGAAGTCGCCAGATTGAAACGAGTACCGTAAAGCTCGAGAAAGCTGCTTTCTAATTGGCTTATGTCAACTTCTTGTTAGTCATTTCCGTGGTCGGTCAAGGTTCGGGAAAGGTCGTTCTGACGTGACCCGTCATGGGATGTCCTCAGATCTTTGTTTAGCGGCAGCGAGAACTTAGATCTGATTTTAATGAGATTGTCTCTCTACATTCTTGGTGTGACGATATCCATTAAACAAAACTTGGGTACTTCCTTTACTGTGAAAAGATTTCTGGAGACCGGCCATGTTGATATGCAGTCATTTTTGACAAGGCTTACATACCACAGCAATACAGCTCTTAATACAATTGGTTGAAAGTGGTTTATTTAAATACTTTAGGTGCATTCATGCTTCAGCCTTTTCTTGGTTTTAAACCAATTCTGTATTCCCGGAAGTGTTAAAATAAGCAAACATGCTTGTTCACCAATTCAGTTTTTTTAGAAATATAATTTGTTTAAACAAACCAATCTTAAGTTAATTAAAATATTCTTTTACTCAGTTTAAGTCAATCTTTCCAAATGTTAATCCAGCTTGTCTTTGGCGCTGTTCCATTATAAGTAGGTGAAATCCCTTGCTGTTTTAAGCAAGTGGAGGGGTACTGGGCTGTAGGTGTTCTGGCATGTAGGCGTTTTGGGAGATAACCGGTTTATTCTCTCTGCAGTGTTTTATTGTACGGTAATTATAAAACGTCAAACGACAGAACAGAACAGAACAGAATTTTATTACGCCCAAGGCTTCAAAAAGTAGCATGTTGAGGTTTAACAGGAGATGTGACGTATAACGAGTCGTTTATTTCTTATATGAGATATCAACATTATATACAGCCTCTTTAAGGATGGCATTAAATGTTTTATTTTTTAATCCATAATTAAACTACAATACTGAATATTTGCACAAATATTAAAACTGTGAAAAATGAGCATGTATATTTTATTCTCTAACGTAATTCCTGAAGTCTTTCAGTAAATGATGACATGTAAAACATTTTTGTCAGGAAACAACTGGGTACTAACACACTAAGGGGAACAATTCACTACCCACTCAACAATAGCATCGTCCAATTTACAACGTCATCAAGTTGAAAATGTTTTCTCCAGAAATGACGTCATGATGGAACAATGCTTTATCCCGAAACAAACCACGCCTCGTCGTTCTTTGCGATTTTTCGCGGGGCCATCTTATATTTACAAACAGAATGGTAAAAGTGACCATCATCATCTGTAATGATAGACCTACACGATAAAACTCCCCAATCGTGACGGCACCGCCATTGTGAGTGGATTAAGGGGTCCTGAGAACAGTGCCATATCCATTGTACACTTGTAACAGCTCTAGCAGCAAGGGGCTGTCGGGTAGCCTTGTGGTTAAAGTGTTCGCGCATCGCGCCAAAGACCCATAACGATTCCCCACATTGATACTATATGTGAAGCCCAATTCTGGTGTTCCCAGAATATTGCTGGAATATTGCTAACAGCGAAGAAAGACAATACTCACACTCACTCACTTTAGCAGCAAGCTCCCAGAATGTCAGGACATCAGTCAGAATGTCAATTTATGCATCAGGATATTATTTATAGACTCACCGTCTGTTCTCCACTACGGGACTATCCGTCGTGCCTTTCATTCCTCAACATACAAAGGAAGATATTGGGGTGATCCATTCTGCCATGTGGTGTAGTTGGCTGACATTGAATCCAAGTCATAGAGTTGTATTATTTAATAATATATATATATATATATATATATATATATATATATATATATATATATATATATATATATATATATATATATATATATATCTACAAAATAAGATGATTCCAAATAGAGCGCAAACAATGCTTAATTTCAGAACTAGAGCTGAGGCAATCTGGACTTGCCCAATCATTCTAGACTTGAGTTGGCCTCCTTTTTTAATTTATTCTCTAGGGCCTGGGGTCAAGGCTAGTATGGGAGAAGCTATGGTGGCCGGGAAGGGACATCGCTTTATCGCGCTTACTGATATAAACGTGCGTTCCTGAATGTTCCTCGTCATTGGTAACAAGGTCTGCAGTGATGTATTATGATGACGGGAGTCTACCTTACGACATAGATCGAGCTGCAGTGGTGGTATATTGGTGAGTTGGTGCTATCCGTTATCACATAGATCAGAGCGTTATTTATAATATGTACCAGGTTATCAAATCGTGTCTCTCCTGTCGTGGTAATTGAACTAGTTCCTTTCCATGTAAATCTGGAGTAAGACAAGTAAAAAGTAAAAAATTAGAAAACCTGTCGCTTGTTCTGTTTGCCATAGTTAAGTGATCGCGAGGGGGCAATTGTACAGGATTCATAGACAGGTGACCAATTGAAACCAGATGAATTCTATGATCGAATCGAAAATATTATCACAATATTATCACAATATTCGTATTATTGTATGCAGACAAAACAGCGTTATTAGCATTGATATATGTACCGCTGACAGCAGCATGTTATTAGCAACAAGTGCTTATGACGTACAGATGTTAGACTAATTTCAAAGCTATGGTTGTATACAGTGGAACCTTAAGATTAATATTACCAACACAAAATATTAATGTTTGGTAGATAAAAAAGTGAATACAATTATAATTGTAAAATTGGTCATGATGTTCTGGGAAATATTGGTTCCTAAAAGACCTTGTGTTACCTTTCAAAACATTTCCAAATTCACTATAACAAAGCAAAAGTTAATCCAACAAGCAACGACAGCTATGGTCTATGTTTTATGCCAAGGACGGAAATTTACCATTGAATGTTGTATGGGGATTCACAACATCTTCACTATAGTAGGGGTTATTTGCGTTTTCTTAAACATTTTCTTTTCATTAAGAAAAAGTACTCAAAAATTACATTTGGAACTTTGGGACTCCATAGTAGTTGTAGCACGTACCTTGCTAACCAAGCCAGCAGGAGTTATCCCCCTTACCGGAAGTGCCGTCACCTTGGATAGGCAAAAAGGAGCATGCTGGGTGATGCGTGCGCATCCAAGATGGCCTCCAGGAGGGCGCCACATCCGGTTCCGGGGAGGAAGAGGAAATAAGAAGAGCTCGTGAATGAAAAAAAATAAATTAAAAAGGAACAGAAGTGAATGTGAAATCCTCCACTTTCATTTTTTAAAAAAGCGAAAAAATATTGGTGGCGGAGGCGGCGGAGGAGGGAGGGAGGGAGGAGGAGGAGGAAGGGAGGAGGGAGGAGGAGGGGGAGGGAGGGAGGAGGAGGAGGAAGAGAGGAAGAGGAGGGAGGAGTTTGTTATTTTTCGGTTGTGGTTGGAAGGCAAAGCAATGATGAAAGCGTTCTTTCGGGAGAGTGGGGTGGCCCTGAAAAGTGCCGTTGGAAACAAGCTGGTCGAGGCTTGTCTCTATTTTACATTACTTTCCTTGGTCTCGATACAAGATACGAATACGGTCCACTCCAACAGTCAGGTACGCCAATTCCGCGTTGTATAGTTCGTTGTAATGCTGCCATAGCCTCAGGCTTGTTCTTAAACCAGTGCGATAAGATCGTCTCCCATTCATCAGGTACCGAGGCCACTATTGTCTACGATTAGACCTTACTCATCCATGGACATTGTTGACTGTTGGTATGGCTGTTCATACAGGTGTATCGAAACGACATGTTTGATCTCTCATTCAGTGCTAGGACTGTGGCAGTGTGCGTGGCTTTGTTTTGTTTTTTTATTGGAGAGGCACTGAAACCCTGCTTCCTGATTGGTCGAAAAGGCAGCACGCCGATTGGACCGTTCAGGGGCCTGGTCTGAGCCTCGTTTATTCCAAACTGAACGGACCCTGGTGTTTGTTTTCCATAGGAACAGGCCTGTTCCATGGGAGAGAAAGCACAACCCACTGTTCGACCCATCAGAGACCTGCAAAAGGCATGTGTGGCCTCTGAATGGACAGAAAACCCAAGCTTTTGATCCTGTTTTTTCTTGGGTGTGCATGTCGATTCTGTTTTTCCCTCGGGTGTGCATCCCGATCCACATCCTTAAGACAACACAACACCTATTTTTTCAACATTTTTAATTCCCCCCTCACATGAACCAACCAACAAAACAAAAGCCACAGGATGACGGGCGTCCCTGTGATATTTGTGAACAGGAAAATTCTTTTGCAACTAGGGTGTGAACGTATGTACACTTATAAAACTCAGTGAACAGTAACGTTGTCACTAGTGTCATTCAAGTCCAACGTATCTAACACTTGATTAAAAGTCCACCCACGCACGCGATAGGTCAGCATGTAGAGACAGCACACGCCACACAACATGCTGTATCCATGTTGTAAGGGGTGTGTATTCCATCGTTGTTGAATCTGGCCCATAGGATTCAAAGTCTCTTTAAACAGAGGTAATGAATACAGTCCATAGCTATCCATCTTTTCCACGGATCCAGGAGCTGGACGATAGACGCTCACCTGGTGTGTGCCAGGTTGATCGCTTGGATCTCATCCTGTTGCCATCCCAGTCTGGCAAAGTCATCTCTGGCCAGGGTGCCCCGGGGGATGGCATGAAGTTGGACGTCATCCGCCACGATGGCTTTTAAATCCAAGGTGCTCAACCCGAGTGGTTCATTCATGGTAGGAGGGGGAAGAAAAGTATGGCATGACCGTCTGTCGCTGCTCTTTTTCATACCATCATCGAATTACAAAAACGATCTTTTTCCAGAACATTTTCGAATTCCTCATAGCAGATGAGGGTGACCGGGTTCTCGAGAGCTTGTCCAAACTGCATTTCCAAACCCAACTTGCCAGTATGTCGAGGATAGTTGATGCCTTCATCAGCGCCAAGGTCTGGGGTGAGATCCAGCACCCACAACGTGTAACCTTGAGCAAAGGCCTTGAGAGACACCTCACAGGTATCAGGCCGCCACAGCTGTCCAGTGTTTCGGAACAGAATCATGAAGACTTGTTTCAAATAGGTGCTGCTGTTGTTGAAGTTGCTTTTCATTTCCATGTCATGGACTTCCTGGTCATTGAGTTTCAGCTTCATCATGGTGACATGGTTGTGTTTGAAGTTGTACGGATTCTTCTCTTTGCTTCCTACATAGGCACTATTGTCCACCAGTCCCAGGACCACTCGTTTGGGTAATTGGCCACCGATGAGCTGATCCTTGTGAAAGTCTCTACCGCCGCTCGGGATGTCATGGACTGTCACCTGCACATGGGAAAGGGGAAACTTGGCAGTCACCCCTGCATTCAGACTGGACACATGTGTTTCTTGGACAGCAGAATCAATGTTGAGTTGACAAACATAAAATTCGGCTTTGTTCAGGGCTATTTTGTAGACACCATCAGCAGCACACATGAAGAAGAACTCATCGGGACTTCGTAGCAATTCCAGTTTCATAGGGACACCATCCAGCAGATAACGGTCTTCAAGAAACAGGTCACAGTGTAGACGTCCTGTCAGTTCCACTTCTTTGGTGGGCACAATAAGATCACGTTGAGTTCTGAGGCCCGTGTTTCTTACATCAGCAGTTGCATCAGGATTGAAGGTGTCTATTTTACCAGCACTATCGGTGAACCATCCAGGACATTGAAGGTGAGATGTTTTGGCTCCTGCACCATTGACTGTCGATATGGGGTGATCCGCTAGAGCGGTATCTGTCCCATCTTCTTGAGTCACTCGAAGACACACTCTCCGGTAACACTGCCTCAAATCAATGTAAGCGTTCACGGGATTGGAAATGTTAAACTGGAGTAGTTCTGCAACAGAGGGTGGCGCCAAGGGACTATAGCGAATCCACTGACCCTCTTGCACAGAGGTGGACACAGGGGGTACAGTAAAGAGATCCAACTGGGCCTTTGAACATTCCCAAGCATCTCGGCGCATCATGATGATGAATGTTTCCCTTTCTCTGCCTTTAAGGACGTCTGGTCAGGTTGAAAGTCTGATGAGGACTGACCTTTAAGTCATTTTTTCCCCTTTTACGCTGTTTCTGATGGGTGGTGATTGTGGTTGGGGCGACTTTACATCTTTCAGATGGTCTCAGCTCCTCACTTTCCTCCAAGGCATCCATCAGGGCAGCTGTTCCAAGATGTTTCGGAGTCTCTGACCATTTGCGTTTGCCTGCAACCACATCACTACCCAACAAGGTAGGATCTTTTTACCCATCTTGAGCACCGATGTTCCAGCAGAATTAAGGAAAGTCAACGCCATCTTCAAGATACCACTGAGACCATTGCCACGTTGAAGATACTGTCCTTTGTATACTTTGATGCAACTCCCACGCTCTCCGAACTGTCCTCAATAAAACTTGCGTGCCAACGCATGTCCCAACATGTTGCTTCTGCGTTATTGGCGGTGTCGTCCATGATATAGAGTTTAATATCGTCAAAGGAACCATGACGCAGTCCAAGGTAGCAAATGTGCTGAGGACTTTTAATCACCACACTATCTTGCATCATCTTCTTTAACATAGGCACGTGTATCAGCAATGGGGCCATCGTATTGCCCACAATTTGATATTTGACCAGGTTGGTGTAAATGTACACAGTATCATATCCTGACAGGCAATTAGCTTTTGTATCACCTTTAATTTGTTTAAATACACCACCCCCCAGTGTCATGGGTTGGGCACCCACTTGCTGTTGGAACAATACACTCAAGGGAACAGCAGTGTCTGTGTAGCTTTTGTATTCATCATCATCGAGGATTGGTAGTTGAACAAATCCAAGCATTATCGAGAGAGGACTTGGTAAGATCACTTCTGTGGCATAGAGTACCATGGCATAGACTAGAGGGGCTTGGAATCGCACCTTTCCATCTTCAAGCATGTCAAATCGAAGACTATCTTGGGGATACTTGACATCAATGTCAAATCGTCTGCCATCACTTTGAATTTTGTCTCAGGACTGTTCTTTCAAGACACCCGTAATATGCTCCTGAATCAAACGGTTGAGGGTTTTCACCAAATCTTCAGATGAATAGACTCCTTTCTCGATAGGTGTCAGACCATTTATTACTTTCCTCCAAACAAAGAGGCAAGGGCAGAACCAATAAAAGGAATGAACCTCCCAATATTCCTTCCTTGAAGAATTTTACGTTTCTTGCTTAGAGGTACTTGTTTTTTCATAAGCCTATTCAAGACTTGCGGTTGCAAGTTTTGACGTTGAGTTGTGGTCATGGGAATAATGCCTGCATACAAGTCCTCCACACATTCACAAAGGGCATGGATGAGATCAGTAGGAGCATGTTTGAGAATTTTACGCATCGCTGGAGTGGCAAGACACATAAATGACACAGAGCGTGTTTCTGTTTCCTGAGGCACCGAGACATCTTTCCTGCATGGAAGTGTTAGCCTTTCTTTTGGTGCGCATTTGCGCCCACCACATGACAGCATCAGCTTTATACACCTCATAAGGTTTTCATGAGCCTATACTTTTGGCTTAGTAGTCGTTGTTGTTGTTGTTGTTGTTGTAGGTCGGTTACCCTGTTTGAGAAGTGGTGCTTGAAGATAATGTTGCCATTGCAACAGAATGGGTGTCAAGACCCCTGCAAGTGTTCCACTACCACTGTGCTACATTAGGTAGTCAAGACGTTCATCCATAGGCAAACGTGGATTGACAATTTTAGTCAGGATATCTTTATGTTTCTGCAACCACGTCTTATGTTGAGCTTTCAATGGGACTCGTCCTGCTCTCAGATTCCACACAACAATCGCAAACCAATGCAAAAGCCGATTTCTTCCTTTGACGGCAAGGGTTGTCACATCCCTTGTTGGAAGAATAGACAGTCTCTTGTCTTTTTCCTTCTTTCGTGGGGACTGCAGCTGCTGTTGCTGCTGCTGCTGCAGAGGTTGAAAGCGTTGAAGATCGTGTGGTGGTGAGGGTGGCGAGGGTGGCAAGGGTGCTGATGAGGAAGGACGTTGTTGTTCCTGATGACGCATGTTCACGGGTACCATCGAAGAGTGAGACGGTCCTGGTGGTGAAGTGTTCTTCTGAAGTGCAGATGATACAAGTCCCCGTAGCGACGTGGGGGAGACCATACTGTGGAGCTCCTTCATGATCATCTCTTGGTCTTTGTTCTTTCCCTTCGTAGGATGAGCCTGTTTCTGTCTTTGCCCCATGATGACTGTGGCTCAACTGAAGGAAGGTCAGTGGGTTCACATGCCTTTATGAAGTCTCTCCTCATCTCATAGGATCTGAACATACACGATGGGTATGTCGGATCTCGAAAACAGGCAGGCACGTACTCGATGGTCTTGCAACATTGTGGGTTTCAAGTCCAAGAACAGGTAAGTGTAAGGTTCTTTGGTGGCGTCTTCATAGGCTTCACACAGAAAAAGAACTTTGCCTGGAAAGACCTGGCGACCCAGACAGTCGATCTGCGTTGCATCTCTCGGATTTTTAAAGAGGACCATGTAGTCAGACTAATGTTGCGATGTTGTGGTGATTGAACAAACAAGTTCTTAGTGAGATACAACACGGATTTGTTTCGGTGATGTCTTTTTTTGGTAAACAATTGCAACACTTCCGTTTCTTCTTCTTTTGTTTTGTCGCCCAGCCATCATCTATGATGAGTCAATGCGGGGCCATCCCTTTTTTCTGGCAAGGCACGATCCGCTTCTTTTATGCTATGCACAAACTCAAGAGTGACCCCGAAGCAGTCTGCCATCTCTTCCAACTCATGATGAAGCGGTTGCCATTCACTGTACAGCCACACGATGCGATGGCGTATCCCACACCTCAGGGCGATGCATCTGCTCCATACATGATTTCACAAAGGAACCTTTTCCTGATCCTGTGGGTCCAGCAACATTTAAAAAAGGGTTGGGTAGGATCTAAGGTGAGGTCATGGCCTCTTCATCATCATCACCACGTGACGCCATCGTGTGTTCTGGGTGACTGACACAAGGCAACTGATCCTTTCAAGCATGATCTTTCTCTTTTATTCTTTCGCGCACACATCACCCAGCATGCCCCTCTTTGCCAATCAAAGATGGCGGCGCTTCCGGTAGGGGAGATAGGGAGATACCAGGGTACGGGCTACAACTACTCTCTATCTATGAAACATACAGTAAACTAAGGTTATAACGAACTCAAAGGGACCACAAATTGTAGTTTGTTATAACTGAAGGTCATTATAAGAATATATAAAGCATAAATACAGCACAAGACCGGGACCAAAAGTATGTTCGTTATGTCCGTCAGTTCGTTATAAGCGTTTACTGTAGTTAAAATGGGAATGATTTGTTTTATGGCAAAATTACTCTCCGGGAAATAATCAAAGCTGTCTTTCCTTGTATATAAGTTATTGTTTAATGACTATTTATTTGAAAAAGTGTAAACATAAACAGATAAGATATATCAAAGGAACTTTTGACGAACTTGGTCTTAGCAACATCTGTTTATCACAAAATATTAAAAATCCTGGTTACTCATATAAAACATTTAGTCCATGAAACATTAAATGACATTAACCTACATTGTTGGATAAGTGCAAGAGATAAGTCTTCAAAAGACGCAATGTGTAGTATCATAAAAAATGATTAAATTTTGAATATATATTGAACTTACTGCAGGAGAACGTTTGGCGAACCTAACTGAAGTTAATAACTTGTAACCACAACTTACCTGAAGTAACTGGGAGAGGGAAAAACAGCTTCAACCGAAGGAAAGTGTCCTCTTTGTAAGGTACATGACAGGTGATGAATTCCATTACTTGTTTATTATGTCTAGAAAACGAACATTTATTTTACTCTGATTGTTCTTCATTAGACCCAATATGTATAAAATGAACTTACTCTTCAATAATCCATGACAAGGAACATTGAGAAAATTGTCCAAATTTATCATGTCATTTTTTAAAGCTATGAAGTAACTCTTTCCCTATTTCATTGCACATATATAACCCATATCTATATGTACATGCATATGTTGCTGCATTGACTGTGTACCTCGTCTACCGCTGATAACGGCATGACTGTAAAATAAAGTTCAGTTCAGTCAAAGCGAGAATGCGATGTTGTGAGAAATCGTGAGAACGTGGGAATGCGACATTTCGTGTTTTCATTGTCTCACGTTTTAGACAGTGTCACTGCGCATGCGTAATAAAAGAACGTCAAGGCGCAAGCGCAACATTATTAGTCTTGTGGGCATTGCTTCCTTAGTGCTCATCAATTCCCTACTAGCACATAACAAAATGATGACTCAGCTTGAAAATGCTTTATAATTTACTTACACAAATTCCTATGTAATATCTTCGGTTGTGACAGTTCGTATGTACCTTAAATTAAGCCCCACAACACGCTCAATATAATTTGAGAAAAAAGAATTGTGTCCTTTAATGTACAATGATATTGAAAACATTAAAGTGCCAGGAAGCTGGAAAAACAATATCACCATCAGTTACAGAAACAATGTTTAGTTCAGATTAAATCGTTAGGAAATGTTCATATGGTTAGCTATTATACCCCTATATACTGGTAGAATTACTATATATACTGAACAACAAAAGTTCCTGTGACATTGAATAAGATTGTGACATCCCACATGTTCTTGATTGGTGAGAGATCAGGGGAGCGAGCCGGCCAGGGGATGACATTCACGTTGTTTTGTTTAAGTGAATCCTGAACAAGTCGAGCAATATGAGGCCGGGCGTTGTCATGTTGAAAGGTTATGTCTGGGCCATGACGACGCAAAAACGGTAGAAGAACAGGGCCGATGATCTCGTCGCGGAAGCGCTGTCCTTTGAGATTTCCCTCTTCCACTATCAAACGGGTCCTCTGTCTTGCTGTAATATCCCACCCCATACCATTACGCTGCTGCCCCCGAAACGATCTTCTTCCATGACAAAATGATTGACGTAACGTTCACCTCAACGTCGGTACACTGTGGCTGAGGTGAAAACGAGACACGTCAGTAAATAGAACTTGTCCCCACTGCATGGCCGTCCAGCGTAGACGCTGTCTGCACCAATGTAGACGTGCTTGATCGGTGGTTTCCTGTCAAAAAGGGACGTCTGGTGGGTCTTCTGGCGACAATCCCTGCACATCTGAGGCGACGACGTACGGTTTGTGAAGATATTCGTCAAAGGCCAGGAATGCTTCTTGCAGCCACTGTTGCTGGCTGGAATCGATTTCGTAGGTGTGTTGTTCGAATCAAGTTGTCTTGTAGATTATTGGTTACGCGTGGCCTGCCACTCCGAGGATGGTCTCTGACTGCGTTCGTCTGTTGCCAACGTTGCCATAAACACCAAATGGTGTTTCTGTGGTCGTTAAATTGTCTTGCAACACCACGTTGACTCGATCCTGCTTCAAGCATACCAATGGCTCGCAGACGCTCATTTTCGGACAGGCGTGGCATTTTGTAATGATGAATAATTGCGTAATTTGTTGTTTTTCTGAGTAGTTGTTGTCAGCACGATGCTAAACAATGCAAATGGAATCCCGTTAACGCCCATGTTTTTATACCCATTTTTGGGTAGTGAAATGCATGGGGCTTGCATAAAAGCAACTTTTGCATAGAATGCATGCTTTTCTGTAGTAGTTGCGTTTTTGTTACTTGATACCATACATGTCCTACAATATTAAATACCAAACTTTACTTTTTTGAAAAATACACTAAAACATTGGTGTCACAGGAACTTTTGTTGTTGAGTATACTATTACTTCACATCAAGAAATTGTCTTAGTCTGCAAGAGGTTAGATAACATTCTGATGACTTCACATCAGTCGAATACACATTTCAGTAGGTATTATGACCTTATTATACTTATACATGTAATTACTTTGACTATTGTAGTTAACGTTCAGAATTAGTTTTCTCAGCAAATGCGCCATGAACCTTTTGTCCGTGTACATACAGTGTATTGCAGCTACCTGGCCTATCACAGATACGTGAATACGGTATCATACCCACAAGTCATTGGTCAATCACAAGCTGGTGACGTTATATGATACACAGCTAGAATATTTATGAAAAAGAAATTCACACAGACCACACAGATCACGGATTTTACTGATGATAATTGCTTGATGACCGAGGAAGGATCATTGATGAATGGATGGATGGGTGTGCGAAGCTCTTTGAAACGTATAATTATACTGGTCCACGTTTTGTCTTTCAAGACGAAAACGCTAGTGCCTACCGTGCACGTATCCTGACTAACTACCCCCAATAGCACAATATCAACAGAATGCATTGGCAAGCCACGAATCCTGACCTTTCCCTCACTGTGTACGTCTGGGAGACGTGTACGCCGACGTCAAATGCCCACCGCTACGTTAGCTGTCCCAGGCTCATAAAGTGGACATACAAGACTCTCTCAAATTATCATTGGGAGATTGAATCGGAGCATGCCAGGTCGTACACGCGAATGTTTGACCAATCGTATGCATATATACCTCTCATCACTTGTTGTTGTCAATGTTAATCTGCTGCTTATCTCAACATGTCATGCATATCTACCTCTCATCACTTGTTGTTGTCAATGTTAATCTGCTGCTTATCACAACATGTCATGCATATCTACCTCTCATCACTTGTTGTTGTCAATGTTAATCTGCTGCTTATCTCAACATGTCATGCATATATACCTCTCATCACTTGTTGTTGTCAATGTTAATCTGCTGCTTATCTCAACATGTCATGCACATATACCTCTCATCACTTGTTGTTGTCAATGTTAATCTGCTGCTAATCTCAACATGTCATGCACATATACCTCTCATCACTTGTTGTTGTCAATGTTAATCTGCTGCTTATCTCAACATGTCATGCCGATATACCTCTCATCACTTGTTGTTGTCAATGTTAATCTGCTGCTTATCTCAACATGTCATGCATATATACCTCTCATCACTTGTTGTTGTCAATGTTAATCTGCTGCTTATCTCAACATGTCATGCCTATATACCTCTCATCACTTGTTGTTGTCAATGTTAATCTGCTGCTTATCTCAACATGTCATGCACATATACCTCTCATCACTTGTTGTTGTCAATGTTAAGCTGCTGCTTATCACAACATGTCATGCATATATACCTCTCATCACTTGTTGTTGTCAATGTTAATCTGCTGCTTATCTCAACATGTCATGCATATATACCTCTCATCACTTGTTGTTGTCAATGTTAATCTGCTGCTTATCTCAACATGTCATGCACATATACCTCTCATCACTTGTTGTTGTCAATGTTAATCTGCTGCTTATCTCAACATGTCATGCCTATATACCTCTCATCACTTGTTGTTGTCAATGTTAATCTGCTGCTTATCTAAACATGTCATGCATATATACCTCTCATCACTTGTTGTTGTCAATGTTAATCTGCTGCTTATCTCAAAATGTCATGCATATATACCTCTCATCACTTGTTGTTGTCAATGTTAATCTGCTGCTTATCTCAACATGTCATGCATATATACCTCTCATCACTTGTTGTTGTCAATGTTAATCTGCTGCTTATCTCAACATGTCATGCATATATACCTCTCATCACTTGTTGTTGTCAATGTTAATCTGCTGCTTATCTAAACATGTCATGCATATATACCTCTCATCACTTGTTGTTGTCAATGTTAATCTGCTGCTTATCTCAACATGTCATGCATATGTACCTTTCATCACTTGTTGTTGTCAATGTTAATCTGCTGCTAATCACAACATGTCATGCACATATACCTCTCATCACTTGTTGTTGTCAATGTTAATCTGCTGCTAATCACAACATGTCATGCACATATACCTCTCATCACTTGTTGTTGTCAATGTTAATCTGCTGCTAATCACAACATGTCATGCACATATACCTCTCATCACTTGTTGTTGTCAATGTTAATCTGCTGCTTATCTCAACATGTCATGCCTATATACCTCTCATCACTTGTTGTTGTCAATGTTAATCTGCTGCTTATCTCAACATGTCATGCATATGTACCTCTCATCACTTGTTGTTGTCAATGTTAATCTGCTGCTTATCTCAACATGTCATGCATATATACCTCTCATCACTTGTTGTTGTCAATGTTAATCTGCTGCTTATCTCAACATGTCATGCATATATACCTCTCATCACTTGTTGTTGTCAATGTTAATCTGCTGCTTATCTAAACATGTCATGCATATATACCTCTCATCACTTGTTGTTGTCAATGTTAATCTGCTGCTTATCTCAACATGTCATGCATATGTACCTCTCATCACTTGTTGTTGTCAATGTTAATCTGCTGCTTATCTCAACATGTCATGCACATATACCTCTCATCACTTGTTGTTGTCAATGTTAATCTGCTGCTAATCACAACATGTCATGCATATATACCTCTCATCACTTGTTGTTGTCAATGTTAATCTGCTGTTTATCTCAACATGTCATGCATATATACCTCTCATCACTTGTTGTTGTCAATGTTAATCTGCTGCTTATCTCAACATGTCATGCATATATACCTCTCATCACTTGTTGTTGTCACTCCAGCTTGGTAACGGTGTAAGAATCTACATCGGAACATCCCTATATGCAATAAATCAGAAGTTGTTATCCATAAAGTTTTACGTTTTCTTTCTGGCTCACCAACTTCTAGAATGCGAATCAAACAGTTAAATGTCAAGCTTTTGATACAATCCGTAGAATATACATATATCAGAAAAATGTTATTTAGGGTCTAATCTTTATAAACTCAAACAACTAATTTGTACAACGAAAATACCTGAAATGAAGAATTTGTCAAAGTTTGTTTCCAATGTTTGTTTGTTTGTTGTATAACTCCGCACTCAGCGATATTTTAGCTATATGACGACCGTCTGTATATAATCGGGCCTGGACCTGACAATCCAGTGATTGACATCATGAGCATCGATTCACGAAAACGATGACATGAATCAACCAAGTCAGCGAGCCTGACCACCCGATCCCGTTAGTCGCCTCTTATGACAAGCATGGGTTGCTGAAGACTTATTTCAATGTCTACACCTACTTTAGAAATAATACTTCAATGTCAGAATGATCACTTTTGTTGAACATATATTTGTTTGTAAAATACGCTTTTGTACCAGCGTGAATTGAAGTGAATTGTAGCCATAACGGCTATGTTAATGGTTGTGTACAGGGAGGTGTTGGCATGGAACACACGTCCTCGGAAACATGAGCCTGTTAGCAGGGTACAGATTGAATCGTGTGAGTGATTGTTGTGTACAGGGAGGTGTTGGCATGGAACACACGTCCTCGGAAACGTGAGCCTGTTAGCAGGGTACAGATTGAAGCTTGTGAGTGATTGCTGTGTACAGGGAGGTGTTGGCATGGAACACACGTCCTCGGAGACATGAGCCTGTTAGCAGGGTACAGATTGAATCGTGTGAGTGATTGTTGTGTACAGGGAGGTGTTGGCATGGAACACACGTCCTCGGAAACATGAGCCTGTTAGCAGGGTACAGATTGAATCGTGTGAGTGATTGTTGTGTACAGGGAGATGTTGGCATGGAACACACGTCCTCGGAAACATGAGCCTGTTAGCAGGGTACAGATTGAAGCGTGTGAGTGATTGCTGTGTACAGGGAGGTGTTGGCATGGAACACACGTCCTCGGAGACATGAGCCTGTTAGCAGGGTACAGATTGAAGCGTGTGAGTGACTGTTGTGACTGCATGAATACCCTCGTTACGTTGCAGATGCATGTATACCTTCGTTACGTTGTAGATGCATGTATACCTTCGTTACGTTGTAGATGCATGAATACCCTCGTTACGTTGTAGATGCATGAATACCCTCGGTATTTTGTAGATGCATGAATACTCTCGTTATTTTGTAGATGCATGAATACCTTCAGTATTTTCTAAGTGCATGAATACCCTCGTTACGTTGTAGATGCATTAACACCTTCGTTACGTTGTAGATGGATTAATACCTTCGTTACGTTGTAGATGCATGAATACCCTCGTTACGTTGTCTATGCATTGATACCTTTGCTACGTTGTAGATGCATGAATACCTTCGTTACGTTGTAGATGCATGAATACCCTCGTTACGTTGTAGATGCATGAATACCCTCGTTACGTTGTAGATGCATGAATACCTTCGTTACGTTTTAGATGCATGAAAACCCTCGTTACGTTGTAGATGCATGGATACCTTCGTTACGTTTTAGATGCATGAAAACCCTCGTTACGTTGTAGATGCATGTATACCTTCGTTACGTTTTAGATGCGTGAATACCCTCGTTAAGTTGTAGATGCATGAATACCCTCGTTACGGTGTAGATGCATCAATACCCTCGTGACGTTGTAGATGCATGAATACCCTCGTTATTTTGTAGGTGCATGACTACCCTCGTTATTTTATAGGTTTATGAATACCCTTCTTACTTTGTAGATGCATGAATACCCTCGGTATTTTGTAGGTGCATGAATACCCTCGTTATTTTATAGGTTTATGAATACCCTCGTTACGTTGTAGATTCATGAATACCTTCGTTACGTTGTAGATTCATGAATACCTTCGTTACGTTGTAGATGCATGGATACCTTCGTTACGTTGTAGATTCATGAATACCTTCGTTAAGTTGTAGATGCATGAATACCCTCGTTACGTTGTAGATGCATGAATACCTTCGTTACGTTGTAGATGCATGAATACCTTCGTTACGTTGTAGATTCATGAATACCTTCGTTACGTTGTAGATGCATGAATACCCTCGTTACGTTGTAGATTCATGAATACCTTCGTTACGTTGTAGATGCATGAATAACCTCGTTACGTTGTAGATGCATGAATACCCTCGTTACGTTGTAGATGCATGTATACCTTCGTTACGTTGTAGATGCATGAATACCTTCGTTACGTTGTAGATGCATGAATAGCCTCGTTACGTTGTAGATGCATGTATACCTTCGTTACGTTGTAGATGCATGAATACCCTCGTTATTTTCTAGGTGCATGAATACCCTCGTTACGTTGTAGATGCATGAATACCCTCGTTATTTTCTACGTGCATGAATACCCTCGTTATTTTCTAGGTGCATGAATACCCTCGTTATTTTCTAGGTGCATGAATACCCTCGTTACGTTGTAGATGCATGGATACCCTCGTTATTTTGTAGGTGCATGAATACCCTCGTTATTTTGTAGGTGCATGAATACCCTCGTTACGTTGAAGATGCATTAACACCCTCGTTACGTTGAAGATGCATTAACATCCTCGTCCCTCCTCCACATTCATGATATCTGCAACATAAACATGTCTAGGATGAAATACATCTACAACGTGACGAGGGTGTTAATGCATCTTCAACGTAACGAGGGTATTCGTGCACCTAGAAAATAACGAGGGTATTCATGCACCTAGAAAATAACGAGGGTATTCATGCATCTACAACGTAACGAGGGTATTCATGCACTTAGAAAATAACGAGGGTATTCATGCATCTACAACGTAACGAGGGTATTCATGCACCTAGAAAATAACGAGGGTATTCATGCACCTACAAAATAGATGCATTAAGAAATTAGATGCATTAACACCCTCGGTACGTTGTAGATGCATGAATAGCCTCGTTACGTTGTAGATGCATTTACACCCTCGTTACGTTGTAGATGCATGAATACCCTCGGTACGTTGTAGATGTATTTACACCCTCGTTACGTTGAAGATGCATTAACACCCTCGGTACGTTGTAGATGCATTTACACCCTCGTTACGTTGTAGATGCATTAACACCCTCGTTCTGTTGTAGATGCATTTACACCCTCGTTACGTTGAAGATGCATTAACACCCTCGGTACGTTGTAGATGCATTTACACCCTCGTTACGTTGTAGATGCATTAACACCCTCGTTCTGTTGTAGATGCATTTACACCCTCGTTACGTTGTAGATGTATTAACACCCTCGTTACGTTGTAGATGTATTAACACCCTCGTTACGTTGTAGATGTATTAACACCCTCGTTACGTTGTAGATGTATTAACACCCTCGTTACGTTGTAGATGTATTAACACCCTCGTTACGTTGTAGATGCATTTCATCCTAGACATGTTTATGTTGCAGATATCATGAATGTGGAGGAGGAACACCAGTTTCGAAGAACGATCGGCAGATGGCGCTTCACTGCCGTCGTATTTATCCTGATTTCATTGGTACTTTCAATATTCCTTGTTGCCATGGCGATATTCACCCACAGGACGCCGGCGACGGTCCCTATGGATGTTTGTGGTGACCCTGACACGAAAAATATTGACGTCACTGAAGCAGACGACCCCGGTATCTTCGATGATCTTACTAGTAAAGAACTCGCCTCTATTCAGAAGTACATATATTCCGTGCAGGAACTCAACCTTTCTCAGCCCTCTGTGGCAGGACTGGCCAGAAGCGTCGTCCACTCAGTAGAGCTGCACATTCCCAACAAAGAGTATGTATTACGATATTTAGACGAGAATGCGGCCAAACCCGAAAGAGAAGCATTAGTGCTTATATTCAGGGGAGATAAATCACCTCCAGTTGTCGAGGAATATATCGTCGGAGCACTTCCCATTCCATCCTATGTAGGACTTCGCGATTCCCCGAACAGGCCAAATCCGATACCCTTCAGTCAGAGACCCATGGGCAGCAATGAATACTCTGTCATATATGGTCAAATGTTTCCTGAACTCGGATATAAGATGAAGAAGGTTTTAGAAGAGAGTTACGGGGCAGGGCTTCACTTTCCTGAATGCGGTGAGAAGTGTCTCAGTTACTACCCTGTTCCTGTTGGGTCAGGAGTTGTAGGAGCAGACGACAGGAAGGTCTGGATCGTCCTCGCGCACTTTGCAGAATACTTTACACTCCATCCTGTAGGACTGTCCTTCCTTATCAACATGTCGAATCCATTTGAATATCTTGTCGAACTTGTTGATTACGGTGGCCAGAGATTCCATTCCATGGACGAGTTCATTTCAAAGTATAATTTAGGGGAGGTAACTAAACACAAAAAGCCTTTCCCGGACATTACACGAGGCTCGTTTTCGACCCTCCACAGACGAGGAGAACCGGTTCCTGAGTTGCCGAAGAGACCGCCAAAATTCTACGAACCTGACGGCAAGAGGTACAGAATCGCCCATCGCCACGTGGAATACATGCAGTGGCAGTTTGATTTCAGGATGTCCCCTCAGTCGGGGCCTCAGTTGTACGACATCCGGTTCCTTGACGAACGGATTGCATATGAGATAAGCCTGCAGGAGATAGCCGTGTTTTATTCCGGGAATGCTGGTCACAGGTTTGCCGACTTCACGGACAGTGCGGACGGAATAGGTAGACACACCCACGCTCTGGTTCCTGGGGTCGACTGTCCGGATACCAGTACCTTCGTGGATGGATACGTGTTGTCGGAGTCAACAAAGTCACCAAAAAGGCTTCCTCGGATGTTTTGCATCTTTGAAGAAAACACAGCTTTCCCTCTACATCGTCATCAGTCGTATTACTCCCACGATGGGCAGTTCTACCACGGGTTAGTGGACTCCGCTCTCGTCCTGCGATCTGTGGCGGTTATTGGTAACTATGACTACATAGTAGACTATGTGTTTCATCAAAATGGCGCCCTGCACATCAGAGCAGCAGCAACCGGTTATATTTTCTCTTCATTCTACACACCTGCCGAGGAAGGTTACGGCTTCAGGCTTCAAGACTCTATATCTGGTAATATTCACCACCATATGATTAACTTCAAGATTGACCTTGACATTCATGGCACCAGTAACAGATATGAAACTCTGGACATTCTGGCTGTGGAGGTGTCCAATGACGTCACAACCACAAACACCACCTACTGGCAGACCAAGTTTGAGAGGAATTTGAAAGAATCGGAGTTTGGAGCAGCTTTTCAATACGACTTCCAGGTACCGAAGTATCACGTGATTCACAACGCTGGAGTGAAAACACGACACGGAGAAATAAGCGGATACAGGTAACTGAACTGTCATGGAAACGAAATTATACACTTGAAAAGTGAATTCGACTGATCATTATTTTATCAAAATGCTGAAAACAGGCGCCGAAACACTTCAAACTTAAGGTCAACAACTTTGTCTCATTAAAATAAAATAATAATAATAAAAATTATTGTAGTTCTCGCTGCCGCTGAACAAAGATGTGAGGACATCCCATATGCGTCTCGTCAGAAGGACCTTTATCCGACTAATCAGAGCGTTGTTACCAGATCGGAAAAGTGTCAGTCGGAATGTGTTTTTTCATCGTGCAAACTGTTTTCTTTACAGTTACGGGCTGTCCGACTGATTCCGTCGACATAATCTCTCACTTCAATGGGATAAATATTTGAAACGGAAACGACTTTACATAGCCCTGGGGAAGTACTACCATGCAATCTCAGCCATCAAATAGACATTCCTGAATATCCTTTTGTTCAGTTTTCAAATTTTGAATCGAGAACTTTATCAACATATTTTTCAAAGCGAAGTCTGGAATTGAGGTCGCCAGCTGGAAACTAGAGCTGTGAAGCTCGAGAAAGCTGCTTTCTGATTGTCGACTTCTTGATCAAAGACTCGGCCAAAGTTTGCGAACGGAATGTCCTCAGATCTTTGTTTAGTGGTAGCGAGAACTAAGATCTGATTCTAATGAGATTGATGCGAACTCATCTGAGGGAGTCGACTTAACATCTGATGCAGCATCCATGCGCTGATATGCTAAAGAGGGCGGTCGGGAAGCCTAGTGGTTAAAGCGTTCGCTCGTCACGCCGAGGACCCGGGTTCGATTCCCGACAAGGGTACAATGTGTGAAGCCCATTTCTTGTGCCCCCCGCCGTGATATTGCTGGAATATTGCTAAAAGCGGCGTAAAACCAAACTCACTCACTGATATGCAAAAGTGATGTCCATTTTATTATCCGAATTTTGTTTGTGCGGCAACTATTTTCGTTAACTACAACACATGATTAGGATTCATTGGTATCCAGAGTCGACTGTCTTTGTCGTCAAACCTTCAGTGATCCATCTATCGTTGAGATTAACGTCACTACATGCAGCGAGGTCCATCTATCGTTGAGATTAACGTCACTACATGGTGCGAGGTCCATCTATCGTTGAGATTAACGTCACTACATGGTGCGAGGTCCATCTATCGTTGAGATTAATGTCACTACATGGTGCGAGGTCCATCTATCGTTGAGATTAACGCCACTTCACGGTGCCAGGTCCATCTATCGTTGAGATTAATGTCACTACATGGTGCGAGGTCCATCTATCGTTGAGATTAATGTCACTACATGGTGCGAGGTCCATCTATCGTTGAGATTAACGTCACTACATGGTGCGAGGTCCATCTATCGTTGAGATTAACGTCACTACATGGTGCGAGGTCCATCTATCGTTGAGATTAACGTCACTACATGGTGCGAGGTCCATCTATCGTTGAGATTAACGCCACTTCATGGTGCGAGGTCCATCTATCGTTGAGATTAATGTCACTACATGGTGCGAGGTCCATCTATCGTTGAGATTAACGTCACTACATGGTGCGAGGTCCATCTATCGTTGAGATTAATGTCACTACATGGTGCGAGGTCCATCTATCGTTGAGATTAACGCCACTTCATGGTGCAAGGTCCATCTATCGTTGAGATTAACGCCACTAGATGGTGCGAGGTCCATCTATCGTTGAGATTAACGTCACTACATGTTGCGAGGTCCATCTATCGTTGAGATTAATGTCACTACATGGTGCGAGGTCCATCTATCGTTGAGATTAACGTCACTACATGGTGCGAGGTCCATCTATCGTTGAGATTAACGCCATTTCACGGTGCGAGGTCCATCTGTCGTTGAGATTAATGTCACTACATGGTGCGAGGTTCATCTATCGTTGAGATTAACGTCACTACATGGTGCGAGGTCCATCTATCGTTGAGATTAATGTCACTAGATGGTGCGAGGTCCATCTATCGTTGAGATTAACGCCACTTCATGGTGCGAGGTCCATCTATCTTTGAGATTAACGCCACTACATGGTGCGAGGTCCATCTATCGTTGAGATTAACGTCACTACATGTTGCGAGGTCCATCTATCGTTGAAATTAATGTCACTACATGGTGCGAGGTCCATCTATCGTTGAGATTAACGCAACTTCATGGTGCGAGGTCCATCTATCGTTGAGATTAATGTCACTACATGGTGCGAGGTCCATCTATCGTTGAGATTAATGTCACTACATGGTGCGAGGTCCATCTATCGTTGAGATTAACGTCACTACATGGTGCGAGGTCCATCTATCGTTGAGATTAACGTCACTACATGGTGCGAGGTCCATCTATCGTTGAGATTAATGTCACTACATGGTGTGAGGTCCATATATCGTTGAGATTAATGTCACTACATGGTGCGAGGTCCATCTATCGTTGAGACTAACGTCACTACATGGTGCGAGGTCCATCTATCGTTTAGATTAATGTCACTACATGTTGCGAGGTCCATCTATCGTTGAGATTAACGTCACTACATGGTGCGAGGTCCATCTATCGTTGAGATTTATGTCACTACATGTTGCGAGGTCCATCTATCGTTGAGATTAACGTCACTACATGGTGCGAGGTCCATCTATCGTTGATATTAATGTCACTACATAGTGCGAGGTCCATCTATCGTTGAGATTAATGTCACTTCATGGTGCGAGGTCCATCTATCGTTGAGATTAATGTCACTACATGGTGCGAGGTCCATACGAGTAGATTCATATCGTATTCCGTATTTCAGCTTAGGAGTGAGTGAGTGAGTGAGTTGGGTTTAACGCCGCTTTTAACAGTATTCCAGTTAACTGCGTGTCAGCTTCATGTTGGAGGAAAGCCCGAAGTGATGAAGGTCTCAGACGTTTACCACTTCGGTGAAACCAACGAGCACGGGTATGGTGCTGACAAACCTAGAAACATAATCGGGGCGAAGCGGAATTCGAACCCATAATCATAGGTTTCTAGTGTGCCCAAGGGACGCAAGTCTTCAAAGCAACTTGCGGCGTCTTAGGCGACTGGGCCAGCCGTGCCCCCTTTCAGCTTAGGACGAATAAAAGATCGCATTTAGGCGACTTCTGTGGCGCATGTTACACCTGTGTATTTGTTTCGTTAACTGGATGCGCGAAAACACATACTCTCTCATAGTAGGAATGCTTTACTTACAGCCTTCACCTTCAGGGAATGTCCTACCAACCTCTTCCTGAAAACAGTGGAAACGAGGCTACAGCCTCGTGGGCAAGGTATCAACTTGCAGCAACCAAGTTCAAGGACTGGGAGAGAATGAGCAGCTCCTGCTATGGGATGTTCGACTCGTTGGATCCAGTTGTTAACTTTACCAATTTCTTGGCCGACAACGAAAGCATTGTGGATGAGGTAAGGAAATGACCCTGCGGCCACATCGGTCGGGATTACAGGGTTGGATGCCCCTGTCAGTTTAATATAGCCTCCATGCGTAAACTTTACAATTGCGTCCGTTACAAGCACTTTAGGCTGCTGACACCCTTATTTACACTTGTCATTCTGTCGTTTCAGGACCTTGTTTTGTGGGCATCAGTTGGGATCCACCACATCCCCCACACAGAGGATCTGCCGGTTACGCCTACAGTCGGCGGCCATCTTGGAATATACTTGCTTCCTTTCAACTACTTTCAGGAGAGTCCATCTATGGCATCACGTGACTCCGTCAGATTAGAACTGAAGGAGAAATTCAATATGGCGTCAGGTGTCAGCGTTGAAGGATACAAGAGCGAGTCCACGTGCTTACCGAGATTAACCGATCTTGACGAAGAATTTGGGGACAATGCAGAGGAAGTGTTTGCTTGATGAAAGTGCTGCGAATAGTCATGATCACAACGTAGTTTTGAAGTGAACATAAAGTTTGTTTGTGGAAGTGTACCTTTCTGTCTTATACTTATATTACATGTGTTGTTGCTAAATTGCTGATCTATTGCAGAAATAATCTTTAATTCTTAACTCACTCGGTCACTCAAACGTTTGTGACAATCAAACTATCAATCCAGCTGATAATCAAGAAAACAGTTTATATCAGGATACAGTATGGGCTGTTTTTTCAATCACGAGAGTCACGACCTTGTATTTACACATGATGTGTGGCTTCAAGCATGCTTATGGCGTGTTTGACGTTGAGGGGGAATAACTGCATTCAGTTGTAAAGTAAAATAGTACATGTCGTTGTGCTCTCTGATAATGATGTGCAACCATTCTGCCACGGCACATCCAAACATGGTTTCAAACACCTCGTGCACATCGTGCCCACGACTGCACGCCTCTGTCCGTTCACCATGAACATGAGGTCCTATAGGGGCCACCCAATCATTGTGTGCCAGGATGTCAGTCTATATATGTTGGATATGTTTTTGATACCATCAAAACGTGATCCTCAGCAAACTGAGTAGTATAGTCATTGACATTCTCGGCAGGAAACAGGAGCGGCTCACTTTTATAGGAGGAGGTTTGTCTGTTGGACTGCGCAATTCCAGACAAACATAACATGGCCGGAAAATCAAATGCAACTTAAATTGCTCCATATGAATTAAAACATTTTACTGTAGATGATTAATTAATGATCCCCATAATAAATCAATTTCTATTCCCCCTGACAGTTAATGCTAAATAGTTTTTGCTTGAATAACCACACTGTAACACAGTCTACCCCTCCTGTGCTGTTTCGTATTTGCTTCATAGATGGAGCCTGGAGCCTAGCTGGAGCCCGGAGCCTGGAGCCTAACTGGGGCCTCACACTTACACATGCAGGTTGCCGGATATATCGTCGGACTATAAGCTTTATTAAAACATATATTTATCTGCGGTGATTGGTAGATTGTTGGGCGAATATAATTTATAAAAAAAGACTATTGTCCCTGTGAACAACGCATATATAAGGATATTCATTCTAGCATTATCATCGTTCACCAAACCTTACCCTGCCATCTTCTAATCTTGAATATTCAGGGTGTTTTACAAGTCTTTTAATACTGAAAATACGGCTTTCTAATGTTAAAACATGAGTTCTAACGTGGCCCAAACCCGCACTCATATGCCTCTCGCCGTCCACGTACATATAATAAACAGATATGTTGACTTCCATGTCAAGAAATGTATTGTTTCATAGTGTATACATATTGACTTCTGTTTGTTTGTCTGCCAAAATTACAGTCCGTGAACATATCAGATTGTATATATATATATATATATATATATATATATATATATTAGCTCAATATGGGAAATCAAACGAAGGGACCCTGTAACGTCGATACGAAGAATATGTGCTTGTTATCGATAAAAAGTGTCACGTTTTCATCATCTGTCATGTTTTGTTTCGAATATACACGTCGGAAGTAGACACGGGTTAGGAGTTTCAATATAATTTGAATCTCCCCCGCCCTAGCATCTCAAGATGGCGGAGCTGGGACTCCCGCCAAGGGGCGTGTCAAGGTTGTAGCCATCTGTCTGCCCCACCCCCCAGCAATACAACAGGGCGGAGCTGGGACTACCGTCAAGGGGCGTGTCAAGGCTCTAGCCACCAGTCTACCCCACCCTCAGCATTACAACCGGGCGAAGTCCTCAATCTTTAAAGAAAGTCTTGCCTCATTTGAATAGCAGTTCCGTGAATGAACTGTAAGACCTTATTCATAATTATGACAGTCCAAAACTAGAAATGTAAATTAAAGTGTGTGCAAGAAAATAAGATAAACTCAAACCATGAACACTGTATAGAAAGATACATTAACTATGTATGCGAACCAGTCAAGTCTAGAGTACATCCAATTGGCCTATGAAATACCGCCCCCTTACCTTGATTAACCAGTGACTAGTATAGAATGGGGCAATGGTCTTGTGGGGGAAAGGGACACAACCCATCTTCTCGAGGTAAGGGAGTAAAATGACTATGAAAGCCCTGTATCCACCCTTGCCGAACTAGGCTGGAATTTCCAGGCTCAATCGTAGTGCCACCAGTGTCTCTTATATCCCTTCCATGTCCCTACCCATTGACCAATCAGATTTCACCTCTCATTTCACTTGCATTTGCTTCAAACAAAATGGTGGCGCCCAGGCAAGACGGTCTGATCGATAGTCAAGATCTATATTGTAATATAACGGGTCTTACCCCGTAAAGTGCATCAAATCATCTGAGCACCTTGATTGAAAACGTGAAAACATTTGGAAAATATCTGTCGACGTCTATATCGGCAAGGATGGAAATAGTCAGTTAACTCCCTTGCCTCGGGAAGATGGCTTCAGCCCAGAAGAAGACGAATGTTTTTGAGGAAGTGGAGGTCAGAGGTTGGATAAAAGGAGGGGTTTGGGCAGGGGATTTGGGCGAGGTGTGAGGATGTATAAGCTATAAACTTTCCTTGTGACATAGAGAGGCGGCACGCGGGAACGCTGCTCATAGGCCCTCCCCTACATTTAGTAGTCTGAGTCTCTCCTTCAATGCCCGCCTGTCGCTAGAAACAGCAGCTTATCTTTGTAATCAGTCGAAAAGATGTTCATTGGTCTGTCATCCATCCACTTCCTACCACACCCCATCCCCTAACCCCGACACCACCTCAAACACCCCCCCCCCCCCCCCATCTCCCCCCTCCCCCCACCCCACCCCACCCCCCGACGACAAGCTACGACTGTGTTGTGTAACCATCAGTCTGGCTTTACGTTGTTCATGGGAGTAATCTACAATCGGGCCGGCCTTTATCAACAGTGTAAACATCCTTATCAAAAATATTAATGCCAAAATAAGGAATGAACACTGCTGGCCCTATTCAAAGTGATGACTCTAATCTTAATGTCAATAAACACCTCTCTCACCCCAAGTACTCCCCAACCCCAACCCCACCTCCCACCCCTCACCCTTCTTTAACCTTACCAATCTCACATCCATCAGCATCAACAAGTGTCTCCCAAAGCCCTGGTGGGGGATGGAGGGATATGCTCCCTGTCTGGTCTGCGAATCACGCGAAAAGGTTCCCACACAAGGGTAAACACTCCCCCGCCCCAGAGCGGCGTGCCGGGAGGAGCCTGTGGGACCCAGCCACTGACCCGCTACCACAACAGCCTCAGTCTGGCCATGACCTACATAACAGCTGTGGGTGTCGTTCCAAGGGGATCGTCGTGGTTGTGAAGCTGTCTGCTGTGTTTGTTGAACACCAGGTAAGATTGCACTCTGCTTCAGAGGAATATGCAATTTTATGTGGAGTTTAGACCTCCAATGAGTTCACTGTTATTCGCATGCTGTCAATCAGCGCCTGAGATTGCCAGTGTCAAGACAGTTTACATATTTATCAAGTCATAGCATTAGCATGGGAAAGTTGTGTCGCAGTTCCTGTTCTCGAAAATATAGGTATAAGAAATGGTGTTAATCAAGGAAGGTAGTTTTCTCCCAGTCGTATCGGTGTACTTGTCATGCCCTGTGAAGTGTCTTGTGACATCTGCTTATTTTCACACCAATATCGAATAACCAGTTTAGTTGTAAACATCGGCTGTGTCAGGAAACACCAGTGCCTAAATCGGGTGAAACGACCAACTGCAGTGTGCCTTGATCGGATTAACACATGGAGTAATGTTTCACTTATAACACAGGGAGCAGCATTTCAATCATAACACACGGAGCAGTTTTATAGTTATAATAGAGGGAGCAGTAATTCACTTATAACACACGGAGCAGTATTTCAGTTATAATACACGGAGCAGTATTTCAGTTATAACGCACGGAGCAGTATTTCAGTTATATCACAAATAACAGTAGAACATGGATATAACGAACTACAAGGGACCGGAGAAATCAGTTCGTTATATCCGTCAGTTCGTTATATACGTTTTAGCTCGGAAACGTCCGCCATCTTGGATAAAACAAAACACAAGTCACGTAATTGCAGCATTGATTTGTATTAGCACTGATCACTTCATAGCATTCAATTGATAACATTTTATAACATTCAATTAATAACATTAAATTCATAACATTTTTCGAACTTTGTCATGAAATTCTTCTTACTTTTGCCCGCATGATAGCATATGCAAGTGAACTGACACTTGGACACAATCTCGTAAAATTTATATGTTTAATGTTTGTTTTACAGACAAGATTACGTGTACAGGTAAGATTAACACAACGCAAGTTTAGCAAGGTTGATCAAGGTTGTATTCACATTGCTGGCTTCTCACTGGGCTGACCCCTGACCTTTGACCCAAACCCCATGCCCCCTCCCCGCCGCCATCAATCCGACTTGACGAATCACCCAGCGTATTTAACAGGTCAGCCTGTTGGAAGAATGCGTGTGGGTGGTGGTGTGGGTGTGGTGTAGTTGATAGTATAGGTGGTGTGGGTGGTGGTGTGGTTGTGTGGGTGTGGTGTAGTTGATAGTGTAGGTGGTGTGGGTGGTGGTGTAGTTAATAGTGAAGGTGGTGTGGGCGGTGTGGGTGGTGGTATGGGTGGTGGTGTGGGTGGTTTGGGTGGTGTGGGTTGTGTGGGTGGTGGTGTGGGTGTGGTGTAGTTGATAGTGTAGGTGATGTGGGCGGTGTGGGTGGTGTGGGTGGTGGTATGGGTGGTGGTGTGGGTGGTTTGGGTGGTGGTGTGGGTGTGATGTAGTTGATAGTGTAGGTGGTGTGGGCGGTGTGGGTGGTCTGGGTGGTGGTGTGGGTGTGCTGTAGTTGATAGTGTAGGTGGTGTGGGTGGTGCAGGTGGTGGTGACGGTGGTGGTGTGGGTGTGCTGTAGTTGATAGTGTAGGTGGTGTGGGTGGTGTAGGTGGTGGTGTGGGTGGTGGTGTGGGTGTGGTGTAGTTGATAGTGAAGGTGGTGTGGGTGGTGTAGGTGGTTGTGTGGGTGTGGTGTAGTTGATAGTGAAGGTGGTGTGGGTGGTGTGGGTGGTGTGGGTGGTGTGGGTGGTGGTATGGGTGGTGGTGTGGGTGGTTTGGGTGGTGGTGTGGGTGTGGTGTAGTTGATAGTGTAGATGGTGTGGGTGGTGGTATGGGTGGTGGTGTGGGTGGTGTGGGTGTGGTGTAGTTGATAGTGTAGGTGGTGTGGGTGGTGGTGTGGTTGTGTGGGTGTGGTGTAGTTGATAGTGTAGGTGGTGTGGGTGTGGTGTAGTTGATGGGTGGTGGCGTGGATGGTGGTGTGGGTGTGGTGTAGTTGATAGTATAGGTGGTGTGGGTGGTGGTGTGGTTGTGTGGGTGTGGTGTAGTTGATAGTGTAGGTGGTGTGGGTGGTATGGGTGGCGGTGTGGGTGGTGTGGGTGGTGTAGGTGGTGGTGTGGGTGTGGTGTAATTGATAGTGTAGGCGGTGTGGGTGTGGTGTAGTTGATAGGTGGTGGCGTGGATGGTGGTGTGGGTGTGGTGTAGTTGATAGTATAGGTGGTGTGGGTGGTGGTGTGGTTGTGTGGGTGTGGTGTAGTTGATAGTGTAGGTGGTGTGGGTGGTGGTGTAGTTAATAGTGAAGGTGGTGTGGGCGGTGTGGGTGGTGGTATGGGTGGTGGTGTGGGTGGTTTGGGCGGTGTGGGTGGTGTGGGTGGTGGTATGGGTGTGGTGTAGTTGATAGTGTAGGTGGTGTGGGTTGTGTGGGTGGTGGTGTGGGTGTGGTGTAGTTGATAGTGTAGGTGGTGTGGGTGGTGTAGGTGGTGGTGTGGGTGTGGTGTGGGTGTGGTGTAGTTGATAGTGTAGGTGGTGTGGGCGGTGTGGGTCGTCTGGGTGGTGGTGTGGGTGTGGTGTAGTTGATAGTGTAGGTGGTGTGGGTTGTGTGGGTGGTGGTGTGGGTGTGGTGTAGTTGATAGTGTAGGTGGTGTGGGTGGTGTAGGTGGTGGTGTGGGTGTGGTGTGGGTGTGGTGTAGTTGATAGTGAAGGTGGTGTGGGTGGTGTAGGTGGTTGTGTGGGTGTGGTGTAGTTGATAGTGTAGGTGGTGTGGGTTGTGTAGGTGGTGGTGTGGGTGGTGATGTGGGTGTGGTGTAGTTGTAGGTGGTGTGGATGGTGGTGTGGGTGGTGGTGTGGGTGATCATGTGGGTGTGGTGTAGTTGACAGTGTAGGTGGTGTGGGTGTTGGTGTTGGTGTGGTGTAGTTGATAGTGTAGGTGGTGATGGTGGTGTGGATGATGATGTGGGTGTGGTGTAGTTAATAGTGTAGATGGTGTGGTTGATAGTGTAGGTGGTGTGGGTGTGGTGTATTTGATAGTGTAGGTGGTGTGGGTTGTGTAGGTGGTTGTGTAGGTGTGGGTGTGGTTGGTGGTGTGGGTGTGGTGTAGTTGATAGTGTGGGTGGTGTGGGTGGTGCTATGGGTGATGGTGTGGGTGGTGTGGGTGGTGTGGGTGGTGTGGGTGGTGATGTGTGTGTGGTGTAGTTGATAGTGTAGATGGTGTGGTTGGTGGTGTGGGTGGTGATGTGGGTGGTGGTGTGGGTGTGGTGTAGTTGATAGTGTAGATGGTGTGGTTGGTGGTGTGGGTGGTGATGTGGGTGGTGGTGTGGGTGTGGTGTAGTTGATAGTGTAGATGGTGTGGGCGGTGTGGGTGGTGGTATGGTTGTGGTGTGGTTGACAGTGTGGGTGGTGTGGGTGGTGTGGGTGGTGTGGGTGGTGATGTGGGTGGTGATGTGGGTGTGGTGTAGTTGATAGTGTAGATGGTGTGGGCGGTGTGGGTGGTGGTATGGTTGTGGTGTGGTTGACAGTGTGGGTGGTGTGGGTGGTGTGGGTGGTGTGGGTGGTGATGTGGGTGGTGATGTGGGTGTGGTGTAGTTGATAGTGTAGATGGTGTGGGCGGTGTGGGTGGTGGTATGGTTGTGGTGTGGTTGACAGTGTGGGTGGTGTGGGTGGTGTGGGTGGTGTGGGTGGTGTGGGTGGTGATGTGGGTGGTGATGTGGGTGTGGTGTAGTTGATAGTGTAGATGGTGTGGGCGGTGTGGGTGGTGGTATGGTTGTGGTGTGGTTGACAGTGTGGGTGGTGTGGGTGGTGTGGGTGGTGATGTGGGTATGGTGTAGGTACTACTACCACTACAACAACCACAACCACACACACCGCAGGCACCTCTACCACTAACATCACAGCAACATCTACCACTACCACAAAAGCACCCACAACCACAAACACTGCAGCAACATTTACCACTGTCACCACAGCAACATCTACCACTACCATCACAGCAACATCTACCTCTATCACAAAAGCTACCGCAACCATTAACACTGCAACAGCCTCTACCACTGTCACCACAGCAACATCTACCACTACCACAACAGCAACGTTTACCAAATCCACTACAGCACTGTAACCACTACTACTACTACTACTACTACTACGGGAAACACTCCCCTTAGAGGAGTCACAACCACAACCACAACCTCTACCGCTACAGCAACCGTTGGATGGCTGTTGTGTGAACTGATGGTTAATGTTGCACACATCCTACCACAGTGTAGAGCGACGACATGCCCAGCAAACTCGTCTGAACATTATGACTAAAGGGATGATTGTATTCGAACTTAAAAGAAACCTCAAGACTTTAAACATGATATGAGGCTAGTTCGATTTCACGTGACAAGACGTCATGAGGTGATGTGTGTTGTGAACATTGACGGTGTTACTTAGCCGGTCAGACGGTGGGGGAGACGAGGCGTTGCTTTCAGGTACTTTACCGCGTGTGTTTGTTACGGTGAACGACTGTGTCTGCAGTCACTTGACCACGCTGTTGATGTGAACAACAAATCAAGTGTCAGTCATTGCCAGATACTGAGATTGCTGTACAATCCTGAAACTTGGCAGTTGTATCCTTCCTTGACAGGTATTGTGATAGCTGTACAATCCTGAAACTTGGCAGTTGGTTGTATCCTTCATTGCCAGGTACTGATATTGCTGTACAATCCTGAAACTAGATAGTTGGTTGTATCTTTCATTGCCAGATACTGAGATTGCTGTACAATCCTGAAACTTGGCAGTTGTATCCTTCCTTGACAGGTATTGTGATAGCTGTACAATCCTGAAACTTGGCAGTTGGTTGTATCCTTCATTGCCAGGTACTGATATTGCTGTACAATCCTGAAACTTGGCAGTTGATTGTATCCTTCATTGCCAGATACTGAGATTGCTGTACAATCCTGAAACTAGGCAGTTGATTGTATCCTTCATCGCCAGGTACTGAGATTGCTGTACAATCTTGAAACTAGGTAGTTGGTTGTATCCTTCATCGCCAGGTACTGAGATTGCCGTACAATCTTGAAACTAGGCAGTTGATTGTATCCTTCATCGCCAGGTACTGAGATTGCTGTACAATCTTGAAACTAGGTAGTTGGTTGTATCCTTCATCGCCAGGTACTGAGATTGCTGTACAATCTTGAAACTAGGCAGTTGATTGTATCCTTCATCGCCAGGTACTGAGATTGCTGTACAATCTTGAAACTAGGTAGTTGGTTGTATCCTTCATCGCCAGGTACTGAGATTGCTGTACAATCCTGAAACTAGATAGTTGGTTGTATCCTTCATCGCCAGGTACTGAGATTGCTGTACAATCTTGAAACTAGGTAGTTGGTTGTATCCTTCATCGCCAGGTACTGAGATTGCTGTACAATCCTGAAACTAGATAGTTGATTGTATCCTTCATCGCCAGGTACTGAGATTGCTGTACAATCTTGAAACTAGGTAGTTGGTTGTATCCTTCATCGCCAGGTACTGAGATTGCTGTACAATCCTGAAACTAGGCAGTTGGTTGTATCCTTCATTGCCAGGTATAGCGATTGCTGTTCAATCCTGAAACTAGGCAGTTGGTTGTATCCTTCATTGCCAGGTACTGAGATTGCTGTACAATCCTGAAACTAGATAGTTGGTTGTATCACACCCACACCAACACCCACATCCACAGCCACAGCCACATCCACAGCCATACCCACACCCACACCCACACCCACGCTCACATCCACACCCACACCCACACACATCTACTTGTCTGGAGGTAACGATATTTTATATTTAATAATATTTGACTTAAAACATTACATGTTTCCTAATATTTCAGGTCTGACATCATGACTGAACTTCAGGAAAAATATCGACGTAGTATCGGTAGATGGCGCTGTGCCGCTATAACCTTGTTTCTCATAGCCCTGGCTTTAGTCGTCGCTCTTATTGCTGTCTCCATGATGAAGGACAGGAGGTTTGAACGCCAGGCGGCTGATGATTGTGGAGAAAGTTTTGGGAAGCCTGATATTGACACATCAGAGGCAGAGGACCCTGGGTTGTACGATGACCTTACCGTGAAGGAACTCAAAGCAATCCAGGACTATCTATACAGCCTGAGGATGCAGTTAAATCTGAAGAAGCCAGATAAAGCTGCAGTCAATGCTAGCTACATATATGTGTCAGATCTTCATCCACCTTTGAAATCAGAAGCTCTGGCGTACTTAAGTGGTTCTGGGCCTAAACCAGAAAGAAAAGCTCGAATAGTGATCTTCAGAGGTGACGCTGTCCCTCCCGTGTCAGAAGAATATATTGTTGGTCCTCTCCCAAATCCCAACAGTTGCAAGTTGTTGAGCGTTCCAGGACGTAAAAATCCCGTTCCCTATGCTTATAGGCCCATAGGATATGTCGAGTTTGGATCATACTACATGAAACTGTTCCCTGACGTAGATAAAAAAATTGGTTTTATTTTGAAGGAGAGTTATGGTGCCACATTTACAAACTGTGGAGACAGATGCTTAAATTTCTACCCCACGCCTGTTAGTTCTGGTATCAGTAAATCTAGAGTGAGGAAGATGTGGTTAACTACAAGTCACTTCGTTGAGTATTACGACCTGAATCCCGTGGATTTAATGATGCTTGCAAATATTGACTCTCAAGACCCTACAAAATTCTATATTGAAAAGCTGGTGTATGTTAGCCAGGAGTACACGAGTCTTGATGATCTCGCCACTCAGTACAGATCTGGATCAATCCCCAAATCCAAGATACCATTCCCCAAAAACGTCAAAGATTTGAAGTCTTCTTTATACAGACGAGGTAACCCTGTCCCGAAGAAGCCACAGAGAGCTCCCCGAATGTATGAGCCTGACGGTAAGCGATACAGTGTACACCACCGTCATGTGGAATACATGCAGTGGGCCTTCGACTTCAGAATGTCCACTTTAAGCGGTCCACAAATTTACGACATCCGATTCAACAATGAGAGGATAGCATACGAAGTCGGCCTGCAGGAGATAGCTGTCTTTTATGCGTCCAACAACTCTGCTACACGAAGTGCAGATTTCATCGACAGTGGTGCTCTTATTGGCACCCACTCTCAGTCTCTGGTTCCAGGTGCGGACTGTCCCGAGACGAGTACATTCTTTAACTACTCCTATTTGGGCGAATCTTCTGAGGAGCCAGTTCTTCTCCAGAGAGCCTTCTGTTTGTTTGAACTGAACCAAGGACTTCCTCTTCGTCGCCATCTTTCATACAGTAAGGTTGAGGGTGGCTTCTATTCCGGAATGGAGGACAATGTCGTTGTACTCAGAAGCATCATGACAATAATTAACTACGATTACGTGATGGACTTTATATTCCACCAAAGTGGAGCCATGGAGGTTCGAGTTCTATCAACAGGGTACATATTCGGCTCCTTCTATACTCCCAAAGAAGATCCGTATGGCTTCCAGCTCAAGGAAAATACCATTGGCAGTATTCATCACCATCTTTTCCTTTTCAAAGCTGACGTTGACATTCATGGACCGAACAACAGATACGAGACGCTTGACATATCACGTGACGTTTCCCCCAATTCGCAGACGACAAACGACCCCAACTCTAAGTACTACCAGATCAAGTATGAGCGATCTCTCAAGCAGACTGAGATGGATGCAGCCTACAAGTTCAACTTTGAGAAACCAAGATATCACGTGTTCCACAACAACGGCACCCCCCAAAAATTTGGAGCAATCAAGTCTTACAGGTACTTAACTTTATTAGGAAGCAACTTTACCCAAACTACAGAATTTCTTCACACTTATTCAACACATAGGTAGTATGTGTCCCCTGTCCCCTGTGGCTGGAAGATTGCTGAGAGTTATTGCTGATATTAAGTACAGGGAAATTTAGTACCCTTATCAGTTCAACAGTCGAGGATGAATAGTGTCAGGAAACAATGATATGCCGTGATATAAATATATACGTTTGCTGGATATTCATTGTTTATTGTGTTCTCTCAGAATTCACCTGGACGGAATGACGAAAGTGCTTGTCCCTGAGGACGAAGGTAATGAACCAGTTATTTCTTGGGCGAGGAACCAGATGACGGTCACCAAGTTCAAGGATGACGAAAGAGATGCCAGCTCAGTCTATGGCTTGTTCGATTCCATGGAACCCACTGTCAACTTTACATCGTTTTATGCTGACAACGACGACATTGTTGATCAGGTAAAGATCAGATGCATTGTCTATCTTAAAAAAGCTCACCACCCTCTCCCTGTTATTACATGTTGGACATGGCACAGGAGATATATCAGTGGAAATATAACGTAGAATTACTCATGCTGGAGAGAGGCATGAGACTTTTTGTCTTCACAATTTACTGGATACGTTTGACTCTTTTCTGCAAAACCAGAAGTCATAAACATATCTGACATTAAGCATATATTTTCCCAAACCGGAAGTGCATATAACTTTGTTATTAATGTAGCTAGGTGCATATGACTTCCTGTTTCAAAGTTTTACTTTTTTGGAATTATGTTTTCTTTAACCGGGAGTGCTTTAACCTTTTGTCAATGAGGTACCTACAGACATGGGGCTGTCTGTTTCAAAATTGTCTTGTATCATGGTTGTGTTTCTTGGGATGGTAAATACCCTGTATTAGGCATAAACATTGAAGTTAGGTAGCCTTGACAGACGATAGACGTCGACGCCATATTTGTTTGTAAACACTAAAAGTAGTACCGACATGACCTTATATATTTGCATACGTACCCGGAGACCTACCCCTTATATCATACATATAGATATTGGTAACGTCATCTAATTTTGGTTTTGTGAAAAATTGGGTTATGCAAACACTTTTCTAGTTAATTACTAACTCGGACATGATGAACGGTCAGTTATTATTAATCCGACCCTAATCACCATGGAGTGGACAGTATAATTACATTGACGTAACTGTTTATGTAAATAACACATTTCTTATGTATCCAAATGATAATTTTGGTGCCAGTGAAATGCGGCTGTGTCTAAGTGATTGTGTTGGTCCTTGGGAAGTAGTTATATCCGGAATCATCATCATTAATTGACTACTCTCTAAATCACGTCACATCACATGTACCGGAAAGACACTTGATGTAGCGTTAATAATAATAATAATAATAATAATAATAATAATAATAATAATAATAATGATAATGATAGTAAGTGCATTTATGATGCGCCAGATTCCATTCATCAAGTGGATGCTCATGGCGCTACACTATTATTACCCCGGTCAAAGGATCAGTGAACACTCTGTTTTCATTCTCATCTCCCTGGGGAGTTTACAACCCAAGCTGCCTGTGAGGCGCTAGAAGGTTAACAGCCACATTACTGTATCATCCTACCTGGTACCCACTCACTGCTGGGTGAACAGAGGCACATTTCGAACAAAGTCTCTTGCCAAAGGAGACACGACATGTGGTACATCTGCTTCAGTGTGGGGCAGGACCGAAGCCCTAGAAACTCTCAGGAGTCAAGCTACTTTTTTCTTCTTTTTTTTTAATTCAGTCATATACACAGGATACAGATGCAGTGGAATAACAGTACAAATTCATGTATAAAGGTTATTCGCAAAATGATGTGGTACAGAGGAGGCATACGGCATAATCCACAGCATGGTACAGGTGAAGGCATATTATGTATACAATTAAGAAGGTGCATTATGGTACATTAAAATATGTTGCAAGCATCAAGTGAATAAGTTATTTTGCAATTTGAGTAAACAAAGCCCATTTTCTGTTAAAGGCAGAGAAGTAATTATTTCAAAATATGAGTCAAGTAAATACAGAAATCTGACCAGAAATTCTTAACAACATGACATTCGATATAAACATGAAAAACATTTCCTTTGTGAGTATGACACATAGAACACTCATCGTTATCAATAAGTTTCATTCTTAATAACTCACGTTTAGTAAATATTACTTTATGAATAAATCTAAACTGGAAGTCCCTGAGTTTTGTGTCTCTTAACCCATGGCAATATACACTGAATATTTTTTTCCATGGAAAAGAACATCCTAGTTGATTTTCCCATTTCAAACAAGATTTAGGGAGAGGGAGGGAATTCCCTATCAGTTTATTATAAAAAAACTTTTGTTCCTTTAATAGAACGTGTAAGATCATAAACCCAAGGAGATACTGTGAGGTTAGAGGAGGAATATAGATTTTTATCAATATTTTGTCTCCAACTTCTTGGAATATTAAAAAAACATACGGTTATAGTCGAGAAAGTTCCTTTAAGATCATAAAGTTGTTGTAAACGTGGGAAAGGGATCCATCCGTTTTCATCATACAAGTCTTTTATCGCAACTATACCTTTTTTTAAACCAGTCATTAAAAATTAATACTGGATCTCTAAAATAATGGTTTAACCATATGGGTTGGGAAGTAATTTCTGCTTTTTCTAAGTCTTCAATGTCATATGAATGCATGAAGTCACTCCAGGCTATAAGGGTATCTTTCCAGAAAGGATTCATTTTCCCGATTCTTGTGGAAACTGGCACCTAAAGTGTAGATATGAGCTAGCTGAAAACTAGCAAGGTCATAATCAATGTTTTTTTCGCAATATCTTTTTAAACATGAAATTTTCCAAGATGATATAAATTTGGGTATATCAGTCATTTTCAGTCCAACTTGACTATAATTCCTTTCTCAAATAATCCCTCTTAATCTTATCTCTTTTGCCACTCCAAATAAAGTTAAAAAGAATTCTATTCAATTGATCAATAAAAGCTTTTGATGGATTTGGGAGAGCAGAAAAAATATGTACAAGGGTAGAGAGAATTAAAGTCTTAACAACTGCTATTTTTACCCACCAAAGTCAAATTACGTTTTTTCCATTTGCTTATAATACCATAGATATTATCCAGGCGTTTTTCAGTGTTGATTACCCAAAGGTCTTTTAAGTCAACATTAAAACATATGCCCAAAACTTCAAAGTTGCCATCATGCCAATGGGGTCAAGCTCCTTAACGCGGTCACCCATCCAACTAGTCTCCGAGACCGACGTTGCTTAGCTTCACCTGATTTGTGATCTGTGCGCTGTGCTACGCGATAATTCCCAAAGAACAATGAAGAACGATGCGTGGCTTATTTCACGATAAAACGTTGTTCTATCATGACGTCATTTCTGGAGATTCGAGCATGCGCTCGCAACTTGATGACGTCGTAAATTGGACGACGTTATTTTTGAGAGGGAAGTGTCTAGTGAGTTGTTCCCCATGGATGTAGCTGGACAGCGCAATGACCGAACGATCCCACCCAAAAGGGGGAGAGATATAACAATCGGTATTGGGAGGAAAGGTACAGGTAATCGAGTTGAAACTTGTGGGAATATGTGGGAAAGACCCAATTTAACCCCCCTGTTCATAAATTGGATTTGTCCGACATAGCCGCGGTCGGATTCTACTGATGGAGTCATCATTATGAAAATAATGGAAGATATCTTTAAAGCGTGTACTTTTTACCCTTAAAGAGCCTGTACCTGATGTTGATATCTCAAATAAGAAATAAACGACTCGTATCGGTGTTTATCGTACTTAAATCACAACTGACAACCTAATAATGTTTCAGGACCTGGTGGCATGGATCAGTATGGGTGTCCATCACATCCCCCACACCGAGGACATGCCCATCACCCCCACCCCCGGGGCACATCTCAGCTTCGCCCTGCTTCCCTACAACTATTTCGAAGAGTGTCCGTCCTCCCAGTCACGTGACTCCATCAGGGTGGAGTACAAGGACAGCCACCACCCCGAGAAGGGCGCCCGGGTGGTGAGATACGGTAACGCGGAGAAGCCACGCTGCATCCCCCAAACTCCAGACTACGACGCAATGGTGGAACGAAACCCGTCATGCGCAATAGAGACTTCCTACGTACACCACGAGGCGGGGGACGAATATTTGTCAGCCAACGGCAATAATGAGCACCATTAGACCACGACTGTTGATGGTGTAGAAGTTGTTAAAAATAGATATTAACAAGTACATCTAGTAACAGCAAAGTTTTAGGTAAAAAGTGTTTTTCATGTACCGTTATGTAGTAAATTGCCTTTATAAATAATTGTAGCTGTAGTGGCCTTGGAATGTTGGCTGTGGGATAAACACGGGTGCAGTTTTGCTTGGCCTATTATCAACCATGCATTTAAACCTTTATGTGACAACCATGTGAAGTTTTCTAGGACGTGAAACGTAACGGTATGCTCTCGACAATGTAATGCCCATGAACTTCCAGTTATTGTGTTTTGTTTGTTGTTTAAGGCCGCACTCAGCAATATTCCAGCTTTAGGATCAGTTATTGTGAATGGCCACTTGTTGTGAAGGGTATAAGGAAGTGTTGTGTGAATTGCGAATATAAAACTTCTATTTCACAAATTTGAAAAAAATGAAGAGTTGAAAATTAATTTCTCGTCATTCCATCAATGACAAGTAATTGTAAGTTGCATTCAGATAGTTCTGCGTCCGTCTGGAGTTTAATCGTACGTATGACACACGATGGCGTGCATGAGGGTACCATTGTGTACTCAGTGTGTCATCTCCTCACGTTGCGATGTGTCTTCAGGCATCGTGTATGTAAATAGACTGCTCGTGAAAAATCATATATTTTCTTTGTACAAAGACATCTCTGAACATGTACCTGCTATTTATTATTATGGAATGACTTCATCCTATTTGCTATGTCTAACTGATGATTGTGACGTCATTCAGTCAGCTTCGGAAGTGTTCCTTAAAGGGCACAGAGACTCAGATATGGTCTCGTGATGGCTGGGAGTAAGCTGGTACATTCGCATGCTCTATATACTTATCAGATTACAATACATTATGTAACTGTGAAATGCTTCAACAACAATGACTCAGTATAGGAATTTCTTTGCTGACTTTCATAATGCATCAGTCTGGTATTGTAAGATGAAAGAACATGTTTCAGCCATTTCATAAACAGAAACAGTATTCATGATATTGCATGCTGATGAATCACTTTGAATGTACTTTGTTATGCGATTTATTAAATGAACCAAAAACTGTTTCGTAAGTGTCCATCTAAAACAGTTCTGTCACACAAGAATCCAGCATGGATACTGATGAACATTCTCACCGATAGTATGTTGATTTGGTCACGGTAGGACGCCATGTACCTAGTTTGAGACCCTGCTTTACTGCCGGGTGTGTTGATACGGTCACGGTAGGACGCCATGTACCGAGTTTGACCCCCTGCTGTACTGCCAGGTATGTTGATACGGTCACGGTAGGACGCCATGTATCGAGTTTGACCCCCTGCTGTACTGCCGGGTGTGTTGATACGGTCACGGTAGGACGCCATGTACCTAGTTTGACTGCCTGCTGTACTGCCAGGTATGTTGATTTCGTCACGGCAGGACGCCATGTAACTAGTTTGACCCCCTGCTGTACTGCCAGGTATGTTGATTCGGTCAGGGTAGGACGCCATGTACCTAGTTTGACCCCCTGCTGTACTGCCAGGTATGTTGATTTGGTCACGGTAGGACGCCATGTACCTAGTTTGACCCCCTGCTTTTCTGCCAGGTATGTTGATTTGGTCACGATAGGACGCCATGTACCTAGTTTGACCCCCTGCTGTACTGCCAGGAGTAGTTATAGCCCGTACCATTGTATCCGGAAGTGGTTCTGCGCATGCGCGAAGAGGGCATGCTGGGTAATGCGTGTGCATCCAATATGGCGTCCCTTCCGGTTCCGGGAGGGCGTGCGCCCCCAAGAGGGCGCCACATCCGGAGGAGGACATAACAAACGCTCGGAAATGAAAAAAGGACAAGAAGCGCACGTAAAATCCTCCAAAAAGTGGTGTGGTGGTGGAGGAGGGAGGAGGAGGTTTTTTGTGTTGTTGTGGTGGGTAGGTAAAGCAATGATGAAGCGTTCTTTCGGGAGAGATGGGTGGCCCTGAAAAGGGCTGTTGGAAACAAACTGGAACGGGAACTCGAACGGGAACGGAAACGGAAACTTCATCCTAGGAAGGCGGGAAAGCTTCCTCATTCAAATTCTCCTCGCACAGATTGTGCCAGTAAGCTGCCACGTTCTTCTTGTGTCTCACCAGCCCGGTCAGCTTGAGGTAGGCACAGTGAGAGGACCACTTGAGGTGTTCCAGCCAAGGATCGTCGTGGGGAGCTCATCTTCTCAGCCGCAATGAAAGCAGTGAAAGCAGTACACACCATCGTCACTTTGCATATACACGAAGCCCCCATGGCTCATCTCTTCAGCGGTCTGGTTCATCTGCATCGGCCAACCCTCAAACGAGGCTAGCCTTCTTTCAATGTGTAGATAATGGGGCGACGGTGACCTACTGGTTGGCGGTGGCGGCGGCAGTGGCCTACCATCACAACCATCCGTACACTCAGATCTGTCCACACACGCATCCGTCGAAAGAAGACTCCAGCAGCACCGTCCATGGCGACACAAGTGACACAAGTGCTCCATCTCATAGAAGACATGCATATCGATGTCCGTGCCCTAAAAGAATGCATCACACAACTCCATGCGGACGTCACACCACGCCTAGGCAAAAGAAAACATGACAGAAGCCCCTCAAGAAACACCCTTCAAAGCGCCGGCGATGTCATCAGCCCGGGGAGGAGGAAGAAGATATATCATCTGACTAACGCATGGCAAATGCTGCTCAAATGTTTTTTCCAGTTTCCAATAGTTTTCAGTTTCTTACAGTTTCCAGTTTCCAGTTTGTTTTCCAACGGCCCATTTCAGGACCACCCATCTCTCCTGAAAGAAACGTTTTGATCATTGCTTTGCCAACACAAACAACAATCCAAAAGAACACCCCCACCCCCCCCCCCGCCTCCCCCGTCCTTTTGGAGGTACACGCCTACGAGTAAAACACATGCCTACGAGTAAAACACCACGTACGTCTATCTCTCTCGCTCTATCCATATATATAAACTGACGTCCAAAAGAAACTTTACCAGAGATCGAAATCACTCTTGCTCAAAAACAACAAAACATACATGCATGAAGTAAAATGTATTGAGAAGATCAATATATCAACATAATCAACACTGAAAATGACAATCATACCGCGACCGAGAATGTCGTCAGAGCCTCTAAAAGTTGGGTGTGGTACAAAGCTCGAGCTTTCAGAATCATGGACAAAAGCCAGAGTACATAAACACTCGCTCACGTTCAATAACAAGTCATTAGTAGCGTGTGTGACCACAAATGCCTCAATACACGCTAAAACTCTTCGACACACGGAAAAAGTCAGTCGTCTGATGAGGTCACGTGGGATTTGACGCCATTCGTCTTGGAGGGCCAAGATCAGTTCTTGCCGGTTGGCTGGAGAGTGTGGTCGTTGTCGAACACGACGATCCATCAAGTCCCAGAGTGTTCTATGGGGGACATGTCGGGTGAGCGTGCAGGCCACGGAAGGACGTTGACGTTGTTGGCTGCGAGGAAGTTAGTGACAATTCTGACTGTATGGGCTCTAGCGTTGTCATGCTGATAAATGACACCACGTGGTTGCTGTTGGAGAAATGGTAGGACAACTGGACGAAGAATGTTATCCATGTACCGCTGAGCTGTCAAGTGTCCGTCAACGATGAGCAGCGGTGTCCTCTCCTGCCCACAGATCCCTCCCCACACCATGACACTCCCTCCACCATATGGCACGACCTCCTGCACGCAACACGCCGCCGTTCGTTCACCCCTTCGGCGGTAAACACGTTGTCTTCCATCAGCCCTAAACATACAGAATCGACTTTCGTCAGTGAAGACAACCCTCTGCCAGTCACGTCGTTGCCAACGTCGTACAGTCCGCGCCCATCTCAATCGCAGACGACGATGTTGCGCTGTCAATAGCTTTCCTCTGTATGGTCTAAAAGCCCTGATTCCATGAGCCCTGAGTGTCCTGGCCACTGTCTGTCGACTCACCCTGTGACCTAAGGCATTTGTCGCCGATGACGTCAGTGTCAGGAAGCGATTTCGGAGATGCAAGGTACGCAAGTACAGGTCATCATGGGGCGTGGTCACCCTGGGTCTGCCTGTTCTTGGCCTGTCAGCGGTCCGCCCTGTCTGTCTGTAACGTTGCATCAAGTTGGTAACGGCAACACGGGAGCAACCGAAGGTTCGTGCAATATGGGCGTGGGTGGCTCCCATCTGTACCATACCCAAGGCTCATTCACGTTGTTCGACTGTGAGTCGTGGCATTTCTTTTGTGTTTTTTTGTATCACTGTTGATGTCTGACTTGCCGTTGCAATCGTTTTATACCCTTATCCGCACGTGTATTTGCAGTTGTCCGTGGTGCACGTGTTTTTCACTTTTTCGCGTTTTATCTCGCGAACATGTAACAGACGATTAACATTTTCTGCTTACACTATTGTTGTATTAGGTTATGTATTTTAGATAGATTTCATCAAATTTTTTTATACTTTGTCTGAAATTTATATTTTCAGTTGGTAAAATTTCTTTTGGACGTCAGTTTATAAAAACGTCTGTTTGAAGACACGCGTGACACAACGTTTGCATGGAGACACGAGTGACAGCACGCATGTAGACATACACGAGTGACAGCACGCATGTAGACATACACGAGTGACAGCACGCATGTAGACATACACGAGTGACAGCACGCATGTAGGCATACACGAGTGACAGCATGCATGTAGACATACACGAGTGACAGCACGCATGTAGACATACACGAGTGACAGCACGCATGTAGGCATACACGAGTGACAGCACGCATGTAGGCATACACGAGTGACAGCACGCATGTAGGCATACACGAGTGACAGCACGCATGTAGGCATACACGAGTGACAGCACGCATGTAGACATACACGAGTGACAGCACGCATGTAGGCATACACGAGTGACAGCACGCATGTAGGCATACACGAGTGACAGCACGCATGTAGGCATACACGAGTGACAGCACGCATGTAGACATACACGAGTGACAGCACGCATGTAGGCATACACGAGTGACAGCACGCATGTAGACATACACGAGTGACAGCACGCATGTAGGCATACACGAGTGACAGCACGCATGTAGGCATACACGAGTGACAGCACGCATGTAGACATACACGAGTGCCAGCACCTAGGCGTGGATGAGCGAGTGACAACGTCACGTATGTCTATCGATCTATACCTCTAGTAACGTCTGTTTGTAGTCACGAGTGGCACCACGTTTGCATGGTGACACGAGTAAAAAAACCGCCACGCAGGCATACACGAGTGCCAGCACCTGGATGAGCGAGTGACAACACTACGTATGTCTTTAAAAATAAAAAAACAAAACAACGTGTGTTTGTAGTCAAGAGTGACATCACGTTTGCATGGAGACACGAAGTACATCACGTAGGCATCCCTACATCACGTTCATGTCTGCCCATGTCGGTCCACCTTTAGAATTCAGACGACCGTTCCACAGCATGATCGTGGTGGCGGTGGACATGTCTAACCAAAAGAACAGGAGCGAAATCTGACCAATCAGAAGCTTTGGTTTTCGTCCAATCAGAGGCCACACACGCCCTATGCAGGTCTCTGATGGGTCGAACAATGGATTGTGTTTTCTCTGGTCACGGTAGGACGCCATGTACCTAGTTTGACTGCCTGCTGTACTGCCAGGTATGTTGATACGGTCATGGTAGGACGCCATGTTCCCAGTTTGACTCCTTGCTGTACTGCCAGGTATGTTGATTCGGTCACTGTTGGACGCCATGTACCTAGTTTAACCCTCTGTTGTACTGCCAGGTATGTTGATACGGTCACCGTAGGACGCCATGTACCTAGTTTAACCCCTGCTGTACTGCCAGGTATGTTGATACGGTCACGGTAGGACGCCATGTACCTAGTTTAACCCTCTGTTGTACTGTCAGGTATGTTGATACGGTCACGGTAGGACGCCATGTACCGAGTTTAACCCCCTGCTGTACTGCCAGGTATGTTGATACGGTCACGGTAGGACGCCATGTACCTAGTTTGACCCTCTGTTGTACTGACAGGTATGTTGATACGGTCACTGTAGGACGCCATGTACCTAGTTTAACCCCTGCTGTACTGCCAGGTAAGACCCCACTGCTATGAGGTAGTCGGGCCTTGTCCGTCATCATGTAGCTGAACTAGTCGTGACTTTGGTCAAAGTGACCAAGAAACAGCGAACAACACCTAACACCAAGGAACACCAAGGAACATCGAGGAACACCAAGGAACATCAAGGAACACCAAGGAACACCGAGAAACAGAGAAACGCCGAAAAACATCTGGAAACAACACCAGAAACTTTGCCTGCAGGTTTTCACAATCTTTAGAAAGCAAAGCTGAAATTAAGAAATGCCTTTTTCCTAAATAATTTGATTGGTAGCACATTATCACAGGAGACCTGACCACCTACAGCTGTAAGTGTTTTGTACATTCGAAGAAAATCTGTATTATTCTTCATTCGGCACTGTCCGTTGACATTCGTTTTGGAGATGTATAAATAAGATTTGCTGCTCCGCTGATTGTCGGATTCACCTGACCTCCGTGCCCGCTTGTTTAGATCTGGGCAGATGTTCAAAAATTATGTATCATTTCATCAATAAGGGTTCTCAATTTTCCTAGACATAATGATAACACGAAGTATCTTGACGCATACGCATCACATAGATTCCTCCCCTCTAATGACTTCAGATACACGAGTCCAAATACGAAACGACGTCTCCGTGGTCTAGTGGATAGAGAGTCTGCCAGGAGAGCGATAAGTCGGTGGTTCGATCCCGCGTCTTCCCAAAAGAGATAAAATATTGTACTTGTTGTTATCGTGGAACTCTAGTCTAGTCGGATTACAATCGTGACCATGTCGTGACAGATTCTGCTGTATCGGATCAAAATCGGGACACTGTCGGGACAGTTTCGGTCGTTTATTACCTTGAGGAAGATACAAATAGAATCAGATTCGGATTGAGAACGGGAGAATCGGGACGAATTGGGCTGGAAACGGCTGCAGCGAGAGAGAGAGAGGTGAATGTTATATATTATACTGAAGTCAACACAACATGTATTCCGCACTACCAAGGAGCTTGTAGGGGAGCATTGAAGCTGACGGCCACATGTGAAGCCACAACAACATGTCATGTACTCAATCCTCATTCGTTGCCTCATAAAAGCCTGAGGTACTCAAAGCTATTGTGGCCATTCAACGTGAGGGTATGGCCGCATAGCTTCGTTGTTTAAATCTTGCTGTGGTGTACACACAAATATCTCAGGACGAAGCACGCACGAACATATATAGAAAGATGTTACATGGTGAATGCCACATTTTTCTGAGCAGAGAAACGGACAAATATCTTTGAGAGTCCCAGGGTAAGATTGAGTTTACGATTGCGTACGTTACCCTCACCTAACGCTGTTGACTCCCTTGTCATGTCAGAAGACAAGTAACTGACAACTTTACACCTGTTATTCTGTCGTTTCAGGGTCTGGTTTTGTGGGCATCAGTTGGGACAGTGTTTGACTGATGAACGTGCTACGGATATTCTTGATTACAAGTTTTAAAGTGAACATAATCTTATAGTTTTGAAATAATATCTCTCTGTCTTATGTGTGGCGTTGACAGCAAGCCGTCTCAAGTCGCGCTGACCAGGAGGTCGTCATGCAGCAGCCAGCAAGGCGTCTCAAATCGCGCTGACCAGTAGGTCGTCATGTAGCAGCCAGCAAGCCGTCTCAAGTCGCACTGACCAGGAGGTCGTCATGTAGCAGCCAGCAAGCCGTCTCAAGTCGCGCTGACCAGGAGGTCATCATGCAGCAGCCAGCAAGCCGTCTAAAGTCGCGCTGACCAGACAGATAACAGGTCCAACAACGGGTGTTACAGTTATTGACATTCGAGGTAGGAAATAGGGACGGTTCACTTTTAAAGGAGGAGGTTTGTCTGTTGGACTGCGCAATCCCCGACAAACATAGCATGACCGGAAAATCAAATGCAACTTAAATTGTTCAAATCAATTAAACATTATGCTGTGAGATGACGATTTGAAATTGATTACACGGGTCAATGTGACAGGATGCATCTATACAGGACAATGAGACAGGATACATCTATACAGGTCACGTGAAAGAATGCATCATGTGACAGGATGCATCTATACAGGTCATGTGACAGGATGCATCCATACAGGACACGTGACAAGATGCATCTATACAGGTCATATGACAGGATGCATCCATACAGGTCACGTGACAGAATGCATCTGAAAGGGTCATGGGACAGGATGCATCTATACAGGGCACGTGGCAAGATGCATCTATACAGGTCATGTGACGGAATGCATCTTACAGGTCATGTGACAGGATACATCTATACAGGTCATGTGACAGGATACATCCATACAGGACACGTGGCAAGATGCATCTATACAGGTAATGTGACGGAATGCATCTGTACAGGTCATGTGACAGGATGCATCCATACAGGACACGTGGCAAGATGCATCTGTACAGGTCATGTGACAGGATACATCTATACATGTCATGTGACAGGATACATCTATACAGGTAAAGTTACAGGATGCATCTGTACAGGTCATGTGACAGGATGCATCTATACAGGTCATGTGACAGGATGCATCTATACAGGTCATGAGTCAGGATGCATCTATATAGGTCATGTGACAGGATGCATCTATACAAGTCATGTGACAGGATGCATCTATACAGGTCATGTGACAGGATGCATCTATGCAGGACATGTAGGATTAGATAAATGATTCTATAAGTATTGTAAAGGGGCATAAATCAAAACCCAAATCACCTTACACAGACTTCTTGTATATCTGACTAAATACAGTGTATGTACATATTTAACTCAGCTTGAGGTAAATGATTTGCCCTGTAGAAGGTCCAGAAGTAGCCCATAAAAGTTGTGATAAAAGAATTACGAAGTAATTATCCATCCTGGAAGACCGCAATTCATGTTAACTAAAACTCAAAAGAGGATACTAATTTATAGATTGTAAACTTGTTTGAGTCCATCTTGATTAGTAGATATCGAGAACTAATGCGCTATATAGATATACTAATATTGTAAAAAAATAAATACTAATAATAACGGCACTTTATAATCTACATGACTGGAATCTCCGATATCACTTTCATGATTTTGAAACGACCCCTGCTATCTTTATCTTGAAGAACAATGGGGCTATATTTCCTCCCTCCCCCAGGCCACATGCCCCGCCCACCGACCCCGTCCTCTGACCCAGTTTCCAATTACCACCTTTATCTACCTTTGAACGACAGGCAAATACAGGACACACTGTAAACCAAGCAGACTAGAATATCTGCAGTTGATTTATATGTTACAGGCCTTGACGCAATAAAAGAAACAAGCTGGCTGCTGTAGAAAAAAAGCATCCGATTTGAAGGTGCCATTACTGGAAAAGTATGAGTATGTACGTTACTTTTATATGATGCCAAATAGGTATACCATCAAGGTACATAAAGGTAACGTAATGTTCTTCGTATAATGCTGAAATACTGAGACAGCGGTTGCCTTAACTCCAAGATGATTGTAAGTCCCAATTATGAAGTTATTGAGACAACATTGTGCAAGTTGGTTGTGGATCAAAGATACTTAAGGTTACATTTGCAAGTTGTGTAGGGGAATAAATGAGAGCACAATGAGAGAGAAGGACAGAAATGGTTTATATCACGATCTGAGAAATATATGAAAGTACTGGGATTTCTGCTGATAACTGTCACTACTGCTCTGGGGTTAAGGCATCGACATTCATTAGGTCATCATGGTTGATTGTCTGCAAGACAGAAAGGGGAAAATATTGAACGTTGTGAGGTAAACCAGGACTATGAGGTAGATGTGGTTGCAAGGAGCTCAGTTCCTGCATCATCATCCATATGTGTAGAGCTCCCCGTCTTCCGTATCGACGCTTTTCTTCTTTTCCTACACAAATGTTGTTCTTAAATACTCTCACAATAACTGATCGGGGCGATTACAAATGTTCAAATTCTGCTCATCTTGGAGTTTTCTATCTTTACTGCTTATGAAGGTGGTACTTATCTTCCTGTCTACCATGTTTATCTCAAGTAGTTGGCCAAGCTTCCGAGATAGGCCTAGGACGAACATCAGGGTGGAAAGGACACCACACAAGGATCTACTTATTATGCTAATAAGTCATCAACGTGTGCTATAGACCAGCTGGAGTTGTTTTTATCTGATTTATTATCCCATGTATCAGATTGTCATGTTGTGTTGTCTGGAGACATGAACGCCCGTTGTGGTAATAAGAATAACTATAGAGACTTTAACCCAGATACCCATATACAGAATAGAGGTGATCCTTTTCCCGGGGATACCAGCCCACCATTTGAGGATAGAACATCACAAGAAACCAGTGTAAACAGATTCGGCCGCACGCTGTTAAACTTATGTGATGTGTTTGACTTCTGTATTGTGAACGGTCGAATGGAGGGTGACACTAATGGTGAATATACGTACGTCAGTAGCCAGGGCAGCAGTGTTAACGATAACTTTATCTGCTCTATGATTTTATTTTCACACATATCTATGTTGAATGTTGGTGAAAGATTAGACTGTGATCATTTTCCTCTAGAACTCAGTTGTAAATATGGCGATGACGTAGAGTGAGTGAGTGAGTGAGTGAGTGAGTGAGTGAGTGAGTGAGTGAGTGAGTGAGTTTGGTTTAACGCCGCTTTTAACAGTATTCCAGTTATATCGCGGCGTGTCAGCTCAATGTGGGAGGAAAGCTCCAAGTGATGCAGGTCTCAGACGTTTACCACTTAGGTGAAACCCACAAGCACGGGTATGGTGCTGACAAATCTAGAAACATAATACGGGCGAACCGGATTCCACAGCGAATCGCGGCGCCTTAGACGACTGGGCCACCTGTGCCCCCATGATGACGTAGAAGACCAGCAGCGGAGAATTAGTAATGTACACTATGATAAGTACATCTGGAATGATAACTTCAGTGTTCGGTTTTTAGATAAGTTACGATCGACTAAGTTATTGGATCGTCTGTTGTTAGATGTTGATGAAAATGAAGATAAAGCTTTCAACGATTTTGTCAAAATAATTTTAGAATCAGCTGATTGTATGAAAAGATGTGTGTCAAATATCCACAATATACCCAATAGAATAATATTAAATGGTGAATGTAGATTTGCTAAACGTGCCTGCAGGAGAGCACTTCGACAGTTCAGACGACATAGAAATAAACATTTCAGAAAACAATATTGTGCTGTTAGTAAAAAATATAAGCAAACATGTCGAAGGTTTAAATTTCAAGTTCGACAACATAAAGTAGATAAATTATGCAAATCTCTCGGTAATCCTACAAAATTTTGGAAAGAGATTCGAAATATTAACTCAAAGACATACACCATTTGCAAAACTAATCCCACCTAATGGTTAACTCATTTAAAAGATGTCTTCCATACTGCTGATATGTTTGAGACCATAGCCAGTTCTGATACAGACACAGATATATGCCAGCATGAGCATTATACTGATATTGATCGATGTATTCTTGATGCCAATATCACTGTTGAGGAAATTATTGATGCAATGTATTCTCTGAAGAATGGTAAGTCCCCTGGACTAGATAATCCTCTTGTTGAAATGCTTAAATGTTCTAAAGAAATAATACTGCCGTTTTTGGCGAAATATTTTAATAAGATGTATTCAAGTAGCTGTTTCCCTAATATGTGGCCGAAAGCTATAATTGTACCTCTCCACAAAAAGGGTGATCCTAATACTCCAGATAACTATAGAGGAATCCCCCTGAATAGTACACTTAGTAAAGTCTTTACATGTATTGTAAACAAGAGATTTACGCTTTGGGCAAATATGAGAGACAAAATTGCGGAACGCAAGCTGGTTTTCGAAAACATTATTCTACTACTGACCACATGTTCACACTTTATGCCATTGTTCAAAAATATCTATTAAGGCGTAAAAAGAAGCTTTATGTAGCATTCGTTGACTTTAAGAAAGCGTTTGATTCTGTTAATCGACATAAATTATGGCTTTGTTCGAGAAATACAGGTATGAATGGTAAACTGCTACATATGTTAAAAAGTATGTACACAAATGTGAGAGCATGTGTACAGTTTGATGGTCAGGTAACAGACTTTTTCGACTGTCCTCTTGGTTGGAAACAAGGCTGCTTATTAAGCCCTATGCTGTTCTTATTTTTCATTAACGAGTCAACATACGATATTGTCAGACAGGGGAAACACGTGTTCAGCTGTACCCAGATATTTTAGAGTTATGCATGCTATTGTTTGCTGAGGATGTTATAGTTGTATCAGATACTGTAGGGCTTCAAAACCAGCTGGGGGCACGGGTGGCCCAGTTTTCTAAGGCGCTGCGATTCGCTGTACAGAGTTGCGTCCCTTGGGCACGCCAGAAACCTATGATTGTGGGTTCGAATCCCGGTTCGCCCCGATTATGTTTCTAGGTTTGTCAGCACCATACCCGTGCTCGTGGGTTTCACCGAAGTGCTAAACGTCTGAGACCTGCATCACTTCAGTCTTTCCTCCCACATTAAGCTGACACGCCGCGATATAACTGGAATAATGTTAATAGCGGCGTTAAACCCAACTCACTCACTCACTCACTCACTCACTCACTCACTCACTCACTCACTCAAAACCAGCTGAATATCTTAGAAAAGTTAGCAGATTAATGGAAACTTACAGTAAACCTAGATAAAACAAATGTGGTTGTGTTTAGGAGAGGTGGCCAACTCGCTAAGTCCGAATACTGATTTTACAAAAACTCCCCAGTTAGTCTTGCAGATGAATATAAATATCTGAGTATTTTATTTACTAAGACTTTGAATTTAGGAATAAAACTGTCCACAATTTAGCAGTAAGGGCCAAGAAAGCAATGGTCATGTTACTTACCACTGTATCGAAATTAGAACCTGTTCCACCTAGAGTTTACTTTAAGCTATTTGATGCCCAAATACAGTCTATCCTTTTATACGGCCCAGAACTTTGGGGTTTTAAAAATTATGAACCAGTAGAAAATACATTTATATGCATGTAAAAGGTTTTTGAAGACAGAAATAAACACTCCAAACTGTATGATTTATGGCGAATGTGAAAGATATCCGATGTACATTAATGCATATATTCGTTGTTTAAAATACTGGTTTAAAATTTTAGAAATGCACGAAGACCGCCTGCCTAGAAAAGCATACAAAATGCTACTTAATCTGGACAATCATGGATACACAACATAGGCATCAAATATTCGTTACATGCTATCTTATCACGGTTTCGGTTATGTGTGGTTGTATCAAGGTGTCAGTAATAAACATGATTTCTTTTAAAGATTGTTTCAGAGAAAGTCACCAGATATGTTTCAGCAGGATTGGAGATCGACACTTGAAAACAGTTCAAGATATGTCATGTATAGATCTTTTAAATCGTTGATTGAACCTGAATTGTATTTAAATGTTATTACATACAAATCCCTGCGCATAACATATTCAAGATTTCGTCTCGGATTGTCTGAAATACTGGTTAACATTGAACGACATCGTTCTATACCGAAGCCAATGAGATTGTGTCCTGTCTGTCAAACTTGTATAGAGGATGAACTTCATATACTGCTTGTTTGTACTGTTTATACTCATTTAAGGGAAGCATATATGCCACAGAAATACCTTCGTTTATCAAATTTGTATTCATCTTAATCTCTGTTGAATTCTAATGATAGAAAAACAGTTCTTAGGTTAGCACTTTTTGTTCATCAAGCACTTTCTCGGCGCAAGAATCTTATAGTATCGTGAAGTCACTTCACTTTGTAACACTGTCTCCACGTATGTATTGTATGCAGCACACCCCTTTAGCTGTGTTGTACTCACGGTTATTATCTCTTTGTACTCTTGTTTTGTATATGGACCGGAGGCCTTAAGTACAATAAAACCTCTTGAACTTGAACTTGTACTGTAAAATAACAGACAATGACGATGTAACTTACCTTACTGGGCACACGGCACACAGTCGAAAGCTGGAAGATGTGTTCAATCCCACGAACGCCAACGTTAAACAAGGTTATGACCCCAAAAGTGAGCGTGATCAGTCTCTTTCTTAGGAACTGCAGACCAAATGTTTCTTTAAATGGAGCATTTTTTTCTATTTTTTTGTAGGTCTAATAACCAATGAGAACAGAAATCATAATAATATCACTAATAACTACGAGAGTCTTCTTATTGAAAACACCCAAGAGAGCGATTTGGTCCACTCTACTGCTCCTGAGAAATGTTTTTCAAAGAGAAAACTGTCTTATCCATTTAGAGGATATCAAGGCATCTTTCCACAAATCGTCCTTTGAACATATTTATAATTACTAAAACTATTGGTGTGAGTGTCATTATGAACGCCGTCATGATACAACAAACTGAGATAATATCCTAAAAGAAGTGTACTGTCATGTATGATTACTTTCTTTACAATCTTGTGTTATAGGCATGAAAGTGTAATACATATTTAGATAATTAAAAGGAAGTTATATCTATAAGTCATAGAAATAAGAGGGAATGTATACCAGGTATTATAACAAGAATTGGCACCATCTTAGAGTGTGGGGACACACTCTTCGTCAGAACGGGGGTCGTAATATAGGCATGAAATAATGGTAATTAGCAACTCATTAAGACATCTACAGTAATTATATAAGTAGGCAATATGAAGGGCTAAAACAGTAAGATATAGGTATAACACATGGGAAGATATATTGAGGGCAGGCGATGTTGGTGTTGAAGAGCACAGGAGACATACTGGGCCACTAGTAACCAGGGGTGACAATAGTGGGTCGAGGGTCGGAGTACCAGAGCAAAACAATAAAAGTAGCATAGCAAGGGAATGTGCAGGCTGCCAGAGACAAAATAGATTGGGAGAGGAAACGTGGAGGAAATTGCCCTCGGGTTCATATATGGTTTTGGGGGGGAATAGTCCAGATTCCGGGGGTTGAGGTGGTCACATTACCACAAGTCCTAAAAAGGACCTTGAGGTTAGTCAAGAGTGGGTTAGAAGGATCTAGTGTAGGGGGGAAAGGTGACTGACAATGATACATGGAAAAATGAGTAGAACTGTGACGTAGGTACCGGTTTAAATAGGGGGAAAAGCCCCCAGATCGAGAGAGCGGCTAGAGAGCGGCTAGGGAGCGGCTAGAGAGCGGCTGGGGAGACGACATCTGGACTGGTACTCCGTTCTCGGCTTGTTGTCACGATCTTTCGAACCAGAAACCAAACTTGAGCATCAGCATTTCAACTGAGACTGAAGCTTTGCGGCCGAAGTCTCGTATTTAAGTGACAAATAGAGTGGGTTGACCGGCAACACAAAGTGGGAATAAAAGCTGTTAAAGGAAGATCACTCTTTGTGCTTGTTGGAGGAACTACGGTAATAGGTCCAAGGCCCTCGGGTACTGACATTGTACCTCTCGCACACCCCAGACTGTAAGCACCAAGAACGAGGGGATTCCCGTAGTTCAGGTGAAGAGGTAACCAATTGCCACCTTTAATTGATAACAATTACCGGCGATTAACGTCTTAAAATTACCTTGGACACTTGATACAACAATTCTAAAAGTAATCACTCATGAATATTAAATGAGATATCATGGTACTGGAATGAACACGGTTTTTTGCCTATGTTTGCCAAAGACCTTTGTTTAGCGGCAGCGAGAACTTGGATCTGATGTAAATGAGATTGCGTTTTTTCGTCCTGGTTGTCGGCAGCTTTCCTCACACCAAGGACAGATAACTCTAAACCGCTGACCTACCCTACTGAAAAAGATAGGTTTAAACTCCGATTTCTCAAAGAAAATTAATTTGGAAAACTATCGAAAACAGTTTTTCAAGTAAATGAATGATAAACGTACTTACCCATACTTCAAGACAATAATTACTTTGATAAATTTTGACACATGTTTGAACATGAGCAAAGTTCCACTTATCGCAGTTTTTCTTTGACTTTGTCTGTAACCAATTAAATCATACACGATGAATGGCACTGAAGTTTTCCAACTGAGGCCCTGACCGAGCATACATGTTGATCAATGCACATGCAATATGTCATAAAGGCACTGAGTGAAGTCGAAGCGGTATCACATTCTAGTGGAGGGCTTTATGAGTGGGTCCCCTTGAGAATATTTTCAGGAGGCTTTGCTGCTTATTAAACGGTTCATGTTTTCGAGATCGGCTGGACCACCCCGTGTGTGCATGCACGGTATCACGTATTCTTATCTTATCGTAGGCGCTGTCACATCTCCAATACTTTGTATAAACTGAACACCATGCTACATACGCTTACAACTGGACGGAAATAATTGAACGCAAGATAGATTAATTGCCAGTATCCTTACATTTGCAGATAAGGCGATATCATGGCCACCAAACAAAACTATACCAGAGTCGTTTTATGTGTTGTATACGATTGCAGTGACTCATTCAATGCCCGACTGACGCTCGGAACAGCTGCTTGTCTTTTTTATTACCAGTCGAGAAGATGTACATGGGATTGTCAACCATCCATCCAGGTCAGTACCCCACTGACGACAAGCTACGTCTGGTTTTACGCTGTACAAGTGAGTAATCTGCACTCGGGCCGACCTCAATGCTGCCTTTATCTATGTTTGTTGTTTAACGCCGCACTCAGCAATATTCCATAATAATCGAGTCTTGACCAGACAATCTAGTAATTGATATCATGAGCATCGATTCACGCAATTGGGATACGATGATATGCATCAACCAAGTCAGCGCGCCTGACCACCCGATCCCGTTAGTCGCCTCTTACGACAAGCATAGTCGCCTCTTACGGCAAGCATGGGTTGCTGAAGACCTATTCTACCCCGGTCGTTACGGGTCCTGCCTTTACCAAAAGTGAAAAAAATCGTTGGCGAAGACATTACAGCCAAAATAAGAAAATACCGCTAGCCCCATGCAAAGTGATGTCTTCAATCTTAATGTCAATAAACACCCCTCTCACTCCTAGTACTCCCCCCACAACCCACCCTACAACCCCTCACCAATCTCATACCCATCTGCATCAACAATTGTCCCTTAAAGCCCTGAGGGTGGGGATAAGACCCTTGGCTGGTCTGCGAATCACGTGGTAGGGTTCCCAGGAGTCTGTGGGTGCAAACACTCCTCACCCCCAGAGCGGCGTCCTGGGGGGAGTCTGTGGGTGCAAACACTCCTCACCCCCAGGGCGGCGTCCCGGGAGGAGTCTGTTGGTACAAACACTCATCACCCCTAGAGCGGCGTCGCGGGGGGAGTCACCCCCAGAGCGCAGGAGCCGTAGGACCCAGCCACTGATCATGACACATTACCCAAACAGCCTCAGTCTGGCGCATGACCTACATAGCAGCTGTGGGTGTCGTTCCAAGCGGAGCGTCGTGGTTGTGAAGCTGTCTGCTGTCTTTGGTGTACACCAGGTAAGGTTTCAGTCAAACTCCAACTTTGAAACGCGGTTTCTTTTTCTATCGAAAATATGCCTCACTGCAAAAGTCGGGATCATCGATATGTTTAAATCTACTTTGACTTCCATTACACAACCTGTGCCTCTTATACGCTGAAATGAAAACCCATATCTTTCGCGTATTGGTGACCTAGTTTCCCATATCAGAGACCTCCGTTTGATATTGGCGACCTACTTTCAGATACTAACGCCCTATTATAAACCAGTTCCAAATGTTGAATCCTGACAGTAGTACCTCCATCACTGCAACAAAGAAATATAAATTCGCAATTTTGCATCCAATTTATTACACATGAAATGTAACTCTAGCACCTCTAGGAGAACGAAGTGTACAGTTTTTGACATGTGAAATGACTTCGTTGTGCTGGAGGTGCTAGAGTACATTTCGTATGTAATAAATTGGATGCAAACATTGCGACTCCTTGCAGGGTCTTTGACGTCACCGAAAGTAAAGTGTGTGTATTGCTTTAAAGCATATTTCTAATATTAAACTAAAACACCTAACGTTATATACATGACTAAAGCTAGTGATTTGGCTTGTGACGCTTTCTACACAATAAAAAACGTTAGGCGTACATATAAGGGGAATACACTTATTGGAGATTTTCCCACATCGCTCTCGTGGCAAGTCCTGACACAACCGCGGCATCAAATACTGTGTCCGCGCGCAATGGGTCATAAGGCAGGACTATCTCATACACATGTGTTTCGACGATGTTTTGATCCCAATGTTCGAGAGCATTAATACATGCTTAACACTGGTAAGTTGTTAATAATGAAGTGATACAGATCTCAGACTTTTACCACTTTGGGGAAACCAACGAGCACGGGTATGATGCTGATAAACCTAGAAACATTATGGCGGCGAACCGGGATTAGAACCCACGATCATAGTTGTCTTGGGTGCCCAAGGGACGCAACTCTGCACAGCGAATTTCGGTGCCTCAGACGACTAAGGAAACCGTGCCCCCAGTGATAATGACCGACGATTTGTTTGTTCTACACCGTGAGGCCATGCCTGTAAAGTGTATTTGTCAGACGTGTTGTCTGTTTCTTGACGCGTAAGCTACTATTAACATTCTAAAACATACGCATTTCGAGGTTTGTAAGTGCAAACACGGGGAAAGGGTTCCGCCGAGGAACATGCAGGATACAAAGCAACATGCGAAGTTTCATCGAGCCAGTTTTGTTTTATCAGAAGAGGAATCTAAATTGACTGAGTATTGTTTTATGCTGCTTTTAGCAATATTCCAACAATATCACAGCGGAGGACACCAGAAATAGACCTCACACATAGTACACATGTGGGGAATTGAACCCGTTTTTTCGCATACTGTACAATGTCCTGTGCCCTGTCCCGTGTGATGTCCTGTGTCATGTCCTGTATTATATCCTGTGTCATGTCCTGTGTCATATACTGTGTTATGTCCTGTGTTAAAACCTGTGTGATGCCCTGTGTCATGTCCTGTATCATGCCCCGTACCATGTCCTGTGTCATGTCCTGTGTCATGTTCCTTGTCATGTCCTGTGTTACGTCCTGTGTCCTACCCTCTGTTATATCATGTGTTATGTCCTGTGTCATATCCTGTGTTATGCCCTGTGTTAAGACCTGTGTGTTGTCCAGTGTCATGTCCTGTGTTAAGTCCCGTGGCATGCCCTGTGTCATGTCCCGTGTTATGTCATGTGCCATATCTCGACTCATGTCAAGTGTTAAGTCCTGTGTCATATACTGTGTCCTGTCCTATGTGATGTCCTGTGTCCTGTCCTGTGCTCTGTCATGTGCCATGTCCTGTGTCATGTACTGTGAAATATCGTGTGACATCTGGTGGTTTTTATGTCAACATGGAGTAACAACCAGTTTAATTGTTAACTGGCTGTGTCAGGAAACGTCTATGCCTAACCTGGGTGTAACGAGCAACTGCAAGGTACCCTGTTCGGATCAGTATTTCAGTTATAACACATGGAGTAATATTTCAGTTATTACACGGATCAGTATTTCAGTTATAACACATGGAGTAATATTTCAGTTATTACACGGATCAGTATTTCAATTATAACACACGGATCAGTATTTCAGTTATAACACATGGAGTAATATTTCAGTTATTACACGGATCAGTATTTCAGTTATAACACATGGAGTAATATTTCAGTTATTACACGGATCAGTATTTCAATTATAACACACGGATCAGTATTTCAGTTATAACACATGGAGTAATATTTCAGTTATTACACGGATCAGTATTTCAATTATAACACACGGAGTAATATTTCAGTTATTACACGGATCAGTATTTCAATTATAACACACGGATCAGTATTTCAGTTATTACACATGGAGTAATATTTTAGTTATTACACGGATCAGTATTTCAGTTATTACACATGGTGTAATATTTCAGTTATTACACATGGAGTAATATTTCAGTTGTTACACGGATCAGTATTTCAGTTATTACACATGGAGTAATATTTCAGTTATTACACGGATCAGTATTTCAATTATAACACACGGATCAGTATTTCAGTTATTACACATGGAGTAATATTTCAGTTATTACACGGATCAGTATTACAATTATAACACACGGATCAGTATTTCAGTTATTACACATGGAGTGATATTTCAGTTATTACACATGGAGTGATATTTCAGTCATAACATTTTTGGTTTGATTTGTTGTTTAACGCCGCACTCAGCAATATTTCAGCTATATGACGGCGGTCTGTAAATTATCGCGTCTGGACCAGACAATCCAGTGACTGACAACATGAGCATCGATCCACGCAATTGGGACCGATGACATGCATCAACCAAGTCACCGAGCCTGACCACCCGATCCCGTTAGTCGCCTTTTACGACAAGCTGTCGCCTTTTACGTCAAGCATAGGTTGCTGAAGACCTCTCCTACGGTCCCAGTCATAACATATGGAGTAATATAACAGTTATTACACGGAGAAGTATTTCAATTAAAACACACGGATCAGTATTTCAGGTATAACACTTGGAGTAATATTTCAGTTATAACACACTGAGCAGTTTTTCAGTTATGATACACGGAGCAGTATTTCAGTTATAACATACGGAACAGTATTTCAGATATAACACACGGAGCAGTATTCCAGTTATAACACACGAAACAGTATTCCAGTTATAACACATGGAGCAGTATTTCAGTTATAACATACGGAGCAGTATTTCAGTTATAGCATACGGAGCAGTATTTTAGTTTAAACACGGTGGCATTGTTCTTCGATACTGCACGAATCAGTAATGTACACACTAGGATTTATTTTTAAAAAAATGTATGATAACAGAATTGGAAATTGTTTCTTGATAACTGTTGGTAAAATAATTTTGAATTGTCCATTTTTGCAGAGTGCACCAAATTAGTTATCATTTCTTATCATAGTTATCATATATTGTATTCAAGACATTTTATAGTGTTATATCTTCTAAGGCCTAACATGTTTCACAGAGACGTTCTGGTTTTTTAATACGTTCCAATTTCAATTTATGTTTACTTACACGAGGTTTATAGAAATGTGACCCATGAGCATTGTTTTTACAATTACAATGGGTAAGATAGTTCTCACTATTTATAGACTTGGCCAACCTGTATGTTCTTAACTTGCTTTTGCATATAAGAGAATCCATTAATGAATCCTTGAACATATCTTGACATTAGGACTGGAGTTTATTTACAGTGGAATTACTACATTTATTTGTGTTAATTATTTAAAAAGATGAATGGATGAATCCAGGTAACATTTTGACCAGAAATATTTATATTTACTCCCAAAGCATGTTTAAGAATGACATTTGTTGAGTTATCAATATTTTTAACATTGCAATATCTACGCCACAATCTTTACAATGGTATAACACTAATGGTTCTATTAGGGTTTTAAACAATTTTATTGCTAACTTCATCAGGATGTCATCATAAAAAAAACAGATGGTTCCCGTGGCTTTCCTTGAGAGTATACAACTTTTTTAACTTTCCATTTATATGAAGGTGTATTCCTAGATATGTGAATATATCAATTGTGGCTATTGGATTTCCTTGTGCTGACCATCTTGTGACACTGTTGCCTTGTATTGAGCTTTCCAAAGGTAGCTCCATTTGGATAACGAGCTTTGGTGATGATCTACAGCCTTGTCGAACATCAATATTTGAAGCAAACGGTTTTTAGCTGGTAGGATGGGCGCAAGGATTATAAGGACGATAACAGGTTACCATTCCTAATAAGTATGTCCAGCGACACATTTCTGTGTCAACTGTGTCGAAGTTTCTTTTGTAAAATCGTCGAAGCAAGTATAGATATTCTTCCGCTTACTTTTAGATTTATCAATCAATGTTCTGAAATGTTATCTGAAGTTCCGAAGTCTTTGCGGCAGCCAGATTGCCAGGGATCTAGGATGTTGATATCCTCTGGACGTTTGATGAGTCTGTTATGTAGGATCTTGCAACATACTTTACCAAGGCTGTTGCTGATGGCAATACATCTGGACTTGTTTGGGTCAGTTTTTGTCTCCTTTTTAATAGAGTGTCACGACAACGGGTGTTGTCCATTTACTAGGATAGTGGTCTGATTTGAACACATCATTGAATAGCTAGCAGAACGAATCTAATATTACAGGACAAATTGATTTTAGGAATTCATTAGTAATGTTGTTAAAGACTGTACTCACGTTGCATTTAAGTTCATTTACGTAAACCTGAACTTCACTCGCAGTGATTTTCTTATGTAAGAGACTGTTGTGGTATGTTGTAAGTTGCCTGAATTCCTGATAAAATAATCTGGGTTTTTTTTTTGTTTGTTAAACTTTTGTTCTGCATCATTTAGAGCACGATTCATAAAATGAGATCACGGAAAAAAACCGGCAAAAGGTTAAAAGGAAAAAGCGACCGAATCTGTTTCATGATTCAGCAAGTTGAACTATAATGTGTTGTGTGACTCTCCTTATGAGTGATTGATTATAATCTTTCCACTACGTGGTGAATCGACACTCGGCACACACGCGTTGTTTACAGGTCACAATGTATTTACATTGCTGGCCGCTTACTGGCTTAACCCCTGACCTTAGACCCAGCCTACCCCGCTATCAAAGCACCATGTGAGTTACTTCCCCGACCATCCAGGGTGTTTAACAGGTCAGCCTGATGGAGCATACATCATGTCTATTGACTGTAACAGCACAGAAGGAAGTTACACGTGTTTTTGCAAAGTGTCGGTTTCATTGCACGCAGCCGCATTTTATGGAAATATCTAGGATTCAGAAGAAACCATAAGTTGCGAGTTTTCATTAAAGGAGGTAGAGAGTGTGGTAGTGGAGGAAGAAGTGGTGTAGGTGGTGTGGGGGGTGGTGTGGGTGCTAGTGGTGGTGTGGGTGTTGATGTAGGTGGTGGTGTAGGTGGTGGTAACGAGAATGGTGGTGGTAGTGTAGGGGAATTGGGTAGTGAGGGTGATGGGGTAGTGGGGATGGTAGTGGCGGTGGTTGGATAGTGATAGTAAGGATAGCAGTTTATACAACCTCATCTGCTCATGCAAAGATATTGAGGCGGTCGGGTAGCCTAGTGGTTAAAGCGTTCGCTCGTCACGCCGAAGACCCGGGTTTGATTCCCTACATGGGTACAATGTGTGAAGCCCATTTCTGGTGTCCCCCGCCATGATATTGCTCGAATATTGCTAAACTCTCTCACTCACTCATGCAAAAATAACTTTAAATGTCTGTTAATTCAATAATAATTAAATGGATAGAATCTTTTCTTGTAAACAGACTACAATTTGAGACTGTAAATTGTATCAAAACATCTGTGACCTTCACATCTACGGTTAATTGTTTAACCGTTAAGTTTGCAGACGAGGAAGCGCTGGTCGGATTCTTAACACAGTCTGAAATTGATTATCGCTCCCAAATTTCCAAATTTGTCCAACAGTGCAAGATTAATTCTCTTACTCTAAAATTAAAAAGACAAATGAAATGATTATAGAGTTCAGAAAAAAAGAATACCAAAACAAAATCTCCTCCTGTTATTATTGACAACGTAAATATTGATTTGGTTGAACAGCATAAGTATCTTAGCACCATTCATTATTGATTTGAAACTCACGTGGAATGCTAACACGGAACATATTTATAAGAAAGATCAAAAGCGATTGTATTTCTTACGGAGTCTTAGGTATCTTAAACTTGATAATACATACTCTCTCTGTTTTATAGAACATTTATTCAAAGCATTTTTGTTTTTAATGTTAACATCTGGTATGTGAGCCTGTCTGTTAAAAATGAATCTAAACTACAAACAAAATTAATACAGCAAGCAAAATCCAATTTCAACACATCGGCGAAATTTATGAGCAGCAAACTGTCAAAAAGACGCGTAAGAAACTAAATGACAGCAGCCATATACTTCATTCCGAATATCAGTTTGTACCTTCTGGCCGCTGAAGGCCCATGGCGATGCTGAAAACAAACAGAGCCCGGAAATAATTCATGCCAGTCGGTATTAGTCTTTTAAATGAGTATCTGTTAAATACTAATAAACATATACTTTAAAATACCATTTCTTGTCGTCACTGTGATAGTGTTCAATTCTCAACATGTGTTTACCCGCGGTTATGTTAGTAAGTGTCTTATTTTCTTGTGTACATATTTGAATATCATATATTTTCTTTTTTTCATATTTCAGTGCTAAACATCTGTGCGATATAAATTTCGATTGGGATAATAATTAAAAGTATTTTATCATATAATGAGTAGGTTTCTCGGCAGGATAAAGCCAACGGATAAAAACGATATCCGTTGGGGTCATATGCGGATAGAGATGCAAATATCAAAGGTCAAGTAGGGACTACTTTCACTGTTCCCAAACAAACATGGCGTCGCCCTCGTCATTCGGCGATCGAGTCAGCATTAACAATTGGGAATCTGGATAAACTACAGGGAAAATTGCTATCATTATCAAAAGAACAGTCTAATATACTAAAATCAGTGTCTAACTGTGACGTAGCTAAGGCGTTTTATAAGTTTGGGCAACTTTGGAGATATAAATTTCGAAACAATTTTGTCAAGGGCACGAGGCCTAGCCAAGCGGCATCAGTAGCCATATGTGTGCTTGTAGACATCTGCGGCTTGAAACCTTCTCCACAAATTAAAATAGTTTGATTTGGCCGACATATGTTTGAATTGTTACCTTGTTTCGTTTTGTCGCTGTGTGTACATCTGACTACACTTGAGGTCTCATAGACTAGGGTTAGTGTAGCTTCCCTTTGACAAAGGGCAGTTACTCTAGCGGACAGACCGATGGATTTCCGCTAAAGGCAATTAAACATAATTGTTGTTTTGTGTATATGTTGCTTCGCCACTGTATAAGAAACAGATTTCTATTGGAACTATACTGGCTACTGTCAATGTCCGACTGACACATCACTTACCCTGTGACGTAATAAATATTAATGTGCGCATTCCAGGAAAACTCGCAATGTTTCGGTAATGTTTGTGAGAGAGGGAAAGCGATTTTGAAGCACAGAATTAAAGAATGACATTATATAATAAAGTGTTTATCACGCTTGTGTGTTTGGGGATGGTAAATATCCTGTATTAGGAATAAACACTATGTATTTAGCTCACCAAGGCTCGCTAAATACAATGTTTATTCCTAATGCAGGATATTTACCATCCCAGAACACACTCGCGTGATAACCTCAATATCTCTTATCTTAGTTGTGGAGAGAATGGTAGTGGTGGTGTGGGCGGTAGTTGGACGGTCATGATATTTAGTGTGTTCTTGTGTATATAAATCCGGCACTAACGAAGAGGTGCTCTTGTGTTCATGAATCCGGCATTAGTCGCAAGATGCTCTTGTATACATAAGTCCGGCAATAGTCGCAAGATGCTCTTGTATACATAAGTCCGGCAATAGTCGCAAGATGTTCTTGTATACATAAGTCCGGCATTAGTCGCAAGATGCTCTTGTATACACAAGTCCGGCATTAGTCGCAAGATGCTCTTGTATACATAAGTCCGGCATTAGTCGCAAGATGCTCTTGTATACATAAGTCCGGCATTAGTCGCAAGATGCTCTTGTATACATGAATCCGGTCTTAGTCGCAAGATGCTCTTGTATACATAAGTCCGGCAATAGTCGCAAGATGTTCTTGTATACATAAAACCGGCATTAGTCGCAAGATGCTCTTGTATACACAAGTCCGGCATTAGTCGCAAGATGCTCTTGTATACATAAGTCCGGCATTAGTCGCAAGATGCTCTTGTATACATAAGTCCGGCAAAAGTCGCAAGATGCTCTTGTATACATGAATCCGGTATTAGTCGCAAGATGCTCTTGTATACATAAGTCCGGCAATAGTCGCAAGATGCTCTTGTATACATAAAACCGGCATTAGCCAAGGTGTGCTCTTGTATACATGAATCCGGAATTAGCCAATATGTGCCATTGTATACATGAATCCGGCATTAGTCGCAAGATGTTCTTGTAAACATAAATCCGGGATTAGCCCAGATTTGCTTTTGTGTTCATGAATCCAGCATTAGCCAAGATGTGTTCTTGTATACATGAATCCGGCATTAGTTGGAAGATGCTCTTGTAAACATAAATCCGGGATTAGCCAATATGTGCCACTGTATACATAAATCCGGCATCAGTTGAAAGATGCTCTTGTATACATAAATCCGGCATTAGCCAATATGTGCCACTGTATACATAAATCCGGCATCATTTGAAAGATGCTCTTGTATACATGAATCCGGCATTAGTCGCAAGATGCTCTTGTATACATACATCCGGCATTAGTCGCAAGATGCTCTTTTATACATAAATCCGGCGTTAGTCGCAAGATGCTCTTGTATACAAGAATCCGGCATCAGTTGTAAGATGCTCTTGTATACATAAATCCCGCATTAGCCAATATGTGCCCTTGTATGCATAAATCCGGCATTAGATGAAAGATGCTCTTGTATACATGAATCCGGTATTAGTCAATATGTGCTCTTGTGGCCATAAATTCGGCATTATTCGTAAGATGCTCTTGTGGCATACATCCGGCATTAGTCGTGAGATGCTCTTGTATACATAAATCCGGCATTAGTTGAAAGATGCTCTTGTATACATGAATCCGGCATTAGTCGCAAGATGCTCTTGTGTTCATGAACCCGGCATTAGCAAAGAGTTGCTCTTGTGTTCATGAACCCGGCATAGCAAAGAGTTGCTCTTGTGTTCATGATATCAGGATTAGTCGCAAGATGCTCTTGTATACATAATCGGCACCCTGCCAACACCACGTGCGGTCTACAGACAATGCTACACATCCATTACCGCCTGCCAACATCCCAGGTGTTTAGTGCGGCGTGTATTTAAGTACCTCATATTGTTACCCTTACACCCTGTTGCGATAATAGCACATTTTCCGGCAACTGTGTCACCAGTAAATGTCAAATTGTTGATACGCTCCTCGTTATTAATACAATTTTATTCGTCTCTGTTTTGTCAAACTTTTCTACATTTGATATATTTTATTAGCATGTGTGAAACATATAGCTCGAACACTTTTCAACATACAGAGGCCTTTTGTATAACCTTCACGGTAAGAGGTGTTTCGAAGCAAAAGTGAAGATTGAATGTAGGAACACGACCAGCAGTGGAAACAAGTAGCGCGTTGTCACTGTGCCCCAGACCAGCAGGGCGTGCTGGTTTTATTGGACGACATCGTGAACTGATTACGGCTAACTGTTAAAATGAGATATTCTGTGTCACAACATGCAGACAGTTCCCATATATACAGCTAACAAGACGTCAAGGTTAAGGACACAACCTGCATCTATTAATCCAGTATTGTATACGTCCAGGGTTAACCCGTTATTACGCTACGTGCAGATACGTCAACAGACATGCCTGATTATATAGTTACGTATGTCTTGTTTAATTATTTTAATATTCAAGATGTCAAAATACTGCCAAATGTATTTCATATTTTCCATGAACCAGTTATGTGTTCGATCCCCGGCCGCGTCATACCAAAAGACATAAAAATATAATGCCTCTTGTTGTCCTGCCTGGCGCTCGGTATTAACAGGTTAAAACAAGGATTGGTCGCCTCGGGGTCAGTGTACTGTGTCTGAGTGGGGTATTCGGGTATTCATGTTAAACCTCTCAAGTCAACAGTGCGCTGGTGTGTGTGTGTCTGTGTGTCTCGGTGTGTGTATGTGTCTGTTTGTGTCCCTGTGTGTGTATGTGTGTCTGTGTGTATTTGTGTGTGCCGTGTGTCTGTGTATATATGTGTGTCTGTCTCTGTGTGTCTGTGTATGTGTGTGTGTCTGTGTCTCTCTTTGTGTGTCTGTCTGTGTGTGTCTGTGTGTGTGTGACCAAAGGTCAAGCTGTTAATCAGTGGTCTTGAGGCGAGGACAGGTGTGAAAATTCAGAAGCTTGTTAATAATGACACATCAAAATAGAGCCTGTGGTTTCAATAGACATAATGTGTACATAATCTAATCTCCGTGTAGGGTCTGCCTAGTCACTGGCTGCTTCGCCCTTGTGATACCCGGTCTAGGCGACACAGAAGCGCACGGCCACACACATCAGTTACTTATCTCTGCCAGATCTGTCGAGCAGGTTTACATACAGATTGAGGTCAGCTGTAAGCTCGTGAGTATCATGTCTGCGTGCTTGAATTGGAATGTAGTGGGTGGTACTATCGTGTCGACATTGCTCAAACATGCATCGAACCCTGCTAACATTACACAAAACACCATCACACAGCTGGCGTGTACAACCACAACACCTACAGTTACTACTGCCGTAAATCCATCACTGTCAGAACCACCACACAGCTGGCGTGTACAACCACAACACCTACAGTTACTACTGCCGTAAAGCCATCACTGTCAGAACCACCACACAGCTGGCGTGTACAACCACAACACCTACAGTTACTACTGCCGTAAAGCCATCACTGTCAGAACCACCACACAGCTGGCGTGTACAACCACAACACCTACAGTTACTACTGCCGTAAAGCCATCACTGTCAGAACCACCACACAGCGGGCCTGTACAACCACAACACCTACAGTTTCTACTGTCGTAAAGCCATCACTGTCAGAACCACCACACAGCTGGCGTGTACAACCGCAACACCTACAGTTACTACTGCCGTAAAGCCATCACTGTCAGAACTACCACACAGCTGGCGTGTACAACCACAACACCTACAGTTACTACTGCCGTAAAGCCATCACTGTCAGAACCACCACACAGCTGGCGTGTACAACCACAACACCTACAGTTACTACTGCCGTAAAGCCATCACTGTCAGAACCACCACACAGCTGGCGTGTACAACCACAACACCTACAGTTACTACTGCCGTAAAGCCATCACTGTCAGAACCACCACACAGCTGGCGTGTACAACCACAACACCTACAGTTACTACTGCCGTAAAGCCATCACTGTCAGAACCACCACACAGCTGGCGTGTACAACCGCAACACCTACAGTTACTACTGCCGTAAAGCCATCACTGTCAGAACCACCACACAGCTGGCGTGTACAACCACAACACCTACAGTTACTACTGCCGTAAAGCCATCACTGTCAGAACTACCACACAGCTGGCGTGTACAACCACAACACCTACAGTTACTACTGCCGTAAAGCCATCACTGTCAGAACCACCACACAGCTGGCGTGTACAACCGCAACACCTACAGTTACTACTGCCGTAAAGCCATCACTGTCAGAACCACCACACAGCTGGCGTGTACAACCGCAACACCTACAGTTACTACTGTCGTAAAGCCATCACTGTCAGAACCACCACACAGCTGGCGTGTACAACCGCAACACCTACAGTTACTACTGCCGTAAAGCCATCGCTGTCAGAACCACCACACAGCTGGCGTGTACAACCACAACACCTACAGTTACTACTGCCGTAAAGCCATCACTGTCAGAACCACCACACAGCTGGCGTGTACAACCACAACACCTACAGTTACTACTGCCGTAAAGCCATCACTGTCAGAACCACCACACAGCTGGCGTGTACAACCACAACACCTACAGTTACTACTGCCGTAAAGCCATCACTGTCAGAACCACCACACAGCTGGCGTGTACAACCGCAACACCTACAGTTACTACTGCCGTAAAGCCATCACTGTCAGAACCACCACACAGCTGGCGTGTACAACCACAACACCTACAGTTACTACTGCCGTAAAGCCATCACTGTCAGAACTACCACACAGCTGGCGTGTACAACCACAACACCTACAGTTACTACTGCCGTAAAGCCATCACTGTCAGAACCACCACACAGCTGGCGTGTACAACCGCAACACCTACAGTTACTACTGCCGTAAAGCCATCACTGTCAGAACCACCACACAGCTGGCGTGTACAACCGCAACACCTACAGTTACTACTGTCGTAAAGCCATCACTGTCAGAACCACCACACAGCTGGCGTGTACAACCGCAACACCTACAGTTACTACTGCCGTAAAGCCATCGCTGTCAGAACCACCACACAGCTGGCGTGTACAACCACAACACCTACAGTTACTACTGCCGTAAAGCCATCACTGTCAGAACTACCACACAGCTGGCGTGTACAACCACAACACCTACAGTTACTACTGTCGTAAAGCCATCACTGTCAGAACCACCACACAGCTGGCGTGTACAACCGCAACACCTACAGTTACTACTGCCGTAAAGCCATCACTGTCAGAACCACCACAGCAACTATAACCGCCATCTACACAACTGCAACCATCATTAACTTACAACAATCACCAAATCAGTTACAAAAACCACTACAGCATCAACTACATCAACCACCACAACTACAACAACCACCACAACTACAACATCCACCACAACTACAACATCCACCACAACATATACTACAACAATCGCCATAACATCAACTACAACCACCACAACAACTACAACTACAACAACCACTACAACAACCACCACAACATAAACTACAACAACCGGCATGACATCAACTACAACAACCACCACAACTACAACAACCTCTACCGGTCCCACTACAGCAACCTCTTACTCTACCGCTACAGCGACCTCTACCACCCAAGCAACCTCTACCACTCCAGCAACCCCTACCACTACAGCAACCTCTACAACTCCAGCAACCTCAACCACTACCTTCACCTCAGATACCCTTCATTTCGCGTGTGGGATTTCGTGTACGTATGTGTCTGCAGTCACGTGACCTCAGCATGATCCAGAAGGAAAATAGCAGACTATACTGCCCTGTTTAAATAGGCTGTTCAGCCTGTGCCAATTTTTTTGAGTGACTTGTGATAGCTTAAATGAAAGATTAGACATTGTAGTTTGTTCCCAATTTTTTGTTAGCCACAATCTGTGAAGTTATTGATTGCAGCTTCCCATGACTTGGCCCCAAGTTGAAGGCCGCTGTGTTTGTTTTGGCTGGAAACTTCCGGTGAGCACTGTTGACAGTGGTTACTGCGAAAGCCAGCTGGTGGATCCAGGCCGATGCTTTGCGTTTTAAGTGACGAGTGGCTGATTGGTCCGCACACAACAGGAGAACAGCCTACGACCGATAGTAACTATGGTGGGGTGTCATGTCACTGTAGATAGTGTGTGAGTGAGCGAGTAGGGATTAACGCCGCTTTTACTGCAGATAGCAAAGAAGGAAGGCAAAGAATTATGGTCAGAGGCCATCTGCGCGTGAGGTGAACAGGTTCGTCAATGACAAGCAGCAGTTGTTCATACTGCACATAATCTCCCACATGAACAGAGCGTTTGTAATCCGTCTCGAAATAATGGAATGGCGCCCATTTGATCATAATAAAGCTAAGGTTTGGTGTTATTTGACACCGCTGTCGGCATGTGTAGCTCACCTGCTTCTGCGCATGTTTATGGTTACACTTTCTCAAAATTATTTAGTCTCACCAAACTTGGTGTTGGACTCTCCCTATGAACAATGGCTTAGACCCTAACTGCGTGAAAGTCGGCTTCCAGGTTTTGAGCAATATTACCCGTGAAGATCCGGGTTAGAATGGGTCATCAGTAAACTATGCAACAAACAGGATCGGGAGGTCAGTCTCGCTGATTTGGTTATATATTTAAACAAACAACAACGTCTATTACACTATGTTCCAAATGATTGCAGACCAATGTTAACGGCTAACCTTGAACCCATGTAAACCGTGCTTGAAACTTGAGTTTAGTCAGACATTACCAACTTCGGAAACAGTATGTTGATGAGTATGTGGTGTTTGAACATTGTAACGTTAAAGCTGGAGATTGTGTGCCAAATGACTGGTTGTGTCTCATCAAAGCCAGCTTCTTGTTGTCCTGCCTTGTATATTCTGTGTCTGAGTGGGATATCCATCTTAAACTGCCGCATTGACACCACACACACAGACACAGACACTGACACAGACACAGACGCAGACACACACAGAGCCACAGACACACACAGACACACACAGACACAGACACACAGACACACACACACACACACACACACACACACACAAACACACAAACACACAAACACACACACACACACACACACACACACACACACACACACACACACACATAATTTGATAGAACATTGATCTAGTCTAAACTTCATTATGGATGCTTCATTTACGGTTCACCTGGTAAACCAAATGTCCGAGAACACCATTCACCGTAAGGGACTTCGGTTGTGTCTTGGAACATTTAGGACATCGCCCATTGACAGTTTGTATGTGGAGGCAAACGAGACAAATAAAACGGGCATTACAATATATTTTTTTATATCTACTGCTAAGCAAAATCTCGTGGAAGGTCAGGTCTAGACGTACTTTTGGATGCAGATAAGGGACAAACTCCAGAATGCCAATTTTAAGGAAAAACTTCGAGCAGAGTACAAATGTAGGCTTTAGAAACTCTGGAGTTCAGAGCCGTCCTTTTATATTCTTTTGGTGTTGATGATTGGACAAAACAAGAAATTCAGGATATTGACATCCTCACACTAAGAATCATGTCAGACAATAGATCCCATCACTCTCGCTCTTCCCTCAATCGCTTTTATTTACCAATCATAATGGGAGGGCGTGGTTTGATCAACGTTGGGGCTCTTCATGATAGAATCGTTTTGTGCACTTTTGCACACATTTATTGGTCTGATGATCCTCTTGTGCAGTATGTCAAGACTCATGATGAAAACAAGGCATTCCACAGTTTTCTAAAACGAGCCAAGGATGTGGGACATAATCTCAATGTCGGTGTTGATTTTGTTGATGGTTCTGTACTGCTGGACGGTACAGAAATGATTGTCAACCAAGCGAAGTGACATATCAAATCGGCCCAGACTCAGTTTTTCAAGGAGTAGCTATCTGAACGACCACTGCATCGAGTTTATGTGCAGTGTGTTGTGAAGATCAGCATTCCTGCAGAGTCGGACCTCGCTTTCGAAATGTCACGCTTGCATCTCAAGTACCAAGTTATCCGACTCCCCATTGTTCTTGGTGCCTTAGGATTGGTACCTCCCAATCTGTTGACTGACATTGGGAGAGTACCCTGGTTTGCTACCAGGAACCCTACTCATCTGACAATCTGGCTAATGCAGAATGCTGCAGTGATGGGGAATTTTCACATTCTCTGAAAAGTTCTGGGTGGGTTTGACTAGGCAGCGCTTCCTGGGAGAAGTCCCATTCACTGTCTGGGCTGCGTTTAGAGGGGGCAAGGGCCCTGAGCTGATGATGAGCCTTACCAAGCCAGGATCAACCAGACCCTTGTTCCTGATTGTTTTATTTTTAATCTGTACATTATGATAATAATGATAAATACAAAATTATTTGGAATAGACCTGTATGCAGGCCAACAAACCTGATCTTTTCCTTTTTTATATTTATATCATTGAATTTTCCGTCCCTCCTGTCCCTCTGTACATGGTAATAATACGATCAAGGTTTGACTTGTTTTATATTCACAGAAAGTATTTGAAACAGGTCTAAAAAAATAAAAGGAGTTGCTTGAACTGCTTGCATCTCCGAAAAAACCCAAGTTCCATTTGGTCAAAACATTTGATTTTTCAACTTTGTTCACCACTGTCCCATATGACAAACTTGACCGTTACGTATCTATATTCAGGGATGACTTCAACTTTCAACCAGTCAACTTTCTCTTTATGTCGAGCAATATTCCAGCAGCTCCAGCCTTTCGTGTTTGCATTTATCATCCAAAACTGGCTCCCATAGAAGATATCGTTTGTGTGATATCAAGTGATATCTACATTTGAAGACCATTGTGACATCTTTGGTGACCATGACGTCATAATCAAATGACCCTGCTCACTAATGGTTCTGCTACTAAAGCTGTTGACAGTACTTTTTACACTAAAGACACTGCTTATAACTGTCTTCAAAAAAGTTGGAAGAATGATGTTTGATGATAAATAACATTTCACCCAAGTGTCTTTTGATATCCAATATATCAACACTCGTTGATAACAGTGGAAAAACTCCGAGCCTTGACAAGGAGTTTTCCACTTTTATAAAAGAGTGTTGATATATTGGATATTAAAAGACACTCGGGTGAGATTCGCTATTTCGGAACTTTTGAGATACAATGGAACATGCTATGCTACCAAGATTTCAAAGAGCGTCTCTCGACTCTTGATCAGTTGTTTGATCAAGGTTACAACACTAAAGGCCTCAGTAAAGCTTTCAAAATGTTTCATGATAGACATGTGGAGGACATTTCCAAATTTAACACGTCAGTGACAAAAATTATGTCCGATGCAATTCCCTATTTTGTTCCCGTGTTTTTTTCGTTTTATGATGAGATTTCTACTGCACTGGTAAAGTGTTTGCTCACTTTATTAACATACGTCTAAGGTAAAGATATATCTTGCCATGAATGATGCAAAATTACTTATGAAGCGTTAAGCAATATCCATTCACTCCCAATCGCCTATAAGGACAGGATCATTCAATGTGTGAGAACTGGTCTGTGGGTAACGAGTATTCTTACCCTTTGGTCTTTGCTTCGTAAAAGTTGATAAAATACATTACATATTTCAGGTCTGACGTCATGACTGAACTTCAGGAAAAATATCGACGTAGTATCGGTAGATGGCGCTGTGCCGCTATAGCCTTGTTTCTCATAGCCCTGGCTTTAGTCGTCGCTCTTATTGCTGTCTCCATGATGAAGGACAGGAGGTTTGAACGCCAGGCGGCTGATGATTGTGGAGAAAGTTTTGGGAAGCCTGATATTGACACATCAGAGGCAGTGGACCCTGGGTTGTATGATGACCTTACCGTGAAGGAACTCAAAGCAATCCAGGACTATCTATACAGCCTGAAGATGCAGTTAAATCTCAAAAAGCCAGATAAAGCTGCAGTCAATGTTAGCTACATATATGTGTCAGATCTTCACCCACCTTTAAAATCAGAAGCTCTGGCTTACTTAAGTGGTTCTGGGCCTAAACCAGAAAGAAAAGCTCGAATAGTGATCTTCAGAGGTGACGCTGTCCCTCCTGTGTCAGAAGAATATATTGTTGGTCCTCTCCCAAATCCCAACAGTTGCAAATTGTTAAGCGTTCCAGGACGTAAAAATCCCGTTCCATATGCCTACAGGCCGGTAGGATATGTCGAGTTTGGATCATACTACTTGAAAATGTTCCCAGAGATAGACAAAAAGATTGGTTTTGTTTTGAAGGAGAGTTATGGTGCCACATTTTCAGACTGTGGAGACAGATGCCTAAATTTCTACCCAGCGCCTGTAGGGACTGGAGTAAGTCAAGTTAAGGTGAGGAAGATGTGGTTCACAACAAGTCACTCTATTGAATATTATGACCTAAATCCTGTTGATTTCCTGATGCTTGCTAATATTGATTCTCAAGACCCTACAAAATACTTCATTGAAAAGCTGGTATATGCAGGCCAGGAGTATGCCAGTCTTGATGATCTCGCCACTCAGTACAGAGCTGGATCAATCCCAAAATCCAAGATACCATTCCCCAAAAACGTCAAAGATTTAAAGTCTTCCTTACACAGGAGAGGTAACCCTGTCCCGACAAAACCACAGAGAGCTCCGCGAATGTATGAGCCTGACGGTAAGCGATACAGTGTACACCACCGTCATGTGGAATACATGCAGTGGGCCTTCGACTTCAGAATGTCCACTTTAAGTGGTCCACAAATTTATGACATCCGATTCAACAATGAGAGGATTGCATATGAAGTCGGTCTGCAGGAGATAGCTGTCTTTTATGCTTCCAACAACTCTGCTACACGTAGCGCTGATTACATCGACAGTGGTGCTCTTATTGGCACCCACTCTCAATCTCTGGTTCCAGGTGCGGACTGTCCCGAGACAAGTACATTCTTTAACTACTCCTATTTGGGCGAATCTTCTGAGGAGCCAGTTCTTCTCCAGAGAGCCTTCTGTTTGTTTGAACTGAACCAAGGACTTCCTCTTCGTCGACATCTGTCATACAGTAAGGTTGAGGGTGGCTTCTATTCCGGAATGGAGGACAATGTCTTAGTTCTCAGAAGCATCCTGACCGTTGTAAACTACGATTACGTGATGGACTTTATATTCCACCAAAGTGGAGCCATGGAGGTTCGAGTTCTATCAACAGGGTACATATTCGGCTCCTTCTATACTCCCAAAGAAGATCCGTATGGCTTCCAGCTCAAGGAAAATACCATTGGCAGTATTCATCACCATCTTTTCCTTTTCAAAGCTGACGTTGACATTCATGGACCGAGTAACAGATACGAGACGCTTGACATATCACGTGACGTTTCCCCCAATTCGCAGACGACAAACGACCCCAACTCTAAGTACTACCAGATTAAGTACGAGCGATCTCTCAAGCAGACAGAGATGGATGCAGTCTACAAGTTCAACTTTGAGAAACCAAGATATCACGTGTTCCACAACAATAACAACCCCACCAAATTTGGGGCAATCAAGTCTTACAGGTACGAGCTTGATCAGTAGTTTCACGCTGCACTTGTTTTCTCTCAGGGACTTTGTGTGTTTAAAGCATGAATTTCTGTCAGAGACTTTCTGCTTTATACATTTGACAGTTTTTCAAAGTGACTGGTACATGACGTATTTCTTAAAACAGTTTTTGAAACCCGGAAGTGATCATTATTAAATTATGCAATGGACCTTCTGGTGTAAAGGTGTACTAAATTTGTATATATTTTCAAGAAATGGAAATGATATAAATAGACCAGAATAGCATGAAACCTCTTCATTACTGAAACGAGATGAAGTTAATTGTGGCCAGACTACAACGTTCAGAATGCACTGCTGTGTCTCATTATGTTAGCCAGGAGCCTGGCACTTCAATCTCGCTTGAGACGGGAAATGCATGGTGTTCATACCTCTCTCCGTTGTATCTGACAATCGCTCATCAGTTTTCTGTACCGATTCCGGTTAACCAATTCTTCATTTTGGCAACTTGATCCGTTTTCTCCTTGGTGATTTTCTCCACAAGTCACCTGTACCCGAATAAAGTAGGTTTGAGTAGCAAGCATAGGTTCTATTTTGATGTGTCACTATTAACAAGCTTGTGAATTTTCACACCTGCCCTCGCCTCAAGACCACTGATTAACAGCTTGAACTTGGGTCACACACACACACACACACACACACACACACACACACACACACACACACACACACACGCTGACACACACTGACACACACTGACACGCAGACACAGACACACACCGTGTTGAACGTCCCACAGTACCCTGTTGTGTCCCAGCAGGATGGTGGTTGATGTGCATGTATAACACATAGGTTATATTTTGATGTGTCACTATTAAGAAGCTTGTGAATTTTCACACGTGCCCTCACCTCAAGACCACTGATTAACAGCTTGAACTTGGGTCACACACACACACACACACACACACACTGACACACACTGACACACACTGACACGCAGACACAGACACACACCGTGTTGAACGTCCCACAGTACCCTGTTATGTCCCAGCAGGATGGTGGTTGATTGTGCATGTATAACACATAGGTTATATTTTGATGTGTCACTATTAAGAAGCTTGTGAATTTTCACACGTGCCCTCACCTCAAGACCACTGATTAACAGCTTGAACTTGGGTCACACACACACACACACACACACACACACACACACACACACACACACACACACACACACACACACACACACACACACACACACACACTGTTGAACGTCCCACAGTACCTTGTTATGTCCCAGCAGTATGGTGATTGATCGTGCATGTATAACACACAATCTTCATTACAACAGGTACCACAGTGTTAAAATAACTATACATGAGAATTACAGTAAGGTTTGAGAATTGTTCGACATAACAGGGCATGATGTGATATAAATATATATGTAAGTTAGCTAGATATTCATTGTTGTTTTTTAATTCTCCCAGAATCCACCTGGATGGAATGACGAAAGTGCTTATCCCTGAGGACAAAGGTAACGAACCAGTTATTTCTTGGTCGAGGAATCAGATGACGGTCACCAAGTTCAAGGACGATGAAAGAGATGGCAGCTCCGTCTATGGAATGTTCGATTCCATGGAACCCACAGTCAACTTCACATCGTTTTATGCTGACAACGATGACATTGTTGATCAGGTAAAGATCAGATGTATTGTCTGTCTTAAAAAAGCACATCACTCTCTCCCTTGTAATTAAATGTGGGACATTAAATATGAGATATATAATTCGAAATGAATAAAACGTAGAATTACATAAGTTGGAGAGAGACATGAGACGTTCTGCCCTGAAGTTCTATTGCATGTTGTAGATAGTGTTCTCCAAAACCAGATGTCATAAATATTATCTGACATTGCCAATATATTTCCCCAAAACAGAGGGAATGTAATTATACCGGAAGTGCATTTAACGGTATTATTAATGTAGCTAGAACCACAGGAATTCCTGTTTCAAAGTTCTTCTACAAAGGACTTTCAATCAGGAATTGATGTTATTAAACCGGAAGTGTTTATAAATTTTTCTTTACTGTATAGGACATTTGTCTTCATTAACCTGGAGTGCTGATACCTTTGTCATTGGACTGTTTCAAACTTCAACTGTATTTGGGCACACGTTTTCCCAAAGAGAAGGTTATCTCATTCAACCGGAAGTGCTTGTTTTGAGGGCGGCTAGGGTCATAAGTTGTACTGCATTAGACAACATTATTTATCAAAGATGAATTCAGAGAAGTTATCACGGGTGTGTGTTTTGGGATGGTAAATATCCTGTTTCATGAATAAACAATATTTTTAGCGAACCATGATACACAATGGCGACAGCATATTTGTTTGTGAAAACTGAAATTAGTATCTAACCGACCTTTTATATGCATACTTATCCACAAATGACCCCAACAGATACCTTTTTTATCCATTGGCTTTATACTACTGAGAAACCTAACCATTACATTATAAATACAGACGTTGGTGAGGTCAGCTGTCATTTAATTTTGGGTCAGTGACAAAATGTGTCATGCAAACACCTTTCTAGTTAATTACTAGTTCAGATGTTGTAAACCGCCAGTTAGTAGTAATCCTGCCCTAATCACCATGTGGAGCGGAGTGGACTACTTGCTAAACGTCCATCACCGGATCGACTTCGCGTGTCACCGAAATCATAACTGAAATCCTAATAATGTTTCAGGACCTGGTGGCATGGATCAGTATGGGTGTCCATCACATCACCCACATCCCCCACACTGAGGACATGCCCATTTATGCGCACGTTGCTCTCATTTGCATGACATGGGTTAATGTTCTTGATAATTGATAAGAAATCATTGATGGCGATATATAGGAAACAAAACTCGTTCCCATTTCATATCAAGTTAATGTACCTCGTGAACTGTTTGTTTTTGTTTTACGTACATGTATGAACACTTTCAGGACCTGGTGGCATGGATCAGTATGGGTGTCCATCACATCCCCCACACCGAGGACATGCCCATCACCCCCACCCCCGGGGCACATCTCAGCTTCGCCCTGCTTCCCTACAACTATTTCGAGGAGTGCCCGTCCTCCCAGTCACGTGACTCCATCAGGGTTGAGTACAAGGACAGCCACCACCCCGAGAAGGGCGCCCGGGTGGTGAGATACGGTAACGCGGAGAAGCCACGCTGTATCCCCAACACTCCAGACTATGACGCAATGGTGGAACGAAACCCGTCGTGCGCACTAGAAACTTCCTACGTACACCACGAGGCGGGAGACGAATATGTGTCAGCCAACGGCAATAATGAGCACCATTAGACCAAAAAAGAGGAATAGTTGAAAATTGAATTTTGTCATCTCTCGTCATGACATGTAGTTGTAAATTGTATTCAGATAGTTCTGCTTGCGTCTGGAGTTTTATCATACGAATGACACAAAATGGCTTGAATGAAGATACCATGTATACACTTTGTGTCTTCTCTTGCTGTTGCCACGTGTCTTCAAGCATGATGTATGTTAAGAGTCTACGTGAGAAAGTCGTATATTTTCTTGTACACAAATACGTCTGAACACGTACCTGAAGTTTAAAATTATGAAAAGATTTTATCACATTGGTCATGTCTAAATTATGGTTGTGATCTCAGGTTATGTCATTCAGTCTGAATCGCGTCCATATCGTGATATCTTGGAAGTGTTCCTGATTACGTAGAGAGACACGGATATGGTCGTGTGATGGCGAAGAGTAAAGACATCAGATATTTGTGTGTAATGCATCAATAACAATGACACAATATAGGAATTGGTGTGTAGGAGCCTCTACAAATGGTTTCTGATCTTGTTCTGGTTATCAGCTTCATCTGCTTTTAGTATTCGGAAACAATTCATGATGAACACATGATTACCTACTTGTGGCCTTAGCACTTCATCAACTATCGATATACCCTAACTGGTGAAGATGATATCTCAAGACTTCTCGAAATGTATACATCACAGGAACTCGTTTTGAATGAAAAATTCAAAACCATCAATGATAAGCCTGCCTGCAAAATTTTGGGGTTGACAAGTAAATTAAAGCATAATTAAACATTTTGTAAGTAGACTTATGATTGAAGGTATTTAATTTCCCTTTACGACGTGTTAGTATTATCCACTTTGTTTTTTATTTTAACCTGTCAGGAACGTTTGCTGCGTTCATGTTCGTGACGTGTTGTAATTTTCAGCCTCATTTCTTGTTTACCTTTGCGCCAAAGCATAGGGTTGAGATCTGATGGCTGCTTTAAAATACATACAAGGTAAGGTGACCACAGATGAGTACGATGTTGTAGGCAAGGGTTTGTTTAGCAAGTGCTGATAGGTTGAAAAAGAAGTAATTATTAATAAATGCATTATGGAGGAGCTGTGATACGAACAGAGTGTGAAATCACTGTGGGTGTCACTATTTGTCTGTATGTATATAGGTGTGTGATTTTTTTCTGTACGAATATATTATGTTGTGCATGCTAACATCGAATTCCTGTGGCATATATGCAGACGTTTAATTGGTACTCAGACTATGTGTGTAATGCATCAATAACAATGTTGATGTAGACTCCTACTGTAAGATGAAAGAACATGGGTCACCTATTAGATAAACAGTATTCAGGATGTTGCATGCGGATGAATATCTTTGAATGTATTTTGATGAGATCTAGTCAATGAACCAAAAATCTTTTCCTGAAATTCCTTCTGAAACAGCAATGTCTGTCAAACACAAACATTGCATGGATGATCATTAACCTTCACGAAAGTTATTTTACGCCGTATTCAACGCGTATTCAACAGTGTTCAGTAGCTTGTAAATAGTTGTGGAAGCTGACGCAAGACACATCCGTGGCTGACAGCAGGAGCAATGAGAACTCTGACGTGCAATCAGTAACCACCCAATCCTGTTTAGATATCTCCTATAAGCCTGCAGTACTGGGGGCTATTGTAGCCTAAGATTTGTTAAACATCATTCACGCTGAGTGGAGTATCACTGTATCAAGATACTGTTGATGTAAAAATATAATGTTAGTTTTGATAAATTCTGAAGCAAACTTGGTTTTCTTTTAGTATTTTATACCATGTGATCGGTCCCGGATGTATATCTCAACACTGACACGATAATAATATAGTCTACTTGTCCTGCAGTAGCAGCCATTGCATAAGGCGTTGTGCAGTACAATTTTCGGAAGAGATTATTTGAAGGCTTTGAGGGTAGAGGAAAGCCTGATGTCCTGTGACGAAGAGTTCCATAACTTTGGTGCAGAATAGAATCGGATCCATAAGATTTTGATATTAAAAGTTAAGTACATAGTTGTAGTTTGTCTCAAGATTTGAGGCTTGGAATAAAAGCGACAAGGCCCTTTCCGTATTCATAAGATTGTACAATTCTGACCATCCCATGAATTCATGAATCAACATCAAATAGTGATTATACCAGTTGTTCGCGAAAAGGTGAGCGAATCCTGCCCAGCAGTGATACAAATATATGCAAAAGCCAGTCAATTGTCCACCTTAAACAACACTGAAACATATGGCACAACTTAAAATAAGGACTCGCATTGGACGTCATTCTTGTCACTGATACGTCAAAGTTCAAATGTCCTCCACAAAATGTCTTCCACAAAGCATTTCAAAAGCTTTACTGTGGCCTTGAATGTTGTAACATTGATCAAACAACTTCTGTGCAAGAGTGGTATGTCACTCTCCGAAATATTGGGAGATTGAGCATGCTCGATTGTATCTCAAAAGTTGTGAAATGTAAACACTAAAGGCTGAAGCTGCAGAAATCATTCCTCTTGCCATACAGCCTTGTGGAGAGTGTGTTGTCACCCTGAATCTTCATGCATAGATCTAAATAAGAAACAGACGAGACCGTCTTACTGGCCTCCTTTAGTGCTAGTTCAGGTGAGTAAATCAATGGAAGGGAACGGGCTACTTGATGATAATCGAACCATTCAAATCATTGATATACCTGAAGCTCAATTTAAACTTCTTGGCTATATCACCTTGTTTTGATTTTTGACAAATTGCCCTGAACCTCTGGAGATGGAAATCTAACTGTATCGATGGTCACCACGTTTTGTAGCAAAACCCCATGGATCAAGGAAGAAGTTTCCCCTTAAGTTTATCATTTTACTTTATCAGCATAACAGGTGGGGTGAAATTGGGTTTAACGTCATCCCTCCCATCATTCATTCTTGTTGAAAGTGTTTTGTCACTCAGTATTTAGTATCTTGACGTTGCAGTACAAAGAAAGGATAGAATATATGGATGAACAACTTCTTTATTACATGTTTCAGTGTAGGTTCTAACACCGTCATCAAGCAAGTGATTTATAAAGTATGACTGACAAGTATAAACACAGGTAGGAGGCAATGTTTATACAGTAGAGTAGATTTAAGATGTAGTTACACTGGAGTGGAGAAACCTGTTATAATTATGTACACAAAAGGGTAATCATATTGACCAGTGAAGTCAGTAATATATACAAAAGGGTGAGGCCAGTAATATAAACAAATTCCGTGACAACCCAAGCCAAGCATCCAGTGGGACAAAGTCAAAGCCCACACAACCACCCTCAAAGAATTCAAAATTAGAAAACTACAAGAAGCCATCAACATCAAAAGACTCCAACCATCATTCAACCGTGACCAAGGCTATAACATACCCCCGGCATACCATCAACTCATCAAAGACCCAAATCAGTCATAAACATTTCGTTTATATTACTGGCGCTCTTATATTACCCACCCTCTTTGGGCCAATTGTTGTCCAATGTTGCTTCTGTTAAGATTCACAGCAGCGAGGTTATCAGGAAAGGGGTCAAGAGTGGTAGAATTTCAGAGGAAGCTTTATTATACAGTCAAGGAGAAACTAAAGTATTCAGCAATATATAATAATAGTAATTTATTTATGAATGATAACGATAAGTCCCTATTGTCAATTATCATTAAAATTCAATCGTTTCAATTTGGTCAGTACCCTAAAGTGGTCAAGTTCATAAAGGGTGTGTACGGCGTGGCATGAGATGTTAGCCAATCCTATCTCAGAATTCCGGTAGAATGCGATTTCCTTTCACAGCATTCACTAAAACAGTCTAAAGTGATGTTGCTCCTTTCACTACAAAATATTTAATAATTGCATTTCAGTGATTCTAGTAATGATGTCATCACAGATACTTGAAGATTTGTTCAAACAGAGTAGACCTGGATGTCATCAAAGGGATATAATTCTTCAGAATTATTGTGGGAAGTCGTTGTCTGTGGTTGAAGAGTTAAATGACAAAGTCAGCAATCATAGAAGCGAGGACACCTCATTGTTTACTACATCACAGTAGCCACACAAAAGAGCTTCCAAATCCAACACATCCAGTTGGATGAAAACTGTGTCGAAGACAGCTTTAGTTAATATGGGCACATTTTGTCACAATGTGACTCTGAAAACAGTTCTTCAAATGGATGGATGGAGTCCGGATTGTGCGTTTGCATAATAATACAATAAACCATTGGTTATCCATGTCCACTATAGTGAGGCAGTTTTATCTTCGATATTTGAAGCTATCGTTTGCTTAATACCTCTTAGTTTAGTATAGATTGATATTGCGAATATGCAATAGTGTAACAAGATTTCTTAAAAGTTAGAAAATATGTATTTGATACGTGGTAGTTATGTATGAGTTTATCATGTGCTCATAAACACGTGTTCGTGTTATGTATTCGGATTCGTACTATCGAGATTTTTCATGAATATGGAAAAGGTTTTGTCGCCTTTTACTAAAATGAATGAATCAGGTGAAACTTGTATTTACTGCATGAATCAAGTATATAAAATGTAGGATGAGATCTGTAATAGAATAGAGGTTACATAATAGAGGATATTCATTCCATTAAACATACATATTTTCATTTTGTTTCTATAATCAACAATTTTATAACTCACCTCTCGTTATTATTTTTCATTATGGAAAATATGTTTTCTTCTCTAACTATCGCATGTTATTGCGATAGTATGGATTTTTTTTATGATTGTGTTTATTTTTATGTTATTTTGTGATTGCATATAATTATATAAGAATGTCACGATTCTATAACTAATATACACAGTAATATGCATACTCGCTACGCAAAACTAAACAGTTACCTAAACACTGAATGACAATTTGACCAATATGAGTTGAAGAATGTTCGAGTTGTAATACATGGAATCAGCGGTTTTGGGCGTGTGTTGTGTGAGCTGCTCTTTCAGTAGGTCAAATGTAGGTGTTTGTTTAAACAAGTATATATATGAATCATGTCCTTTGATACAATGATTTCAGTTAATCATGAATCATGGTACTGATGAGCCAAAAACCTAAAGTCTTGGGTAGTCTTGGGTAGTCTGGGGTGTGTTACAAATTCATACACTATCTAAATTTCATAGGATGGTAAATGAACATTTACGCAAAAGAAACGCATGTCGAGTATGCAGTATACATGTTATTTATTTTCAACAGTAAAGACAAGAAATACTAATAGGGCAAGATTGACAAAAATTTGACTGAAGACAGTTTAATGGATTAAAAGGCAGATGACATAATTGTTTGTTTTCAAATGTTAAGGGCTTACACAGTTTCGGGTCAATACCCAAAATGTCAGCCAGTACCTGGTGTGACCACCATTAGCATTGATCACTGCCACACATCTCCTGTACATTGAGTGGATCAGACGATCTGTGAAGGCCCAAGGGATCCTCCTGCACATATTCAGAGCAGCTGTGCGTAGTTCATCGGCAGTTGTAGGGACTGGGTGCACATTGTGCAGACAACTTTGAACCTCATCCCACAAGTGTTCGATGGGGTTCAGATCAGTGTTCAGGGCTGGCCACGGTAGAACACGGATGTTGTGTTGTTGCAGAAAGGCCATGGTAGCTCTGGCAACATGGGGACGAGCGTTGTCGTACTTGAAAATGTGTTGTTGATGTTGTGCAAAAAATGGAACAACGTGGGGTCTGATCACTTGGTAGATATATCGCTGAGCAGTGACGCATTGTCCCCGACCTTGACCAACATTCAGAAAGCACATGGGTCCAAGTCTCGCTTTAAGTCCAATCCCTGCCCATATCATGACGCTAGGTCCACCCAAAGAATCCCTTTCCACAACGTTTCTTTCAGCGAAACGATCACCTCGACGCCGCCAAATTCTGACTTTTCCGTCTGCATGGGAGACACAAAAGTGACTTTCATCAGAGAGATAACACGCCTCCACTCACGATGACGCCAACTGTGATGACCCTGTGCCCACTGAAGTCGTGCTTGTCGATGCCTTGGTTGGAGAACAGGACGACGGGCTGGTCTGCGACATCTGAGGTTGTTGGAACGGAGACGTCGGATCACAGTGTCCCGGCTAATGTGTCGATTATGTGTTCCTATGGACTGTCGAGCACTTTCTCTTGCAGTTAGGAACGGATGTCGCTGGTGTTGACGGGTAATCTGCCGATCTTGTCGAGGTGTGGTGTGGTGACCCTCCAACCGCTCCGAGGAAGGTCATCTGTGGTCTGTGTAGCATTGTATCGATGCAGGAGACGGTAAATTGTGGTTATGTTAACGTTGAAATGACGGGCAACATCTTGGACAGACTCTCCAGCTTCCAAACGTCCGATAGCCTGGTTTCTCTGAATTTGAGTTAGACGTGGCATTGTTGACCAAGGAGTGGTAGGTCCAAGAATCGGCCACAGTCTTATACCCACTATAGTTTGTGACAGTTCGTGCATTTTCGATTTCGCGAGAAATGGTTGCATGATACCCACATATTTATTGAAATGTTGCGTTTTGGCGATTCGTTTTTTATGTTGCGGTTTTACTCGGGCTTCCAAAATGCAACCAAAAATAATGATAACACCATCAGGCTTCACTACATGCTAAAACTCGTATGGTTCCTACCTATTTGCTTAAAACCGCTTGCGTTTCTTTTGCGTGTGAGTATTTGGATTGTGGTAGAAATAGTTTTTAAGCTATTTTGCTCTGAAATTATAGACTGGAAATACACCTAAAAAGTGATATTCAACTTCAATAAATCATTTTTACAAATTCTACAAAGCCAATTGTTCTTGTTAAATAGATACATGTCTACCTGTTTCAATAAATATATCATGTGAACTTCAACAAAATCGAGATAGACCCTTGTCCCAGAGATGCATCATAAAACATTTTCTGGGTTATCTTGCAGATGGCAAAATTAATAACTTGACACAATATTTCATAACCTTCAAATAACTACAGATATACACTACTGCCTAAAAGTTCATTCCCCTAACACGCGTTGAGAACGCGTGTAACACGCATGTGACACGGGTGCTCAACGGGTTGCACACGGGGTGAGCACCCGTTGGACACGGGTGTGCAACGGGTGTGCGTCGCGTGTGCAACCCGTTGCATACGCGTGTGCCACGCGTGTAACACGGGACCGGGTTCCAGTTGAAGTTGACAAATTTATCAAATGAATAGTGAGATAAAACAAAACAGTGAGATGTGAAATTTGAGTTAATGAGCGGCCATTGAGCTGTGCTCACCAGACCGTAAATACAAGGTCGGCCCATCTTAATTAGTGTTCGGTTGCTAGACTTTTATGGCATGAACCATTCCACTAGGGTCCAGTCTAGCCGTTGTGGCTAGCCGACAGTAGAACAGTAGTGAATTTAGATGCGAGTTTATTGCTAGGGGAACCCCCGTGTTGACACGATTGTCGCGGGTTGGTAAATGTTCGCCATTAATAAAGTGATTGTTTGTGGATTGCGAACATATTCATTTGCCCACACGAGTCATTCCATTTGATTGCAAATATAACGTTTTTCGTTCGCCAAATTTATGCTTTAGACAGTACAATTATGATATAGCCGTCACCACTACTAATGTCTCATTATTTCACGTAGGAATATGTCCCATTTCCCCACACCCCACTTTCTGTGTTGTATTTTGAAAGAATAAATAAAAGAAGGTTTTGTGTGGGACACTTTTATACTAATTATAAGAGGATGTTGTAAATGAATATGAACAGCCATGCTGTCTGACAGTTGATAGAATTTGAGATCTTCACAATCACCGGGTGTGACCATGTTGACAGAATCTCGTTAGGGTTTGTGATTTTTACATTTGCCCAATGACCATGGTGAGTATTGCTGGGGATACCAAACGTAACAGTTTATTATTAGAGGTTGTGAGTACCTATACCACGTAGATAGGATATCTTTAGGATTTTAATCCTTCTTTGAGAGGCATTTAGAAGTTGGAGTACTACGTTAGGAGAAGATTTATGGGTGACTTTAATCCTTTCTTTCTCTGTGGGTAATCCTTTCATGTTGATTGGAGGAAGTCACTCAACCAGGTCATGACAGGTCGTGAGTTTACTCACTAAGTACTGTGAGCGTTTTTGGCATGACATCTTTTCTTGTATAAACATAGAAACGATGCTCACTCACTGTTAATCTTCTGCAGTTTGCTGGCAAAGTGGGGATAAACCTCAGTGTCAAAGACGATCAAATTTAGTTCGAATCCTTGTTTATATGTGACATCTCCCAAATGGGGACATTTTCATAAACTTGGCAAGTGATGATGAATTTTAATATTAATATTATTATAGTTTATGAAATTGTTAATGAAACTTTAATAAAATTGTGCTTCACTCTCACGAAAAATATATTGTCTGTGAGTAAATTTATATGTCACGTTACATCGGCATTTTTCAGTGATATTGGGACTACATGAAACATGGCTGGTTTTACATTTCTGATACAGGTGCTTGACTGACTGAGTAGTTCATGATCAATAAGATATGTTTAAATCAGTCAAGTTTGCAACAATAGATGAATAAGTTGATACATTTGGACCGCAGTTACCGATTAACAACTTAAGACATAGAGACAGGGAGGAGATATATAACCAAACCTATGATCCTGTTGAGACAGTTGACAGTTAGATCGTTGGATTAAATGACAGTAACTAATTTGAACATTCCCCAGTTATATCATAAAATACATCATAACTCATAACAGTCCGAGAGACAGCTTTCAGACTTATACTAGTATTGAAGGGACAATAGCTTTTGACAGTTTAAAAGTAAACTCACCTTAAGGTGCTTGGCAAGTCAAAACTTACCTCCCTGTATATGTTTTTTAGGTTTGACAGCAACTATGCTTGTAGATTTCATAGATAGACATGATTGGTTAGCTAGATGTTATTACAATTAGCGAAAATGTCTTAAAAGTCCACAGTTTGTTTAAAAGTACAAAAAGTGTGTAATAGATCTATCAACGTTTTCTTTTATTGAACATAATATTTGCACTATGTTGCTGTAAGCTGTAAATAATCTAGCCTCCCCATGTACGTAACTTACATATATTTATGTATGACCAGAACAGCAAATAAAGTTCTGGTAGATAGGTACCTCGGAGATTTAACGTGCGCTTTCCGACTTTAGCCTATCTCGCACACGGGGAAGCACTTATACTATTAGGGTAAAAAAGCGTAATGATTAAATAAAGAAGTGCAAACACCACCCCACCCCACCCCACCCCCACCCCACCCCCACCCCACCCAAAAATTTTTTTTTTAAAATTAAGTTTAGTCCTTGTAGTAGTCTCTTGGTCAGCTTCTCATCCTGGGGGTCGGGATTCTGGTAGAGACTCTTGGCAAGGAGGCGGCGAAGTGGTTTGAGGTCGGTACGCCACTACTCTGGAAGAAGTGGTTCAAGTCAGTATAGTTTGTGATGTCTTACTCGATGTCCTGTCCCCCCTTCTTGTGCACCATGACGAAAGGGACTCCTTGTTTGGCGTAGAGATATTCCTTTGGGGTGTTGATCTGGTCAACCTTGAGATCCGGTCGGGGCTTGTAGTGGTTGATCGGAATGTCTGATTTTTCCACTAGTTAATAAAGTTCTTTGGTATGACCTCTTTTATCCCTGCTGACGTTATCCTAATGTTCAATTTCAATCTGCCTCACCAAGCGTAAGAAAGCATTGTACATGATAAACCACACTGATGCAATTTTCTATATATATATTTGTAGATATGAAGCATTCTAGTTAATTGTGGATACATTGGGCAGACAGAATTGTGTTTATTTCCAGGCCATCCTGATCGTCGTTTACTACTATAAGGTGTATGGTTGGAGGCAAGATCAAAGGCGCCGCACAGCATTTATTAGATAACAGACGGGGTCGTCCGTTTCGCTTTGAACAACCACCCCACCTGTCTGTAGGAGTTATATAATCAGTGCGCAAATAACTGTGTCAAGTCCACTGCCGGGCTGATGCGGTGTCAGTGTCAGCGATGAACATGAATGCCCAAATCATAGACCTGTAGCACTCACAAGTTGCTTAGCCAAAATATTTGAAAAGTGTATATTCAATTCTCTGATAACAGCAAATATAACCTTAGAAAAAGATTCAACATACAAACAATCAAATGTAGAACACAGACCTATGCTTATTATCATTTCTTCTGGATATGATCAACCTGCGGAACCCTCTATCCGATGAAGTAACTAATGCTCGCTCATTAAAAGAAATCAAATCCTTAATTAATCGTTCTGATGCAATTATTAATAATTTTGACTTCAAATATTTTCATAGATCATGCCAAATTGTCCACTGTCGCCTTAGGCTCGGCTGCAGTGACTTAACGCTGATAAGTTTAGACGACATGTATCAGACATACCAGACTGCACTTGTGGATATCACCTTGAAGATGCAATTCACTTTTTCTATAACTGTTAAAAAATACGATTATATCAGAAACACTGTGTATTTCTACACACATGGGTATGGTCTAAACATGATATTACATGGCAGTAGTTAAGCAGTTCTACAAACATGACTCTTCTTAAATCAGTTCATGACATCATTGTCAAAAGCAAAAGGTTTGAGTAGCTTAATTTTATGCATGTAGTAAAGGAAAACTGCATTACCTTATTTCACAGACACCACTTGCTTCAGTGTACTGGCTTCGTGTATTTCATTTGTGCATTTTGTATGTTTATGTTCATCACTCTCTTATATATATATATATCCAGCTGTTGTTAAGTTGTTACCTGGAGAGGTATTACATAAGCAAGTTTTGCTTGTTTACCGTTACAGATTTCTTTTGAAATAAAAATACGTTTAAGCCAACACAGCTAACCCTAAAACACATGATTGTAAACTATTCAAAAAGGAGCACTAATCTCTGGCTTCTTCTCGGGTGTCGAACTCAAACTCAAACTCATTTATTCTTAGAATAACATGACATACAATTATCTACAATTTTTATTATGTACAATTTAACAAAAATAATAAAAATAGGATACGTGGATACTAATACAATTTACCAATTGTATTGTACACATTGTTAAGGAATTTAGACAGGCCTTTTAGATTTCTTACACTGTTAGTGGTCATAATTTTCTTAAATGTTTGGAAACTTAAGATATTGCTTATTTAAGAGTTCATATCGCCGTTGGTGTAAAGCTTCACATCGGAATGAATAATGCAATTCATCTCCCACAGCGATAGAATCACAGAGTGGACACTGGCTGTCTTCCCTGGGAATGTTCAGCCATCGACCAGTTTCAACTGGTAATCCTTGGTTAGAAAGTTCTGAATTTTAGTATTGGGAGAAATATTGATTTTAAGAGCAGTAGATATTTCGCAAATGAAGGTTGATTCTTCAGGTAATACGACCTTTGGATTTCCGCTTGGGCTTACTAGTTGCCGTGAGTCAATTTGCTCGTTAACGCAACCGAGCGTGACAAGAGACTGGGCTACCAGTCTGCAAGGACAGCTAAATAAACTTACGCATTTTTGAAAACTGATTGGTTACCCGTGATCTATGAAGATTTCAACAAAGGGCGCATGGTAATTAATTTCTTCAGCCTAAACAAACAGACAAATAACGGCGAAAGCTCATCGGATGTCGTTATTTGGAAATACCCCTGATTGTTACAGTTTGATAATAAAAAAAGTATCCCTGAGTGAAAGCATTTGCGGATTTCGGATTGCGTGGATGATACAATTACTACTCCCTTGTTGTCATCCACATTTTCTGGTATAACCCTACACTTCTGTATTTGTCGTAATTCACATGCTGCTTTGTTAATGAATTTATATTATGTATACTCAGTTGTTGCACCACTCAGATTACCGGATAAAGGTTCAAATTTGGTCTTTCTTGTACCTGGGGTAATTATTTAATCTAAATCCAGGTTTGAAGTGAGGTGGAATGTGAATTATGCACGTGGCAGCCCAGCAAGAGATGTTTGATCAGTTGATTTACTTTTTTTGTAAATCAACTGATCATTCCCAGACATCAAAGGATCAACAGGAAATACGTTGATTGATTAATTACTGTTATCTTGCACAGTGGATATGTCAAAAGTAAGTGTTTACATGTGAAGGTAGGGTTACTAAACCTAGGGAATACACTCATATCATGGCGTGAAGTACAGATGTAAAAACAACATACTTTGTTCAAAGGGTAACCGATAATACACTGACTGGTTGTTCATTGTTATCTAACTCAATGTATGTTTTTAAGAACCGTGGACATTATAAAAATAGTTGTCACGTGGGCTTTCTCAGCTAACTTGGCACCTATGTGAAACAATTGAAACAAACTAAGTGATCAGTTAAGAAACAGATACGGGTTATAATATTCGATACATTTAAATAACGTTTAAAAACCATATATTTAAATATTTTAATATATTTCATATATATTCCAAATATTGTTTCCAAATAATTATTATTAAAGTATTTGATTCTCACATAGACATTTGACATCGAATAAGTATTTTTGTACAGCTGCAGACGCAATGGATATTGTTCCTTTATGTTGATATTCCCGGATACATTATAACTTTGGTAGGTTGTAATAATGATATTTGCATTTTGTTTTCATTCATTCGCTGCAGCTTTGAACAGAATCATTCTTGTTCCTTTCCGTTTGGTTGGGAAGTTTTTCGATGCGCGATAGACGTTGTTTTCACAAGTATTTTCTTTTGTAAGCGTGTATATGTTACAGTCAATGTGTAAAATATGATTCACTCAGGCAATTTATTAAATATCTAAATATTTCAGTCATTTTACAAATTGACTGAATAATCCATTCATTTATTTAACCGACTGACTAAAAATGATAAATACGACCAAAAGAGCTTAAACACATCACAATATATTAATTATGCTAAGAAAAGAAGCCAAACAATACAGAACTGTTCTTGGTGATGATATTAAACATAAACAAATATTTGGAATTCGTTATCATATTAATAAAGATGGACATATTTTTCAGTTAATTTGTAAAATAAACTGAATATTTAGGCGTTTAATACATTTCCTTAGTGAATTCTGTTTACATTTTGAATGTAAACATATACACACGGTAAAATAAGCAATGTGCAGATGAAATATTTACTTTGTGTTGCAAGTCAAAATAGTGTACACGAAGATCGCACAATTACCAAGCAAGTGACTTATCAAAACTGCATCACCATTACCGATGCTCCCCACAAATATACCTACATTTCAAAAACTGTATTTCATTTTTGTTGATCAGTGTGACCATATGTCCTTCTACTTTCAATAAAAATGCGCTTACGAATGGCGAGCACAGGTCGCGAACAAGTCTAGATTTCTGCTATATCATCCGGGTACTCACTGAGAAAATACAGTAATGCACAGGTAACAACTACTCCCGCGGAATTGCTTTAGATCAGTGCTCTTTTGTACGTTGAAATACTATATATTGTGAATGCCAAAATGATGTATCAAGGATCAAGTAGAAGATACATTGACCGTTGCACTGGGAGTTTATTCAACAGACCGTGAAAATAACACTGCTGTATCTTATTATTTATTTTAGATGACGCAGTCAAAGCTCACTTCTCCTGGCGGCCATTATCGAACGGCCAGCTAAAACACAACCCCGCGCTTACGTCTACAGGTCTCTTCCTGTAGTACGGTAATTAGTATTCTCTCCCTCAAGTGTATCCTCAATGATATAACCCACCCTCATTAATTACATGCTGCTCTTTTCCAGCCTCACGGCTATGGAGCTGTGATAAAGAGTCCAAGTCATCATAAAGTAATTAGGGTCCAATAAAAACAATGCGCCGCCAAACCTCATACATATTATCACTGAAAGTCGTACTACAGACGGTTAATGTCAAATCACAATAAAAGCATTTCAATTGCAATAACATGTTCCAGGACCATGTATTCTCTTAACACCATCGGATTTAGAAGCAATGGTCGTATAAAACAAAACACATCTATTTGATCACAACAGTATTCATGTTATTCCCACAAAATCACATAAAGAAAGGAGACATTAGGAAATACATGTGCATTATCATTTTTCGTCAGGATAACAAAATTTTCTCTCCTTGTTACCACCTCCAGGTTCAGCTTCAGACGGGTCCTCCTTTGGTCAAAAGTTTGTTCCCCCTCTAATGAGTGTGTCACGCGTTGCACACGAGTGGCGGACGGGGTGCACACCCGTGTGCAACGCGTTGCACACGGGTATCACACGCGTGACCAACCCGATGCACACTGGTTGCGTAACGCGTTGCCCATGCATGTAAGGGGAATGAACTTCTAGGCAGTAGTGTACATGTGAAACATTCCGCAATCACCGTGTACCCTTGCGTTTTGTGTCCAAGATTTTACTTCCAAGATGTTAAGATGATTAAAATGCAAATAAATTTAATGTACCTTTTCAATAACATCCAAATGTTCTAGGCCCAAAATGTCTGATCCATACAAAAGAATCGGACTTTTTGTGTAAAGTAAATATACTGAACCAAATTTAAAACTTCACAATCCTAAAATTTTAACATTTTTACCAGTTATCATTTGGGCCCTTATTGTGTATATAAACAGTAATGGCCACGTATTGTCTTCAGATAACACCCGTTTTTGTGCAGGTGAATCGATCAAAATCATGTGCACAGCACTATAGTGGCAAAAGTGTTTTTTCACATGCAACTGGTCACGTGGCCATAATACCGCACGTGTTTTCACTTGTTAGCAGTCATTAACAAAAAAAGAAAACACAAGAAAACAAAAGTCTTCACGGCCATTTGTCATGCCACGCCTTTCAAATGTGCAACGTGAACGTGCCATCGGCATGTTGCAGACGGGAACGTCCGTAGCTGAAGTCGCAAGGACGATGGGTTGTAGTTGACAGACTGTTTATGATTTACAGACGCGTCTACAGCAAACGGGTACCATCGCTGATCGCCCTCGGCCAGGTCGAAAACGTGTGACGTCACATGCAGAGGATCGTCAGATTGTCTTAAGTCACCTCCGTAACCGAATTTTGACGGCTACATTAACCAGAAATGAACTGTTTAGGGGTAGACTGAGTGCGCAAACTGTTCGAAACCGTCTGAGAACTGCTCACCCGCCATACTGCGGGCCGATTCTGACTCAATTACACAGACGTCAACGTGGGCACAGACACTTACAATTGACTCAGAGGAATTGGAATCAAGTCGTCTGCAGTGATGAATCCCGATTTAATCTCCGATTTGCTGATGGTAGGGCGCGGGTGTGGAGGCGCCGTCATGAACGTTACGCCCAGTGTTGTGTACAGGAAGTTGACAGATTTCGAGGCGGAATTGTCATGGTGTGGGGTGCTTTCTGTGGCAATGCAATCCAGGCTTCTTGTCATCCGTGGCAACCTCAACGCTGCTGCTGCTTACCGCGACCAGGTACTGGCACCAGAACTTCTGCCTTTTATGGCAGCTCATGGACCCGGTTTGATCTTCCAACAGGACAATGCAAGACCCCACACAGCAATTTTGACAAGGAATTTCCTTCAGAATGCGGGAGTAAACGTCATGGACTGGCCGTCAAGGTCTCCCGACCTGAATCCCATCGAACACGTCTGGGATGCTCTTGGCAGAAGTCTGCGCACTCTCCAGAACCAACCACAGAATTTGCAAGATCTTGGCACCATTTTGCAGCAACAATGGCGTCGTCTTCCCAATCATGTGTTCACAAGCATCACAAGGTCCATGCGGAGGCGTTGTGTGGCAGTTGTCAACGCACATGGTGGCCATACACGCTACTGAACTTTTGTGCCATCAGATTCTCGTGCTTGGGACTTATGATTTAAACTGTTGATGTTATTACCGAATACCGTAGGTGCTTGGAACAAATCATGGTTACCACCGTTAATTAAAATCCTTCTTTGGACATTAATGATTAAAAATTACCTTCTCTGATACATTTGTCCGTTGTATATCATATATGGGATTACTTTTAAGAATGTGAAGTTTTTAATTTGACTCAGTATTTTTTATACATTTGTGATATTGTCCAAAACTTTTAATATGCCTAGCTACAAATCTATAAATAAATCTTGTTTCTTCCCTCCTTTACTGATAGATATCTGAAATATATAGACTGTAGGATAAAAACACTTGCGACGCACTCATTTTATGATAAGAATTCGCCCAGAAAAACGTCTCTTTTTGATAATTGAGGTAAATATTTTTCTGAATAGACCAAGAAAAGTTATTCCTCAATAATGATTGACATCGCTGTTTGTGAAAAGGAACAATTATTTCAATTGTCCATTTCTCTGGCAAATATTACCTCTCAAAAAGAATATTAACAATAAGTTCAATGATTCTTTATTTCAGAAATACTGAAACGCCATAGGCCTATAGTTCATATCATTGTGGATAGTGGGTGGACATATTGATTTCTACTTGATTTAGTCATTCCTCTTAACATTTCTAAACTTTTGCATGGAATACATACGCATTCAAAGGTTTCAATACATTAATATTTATAGAAGATATTGATTCATTAAACTTGGAAATTGATACATTGATGGATATAGGTATGCAATTTGTACATTCTGATAAAGTGGACAAATGAGAACAAAATGGTACTCATCCTCTGAAAATTACACATTCTACATCTAATTTCCTTTAGTATTTTAGGGATATTTAATTCAATATTTATTTCATGCGATGAGTATCTGAATCTAGAAAATGCTTTTCTATATTTGTTAAAAAGTGGTTTCAAAATATATTTTGCAGTGTTTTAAACAAACTAAAGTACTGACATTTTGACGATAAAACTAACATACAATACCACTCTTGTATGTACGTAACAATAATATTTAAATACAAAGGCTGGTCAACAAGTTCTAAGCCTGACTAACTTTCATCTATGGGACATAACAAAGTGAACTAGTCAATGTAGTACATTGTTTGAGTAGTTCATTGTAAGTGTATTTGGTCTGTTGTTGCCGACTGTATATTAGTGACAGCTAGTTGAACGTGATTGGGGTCGAAATCGACACAGAAATGGAAAAGAACAAGTACCGATCATGCAGTCAACAAGTTTTGTTACTTTAGAGAGAAACACTCCCCAAGAAATTCGTGACTGTATGTCACAGGTGTATGGGGATAAGTGCCCTAGCTCTTCCACTGTTAAACGTTGGACAGCTACGAGGGGTGTTCATTAAAGATTTCCCCTAAACCACTTAGGGTTATCATATTTGGTTGAAATTTCACATGTGTAATGCTACATGTATCTATGGGTTATGTCTGAATTTGCAGCACCGAACTATTAATCTTACCACTTTTACAGGTGTTATGATCGAGTAGGGTGTGACAATTGAGCCAGTAGAATACCGAGCAGTGATTAGGTTTTTATATTTGAAAGGTCGCACACCCAAGGGAAACTTTCGATGAAATGAAAGCAACTTATGGGGAATATGCCCCATCATATGACGTTGTTAAACACTGGCATCTCCAGTTCAAGTGTGGTCGGACATCTGTGGAAACAGCTGCCATTCCTGGTCGCCCACATTCAGCCATTGATGAGGACACTATCCATCAAGTTGAGATCGCCATTTTAGCAGACCGACGTATAACTGTTCGCCAGTTAGCACAAGATGTCAAGATCAGTGTAGGGTCTGTGGAAAAAATCATCAATGACAATTTGAACATGCATAAAGTGTCTACACGATGGATTCCCAGGTTGTTCGAACCTTTCCAAAAGCAGGAACGAGTCAATTGCTCAAAGGATCTTTTGGACATGTGTAAAAAAAAGGGCAAACTTTTTTGACAGACTTATCACACAGGATGAAACATGGGTCCATCACTATGATCCTGAGACTAAAGTTAAGTCGATGCAATGGAAGCATGTGGAGTCACCACCCCCCAAAAAGGCACGTGTCCAACCCTGTCACAGATGATGAAACACTGATTTCTGAAGTCAAGTCCTGGTTTGAGACGCAAAATGAGGGCTTTTACAAGCGAGGTCTCCATAGTTGCATAAAACGATGGGAGAAGTGTGTAACTCTTGGTGGTTCCTATGTGGAGAAAGCCTAATACCTATGCCAAGTTTTATTCCACTAGGTCCATCGGAAGTGGGTCAGGGAAAATCTTTAATGAACACCCCTCGTATGTTTTAGGCTGGGAGAACAAACCTTGATGATGACCCTAGATCTCGACGTCCCTCAACTTCCTATAATGAAGATTCAATCAAGGAGATAGACTGTCAGATAGACGTATTGTCTTTGCTAAACGTGAGGAAGACACAGGTCTCAGCCATTGATCCACTGAACTATTATTCATGAACATTTACAGACGAATAAGATATCTTCTTGTTGGGTGCCAAATCGTCTAAATTCCGATCTTAAAGAAAAAAGAACTGACATTGCCTGAAAAAATGTAGAGCTAATTTAGGAGGATTTCGTCAAATTCAAAAATAGATTAGTAATGGGTGATGAAACCTGGGGCTACCATTATGATCCAGAGTCAAAACGTCAATCCATGGAATGGCACCATTCCACTTCCCCGGCACCAAAGAAATTCAAGTCTTCAAGATAAGTGAAGAAGCTTATGGCCACAGTATTCTAGGATGCAAAGGGTGTGATCCTTCTTTATTAAGTCAAAAGACGATTACTGGTGCCCACATTGCTGATATGCTTCATCGCCTGAGAGATTCTATCAAAGAAAAGCGGCGAGGAATACTGACTGCTAGAGTTCAATTACTTCATGACAATGCCTCTTCTCATCCCTCTTGATTTGGAAAAGCTGATGTGCGACAATGTGGGTTCGAAGGGCTTCCTCATCATCCATACTCGCCAGATCTGGCACCAAGTGATTCCTATCAGTTTCCTGAACCGAAAGAACACCGTCAGGGAAAGCTCTATGACGAAATCGATAACCTAAAAGCTGCCGTGAATGGGTTTTTCATGCTGGCTTCAGAAAACTTCTTCGTGACTGGAATTTTAAAGCCTCATGATCGATTTGAGAAGTGTATTGAAAAGCAGGGAGATTTGTTGAAAAATACAATAAAAAACACTTTCACAATTGTTTGTTTTGTTTCTTAGGCTTAGAACATTTTTACCTACTCGCTTATGGTATTAAAATATCTGAGGAATGTTCAAAAACCTCTTTTATCACATTATCAGTTCCAGATGCCTTATTATCTTTAAGGCAATAATTCCACTCTAGATATTGGACATTCAGTAATATCAGCTTCATCTCCATTTAATTCAATGTAACAGAATCCTATCACTATGGCTAAAAGGAACTGAAAACATATTCTGTGCAAATTTCGCGTTTACAATATATGTTTCGTTTAATTGCTTAGGCCAAAATGTGTATATGAGTTTCTGTATTTTTTCTCACAAATATCATTGTATTGATTGCTTACTCTTCCATAGTGATCTGCTGTCCTTGTTCTTCTTAAATGTATTTAAACTTCTACACTTCTTCTTTTATGTAACTGGCGTTCGCTTTCAATCCAATGTTGGTGATATTTATAGCCCATATCAATTTTCTTCACATCAAATGCATCGATACTACCAGCTTTAGTAATGTACCCAACGCTTCACGGTTTACAAATACTACATCTACAGCCTTCTCCAGTGTACCATGCGTGGTCCCATATATATTATGAGCAGTTTGTACTGACCTGTCTTCCCATCAACCCGCACAAATTTCATATAATCATTGATATGTGTATTGCGTGACTTAGGGTCACTTTCGTGAAGCGTACGTAAACTAGTCGCGACCGAAGGTGAGATGATCGGGTCGAGGCGGTTTGTCAAATATAGCGACAAAACCCTTTCCATATCCAATAGAAATATCGAGCGTACAATTCCGACTATATCGTTAGCCTGTGTTTATGAATCACTATCAAATAGTAATGATACCAGGTGTTCGCGAAAAGGTGAGCGTATCCTGCCCCATCGGTGGCACCCGTCACAAACACATGCACAGGCAAGTCAAATGTTCACCTGAAGAAAAACATGGGAACATATGGTACAAGTCAAAATAGGGAATTGCATCAGACATAATTTTTGTCACTTATGCGGCATATTTGGAAATGTCCTCCATATGTCTATCATAAAACTTTTTGAAAGCTTTACTGAGGCCTTGAATGTTGTAACCTTGATCAAACAACTTCTGAGCAAGAAGCTATGGCACATATCAAACAACTCGGAAAAGGCATCACACTCGCACTCTGGTTTCCTATAAAAGTAAATTCACCCACACATTCCATTCATAGTATGTATATCAAGTATACTACACAAATCTGGTAAGCTATGAAAAGAATTATTTTTACAAAATCCACAAAAAATAATTTAAGATGAAATTGTAAGAAAGAACTTCCAATACACTGTAATCATCATCAGCTACAAAATCAGATTCAGTTTTGGCATGAAAGTCTTCCCCAATCATCATATAAACATCATCACAATTTGCTAACACATCATACAATAAGTCATTTGGTAAAACAATATGTAAAAAGGGTTTGTGTACCATGTCGATCATTCAATATGAACATAAACACATGACTATAGTATATCTTTCTCACTGGGCTTCCCCATTGATAATATCGGAATATCTTCTCGGATTGGCAAAGTCCAAACAAGATAATATAGCCAAGAGGTTTAACTTAAGCTTCAGGTATATCGATAATTTGTTATGGTTCAGTTATAATGAAATAGCCAATTCCCATCACTGATTTACCCACCTGAAATAAAGGTGACTGGTGAGACCAAGTCGCCTGTTTCTTATTAACATCTATGCATAAAGATTCAGACTGACAAACCACCCTCCACAAGGCTGTATAACAAGAGGGATGACTTCAACTTTCCAATGGTCAACTTTTCCTTTATGTCGATCACTATTCCTGCAGCTGCAGTCCTTGTTGTCTACATTTCACAACTTTTGAGAAACAATCGAGCTTGTTCTATCCACCAAGATTTAAAAGAGCTTCACGCGACTCTTGCTCAGCAGTTGTTTTATCAAGGATTCAACATTCTAGGCCTCAGTTAAGCTTTCAAAAAGGTTTTATGGTAGACATTTTGAGTTTACTTCGTGTTGAAAATTGACTTGCCTTTGCATGTGTTTATGACCTTTGCCGCCTGTTGGGCAGGATACGCCCACCTTTTTGCGATCACCTAGTATTATCACTATTCATAAACAAAAGCTCATAATAAAGTCGGAATCGTACACTCGACTCTCTGCTTTTGACAGAGATTTCTAATGAATGTGGAAAGGATTTAGTCACTTATATTTTAATAATTGATAAAGTCCTTATCAATTAATTAAGAACTCAGTTCCGATACATTCCAAAACGTCGAACGTTCTTATGCATAATCATCAACAGCGTCTGTGGGAACTGCATGAGTCGTCCTACAATCACGCTCAGTCTCGTCGCACATCTGGATGGTTGATCTGCATTTATTTGGTTGTAGTTTTGTGCTGGAGCAATTTAATAAATGTCCATGGTCTATCTGCTGCTGATAAGTGGATTGCCACAAATAGACTTCCCCGCAACAGAAGTACTTTGTAGATTATAAGTGACAGGGAGGGGGCTAGTCTTTGTCCTTTGAGCTGCTTGCAGGCAGATTGTCATGCAGATGGACGCGATCAAGTTCACAAGGAGTGAAGTTATTCGAGACTTAACAACCTTTACACTTTACTTTCGATAAGAAGAAAAGATTGAAAAGGTACGTATTCATTAAATTCGGATCTAAACCTTCTTCTCTGACAGTGATCACAACAGGGCGTTCCTAAGCGTGTCCAGCGCTGTGCCAGATTCTAGTCTAAGGTTAAACGCCCTGTCGGGAGAAGAAAGCAACACACCCCCGGACACGCACTTTATCTCACTATTCACATGTCTCTAATCAATTCACATGTACATTTACATGTCTCCCATTAATTCACGTGGAAATATCACTCTTTCATTAATTCACGTGTACATTCATGTGTCTCCCATTAATTCACGTGTACATTCATGTGTCTCTCATTAATTCACGTGTATACTTTCACATCTGTTATTGATTAACGCGAACATTCACACGCCTCTCTAAATATTTCACGTGTGCATCACATCTCCCATTGATTCACTTGTCTCTCTTTGTTTTATATGTACATTCACGTCTCATTGATTCACGTGTACATTCACATGTCTCATTGATTCACGTGTACATTCACATGTCTCATTGATTCACGTGTACATTCACATGTCTCATTGATTCGCGTGTACATTCAAATTTCTCGCATTAATGCACGTGTACTTTCACGTGGTATATTATTATCTGTTTTCGACAACAAACTGCCATTGTCGCTTGGTGATGTTTTGACGAGGTACTAGTGCAGCCGTGACCCTTTTAATCTATCGTCACATTTGCATATTTTCAAACAGACTTACAGTCCACAATTCCCTTATTTGTGGCATAGAGTATTTTACACAAGAGCTTATTCATTAAATAACTGAATTGGTTAATTCTCCAAACTGTGCATTGTTTCGTCATCGTTTGTTGTTTAACATCATACTCATAGGACTGTTTGATTGGAATTCCAGAAGTTGGAGAGTAAGTAACAAAACGTACACCATCAGAGCAATATTCCAGCTATATCACGTCTGTCTGTAGAAAATATGGACCAGACAATCCAATGATTCACGTTTTACAAACGATCCCCGCTGTCGCAGTAGGATGACTTGCTTTCCTCCAAGTCATCAAGTCTGACCTTTACGATCCGTTTAATCGACCTCTCTACCAGCACAGCTGCTGGAAACCATTCCTAACCCTACAATCAGGTTATTGGATTAAAAAAATAAGTTTTAGCATCAAGTTTTTAACACACCATCAGTTAAATAGAAGTGGCTCATATCTCTCATGTCGCTAAAGAAAGCCTGCAATGTTTCGGTAAAATCTCTCAGAAAGAAAAGGCTATATATCTCAACAACAAGTGCGTAACGCGATTCTAGCAATGAAGCTAACAGATGGGGAGCAGGTCAGGCCGACATGAGAACTTATAACAATCGCCTCGTTTTGATCTGTCTATATTTAATTGACTATTAACGGCATGGTGTACGTGTAATCGTAGGTACACATAGGGTATCATTTTCAACTCATCAGAATCCATTTGATAAATTACATCATGTACGCAGAATTGCATCTAACTTCGGCGACCAGTTGTAGCACAGTGCCCGTGTTGAAGAGTCAGTTGAGCCCGTACAGCATACTGCTGCTGCGTTTCGGCGAAACCTTCTTACAGGCCCTTAAACTTCATCACAGGGAAGCGAGCTGTACATGAGTTCGGCCCGGGTCTCGACGTTGACTTTGTTTGTAGGAGAAAGTCCTCTATCTCACGATTAATTTCACTCGAACGAACCTCACGAGCGAAAGTAGAAAGTAACTGTGAAACTTTCTCCTTCACGTATATTATGTATCTTTATGTACCTTCTGCAAATGTCACCTACATTACGGGGGTCTGTGTACAATCGATTAAAACACATCTGTGACGTCATTCTATTGTTAAACGCTCCATTATTTTTCAGGAATGGGGAGTGGTTTGTCAATTATATACTCACACGCAAAAGAAACGCAAGTCGAGTATGCAGTATACATGTTATTTATTTTCAACAGTAAAGATATACTAATAGGGCAAGATTGTCAAAAATTTGACTGAAGACAGTTTAATGGATTAAAAGGCAGATGACATAGTTGTTTTTTTTCAAATGTTAAGGGCTTACACAGTTTTGGGTCAATACCCAAAATGTCAGTCAATACCTGGTGTGACTACCATTAGCATTGATCACTGCCACACATCTGTACATTGAGTGGATCAGACGATTTGTGAAGGCCCAAGGGATCCTCATGCACACATCCAGTGCAGCTGTGCGTAGTTCATCAGCAGTTGTAGGGACTGGGTGCACATTGTGCAGACGCCTTTGCACCTCATCCCACAAGTGTTCGATGGGGTTCAGATCAGGACTGAGGGCTGGCCACGGTAGAACACGGATGTTGTGTTGTTGCAGAAAGGCCATGGTAGCTCTGGCAACATGGGGACGAGCGTTGTCGTGCTAGAAAATGTGTTGTTGATGTTGTGCAAAAAATGGAACAACGTGGGGTCTGATCACTTGGTCGATATACTGCTGAGTCACCTCGACGCCGCCAAATTCTGACTCTTCCGTCTGCATGGGAGACACAAAAGCGACTTTCATCAGAGATATGACACGCCTCCACTCACGATGACGCCAATTGTGATTACCCTGTGCCCACTGAAGTCGTGCTTGTCGATGCCGTGGTTGGAGAACAGGACGACGTGCTGGTCGGCGACATCTGAGGTTGTTGGAACGAAGACGTCGGATCACAGTCGGAGCACTTTCTCTTGCAGTTAGGAACGGATGTCGCTGGTGTTGACGGGTAATCTGCCGATCTTGTCGAGGTGTGGTGACCCTAGGACGACCGCTCCGAGGAAGGTCATCTGTGGTCTGTGTAGCATTTTATCGATGCAGGAGACGGTAAATTGTGGTTATGTTAACGTTGAAATGACGGGCAACATCTTCCAAACGTCCGATAGCCTGGTTTCTCTGAATTTGAGTTAGGCGTGGCGTGGCATTTTTTGACCAAGGAGTGGTAGGTCCAAGAATCGGCCACAGTTTTATACCCACTACAGTTCGTGACAGTTCGTTCATTTTCGATTTCGCGAGAAATGGGTGCATGATACCCACATATCTATTGAAATGTTGCGTTTTGGCGATTCGTTTTTTATGTTGCGTTTTTACTCGGTGCTTCCAAAATGCAACCAAAAATATTGATAACACCATCAGGCTTCACTACATGCTAAAACGTGTATCAATTTATGGTTCCGTGTTTGTTACCTATTTGCTTAAAACCACTTGCGTTTCTTTTGCGTGTGAGTATATATTATCAGGAACCAACATTTCTGTTACTTTACGATCCGGGTGAGAATAGGTCTTCAGCAACCCATGCTTGCCGTAAAAGGCGACTATGCTTGTCGTAAGAGGCGACTGACGAGATCGGGTGGTCAGGCTCGCCGACTTGGTTGATGTATGTCATCGTATCTCAATTGTCTGGGACCCGTGAAGACCCGGGTGAGAATAGGTCTTCAGCAACCCATGCTTGCCGTAAAAGGCGACTATGCTTGTCGTAAGAGGCGACTAACGGGATCGGGTGGTCAGGCTTGCAGACTTGGTTGATGCATGTCATCGTATCTCAATTGTGTGGATCGATGCTCATGATGTCAATCACTGGATTATCTCGCCCGGGCTCGATTATTGACAGACCGCCGTAATATAGCTGGAATATTGCTGAGTGCGACGTTGAACAACAAATAAACAAACAAGCAATACATTTATTTAAACTTGGAATAGACGGAACTATTTTGTTTATTTGACCAGTGAATGATTACAATTTTGTCGGAAAACATGTGTCGCCAGCTGGGTTAGAACAGGAATCTTTAAATTTAAGGATGTCAAATTGTCGACCTCAGCTACGGTGACACATGACTGTACCGTGTGAAAATACTATTAAATATTTATAATATTTGCATAATCCTTAAAAACTAGAAAATAGAATGTATATAATGTTGTTTAACAACAGGTTACCTATGTGTTCATAGTGTTCATATTTCAAGCAATTAGATAAACCTTTGACGAGAAATACAAATCAGGTAAACTTGTTTAGGAATGACGTTTGTTGTGTTATCTACAGGACTTCTAATCAATTATTCTTTATATTCTTGGTACTAATAGTGGATATATACCAAGTTCTGCCTGACAGGCACTGTCTTGTATTTTCATGCCTTGGTTTTCCTTGTGCTGACCATTTAGAGACACTGTTTTCTTTATTCCGCTTTGCAAAGATGACTACATTACTAACAACCAATGTGTACTTTACACCAATCCAGCCGTCATATAGCTGGAATATTGCTGAGTGCGGCGTTAAACAACAAACAAACAAACAAATTTACACCAATCCTCTCCTCCCATAGCTTACACTTCCTTCCTCTGCATATGGCATTATGTAGCGGGGAAAAATTGATGCACTGCAGCAATCTCTACTTGTTTTAAAGGAAAGGAGGGTTACTCCGACATTCCCCTTAACATTTGCGCCAGACAAACCATTCCTTCAGCGACAGCAATATAGTCATCAAGCCTGACAGCCCGAACCAATTTAGTCGCCACGACCAGAAATAGAGTTCCGGGCGATAAGACGATCGTAAGCTGAAGTCCCATACTCTGATATAACCCAGCTACCGTTGCGCAAATATCACTTTGTGGAATGAGGCCCTGGGGATCTGTTCTTACCCGGATGTCCATGCGGACTGAGGCCAGCAACAGTTCAGCTGCAGAATGACAAGGCTCAAATTACCATTGCACGGCGTCAGGTGCCGTGCCTTATTTGTTATAGATTTGAGAAAATTACATGGGCACATGGGTCATTGGGATCAGTAATCGTTGGAAAGATGTAACCAAACATTTCAAAGAAACTTTATATTCGTCTCACATGTGTATAATGACATGCATACATACGAAATACATAAATAATTATGAAAATATGTTATTATCAGCCCTAACTGTAAATTGTTACACTTAGCATGTTTATTCGACAACAAACATAACAGGGAGACACGTCCTTTCCAAGACTGGTTTTCCTGCCTTAGATGAGCGTGCGCCCCGCTAGGAGGCAAAAGATAGGGTTCCAGTCTAGATCTGTCAGACCTATTTCCCCATTTCGCTGAGGGGAAACGTTGAACCATTTCCTTGTAGCGAAGTCTGCCTGTGGATAGAGTCGGGAACAGGCCTACAGCATATCACTATGCGGGAAACGTTGACCCATTTCCTTGTAGCGAAGTCTGCCTGTCCAGAGGGTCGGGTACAGGCCTATAGCGTATCGCTATGCGGGAAACGTTGACCCATTTCCTTGTAGCGAAGTCTGCCTGTCCAGAGGGTCGGAAACAGGCCTATAGCGTATCGCTATGCGGGAAACGTTGACCCATTTCCTCGTAGCGAAGTCTGCCTGTCCAGAGGGTCGGGTACAGGCCTATAGCGTATCGCTATGCGGGAAACGTTGACCCATTTCCTTGTAGCGAAGTCTGCCTGTCCAGAGGGTCGGGTACAGGCCTATAGCGTATCGCTATGCGGGAAACGTTGACCCATTTCCTTGCAGCGAGTTATTAGCACTTTATATCAGTGTGAATAATGCATGTGTCAGGCTACAGGAGTGAACATATTACCATGAGGGAGGTAACCTACAAGTGTGGTTCATCGTTGAAAATATCAAACGCGCTGACAACGTTATGGGTTTCAATTGACACTATCTGCATGTCTTCATGTGCAGATCTACCTCATTTTAAAATAATATTACAACATTGTAGCTATTTCTTTAAAAGGATTCATTATGAAAAAAATTAATTACTTTACCACTGTAGATATATTAATGTCAACAGTATTATGAATACCACTATGATTGTGTCAACATAATACCACATGTTCCTTGAAAACAATAACAAATGTTTCAGGAAGTCATGGTTGTAAAAACATGTTACTAGTTTTGTTTTCATAATACGTCTGTTCTGCTTTTATTACATACATATTTAAACTGAAATGTGTCATTCTCATTCCTGATTCTGAAGGTACCACATGCAAATTACCATTTATTTTGTCTTCTGGGTCACACATGTGCGCTTTGGGACATTATTAGGTACTTGCATCAATAGGTACTAGGTAGGTATGCTACGACATGTCTGGCGCCGTGTTCAACCTTTGGATCAAAGTTATCTCGTATTTACGACCAGAAGTCCAGTTTTGGTGACCTATTCTAACCCGGATCCCCACGAACTGATCATCGCCAGTTACAGAGTGAAAAAGCTCAAATTGTCAACTTTAGCCTTCAAAACACCATATCATTTGCCAACTTGCCAAATTAACGCCCAGGAAGTAAAGGACAGGTTTTGTAGCCTTGTGGGTTCAGCGTTCGCTCACCTCGGAAAAGGTCACAGTTCGAATCGCACCATAGATATAATGTATAAAGTCAATTTTAGTGTCCCCTAGCGTAATATGGCTGGGATATTGCTATAACGTTAAAGTCAACACGTGATCAGGATGTCTGAGGTTTCCATCGGGCTTTTCATATCGCTTTAATTTACAATGTCCCTGTACCCTAAAGTTTTTCAGATATTGTAGTAAACGTCGGTACCTTAAATTACCTTCCAGACTATACAGAGAACATTTTTCTACTGTGGAAGTTTGTTTGCGTCGCTACGTCTGTCCGAGCCTCTGGTCCACCGTCGCGACATGGTCGGGGTAACAGCGGTATTAACTCAAACACTCTCACTCACTTCTCTGTAATGTAATGAGTGAGCTACTTGGTGTGTCCCTGCAGCAGTTAACATAGGTAGTATCGGTGTCTATTAATATGAACACAGCGCGCAGGGCAGTGAGCGCCTCTCTGACAACACAGCCACTGAAACAACAGGCTCAGTCTGGCACATATCCTACATATAAGGCTACTGGTGTCATTCCCAGGACTGCTTCGTCGTCGTGACAAGGGACATCATTACTCAGAACAAGGTAACTCTGCTTCAGTTAGAGAAGGGGGAACGGGTGGCCCAGTCGTCTAAGGAGCCGCGATTCGCTGTGCAGAGTTGCGTCCCTTGGGCACGCCAGAAACCTATGATTGTGGGTTCAAATCCCGGTTCGCCCAAATTATGTTTCTTGGTTTGTCAGCACCATACCCGTGCTCGTGGGTTTCACTGAAGTGGTAAACGTCGGGGACCTGCATCATTTCGGGCTTTCCTCCAACATCAAGCTGACACGCCGTGATATAACTGGAATACTGTTAAAAGCGGCGTTAAACCCAACTCACTCACTCACTCAGTTAGAGAAAATACGAACAAGAATCCGAACTTTCACTTGTTAACATGTCGCTAATTAGGAAAGAAGTCCGACGTCGTCATGTCATCGCAGTATGGCGTTCTATCATTCTATAGTTCCCAAGATGGCTGCAATGTAAAACTAATGCGTAGATGTTGGACACATTTCCTGGTAATATATGTTGCTGTTCCTTTGATAATGAAACACTGTGTGTTGCACCGCCGAGATTAATTAACGCAAATTGGTAACGATAAATATATTATATGAACCATCAGTTTAATCTCACAAACAATGTATCGTATATTCAATTGATCTCATTCGTTTTTGTTTTGTTTGTTTGTTGTTAAACGCCGCACTCAGGAATATTCAAGCTATATTACGGCGGTCTGTAAATAATCGAGTAATCGAGTAATTGACATCATGAATATAATGACATGCATGAACCAAGTCAGTGAGCCTGACCACCCGATGCCGTTAGTCGCCTTTTACGACAAGCATTGATCACATTCACTTGCTGTGTTCCTCGACGCATAAAACCAAAGGGAAACAAGTCCCCCGGAGAAGATACTCTGGACCCGGGTTCCCCCTCGCCTACAAACAGCAGGGAGTCGGGGATGGGGGACGTGTATTTTCTGGGATTTCCCATCAAGACCGGATATTTTTTCAGCTACAGTTGCAGAGCAGATAGTTTGTTTATTAAATTTATAGACCGAAATATTTAAAAAATATAATAATCTTGCAACAATGTGTTATTCTTGGCAGACAATTTCCTTTTTTCCAACAGTCTAGCATAATTATGGTTTTTAAGCATTTACTGAGGTCGTTTATTTAGTAATGCTAGTTTTTAGTGTGCATATGATCATTTGTAGAGCTGCCGGGCGAAAAAGGTGATCAGTCATGTGTGACGGTGGCTAACACTAAAACAAGCAGGAAATGGTTATTGGATGGTGATGTCTTTGACACGGTTATCATAGTGGTATGTTGTTTTTACTTTCACATTTCCACATATACATGCACATAATACTGGCTCGGTAGCTCACCCAGTGAACGGGGCGGTCGGGTAGCCTAGTGGTTAAAGCGTTCGCTCGTCACGCCGAAGACATGGGTTCGATTCCCGACATTCCCGTACAATGTGTGAAGCCCATTTCTGGTGTCCCCCGCCGTGATATTGCTGGAATATTGTTAAAAGCGGCGTAAAACCATACTCACTCACTCAATCACTCACCCAGTGAACACCTGCCACTGGCACAGATATACTTCCACAAGTGTCTACACAGATTCATTATAACGTAATCACATCAATATGATTTTATGTGACAGTGACAATGAAAGTATTTCAGAATAGAAGGTTTGAGACTAACCCTATGTTCCGTGATGTTAAAACAACTTGTTCTACCCTTCATGACAATGTCTGAAATTATGGTGAAGAGTTGGTATGGACAAATAAATAAGTTTCATGCCATTTAAAACAAATTTCGGTTTTATATCTATTTTGCCGTTTGTCACTTATTGAGACACTGCTCTCCTCATACAGTTTCAGAGACATTTCTCTCCTTACACAGTTTCGGAGACTTTTCTCTTCTTATACAGGTTCGGAGACACTTCTCTCCTTACACAGTTTCGGAGACTCTTCTCTCCTTACACAGTTTTGGAGACACGTCTCTCCTTATACAGTTTCGGAGCCTCTACTCTCCTTACATAAGTTTGGAGACACTTCTCTCCTTACACAGTTTCGGAGACTCTTCTCTCCTTATACAGTTTCGGAGACTCTTCTCTTCTTACACAGTTTTGGAGACACTTCTCTCGTTATACAGTTTCGGAGACTCTTCTCTCCTTACATAAGTTTGGAGACACTTCTCTCCTTACACAGTTTCGGAGACTCTTCTCTCCTTACACAGTTTTGGAGACACTTCTCTCCTTATACAGTTTCGGAGACTCTTCTCTCCTTACACAGTTTTGGAGACTCTTCTCTCCTTACACAGTTTCGGAGACACTTCTCTCCTTACACAGGTTCGGAGACATTTTTCTCCTTACATAGTTTTGGACACTCTTCTCTCATTACACAGGTTCGGTGACACTTCTCTCCTTACACAGTTTCGGAGACTCTTCTCTCCTTACACAAGTTCGGAGACACTTCTCTCCTTACACAGTTTCGGAGACTCTTCTCTCTTTACACAAGTTTGGAGACACTTCTCTCCTTATACAGGTTCGGGGATTTTTCTCTCCTTATACAGGTTCGGAGACTCTTCTCTCATTACACAGTTTCGGAGACTCTTCTCTCATTACACAGTTTCGGAGACACTTCTCCCCTTGCACATGTTTGGAGACACTTCTCTCCTTACACAGTTTCGGAGACTCTTTTCTCTTTACACAAGTTTGGAGACACTTCTCTCCTTGTACAGGTTCGGAGACTCTTCTCTCCTTACACAGTTTCGGAGACTCTTCTCTCATGACTCAGGTTCGGGGACTCTTCTCTCCTTATACAGTTTCAGTGACACTTCTCTCCTCAGAGACTCTTCGGAGACTCTTCTCTCCCTACACAGTTTTGGAGACTCTTCTCTCCTTATACAGGTTCGGAGACTCTTCTCTCATTACACAGTTTCGGAGACTCTTCTCTCATTACACAGTTTCGGAGACACTTCTCTCCTTGCACAAGTTCGGAGACACTTCTCTCATTACAGAGTTTCGGAGACTCTTTTCTCTTTACACAAGTTTGGAGACACTTCTCTCCTTATACAGGTTCGGAGACTCTTCTCTCATTACACAGTTTCGGAGACTCTTCTCTCATTACACAGTTTCGGAGACTCTTCTCTGATACACAGTTTCGGAGACTCTTCTCTCCTTACACAGATTCGGAGACACTTCTCTCCTTACACAGTTTCGGAGACTCTTCTCTCATGACTCAGGTTCGGGGACTCTTCTCTCCTTATACAGTTTCGGAGACTCTTCTCTCCCTACACAGTTTTGAAGACTCTTCTCTCCTTATACAGGTTCGGGGACACTTCTCTCCTTACACAGTTACAAGGATGTCTGGCCAGTTCCGGGACAGCCAAACAGAATAGAAAGCTCCCATAATGTCCGTCCATGGCTTATATGACCATACTGATTCTGGCTGACTGTCCAAATTATAACCCTGCCGCGCTATTTAAACTGACGCAATAATTCAAGCTACCCCTGACGTCCCTATATACACCAATTAACTCCACAGCTATAAGCCGTACCCAGTCACGCTTCCCTGAACCTAACCTGTTCCAATGGTATTACCTGAAAGTATCTAAAACAACCTGCGTATCTTAATATACTAATTTAACCATACCATAATACATCTATCTAAAGTACTAACATTTATTTGAAATATTCAAGATTATCTGTGATCTTGACCCAGTTCATCGATACGACTTTGCAGCAAACGGACTATAGCATATGAACCTGCAGTGAGCACATTTGTTTTGACAATGATAAACACAAACATTCACATACTTCATGAGAGCATAATCATATCATCGTAGTAGAATGACGCTTCCTTCCAGAACGTGACTGACGCCACACACGTGCGTAGGGTGTCATTCCTTGATTGTGACACTTTAAAAAAGGTCGATTAACCTCTGTTGACCGTTATTTTTGTCACTCTTATTGATTCTGCTTATGATACAGTTGTGATTTACTTGCTTTCAGTCATCATTAGAGTGTGAACTAGCGATACGGCGTCTGAAACGCGCGGTGCGTCAACGGGCGAAAGGCATGTTGGAAACAGATGTCAGAATGCAGTGGCTACAACGGTCAATGTTTCGTGGTCTTGATTGGCAGGTTTTGGAACAGGTACCAATAAATTCAAAATGTTCACGCTCGATCCCGTTCAGTGCGATTCAGATCAACGACAAGGGTACTGGTTCGAGTGATCCAAAACCAGGCTCTACGAAATCGAGGTCTAACGGCGAATCGAATGCTGCAAATCAAGGCTGCTGGATAACGAGTTACGGGTCAGAAAATAAGAAACCGTGTAGATGTATCTTTACACCACGCACAACGTCCTCGTGTTGTGCTGCCCCTTTCAAATCGTCATATTGCCAACACACGTCGAGCTGAGGTAATCGTCGATGGTTACGTCTCATGTTATCACATGAGTCCTATTCACTTTGCACTTCCTCGATAAGCGTGGTCGACATACTGACACTCATTGTTGTCTCGTTTGCAAGGCGTGTTGGTGGACGTTTTGTCTTTTACATCCGTGCTCAATGTGCACGAAACGTCTAAGCTCATTTCCATAAGCACAACATCAGAAAGCCATTGCCAGTATTGAGCCCAATCCAAAACCTGACGCCCCAGCACCCTGGACAAACACGTGGACCATGCAGTTCCTCGGTGATCGTGGGTAGGGGGTCAGTCTTTATTTTGACATTTCAGTGACGTTTCGTCAAACCAAAGATACGTACTGATTTTCATTATCCACAGTTAGCTGACAGTATTTGTGATCAGACTGTCAGTAGCTTGTATTCAACCTGATGGACACTAAGAGGCTATTGGCATGTTGGCATGTTGGTACGATACGGTAAATGGTAACCAATATATTCAAGTTTCCCAGTATGGAGAGTATACAACAGATAAAACATTTGTAACATACAGAAAAAAGTATAAAACATTGCAAATGCAATACTTATAATGAGGAAATAGAAAAATAAGTAACGACAGTGTTTGTACTTGAATGAACAATTAAAAACTTGCCCTACCTTAAATACCCCTGTTTAACGCCATCTACCGGTGTAGAATACTCGCGCCATCAACGCTGCACATTGCTGGGAGTAAGTACTGCCCTATCCGCTATCGGTAACTGACGAAGTCTTTAGCTTTGTCTTCATTGTTGTTAATGATGACTCGTGGATTTTTGGAGGTGTTACATTAAATGTTCCTTGAGGGTCTAGTTATAATTTTGACCTAAACGGCAAGGGTCGTCGTCAGTTGCCGACGCTTAAAACTGACAATGCCAAGTACTGCCAGTCAGGTCAGGCGACAAAAACACAGAAGACTCTTCAGAAAGTTTGTGAAATGGCACCCTCCTGCACATCGATGAACTGAAAATTCGAGTTGCCAAGGGTCTCAACGTCCTGAGGGATCAAACCTGGATAAACGGGACAGTAAGGGGGGGGGGGGGGGGGGGGGGGGCAGTGAAGAGCTATGTCATGGGGTTTAGGACATTAGCTGGGGAACCAAGCCAAGTATCCACAAACACAATGATAGCGGATCAATATTGGCCCAATGTCACGCTTAAAGTTGGTCCATTGTTGGAAGATGAAATTGGTCCAATATTGTACCAACATTGGGCAAATGCTTTCCAGTGTATTAACAGGGTGGGATTCGGAGTAAACTTGGGTTTTCTTGGTATATTGTGTAGGCATACTGGAAATTCAATGTTGGTGTTGACGATGCGCATGATGTCAGTCACTAGATTGTCTGGTCCAGACTCGATTACTTACAGACCGCCTTCATATAGCTGGAATATTGCTGAGTGCAGCTTTAAACAACAAATCAACAACCAACAACAAAAACAACCATCACTTTGAGTTCAAACACCCGTCGCTTAGCAAGAGAACTGCTGTGCGGTATCAGGCAACAAACACATAATTTTTATTCAAATTATGTGGCAGGTGCTACAGGAAGGGCAGGATATGCTTACCCTTTAGTGAACACCTGGTGTCATCATTGATTTCTAGTGATCCATTCATACAATTTTCACCGCCAGTCTGCCTGTATGGAGACCGGTTATTGGATGGCGTTGACGTTGTATATATACATGTCTATTCAGGATGAGTCTAGTTGACAAACTAAATGTAGGATTGAACTGTTCTGCTGAGTATCTTTATGTTTTTGAGCCTACAAGGCATACATATCACATGTCATATATAAGAACGTATTCTTGTTACAGAATAAAACTGAATATGTATTTAATGATTTCCTTGGTTCTGGGTTTTTAACTTTCACGAGATGTAACAACAACATCATCAGAACAAAACCATTGGTCTGACAGATATCGATCAATCGGAGAGCTCCTTTGCGAGATACACTCATTCTATGTGTGTCCGACGTCGGCCATTTGTGCCAGGTTGGTTTCAAAGTGGCGAGTCGATCAGATTCGATTCATATTATTTCATGGTAATAAATAACTGGGAGGTATCATATATTGGGATCGATACAGTAAATACCCTAGACAAGGTAGGTAGCGAGATTTTGTGCATGACTTTATTACTGACGATACAAGGTGAGCGATACTGTACGGAGTGTCAGGCCCTGTGTAGAGATATATAAGACAGTACATTTCTGCCACTCGTCATATTAACTGATCTAGAAAACTGATTTAGTCATCAACAAAACTGCCTGTGGTAATGTTTATCTATCGAGAGCCTTGCTCCAGATTTTTAAATAAAAAAGACAGCATCAGTCACAAAAAATACATTGTTGCAAAATGTTTGACCAAAAACTATTTACACTCATTGTTTCAATACAAAATATCTGGTTTTGCAGCTGTAGCTGAAAAATATCCATACAAAATCCCAAGTCTCATCCAGAATATCAAATGTTCGTGATTTTTCGTTCATTATTGTGCTTCATCATCCTTTATTGTCCGTCGTTGCCATTTTCATTGTTTTGTGATTATCCGTTTTTGACCACCATGTAGCTTTGTTGTCCATATTGTGTGTCCACTGTAGCCCTTTGTTGTCTATCATTGGCCATCAGTTTCCTTTGTTGTCAGTCGTACCATTACAGCCTTGCGTTGTCCTTTGGGTATACATTATCCCGCCTGCCATACTATAATATCACTGTCGTACCAGTGAGGTAATGCAACAAGATCACATACCTTTATCATTTCTCTATTACTGTCCTAATAAAGACACTATACCTAAAATGCTGTAAAATGTGGTGCCACATACCCCTAGCCATATTGTAAGATACTCTTGCTATACTCTAGTTTCACTATTTCAGTTCAATCATCATGACTGAACGTCAAAAGAAAAAGTGTCTGGCTGATGGTAGATGGCACATTGCCGCTATAGCCTTGTTTGTCATAAACCTGGCTTTAGTCATCACTCTTATTGTTGTCTTTGTAAAGAAGGAAGGGCGGATTGAATGCCAGGCAGCTGATGGTTGTGGAGAAACTTTTGGTGAGCCTGATATTGACACATCAGAGGCAGATGATCCTGGGTTGTACGATGACCTTACAGTGAAAGAACTCAAAGCAATCCAGGACTATCTATACAGCCTGAAGATGCAGTTAAATCTGAAGAAGCCAGCCAAAGCTGCAGTCAATGCCAGCTACATATATGTGTCAGATCTTCACCCACCTTTAAAATCAGAAGCTCTGGCTTACTTAAGTGGTTCTGGGCCTAAACCAGAAAGAAAAGCTCGAATAGTGATCTTCAGAGGTGACGCTGTCCCTCCCGTGTCAGAAGAATATATTGTTGGTCCTCTCCCAAATCCCAACAGTTGCAAATTGTTAAGGATTCCTGGACGCAAAAACCCCGTTCCCTATGCCTTCAGGCCAGTAGGATATGTTGAGTATGGCTCATTGTACTTGCAACTGTTCCCAGATGTAGACAAAAAGATTGGTTTTATATTGAAGGAGAGTTATGGGGCCACATTAACAGAATGTGGAGACAGATGCCTAAACTTCTACCCATCACCTGTAGGGACTGGAGTAAGTAAAGTTAAGGTGAGGAAGATGTGGTTCACAACAAGTCATTTTGTTGAGTATTATGACCTGAATCCTGTTGATTTCCTGATGCTTGCAAATGTGGATTCCCAAGACCCTACACATTTTTTTATTGAAAAGCTGGTATATGCTGGCCAGGAGTACAACAGCCTTGATGATCTCGCTATTCAGTACAGATCTGGATCAATCCCAAAATCCAAGATACCATTCCCCGAAAACATCAAAGAATTGAAGTCGTCATTACACAGAAGAGGTGATCCTGTCCCAAAGAAGCCACAGAGAGCTCCGCGAATGTATGAGCCTGACGGTAAGCGATACAGTGTACACCACCGTCATGTGGAATACATGCAGTGGGCCTTCGACTTCAGAATGTCCACTTTAAGCGGTCCACAAATTTACGACATCAGATTCAAGAACGAGAGGATTGCATATGAAGTCGGTCTGCAGGAGATAGCTGTCTTTTATGCGTCCAACAACTCTGCTACACGTAGCGCTGATTACATCGACAGTGGTGCTCTTATTGGCACCCACTCTCAATCTCTGGTTCCAGGTGCGGACTGTCCCGAGACGAGTACATTCTTTAACTACTCCTATTTGGGCGAATCTTCTGAGGAGCCAGTTCTTCTCCAGAGAGCCTTCTGTTTGTTTGAACTGAACCAAGGACTTCCTCTTCGTCGCCATCTGTCATACAGTAAGGTTGAGGGTGGCTTCTATTCCGGAATGGAGGACAATGTCGTAGTTCTCAGAAGCATCCTGACCGTTGTAAACTATGATTATGTGATTGACTTTATATTCCACCAAAGTGGAGCCATGGAGGTTCGAGTTCTATCAACAGGGTACATATTCGGCTCCTTCTATACTCCCAAAGAGGACCCATATGGCCTCCAACTGAAGGAAAATACCATTGGTAGTATTCATCACCATCTTTTCCTTTTCAAAGCTGACGTTGACATTCATGGACCGAACAACAGATACGAGACCCTTGACATATCACGTGATGTTTCCCCTAATTCGCAGACGACAAACGACCCTGAATCCAAATACTACCAGATCAAGTATGAGCGTTCTCTCAAGAAGACTGAGATGGATGCAACTTTCAAGTTTAACTTTGAGAAGCCAAAATACCATGTGTTCCACAACAACGAGAACCCCACCAAATTTGGGGCAATGAAGTCTTACAGGTACGAGCTTGTTCAGTATGTGTCAGTAGTTTTACGCTCCACTCAGGGACTTTCCGTTTAATATATTTGACTTACTACAAGTGACATAAAAAGGACTTTCTGGTATAAAAGTGTACTGTATTGGGTATATATTTTCACAAAACGAAAATAATGTTATTAGACCAGAAAATAGCGTCTTTATTACACAAACGAGGAACTGCAGGTAGAAGCTTATTTTTCAGAACTCAGTACTCAGAAATGCATTTATGTGTCTCATTATGTTAGCTAGATGCATGGCAATTTTATCTTGCTTAAGTTTGAAGGAGGCATCTATTTCCCCAAACCAAATGTAAATACATGTATTTTCCCAAACTGAATGTAAATGCATTGTGTTATGTAGCATGATGGTAGTAATATTTTGGTCCTTGAGGAAATGATGGTGAAGGGACTGTTTCATTAAAGTGACAAAACCCTTTCGATATTCATCATAAATCTCGACTGTGCGATTCCGACTTTATCCTGAGCATGTGGTTTTGAGACATTATCAAATAGTGAAGACACCAGGTGTTCGCGAAAAGGTGAGCATATCCTGCTCCACCTGTGGCTAACGTCATAAACACATGCGAAGGCAAATCAGATGTTCACCTGAAAAAACACAGGATCACGAACAAGTCAAAACAGGGAATTGCATAGGACATAATTTTTGTCATAAATGCGTCAAATTTGGAAATGTCCACTACAATCATAATCTTTTAAATGTTATAACCTTGATAAAACAAATTCTGAACAGGGGTCGATTGACGCTCTTTAAAATCTAGGTAGAAAGAGCATGCTCGAAGAATGTGAAATGTAGACCTGCAGGAATATTGCTCTACATAAACAGAAGGTTGACTTTTTCACCCCAACTTGATTCCCCTCTCCGTTAAAATCTGAGAATCCCTCCATAGATGGGAACTAACATGCATGAAGATGCATGATTTGGGGACATACTGACATTTTTCTGAACCGATTAACTAATATAAATTCCGAAATTATGCGCCATAACAGAGCACAAAGTGTTATAAGTATACAACTGAACACGATATGTATTAAGTGTTTTTTTACTACCAGAATTCACCTGGACGGAATGACGAAAGTCCTTATCCCTGAGGACGAAGGTAATGAACCAGTTATTACTTGGGCGAGAAACCAGATGACGGTCACCAAGTTCAAGGACGACGAAAGAGATGCCAGCTCCGTCTATGGAATGTTCGATTCCATGGAACCCACAGTCAACTTTACATCGTTTTATGCTGACAACGACGACATTGTTGATGAGGTAATGTTTGGGATCTGTACCATATGACATTTGTTACAAAATGATATTAAAGGCAATACATGACTCAAATATGCGGCAGCAGCGATAAGTAACCAGTCCTAGACTTATTGTAAATGTCAACAACAGAGAATGTCTAGTTTCGATTATTTGACAAAACAGATTCCATTGGGCGTAAACGGCAAAATAGACGGGAAAATTATATGAATGCATCAGTGATGGCTGAATCACAACATTGTTATACATTATACATTATCTTAATGAATGATAACAAAATAGGTTTTGGAAATGTCAATGGATTTGTTTGAAATATGAAGAAGTATCTGCAGTCTCTAACTGTGACAGGGAATTATGGAGAAAATGCATCAAAAGCTGTTACTCGTCTATTGAAAAATTGAAAAAATATGTTTACCGAAAAATCAGTACTTAAAAGAACTTAGTGTGATATCAACAAACAACTAACAAATAGTATTCAATCAACAATTGTATTACAAATTGTACCAGCTCTTCAAAAATCAATACAAAATACACCGCCCATGCTATTTAGGACGTTTACAGATAGTTCGAGCATCTGAGTATAATATCATATCATATAATATCTTTATCATTGCTTACATTAAACAGTACTGCATTGCTGACAACTAATCATTGCCAAATACAATGCAATGAACGTCTACTGAATCTCAACAGAAACAGTGTTATACAGTAACAATAATTGTTTAACACTATATTACACTGCCATATAACAAAATATCCTGAAAACCCCTCTTGTATTATATATTTATATTTATATGTATGTAGCACTGACTGTTAGGTTGACTAGTTGAAATGCGGGTTCAACACTAACCACTGACTAACTGGGCCATCGGAAAGGGAATAGCGCCAGGGTAATCATTGTAAAGAGCAGATGTCCACCGAGATAGCTCATGTGCATGATAAGGGTGTATCTTTGCCACAAGTACAGAAACGTGGAGTCAAACTGGAGACTCACGTGTCGCTATACAAATATTGAGAAGGTCATGGCAGTTGCAATAAACTGTGAATCAGGACCAAGAACACCTACGCCTGGGTTCAAAAGGTCCAGGATAATAGTTTAAGGATGAGGACATCTTCTGAGTATGTCAAGGCTTAATCCTTGGGGCAGATGAAAATAAAAAATGTAGTCGAAAAAGGTGGAAAAAGTCCCTTGGAAATGAAACTGGATACGGTTATATATACCGACCGATGAAGCTGCACCTTCCCATACTTGTTACCAAACCTCAATGTGTTTGAATCCGGTTTTCAAAATGTCCTCGTAAGCAGCAATGCTATTCATATCCCTATTGAGCGGAGACATACATAACTACTTATGGGGAATTCCTCAATGTCTAAAATTAACTTCAAATAAGGAGGGTATCATTATACGATTGAAGCTATGAATAATGTAGGCTTTAAAGCCAGGCAGATAAGCACATGTCGGGTCACCGAAATTACGATAAAAAGCAGCTTTCCGCGTTAATATAGTATGCTTTGAAAATTTCAACTTCGCTGTTTAAAAAAGTTGATTTGCTGTGATATATGTATCTGTCAATATAAGGATGGAAGTTGTATTTGTTGACGTTTATCAGCTGATGAAGACAGTGCCTCACGTCTCAATTTCCGTGATGCGCAAAGCAAATGACATTTGTTGTACATGTGGTTAGTAACGAGACCAAACGGATATGTTTTGTTTGACCGATTTTACCGTTTGACCTTGGTTTGCTCTTTGCATTTTGACTACTGGCTCGTCATCTCTTACGAAACTGTCGAACAGAGGTAGCTGAACTTTGGCAAGTTTCTTCTTGTCATGACATTATATTTTATTTAAATTGTGTTGGTTTTATGGCCATATTAATATTTTGGGAGATAGATCAAAGTTCAAAACCATGTTACTGACGCGAATTGACGTTTGAAACTGGTGAGCAACAGTGACATGCAACTTTTTGTGAGAAGCTTCTATTTGACACCAACTCGATATGGGCTTTATATATTTATTTCGTAATGACCGTAACCTTTAACGTAGAACCACCATCCATCCATCCATAGACTTGGTAATACTGGAACTTTGGATAAATTAATTTATATGCTAATCCATATGTTTCGTATATTGGAGACAATATAATGTAGGTTTATTCATTGAAACAATTTGTGCAGATGCTAAAATGTATCATGGATTACATGCATGGTTCATGTTTTAGGTATAGCTACATGTACAGTAAAACTGTCTGCTTCCAGATGTACCAGAAATAGTGGAAGGAATTATCTATTGTATTTTGAGTGGGTAAAGGCTATAAACGAGCAGATGTGTGTACATGAAGGATCTCTGTCGCGCTTTTGAAAACCTAAAATTTATGTAAAGTTGCGTTTAAGTTAAAATGCAACATACCGATGCTGATGAGAGTGTGATAGCAACTGTATATTATGTCTGTCGTGTATGAAATCCAGATTTCAGCTTACCTAGCCAAATCAACATTTTGAATCACAAACTTTCATTACATGCTGAAAACGTGTGCTTGTCTTTGCTGAATCTACGCTAAAGAAATCCGTCCTGTGGTAAAGGTTTAACACCGCCGATAACCCATGGGCTTTTCTTGACTTTTCTTATAACACCAACATGTTTGTTAGCACCTTGGTATAAATGAACACAATCCTGACGTGAGTCTGTCTAACCAGTTATGAGTGAAGACAATCCTGACGTGAGTCTGGCTAACCAGTTATGAGTGAAGACAATCCTGACGTGAGTCTGTTTAACCAGTTATGAGTGAACACAATCCTGACGTGAGTCTGTCCAACCAGTTATGAGTGAACACAATCCTGACGTGACAAATCCTTTTTAATATCTTTAAGAAATCTGGAGTCGAAGGCATGGTTCCATCATACGTAAACCGTGTTTAGTGGTATTAACGAAAAGAGGAACGACAGGCGACTAAATTTGCCACTGGGAGTTTGATTTTGTTACGGGCCGATTCCTAATTGAAACAATATGTTAACCCAGAAATCGGTACGTAAAAGAACTTAGTGTGAAACAAGTGGTATACAATCAACAAAAGTATTACAAAATTCAATAAGTTAATAAATCAATACAAATTACTGGCAGTAAACAATAGAGTGGTAGTATAATATTCATTGGCAATATTTAATATGATGCCAGTATCAAATACACAAATACAGCGGTGATAGCAAAAGTCAGTGATAATAATATATACTCTTCAAAAAAAGAAACTTGACATAGATGTAAAAACCACTTTTTGCCAAATATCTAAAATAATTACATAAAATGAGAACCAAATAAGTCAAACAGAAAGATGATGTGTCTATAATTCGCGAAAACACATGCAAAGCACATAAACGTAGCGTTTGGGGATCAATGTTACAGCTTCATCCAAACGCAACCGCCTGTAAAACACGTGCAGCACAGAATCCTGCATTTAGGCATGCAGGCCCCCCTGATGAATTGGTATAAAAATCCACATCAACGGCTATTCATACAGTGCTTATAACGGCAGTAGAGGCGGTGACAGAATGCCAAGACTGAATGCAGCTCCGCGGAACAAAGCCATTGGGAGATTGCAAGCTGGAGCAACTCAGCAAGAAGTGGCCAGGCACTTTGGCGTATCCAGACAGACAATCGCCGCACTGTGGACCCGATACAACAACACCAACAGAGTTGACGACAGACCAAGGTCAGGAAGACCAAGGGTGACAACCCAAGCACAAGATCGATACATTCGGCTGCGACACCTCCGAGACCGCACTACCACAGCCACGTCTACAACCACACAGATCCCTGGGGTACGCAGAATATCAGATCAAACGGTACGCAACAGACTGAGGGAGGCTGGACTTTTTGCACGAAGACCTGTTCGACGTCATGTATTGACCCCACGTCATCTGGCCAACAGAGGAATAGATGGGCACGTGCAAGGTGGAGAAATGTACTGTTTACTGACGAGTCCCGTTTCCCACGCACACGTGCTGATGGGCGACCGCATATTGCACGTGTTTGTCAGGACTTCTTACAGCACAACAACATCCAGACATTACCTTGGCCAGCCCGGTCACCAGATTTGTCCCCGATTGAGCATCTGTGGGACGAGTTGGATCGACGCGTTCGCAGAAGGAATCCACCCCCCAAACACTTCCGGCGCTTCTTGGTGCACTTCAGCATGAATGGCAGCACATCCAACAGCGTGTTATTGACAACTTGATTGCATCTATGGAGGTAACAAGCGGTGATTGATGCACGTGGCCATGGTGGGCACAACCAATACTGACATTTCCTGTACCCCTGTGACATTAACTGTATCGTGTACGTGTGTCTGTCTAGGTGACACGTTTAATGATTTGATCATTGTGTACATTGATCTTCAAACAGTGTTTCAATTATGGTTTCTGTGTCCTATTTTGAAACAATCGCATTATATTACATTTTGAAAGTCAGTGTCAAGTTTCTTTTTTTTAAAGAGTATATATTCACCCACCGGCGACAGAGGGCAAGCTTCCGAGATGGGCTAGACAGGCCATCAGGGTTGATGAGCGATCCTCACAAAAAGCAGGTTCTATACAGTGCCCTCACGAGTCTAACGGTACTTGAATATTAAATAAGCTTCCTTTACATAATATGACTGTCCGTGGTATACCAGACCGAAAGTTTACACACCACAATAGCATCTAAATATAGTAACTTTCTGACGACTGATCACTGTCCAAACACAAGGCAATGAGCATCTACCAAATCCCAACAGAAATAATTTCACACAGCTACAATCACTGTTAAACAATAAAATACACTTCTCAAAGACAATTTCCTAAATAATTCAGCGGTCTTCGCAGATATGTTTATGTCGGGAGTGATACGGCTCTCAATGTTTACATCTTGCATAGTTTGTTTTATGCGCACGTTGCTCTCATTTGCAGGACATGGGTTAATGTTCTTGGTAATTGATAAGAAATCATTGATGGCGATATATAGGATACAAAACTCGTTCCCATTTCATATCAAGTTAATGTACCTCGTGAACTGTTTGTTTTTGTATTACGTACATGTATGAACACTTTCAGGACCTGGTGGCATGGATCAGTATGGGTCTCCATCACATCCCCCACACCGAGGACATGCCCATCACCCCCACCCCCGGGGCACATCTCAGCTTCGCCCTGCTTCCCTACAACTATTTCGAGGAATGCCCGTCCTCCCAGTCACGAGACTCAATCAGGGTTGAGTACAAGGACAGCCACCATCCCGAGAAGGGCGCCCGCGTGGTGAGATACGGTAACGCGGAGAAGCCACGCTGTATCCCCCAAACTCCGGACTACGACGCAATGGTGGAGCGAAACCCGTCATGCGCATTAGAGGTGTAGAATACCAAACGTCAAAAACAACAGTACTAATCCATCTAATAGTTGACTGGAATTTGTTGGAATTTTATGATGCAGACTTAGGTACGGGTGGCCAAGTCGTCTAAGGCGCCGAGTTACGTCCCTTGTGCACGCCAGAAACCTATGATTGTATTTTTAAACTTGTCCTATCTCACACTATGCATTTCTCTTTCTTCTTTCGATCCTGAGTGGAAACGTATCTGAAATAAAAGTTTCCAGCTTCTAAAGTTAATTAACCCTGTCATACCTCACATCGTCACGGTCACCTCCCAGATCTGGGTCATACGCGCTATGCATGCTGGTTGACCTTCTTGCACTGATCACGTGTCTATCCCAGTCAACTCATTCTCTTTCAAATCGCCACGCAGTGGTGACGTGTTGTTATAACAGGAATCCATTTTGGGTTTTCTTTTCACTTGCAAGCGATCTTCATATTTTTGTCATCTAATTGCCTGCAAATTTACTTATATCCCTGTTTGGAATAGTTATTCATCATAATGGACGAGCAGTCCACACGGAGACCTGTCTGTACTTTGTGCCGACGTGTTTTCTCTCCGTCTGACCCTCATGCCCAATGTTCGGATTGTCGTGGATTATGCAGTTTTTTGGAGCGTTGCGAGCTCTGCTCCGATCTACCAGATGAATCCTTCAAACTGTACCTGCACAAATGTCAGCATCGGGTGTCAGATCGTCTCTCTTAGACTGCAGAAAAATCCACGAAAGCCAAGAAAACACAGGTCAAGAAAGCGAGATCGGCTCGATCACCCTCACAGGCGGGCCAGAATACTAGGGATCAAACTGGTCCCATGATCTCGTTAGACGATGAAGGGGTCTCTGACTCTTTTCTCACAGACGACATGTCTAAGGTATCCACGAATCCACCTTCAAAGCCGAACCTACCCTCCACATCCCGAGAATCGGACATTCGACGAGTCCTCTCGTTAGACACGAGTGTGGATGACCGGCTTACGTCAGCCAACGTATCCAACCCGACCGAGGTTCGTACTTTCGACTCGTCGTGTTCTACGACTAACATGGAGCTCGCTCCTGTTTTACCTTTGGAGGGTACACATGGTACTGGTACCTCGGTCGACCCTATAAGTTCGGTCCGTCGTTCGAAATGTCCCATACGACGATCTTCGCAGGATCGATCCTCTCAAGACCAGTAGTCGTATGACGACACATCGGATCAAGGTTCACGAACCTCCCATTCCCGAGAGGATTCACAAGACGATAGACATTCGTCCCGGGATCGACTAGCATCGACAGTCAGTGCACTTTATTCAGTGCAATCATCAGGGGATCGGCATTCAGACTGGGACCAACGGACTTCTCACTTTCAACACCGAGATGATTCACCGAACATCCCACCATCGAAGGTTCCTCGTACTTCCGAACCTCGAACCTCCGAACACCGAACCTCCGAACACCGAACCTCCGAACTTGGACCCCCGAACCTCCGAACCTCCGAACCTCGAACCTACGAACATCGGGCCTCCGATGCTCGATCCTCCGAACTTCGAACCTCCAAACCTCGAACCTCCGAACCTCGAACCTCCGAACCTCATCGAACCTCCGAACCTCATCGCACCTCCGAACATAACCGACCCTCCGAACCTCATCAAACATCCGAACCTCGTCGAACATTCGAACATCGTCGAACCTCCGAACGTCGCTGTACTCCCGAGGTGCGACAGTCACGTTCGAATCGTACATCTTCGGACAAACAAAAGAGATTCGAGCCTCGTCGAACCTCTGAGGTTCAACGAACATCATCGAACCGAACTTCGAAGGACATACGGACTCCTAAGTATCGACACACTTCAAAGGAGGTTCAACGGGACACGAGAGTTCATAAAACCTTCAAGGAACGGAGACATTCGAGAGACTCCCCAAATATGCGACGTTCACCTACAGATCGTTACTCGTCTTATGACAGGCGAGCGGATTATCGCTCATCCTCTTATCATGTCTCACGAAGAGACTATTCAGACCCATCACGTCTAGGCTCGGAGGATGAACGCTACAACGAGTCTATTAGCCATTCATCCTACATGTCTCGATCTTCTCCTTCACTCACCCATCCGGAGTTTCGACTAAGAGATTACCCTCATACTTTTGATTTTCATCAACGTGGTGATTACCCATGGAACACTACTTCATATAGTGCCTACGCACATGAGTTGGAACGACACCCACACTACAGGGATCCCCAGCCTCCATGGCATGGGTATCCTCATGATCCAGATTACAGACATTATAGGTCAAGCCACATTTCCTCTTCTCGTCATGAGGAATCTCCCCGGCGACATAGAGATAGACCACTCAGATCAGCTACCGTTAGTAGATGTCCTTCACCTAAAGATAGGCAGAGTTCTACTTCACCTACTCGTCGTACCGGCTCCCCATTGCCACCTCCGGTTCGACGCCCTCCTGTTTCCTCTGAATCACAGACTCCTGCAACATCACAAGCTCCATCTCAAGCTATCCCTACATCATGGATCCCTAGCGAACTTTCTGCTATTCCAGCAGAACAGATTCGTTCTCTGTTACAGGCTGTAACAGCAGCATGTCTGCCCCAACCGGCACCTGCTGTACCAACTACGGTACCTCTGCATCGACACCCACTACATCCCTTTCAGTGGATCAACCACCAGAATCAGAGTCATCAGACCACTATACCTCCCCAGCTTCGTCTTCTGGGAGCTTCGACATAGCGGATCCGATCACTGTACTTATCTGGATAGCAGATAAGTTACAATTGTTAAAAAGCACTTCAAGGGAGGACACTTTATCATCATTTACTGTGCCTTCAGCCTCGTCACCGAACATCACACTCCCTCTGAGACCAGTCCTACAGGATATGGCCACCAATTTAGACAAAGCATTTGGATCCTTTCGCCGTCTTCGTGATCGGCTTCAATCTCCACGCTTTGTATTGGCGGATGCAGGGACTCATGGCTTGTCTACGATTTCTCCCGAACTAGATGGTGACATCGCAACATTAGCTCCTAAGCGTCCGTCCTCAGCTTCTTCAGTGGATGACAGGGACCTCGTTCACCTCGACACCACTGTTCGAAGGACCCTCCCGTTGGTCTCCACTATTTTATCAGCAACTGAAGCACTTTCGTCGGCTCTAGCTCATGCATCTTCCTCGGAAGAATCCTGTATTCGAGGTGCTGTGACCCTCATCCAGGATAAAACGACAGCTATACTAGACCTCCTTGCTCACCATGCGGGATCTATCACTTCTCTTCGTAGACGGGGGGTGTTACAACATTGCTCATGGGATGATCAATTTAAAAACCGGCTGTACCAAATGCCATGGTCAACACCCTCCCTTTTTGCTGGGCGCATACAGGAGGTCGCCCATGAAGTCCAAAGAGACACTTCCCTGCAAGTCACTGTTGACTTACTTCGTCTCCAGAAAAATCAACTGGAAGAACAAAGGAAAGACCGAAGACGACCAACCTTTACTCATTCTCAACAAGACCTTAGAGAAGTTTTGAGTAATAGGTCTGCTTCTTTTCGTGGCCGTGGCCGAGCACGCCAACATCAGCGAGGAGAGAAATCAGGCGGACGCATCGTCTCCTTTTCAGGGACTAAAGGAAACACTAACTCTCCTAAGCCAGGAGACACTAACCACAAATGACTCACTACAACAGCAGAACGACTGGGAACGTCCGACTCCAGTCATTCCGATTTTCTCGTCTCCCGTAGGCGGAAAACTAGGCACGTTCGCTTTAAACTGGACCATCCTAGACGACCCATATGTGTCTCGTCTCCTACAAACAGGTTATCCTCTACCTCTTGCCACCACACCTCCGACGACGTGCAAACAGCCTCAACATCTGTATCCAGCCAAACAACTTCCAGTTCTCATAGACACCATAAACACGTTACTTGTAAAGAACGCGATAGAGTGTCTGGGCACTCAGCCAATGATACCAGGGTTCTATTCTCCAATTTTTCTGGTTCCCAAGAAAAACAGTCCTCAACTACGTCTCATCTTCAACATGAAAACCTTTAACAAACTATACCTAGAGACTCCTCCACACTTTCGCATGACATCAATCGCTCTATAATGAATGATTTTTCATCCAGGCGACTTCATGATCAGCCTAGATACACAAGACGCGTACTTACACGTCCCTATCCTGCCAGAGCACCGCCATTTTCTTCGGTTTGTGTTCCTAGGCCAACACTACCAATGGCGAGTGATCCCATTTGGAATTTCTTCGGCCCCGTGGCTATTTACTCGCCTCACAAAACCCATCGTCAAGTTCCTACACACTCGAGGCATCGTCTTCGAAACGTACATCGACGACTGCATTCAAGCCAACAAGGATTCGAACACTCTACTTCATCACCTCGATTTCTCTCAACGCCTACTTCATCAACTAGGTTGGATCATCAACCCAAAAAAGTCCGAAACTATTCCAACACAACGTCTCCAGTTCATCGGAGCCCTCTTCGACACGAGTCTGGTCAAGATGTTTGTACCCCAAGATCGTTGGGAGAAAATCCAACGCCTTGTTCCATTGGCACTGAAACAGCCAATTTCCTTACGTCAATGGCAACAACTTCTCGGTCTCCTAACATCAGCACAAGCCCTCACCAAGAGAGGTCAACTTCACTTACGGCCAATCCAGTGCTTCCTCAAGCCCTTCCTTCAAGACGACGATTGTCAGGTTCTAATATCTCTTCCAAACCATCTACACCCACACCTCAAATGGTGGTTAACTCCATCAAATGTCTGCGAAGGAGTCTCCTTGCAACCATTCAGCCCAACCCTCCACCTGTTCGTCGACCCCTCAACCGTCGGATGGGGAGCTCATTGCCAAGATCCAAAAAGTCAACGTCACTTCTATCTCTAGCACTCGACTTCTTCAAACTGATCATCTCACTCAACATTCGAGTTCGAGCGAGACATATTCCCGGAAACGCCAACGTCATAGCCGACTCCCTGTCCCGACCCGACAAACCATCTCCCACGGAATGGCGTCTACATCCCGTGATTTTTCAGTGGATTTGCCAGTTATTTCCGTGCCCAGACGTCGACCTCTTCGCAACCCGCTTCAATACTCAGCTATCCCGGTTCGTATCTCCTATCCCAGACCCTCTAGCCTGGGACCACGATGCATTAGAAATCCCATGGGAAGGACTACATGCTTACGCCTTTCCCCCAACCGGCATTTTACATCAGGTTCTACAGAAGATATCAACGACCAATCGCCTCACTCTACTTTTGAGAAAGTTGTACCATCTACCTCTAAGGGACGATCTTCTGCATCAACCACACTCTCAGCTCCGTCATCCGTCGCCAACAACCCTCAATCTATGCGTTTGGCGCATTTACAGAAATCATTGATAGCTAAGGGTTATTCTGAACGAGTGGCCAAGACCATTGCGGGGGCGCACAGGTCATCTACTAAAGCACTATATGACCATAAATGGAAGGCATTTGAATCGTATTGTCATTCACATGACATTTCCACACCTGCCACGGCATCCCCGCAACAAATTGCTGAATACCTTCACTATCTTCGATCATCTCGTAAACTAAAAGGTTCGACTCTAGCTACCTATTTAGCTGCGATCAATTCTGTCATCGCAACTACAACGGGCACTAAGATTTCAACAATCGCCGAATTACAATCATTGATCAGATCGTACAAGTTGGCGGACCAAACATCACGTTTTCGACCACCAACTTGGGATCTAAACATCACACTTTGCCATCTAACGTCGGCCGAGTACGAACCTCTCGCCGAGAAAGATTTCGAACACATTTTTTTGAAGACAGTTTTCCTTCTGGCCCTTGCAACGGCGGCTCGAGTGAGTGAAATTCACGCTTTAGACGTCAACAGAGTGCGTTTCGAACGAACTGCACATGGAAAAGTATTTTTGGGACTACGATGGGATTTCATCGCCAAAAATCAACTCCCTGGTCAACCCACTCGACTATTCAGTATCCCACCGTTGACTGCCCTCTTAAACCCTGACGAAGACATATCGTTGTGTCCGGTACGTGCACTTCGAATCTATCTGGAAGCGGTGAAACCACTTCGTCGATTACGTAAGAGGTTATTCATCCCGCTCTCTGCGGCAGCTACGACGGAGATATCCCGTACCACAATCTCGTTTTGGATACGCTCAGTGATCCTTCGAGCCTATACCTTCGCTGGCCTACCTGCTCCAGTCGCATCTAATCCTCACGAAACCTGTGCTGTCGCTTCCACCATGGCACTTCACATTAATTGCTCCTTGACCGCAATTATGGAGGGATGTTTTTGGAAATCCGATACCGTGTTCGCATCCCATTACCTCTGAGACATCTCAGTTACGGACGTTCAAGGCCTTCACCAGTTTGGACCCTTGGTACTCGCACAACAGATCTCCAAGACACACCTGCGCAGATAGGGAGATGTATAACCAGATTTTCATTACAATACATCCATCTCCATTTATAATAAACATTTGTCATGATTATTGGTGTTTATTGTATTCATTCGGGCTTCCCAGACTGAGTATCCGGTTGGAGGGTATAATCACTCGTCTGTAGAGACCTTGGTCTTCAACTTGAAGTCGTCATTAGACGCGGCCGATTTCGGTGTCCCGATCCCTTGTTTCAAACACCTCTACTTTAGGTATGTGTGTTGAGTAACGGTTCGATGATCCTTTTGTGGATATTGTTGATCGTTTCCTCTTCTCGTTTTTTACCCATCGATTCAATCACTGACATGATTGAGGGTTTGACGAAGCGATAAAAGAGATGCCGAGCGGGTCCAACCTATCGTATCGGAGATAGGAATACCCCGTCTTGTAGATTCGACGACTGGATGTATACTCTCTCGAATATAAGTCGTACTTGTTCGTTTTAGACATGCGATTACGCTTGATTACGTTTGAACATGTTACACATGTTGTACCTGACTTATTGTGTTTCAGTTGTTCACGTATCAGGATCTCAACATTCTTTGAGAGTGTTCTTCTTATCCTGTCCACGAGTTGTTTTTGTGTGTTGTTTTTTGTTTTTTTTGTTTTTTGTCTTACGACACTTAACTGTGTTACTGTATTAAGTATTGTACCACTGTTAAATTCCAGCTTCCTCGTAATTATCCTACGGTTGTGATCTATAGACAAGAGAGTTGCACCCCACCACCCAACCGTGGGATAAAATGCATAGTGTGAGATAGGAGAAGTTTACAAATTTGAAAATTTTATTATAAATTGTATATTTATATACTTATCCTATCTCACACGTTATATGCCCACCCGTCCATCCCCACATCGCAATTCCTTAGTCTATATGCTCTTGAAAGAGAATGAGTTGACTGGGATAGACACGTGATCAGTGCAAGAAGGTCAACCAGCATGCATAGCGCGCATGACCCAGATCTGGGAGGTGACCGTGACGATGTGAGGTATGACAGGGTTAATTTACTTTAGAAGCGGGAAACTTTTATTTCAGATACGTTTCCACTCAGGATCGAAAGAAGAAAGAGAAATGCATAGTGTGAGATAGGATAAGTATATAAATATACAATTTATAATAAAATTTCAAGTTTCTAGGTTTGTCAGCACCATACCCGTGCTCGTGGGTTTCACCGAAGTGGTAAACGTCTGAGACCTGCATCGCTTCGGGCTTTCCTCCCACATTAAGCTGACATGCCGCGATATAACTTGAATAATGTTAAAAGCGGCGTTAAACCCAACTCACTCACTCACTATTTCTTTTGGCGATGTATTTTTGCCTGGATATGCTACACTTCTTTGAGCAGCACATTATCCCACTAAAGTTATTGTTGAACTTGTCAGCTGTCAGTTTTATTGCAGAAGAAATATGAAGATAGTCGTCACTCGCTCTTTGCGACATGTCACATTGTTTCTAGCCATCGAGTCGGAATTTAAGATGTTAAAAATGCGAGACAACTCTGTTAGTTGACCGATCCAAGTATTGACCCTCTCTGAGTACTGTCGGGTGATCCGTTCAAGTATTGTCTGCCTTTACTGTCTGATGACCAAGCCAGATCCAATCACACGACAGGATTTAAATGAAATGAAGGAATTTAGACACTCGATACAAACAGAAATGAACTTGATTAAATCACGGCTTGATTAAGTAATTGAAAGGTGTACGATGATAGAAAAACGTGTAATTATCCTCGAGGAAGATTTAGACATATTAGAACAGGAAGAACTGGTTTACACTGAACTAGACGCACATTCTTCAAAATTGGAGACCTCTGACAACAGACTGACAATCTAGATGAACTCGAAACTCATAGTCGTCGAGGCAATGTGTTGTTATATTATGTGAAAGAAGGACAGAACGAGGCTAAGAGACTAGCACTGACATAGAAGTACTGAACCAGCTTTACCAAGATCATACCGGGCAACATACGGACATTTTACGGGCTCGCCGTTTTGGTGTCAGAAATGACAATCGTCAACCACGACCACTTATTGCTAAAGTTCCAGACAAAGATTCATTGCTGACAATATGATCAGGGCTGCAAAAATGTAACCTTGGTGTTTCAAATGTCCTTACTAAGAGACAAAGGGCGATTATTAGCGAGCATAGAGACTGAGGCGTTACCACGTATTTAAAAGAGGGACGCCTTATGACAAGACCAAAAGATTCAAACCCTACTGAAACAAACAGATCAGCTACCCAAGGGGATCACCAGTTAAACAGAACATTCGCAAAGGCTGTTAGACTTGGTCTGCGTGTAAATAGTGCCAGTATTTCAGGCAGTGAATCAGCGGGAGCGACACCTTTTCAGGAGCCAACTTCACAAAGCGCACGTAAAACATCCCACAAGGAAGTCGGCCGGGCCTATGATCAACAGTGATCCTGCCATTTCTTCCAGTAGCCAAGTAGGATCCAAGAGTGGCTATCATTTTATTCCTTTAGGACATTAATTGTCTCACCAGTAAGCTACAGGTAGAAGACTTGACGGATTATTTAATTCAGTTTGACGTCATCTGTCTGAGGAAACTTTTACTGATACGTTATTCACAATATCAGAACTTTGTGATTTCCAGCTATTATTTTTGTAAACCATGTAAATTGATGGTAGAGTGTCTGATGGGGTTTTATGCCTTTGTAAGAAAATCGATCGTGTCCCTATATAGCAACTGACAGACATGTAGATAATGTTGTTTGTTTGCGTTTTGTTAAACGTATTTAAAGAAGCGATCCTGATAACATGTTGTTTGTTGTGGCTCTTAGAAAATCCGCATTTTGTAACAGATTGTAATATATGTCTATTTGGTGATTTTAATGCTCGGGTAGGAGATAGAAACCTAACACCTGATGTACGACAAGATATACGTGAAACTTTCTTCCCGAGGATTAATTTTTTTATTAAATACAGTCTTCTTATCGAGAGGACAACGAATACTCCTTGTTATAAATGGAACGCACTGCGTGAAAGAATTTATCTTGATAAATTATCAGAACAAAATCATATTTTGGATGATCTTGTAAATATCCTCACTTTTGAATTGACAAAGCTGTAGATTTATTTGCTAATTATAGCTAGTTGCGGGTGTGTGTATGAATAAACAGGTGTTTTTTTCAATAGAACTCATAGTTTTTATTGGCGCAAGTGTCATAGGGCCAAGAAGGCAGCAAAGCAAAGGCTAATTTGCTATAGAAGTAATAAAATCAAAAATTGTTCTTTCAGAAACAAAATACAAAAGCAAGTGCAGACACTTGAAAATGAGAACCCAGCAATAAGAGCAAGAGGTTATATGTATTTAGAAAGAATTCTAATGTATTTTGGAAAGAGTTCAAAACCTTAGAAATATACAGTCGATATCTCTTAAGAAACTTGGTGTGATCATTGTAAAAACGTCTATAATTGGCCAGAGACGATTGATCCGAACATGGGAGGTTCAATCTGATGAACATTTCTCGAAATTCTCGAAGTTGAGAAACAGATATTAGGACCCCCTTTACTGAAGATGATATTCGAAATGCCATAAAACACAAGAAAAATCATGAATAATAAAGTCATCGGATAATATCAAATTGCCCTTTGCACTAAATGTATTCAGTTGACTTTTCAACAGTGGTCGTTTTCCAGATACATGGAGTAAAGAAATTATCATCCCCTTACATAAAAAAAGTTATGTTCAAAGCCCCGATACTGCCTTGTGACTCCTTAGAACACTGTTTGTACTCTCTGTATTGTCTGGTGACCTATCCAAGTACCGTCATAACAGCCTTGTGACTCCTCAGAACACTGTTTGTACTCTCTGTATTGTCTGGTGACCTATCCAAGTACCGTCATAACAGCCTTGTGACTCCTCAGAACACTGTTTGTACTCTCTGTATTGTCTGGTGACCTATCCAAGTACCGTCATAACAGCCTTGTGACTCCTCAGGTCACTGTTTGTACTCTCTGTATTGTCTGGTGACCTATCCAAGTACCGTCATTACTGCCTTGTGACTCCTCAGAGCACTGTTTGTACTCTCTGTATTGTCTGGTGACCTATCCAAGTACCGTCATAACTGCCTTGTGACTCCTCAGAGCACTGTTTGTACTCTCTGTATTGTCTGGTGACCTATCCAAGTACCGTCATTACTGCCTTGTGACTCCTCAGAACACTGTTTGTACTCTCTGTATTGTCTGGTGACCTATCCAAGTACCGTCATTACTGCCTTGTGACTCCTCAGAACACTGTTTGTACTCTCTGTATTGTCTGGTGACCTATCCAAGTACCGTCATTACTGCCTTGTGACTCCTCAGAACACTGTTTGTACTCTCTGTATTGTCTGGTGACCTATCCAAGTACCGTCATAACTGCCTTGTGACTCCTCAGAACACTGTTTGTACTCTCTGTATTGTCTGGTGACCTATCCAAGTACCGTCATTACTGCCTTGTGACTCCTCAGAACACTGTTTGTACTCTCTGTATTGTCTGGTGACCTATCCAAGTACCGTCATTACTGCCTTGTGACTCCTCAGAACACTGTTTGTACTCTCTGTATTGTCTGGTGACCTATCCAAGTACCGTCATTACTGCCTTGTGACTCCTCAGAGCACTGTTTGTACTCTCTGTATTGTCTGGTGACCTATCCAAGTACCGTCATAACAGCCTTGTGACTCCTCAGAACACTGTTTGTACTCTCTGTATTGTCTGGTGACCTATCCAAGTACCGTCATTACTGCCTTGTGACTCCTCAGAACACTGTTTGTACTCTCTGTATTGTCTGGTGACCTATCCAAGTACCGTCATTACTGCCTTGTGACTCCTCAGAACACTGTTTGTACTCTCTGTATTGTCTGGTGACCTATCCAAGTACCGTCATAACTGCCTTGTGACTCCTCAGAACACTGTTTGTACTCTCTGTATTGTCTGGTGACCTATCCAAGTACCGTCATTACTGCCTTGTGACTCCTCAGAACACTGTTTGTACTCTCTGTATTGTCTGGTGACCTATCCAAGTACCGTCATTACTGCCTTGTGACTCCTCAGAACACTGTTTGTACTCTCTGTATTGTCTGGTGACCTATCCAAGTACCGTCATTACTGCCTTGTGACTCCTCAGAACACTGTTTGTACTCTCTGTATTGTCTGGTGACCTATCCAAGTACCGTCATTACTGCCTTGTGACTCCTCAGAACACTGTTTGTACTCTCTGTATTGTCTGGTGACCTATCCAAGTACCGTCATTACTGCCTTGTGACTCCTCAGAACACTGTTTGTACTCTCTGTATTGTCTGGTGACCTATCCAAGTACCGTCATTACTGCCTTGTGACTCCTCAGAACACTGTTTGTACTCTCTGTATTGTCTGGTGACCTATCCAAGTACCGTCATTACTGCCTTGTGACTCCTCAGAACACTGTTTGTACTCTCTGTATTGTCTGGTGACCTATCCAAGTACCGTCATTACTGCCTTGTGACTCCTCAGAACACTGTTTGTACTCTCTGTATTGTCTGGTGACCTATCCAAGTACCGTCATTACTGCCTTGTGACTCCTCAGAACACTGTTTGTACTCTCTGTATTGTCTGGTGACCTATCCAAGTACCGTCATTACTGCCTTGTGACTCCTCAGAACACTGTTTGTACTCTCTGTATTGTCTGGTGACCTATCCAAGTACCGTCATTACTGCCTTGTGACTCCTCAGAACACTGTTTGTACTCTCTGTATTGTCTGGTGACCTATCCAAGTACCGTCATTACTGCCTTGTGACTCCTCAGAACACTGTTTGTACTCTCTGTATTGTCTGGTGACCTATCCAAGTACCGTCATTACTGCCTTGTGACTCCTCAGAACACTGTTTGTACTCTCTGTATTGTCTGGTGACCTATCCAAGTACCGTCATTACTGCCTTGTGACTCCTCAGAACACTGTTTGTACTCTCTGTATTGTCTGGTGACCTATCCAAGTACCGTCATTACTGCCTTGTGACTCCTCAGAACACTGTTTGTACTCTCTGTATTGTCTGGTGACCTATCCAAGTACCGTCATTACTGCCTTGTGACTCCTCAGAACACTGTTTGTACTCTCTGTATTGTCTGGTGACCTATCCAAGTACCGTCATTACTGCCTTGTGACTCCTCAGAACACTGTTTGTACTCTCTGTATTGTCTGGTGACCTATCCAAGTACCGTCATAACTGCCTTGTGACTCCTCAGAACACTGTTTGTACTCTCTGTATTGTCTGGTGACCTATCCAAGTACCGTCATTACTGCCTTGTGACTCCTCAGAACACTGTTTGTACTCTCTGTATTGTCTGGTGACCTAGCCAAGTACCGTCATTACTGCCTTGTGACTCCTCAGAACACTGTTTGTACCCTCTGTATTGTCTGGTGACCTATCCAAGTACCGTCATAACTGCCTTGTGACTCCTCAGAACACTGTTTGTACTCTCTGTATTGTCTGGTGACCTATCCAAGTACCGTCATTACTGCCTTGTGACTCCTCAGAACACTGTTTGTACTCTCTGTATTGTCTGGTGACCTATCCAAGTACCGTCATAACTGCCTTGTGACTCCTCAGAGCACTGTTTGTACTCTCTGTATTGTCTGGTGACCTATCCAAGTACCGTCATAACAGCCTTGTGACTCCTCAGAACACTGTTTGTACTCTCTGTATTGTCTGGTGACCTATCCAAGTACCGTCATTACTGCCTTGTGACTCCTCAGAACACTGTTTGTACTCTCTGTATTGTCTGGTGACCTATCCAAGTACCGTCATTACTGCCTTGTGACTCCTCAGAGCACTGTTTGTACTCTCTGTATTGTCTGGTGACCTATCCAAGTACCGTCATTACTGCCTTGTGACTCCTCAGAACACTGTTTGTACTCTCTGTATTGTCTGGTGACCTATCCAAGTACCGTCATAACAGCCTTGTGACTCCTCAGAACACTGTTTGTACTCTCTGTATTGTCTGGTGACCTATCCAAGTACCGTCATAACAGCCTTGTGACTCCTCAGAACACTGTTTGTACTCTCTGTATTGTCTGGTGACCTATCCAAGTACCGTCATTACTGCCTTGTGACTCCTCAGAACACTGTTTGTACTCTCTGTATTGTCTGGTGACCTATCCAAGTACCGTCATAACAGCCTTGTGACTCCTCAGAACACTGTTTGTACTCTCTGTATTGTCTGGTGACCTATCCAAGTACCGTCATAACAGCCTTGTGACTCCTCAGAACACTGTTTGTACTCTCTGTATTGTCTGGTGACCTATCCAAGTACCGTCATTACTGCCTTGTGACTCCTCAGAACACTGTTTGTACTCTCTGTATTGTCTGGTGACCTATCCAAGTACCGTCATTACTGCCTTGTGACTCCTCAGAACACTGTTTGTACTCTCTGTATTGTCTGGTGACCTATCCAAGTACCGTCATAACAGCCTTGTGACTCCTCAGAACACTGTTTGTACTCTCTGTATTGTCTGGTGACCTATCCAAGTACCGTCATTACTGCCTTGTGACTCCTCAGAACACTGTTTGTACTCTCTGTATTGTCTGGTGACCTATCCAAGTACCGTCATAACAGCCTTGTGACTCCTCAGAACACTGTTTGTACTCTCTGTATTGTCTGGTGACCTATCCAAGTACCGTCATTACTGCCTTGTGACTCCTCAGAACACTGTTTGTACTCTCTGTATTGTCTGGTGACCTATCCAAGTACCGTCATTACTGCCTTGTGACTCCTCAGAACACTGTTTGTACCCTCTGTATTGTCTGGTGACCTATCCAAGTACCGTCATAACTGCCTTGTGACTCCTCAGAACACTGTTTGTACTCTCTGTATTGTCTGGTGACCTATCCAAGTACCGTCATTACTGCCTTGTGACTCCTCAGAACACTGTTTGTACTCTCTGTATTGTCTGGTGACCTATCCAAGTACCGTCATTACTGCCTTGTGACTCCTCAGAACACTGTTTGTACTCTCTGTATTGTCTGGTGACCTATCCAAGTACCGTCATAACTGCCTTGTGACTCCTCAGAGCACTGTTTGTACTCTCTGTATTGTCTGGTGACCTATCCAAGTACCGTCATAACAGCCTTGTGACTCCTCAGAACACTGTTTGTACTCTCTGTATTGTCTGGTGACCTATCCAAGTACCGTCATTACTGCCTTGTGACTCCTCAGAACACTGTTTGTACTCTCTGTATTGTCTGGTGACCTATCCAAGTACCGTCATTACTGCCTTGTGACTCCTCAGAACACTGTTTGTACTCTCTGTATTGTCTGGTGACCTATCCAAGTACCGTCATAACAGCCTTGTGACTCCTCAGAACACTGTTTGTACTCTCTGTATTGTCTGGTGACCTATCCAAGTACCGTCATAACAGCCTTGTGACTCCTCAGAACACTGTTTGTACTCTCTGTATTGTCTGGTGACCTATCCAAGTACCGTCATTACTGCCTTGTGACTCCTCAGAACACTGTTTGTACTCTCTGTATTGTCTGGTGACCTATCCAAGTACCGTCATTACTGCCTTGTGACTCCTCAGAACACTGTTTGTACTCTCTGTATTGTCTGGTGACCTATCCAAGTACCGTCATAACAGCCTTGTGACTCCTCAGAACACTGTTTGTACTCTCTGTATTGTCTGGTGACCTATCCAAGTACCGTCATTACTGCCTTGTGACTCCTCAGAACACTGTTTGTACTCTCTGTATTGTCTGGTGACCTATCCAAGTACCGTCATAACAGCCTTGTGACTCCTCAGAACACTGTTTGTACTCTCTGTATTGTCTGGTGACCTATCCAAGTACCGTCATTACTGCCTTGTGACTCCTCAGAACACTGTTTGTACTCTCTGTATTGTCTGGTGACCTATCCAAGTACCGTCATAACAGCCTTGTGACTCCTCAGAACACTGTTTGTACTCTCTGTATTGTCTGGTGACCTATCCAAGTACCGTCATTACTGCCTTGTGACTCCTCAGAACACTGTTTGTACTCTCTGTATTGTCTGGTGACCTATCCAAGTACCGTCATTACTGCCTTGTGACTCCTCAGAACACTGTTTGTACTCTCTGTATTGTCTGGTGACCTATCCAAGTACCGTCATAACTGCCTTGTGACTCCTCAGAGCACTGTTTGTACTCTCTGTATTGTCTGGTGACCTATCCAAGTACCGTCATAACAGCCTTGTGACTCCTCAGAACACTGTTTGTACTCTCTGTATTGTCTGGTGACCTATCCAAGTACCGTCATTACTGCCTTGTGACTCCTCAGAACACTGTTTGTACTCTCTGTATTGTCTGGTGACCTATCCAAGTACCGTCATTACTGCCTTGTGACTCCTCAGAGCACTGTTTGTACTCTCTGTATTGTCTGGTGACCTATCCAAGTACCGTCATTACTGCCTTGTGACTCCTCAGAACACTGTTTGTACTCTCTGTATTGTCTGGTGACCTATCCAAGTACCGTCATAACAGCCTTGTGACTCCTCAGAACACTGTTTGTACTCTCTGTATTGTCTGGTGACCTATCCAAGTACCGTCATAACAGCCTTGTGACTCCTCAGAACACTGTTTGTACTCTCTGTATTGTCTGGTGACCTATCCAAGTACCGTCATTACTGCCTTGTGACTCCTCAGAACACTGTTTGTACTCTCTGTATTGTCTGGTGACCTATCCAAGTACCGTCATAACAGCCTTGTGACTCCTCAGAACACTGTTTGTACTCTCTGTATTGTCTGGTGACCTATCCAAGTACCGTCATAACAGCCTTGTGACTCCTCAGAACACTGTTTGTACTCTCTGTATTGTCTGGTGACCTATCCAAGTACCGTCATTACTGCCTTGTGACTCCTCAGAACACTGTTTGTACTCTCTGTATTGTCTGGTGACCTATCCAAGTACCGTCATTACTGCCTTGTGACTCCTCAGAACACTGTTTGTACTCTCTGTATTGTCTGGTGACCTATCCAAGTACCGTCATAACAGCCTTGTGACTCCTCAGAACACTGTTTGTACTCTCTGTATTGTCTGGTGACCTATCCAAGTACCGTCATTACTGCCTTGTGACTCCTCAGAACACTGTTTGTACTCTCTGTATTGTCTGGTGACCTATCCAAGTACCGTCATAACAGCCTTGTGACTCCTCAGAACACTGTTTGTACTCTCTGTATTGTCTGGTGACCTATCCAAGTACCGTCATTACTGCCTTGTGACTCCTCAGAACACTGTTTGTACTCTCTGTATTGTCTGGTGACCTATCCAAGTACCGTCATTACTGCCTTGTGACTCCTCAGAACACTGTTTGTACTCTCTGTATTGTCTGGTGACCTATCCAAGTACCGTCATTACTGCCTTGTGACTCCTCAGAACACTGTTTGTACTCTCTGTATTGTCTGGTGACCTATCCAAGTACCGTCATTACTGCCTTGTGACTCCTCAGAACACTGTTTGTACTCTCTGTATTGTCTGGTGACCTAGCCAAGTACCGTCATTACTGCCTTGTGACTCCTCAGAACACTGTTTGTACTCACCTTGCTGAGTGAGTTAGACCACTGACTTTTTGTGCTGGCGATTGGGTGCCTCACTCTGGCAGTGTGGGTTCGAATCCCGGACGGGACTAAACCTTAAAAAGTACGATAATCTGTACTTTACTAAGAAAGTTATCCCAAATATATGGAAATAGCTATCTCGATTACATTTCCTTTGTATTTGTTATTCTATTAAAAGTTTGTTAACAATTATCTTACCGACAAGAACATTAATATTTGTTTGCGTGATCAGCTTCAATGTTGTTTGCGTATTGATCATATGAACCACGTCTATCAGTAATGTTATCGTAACTCCATGTCAGAATGATGATATTTCATAAGTTCGTGTGATCTTAATAAAATACTCTGTATCCCGCCTGGGAAGGAAAGACACTTCTTAGCGGGAGAATAAAGCCCTTAGGCCCCGCTTCTAAGAAAACAGGCTGCACGTAGATTTGTAAGCGGCAAAATATATCCCTCGTGATATTACTACAACTTATATTGTATATGCTTTATTTCATTCATCAAAGTCCTTGTATGGTCTGTCGTGTACAATTAAAATGTATTACTCGGATATATACTCGGTTCTCTTCTTAAGGTATATTCACTCTGTTCTATTTTCTCTTCGTGAAATGTTTTTTTTTGACATGACAAGCTATATATTTTACGCAATATCTAAACTTACCACAATATAAAACCACCCTGACATGTACTCAGCTCCCAGAGATATCTGTCTACGTGTGTTCGGACAGGATTTTGAGTGAGTGAGTGTCAGGGGTTAAGTATTTTCACGTTAGGTAGAATTAGAGTACGGGTTTTGACCGCATATGTATTGACTTAAGTCAAATTACAGCTGAGCCCACTCCATCCCATCATAACTAAAACTTGTAGCTCATTGCATAACCTAAATCAGAAACTCAGTTCATAACTCAAGCTAGTAGCTCATTTCATAACTCAACCTAGTAGCTCATTTCATAACACGAACTAGTAGCTCATTTCATAACTCAAACTAGTAGCTCGTTTCATAACCCAAACTAGTAGCTCATTTCATAACTCAAACTAGTAGCTCATTTCATAACCCAAACTAGTAGCTAATTTCATAACCTAAACTAGAAACTCAGTTCATAACTCAAGCTAAAAACTCATTTTACAACTGAAACTAGTAGCACATTTCATAACTCATTCTAGAAGCTCATGTCATAACTGAAACCAGTTGCTCATTTCGTAACTCGAACTCGTAGCTCATTTCAAACTCGAACTAGTAGCTCATTTCATAACTCAAACTAGTAGTTCATTTCATAACTCAAACTAGTAGCTCATTTCATAACTCACACTAGTAGCTCATTTCATAACTCAAACTAGTAGCTCATTTCATAACTCGACCTAGTAGCTCATTTCATAACTCAAACTAGTAGCTCATTTCATAACTCAAACTAGTAGCTCATTTCATAACTCAAGCTAGTAGCTCATTTCGTAATAGAGATTAGTACCTGATTTCATGGCACGGATCAGTAACTGATGTCAGCTAGTCTCCCATCAACGTACTATCGTTCGTCTGTCGCCACTGACAGTTCAGTCTTTATGGTTGGTTAAATAGGCAGTATTTCAACACTGAATGGGCAAATGATGTCAAAAGATGATAGCGATTGTTTTGCGAATATCTGTTGTCCTGTATATGTTGAGTTCATTTCGGAGGGGAGACACTCATAACATTAGGAACGTTGCTGACCACACACACGACTATTCGACTGTTTGCCACAGACCCTTTACGTCGTGGAGCCTCACCTGTGTATATAGACGGTCACCCAACAGGGCAGAGAAACCTGACACGAGTCCCGACACCGATCGTGGTGAGGCATATTGTTTATAGGCTTGGTACATGTAGGATATATCAGGTAGGTTATCAACACTGTTTGGTGATACAAGCGGGTACAAGCAGGCACATCGGTAGCAGAGGGGGTCTTCACCACAAGACATTGTTTAATTCAGATAATGTTACAGTTAAGAGTGACATATATTTAGAAAGGATATGACGTACGTACGAAGACAATATTTGGGTAGAATATACAATATATTTATTGTGTAACGGATATTTCAGGACAATATCCCAATGTTGATCTTACACGTAGAGTTTCCTGAGACATTCTCACACGATTAACCTCAGGTGTCGTCTAACAGAAACCCTGCCTACTTTTCGTATGCTTACTTTATGTCTCTCGGGCACATTCTTTTTTTTTTAAAGTGAGGATGTGTAAGAACATTTTGAAACTATTTGTACTGAAAGCAAAAGTGATTAGGGATACTTTGTCATTGTTTTCCAACCTAGAATGCCAACAAGCAAAAGTGCACACATCGAACTCGGCCCAATACAATGTCAGATGTTAAGCATGTGTGACAGAGTCTGCTTCACATGACGCGGAAAATACAATTGCCTGACGGGCAGGATGAAAGTGACGAGCCGATACCTAAGAAACAGTTCCTTTCAAGTCGAGGCAATGATACGCAATAGGAATGAGGAATGACTGAATGACACAGACACACGTCTGTATAGAGCACATGCGTGTGACTGAATAAAACAGACACACGTCTGTATAGAGCACGTGCATGTGACTGAATGACACAGACACACGTCTGTATAGAGCACATGCGTGTGATTGAATGTAACAGACAAACGTCTGTATAGAGCACATGCATGTGATTGAATGTAACAGACACACGTCTGTATAGAGTAGATGCATGTGATTGAATGTCACAGACACACGTCTGTATAGAGCACATGCGTGTGATTGAATGTCACAGACACACGTCTGTATAGAGTAGATGCATGTGACTGAATAAAACAGACACACGTCTGTATAGAGCACATGCGTGTGATTGAATGTAACAGACACACGTCTGGATAGGACGGATGCATGTGTCTGAATCAAACAGTCACACGTCTGTACAGCGCTCTGATTGGTTAAAAGGCATCCGGTGGGAACTATGTATTGTGTTTGCTAATCGTTGTTGTTTTACATCACAATATTCCACCAATATGATGGCGTCTGTAAACAATCAGGTCTGGACCAGACAATCCAATGATTATACTATACAGGCTATCGCGGAAGGAGGACTTGCTTTCAACCAAGTCCAAACCATTAATCGGTTTTACGTATGTTTGTCTGTTTGTTGTTTAACGCCGCACTCAGCAATTTTCCAGCTATGTGACGTAAATACTCGAGTCTGGACCAGACAATCCCGTGATTGACATTATGAGCATCGATCCACGCAATCGGGATACGATGACAGGCATCAGCGAGCCTGACCACCCGGTCCAGTTAGACGCCTCTTATAACATGCACACTCGCCTTTTACACCAAGCATGAAGACCTAGTCTACCCCGGTTCTTCACGGGTATTCGCTTTTAACCAGGAATCTCCATGGGTATATTTTATTTTAAGGGAAAGGATTTTCATCACCAAATTATCTACACAGCATCAGTTACATAGAAGTGTCTCACCCCTTATTATCTCTTTATGGCATAGTTACGTTTAGATGTTCTAACTGAAACGTTTCTTGAAAAGTTAAGCCAACAATCTTAATGTACCGAACTAAATTGTGGAATCAGAAAATAACCATACAAGAATAATGGACAAAAACAAGTTATATTGAAACACACATGATTTAATTTACATTTATAAAATAAGTGAGTGAGTATGGTTTTACGCCGCTTTTAGCAACATTCAAGCAATATAACAGCGAGGAACACCTGAAACGGACTTCACACATGGTAGCCCGGGTCTTCGGCGTTATGTGTACACGCTTAACTACAAGGCTACCCCACCGGCCCACATTTATAGAGGGCAATACAAAAGCTCAAATAGGTGACTGCAGTAATAAATAACAGGCCCTATTACGCAAGTCAGTGCACTCACGAATGTCCAGAATTTGCGACAGTTGAATGAGGCAAGTGTTCCTTTTATGGATCCAGGAAACAGTTTTGAAACAGGCAGAATGTCGATGTTTTCCGATCGGTGTCCTGTCCGTTCTGGGCTACAGCTCACACGAAATAAAAAAATGTTCGATAGACGTCTATGGTCACGTCATAGCCTTTTAAATAACTAAGAATTCAACACATTTCAGCAAGATTAGCTGGTTCCTTTTCCGAGTACAAGAAGAAGAATACACCAAACCCAGCTCCGCACCAACCTTCACCTACTTGAAAATATCTGTGGTCACCATCAACATAAGTAATCATTTTATTGAAAAACATGATCCGTTTATAATAGTTGATGAATTACATTAAAAACCAAAAGATTTCACAAAATATAAACCAGTCACAGCTGTCTGATTTCTCAAGCGTCTTCGCGAACAACTGCTTCTGATTTGGTGTAGTAAAACCTGTAAGATAAAGACTTATCGCCCTTTTGTATAGCTCTTACATGTCTCACATCGGCTCTCTCTGTACCAGCACAAAGGAGAATTCCAATATATTCAAAATATATATATTTTGTATTTGATATATCCAAAGGAAAAACAAAGTTTGTTTTGGTCGCCTGTACAAAGCTTTTTCATTGTTTGTATGTATGGAATGATTTTACCACTACTTCTTTCGTTTCTTTTGCTTTGGTAAGTGTTTCTTTGATTCAACACAGTATGTGGTTGATTGTTGTTTCTTGTATATAAATTCATTGAAAAATGACGAATGATTCTGAACCGTACAGTATTCATTGTAATATTTTAATACTATCTTCATTATGACAACTACATTTAGAGGGTTATGAAATTTGTTATGACAATATAACATTTTAGCAGACTTTAGTAACAGAAAGATCAATACTGTCATATGTTCACGAATGCAATATTATACAAGAGAATTCGTTTAACGTCGATTTTAAGGCACTTGCTGCATCTTCCTTATTCAATGATAATACAATATGATACAATAAATAACAGTTGTTAACTAATACGAACATGTATACATACAATATGTTCATGATTAGTTTTGTACAATAATACTACAGCAAAATACAATGTATTCCAGTTTATTACAAATAAGAAGAACGATGTGGGTCCATTGTCAATAAACATTGTCATTCAGGGTCGGTATACAAAAGCAGATTGGGTTTAGCTTATTGCCTACACGGACAGATAAAGAGTTGTGACTGGGGCAGCAACACCAATATCAGAAATGAGTCCTGTTTCAAAAGCAACGCCTACAATTAAGACCAATTGCTGTTTCGAAATGAGCACATTTATAAACAAACAAATTCACTTGTTATTGAATCTGTTCACGAATTTATCACCAAATATAAAATATTTCATTTGTTTACATGAGCTTCCATCACTGTACATGTAATCGTGTGCATCATAGACTGACCACAACATTAGCCATTATAATGTTATCTTGATTCATATGGTTTACTGAATCAGACTACATGACTTTTGTTTTGAAGACATTAGTAAGTTTAAATTTATGTAATGTTGGATATAAGTAGTATTTAGGGGGTGTATACAAACTCCTGATATTGCCGTAAACATAACACACGTACAAAAAGGTATTCATCTCTGTTTTCCCCCAGCCGTGATATTGCTGGAATATTGCTAAAAGTGGCGTAAAACCAACATATATATAAAACAACCATGTCTCAACATTACTTGATCAATATAATTTTGTTTCTATTACTTTGTACTGGAACGGTATTAACATATGTCTGATGACCTGTTTACCAATCCACACTCATATTGAATAACATGTTTAAATCATATGTCACACTTATAAAAATACCTCTCAAATACCTTAAATATACTACTCAAAATTTGATAAGGATCGTAGATATTTTTCTTAATAAAAAAACAAAATAACTGCATAACTGGCAATATTGTGTTCAAGTGAAATCAAAAACGTCTCCAACACACGTGCACGTGCATTTCATGCCATGGGAAATGCGTTTCACATCACAGTTCATGCTTTTGCTACCATTGCACGATTTCCAATCAGGCAACGGTGTCTGATTCATTGTGAAACTGTAAACTCAATTGAGTGTTTACACTACGTTTATCTACGCAATGCCCCCTCAACGTGTAAGGCGTCGCCTGACGACAGAACAACTGGGTAGATGTATTGGAATGCTTGATGCTGGCTATTCACAACGTGACGTTGCCAATGCACTAAACGTCAGCCAGAGCGTTGTAAGCAGGGCCTGGTCCCGACAGCAAAATTTTGGTACAGCAGCACACCGACATGGGGGTGGTTGTCAGAGGTCGACAACCCAACGCCAAGATCATTTTGTGGCTCTTCAGGCACGACGTCATCCCTTCTGGACAGCAACCAGCCTACATAACGACCTCCTTAACGCCTCGGGGGTGAATGTGTCCACTCAGACGATACGGAATCGTTTTCACAATGCAAGTCTCTACTCGAGAAGGGCATGTGTCCGAATCCCCCTGACTGTTCGACACCGGCGGGAGCGATTGGAATGGGCTGAAGATCATGTCACTTGGACACGGAACGATTGGGTTCCAGTTCTGTTCACCGATGAGTCCAGGTATTGTTTGGACTTTACAGACAGGAGGCAGCGGGTGTGGCGACGACAACGTGAACGTTTCCATGATGCCAACATCAGTGAACATGACCGTTATGGTGGTGGTTCCATCATGGTCTGTGGTGGAATCAACAGAGATGGAAGGACAGATCTTCATGTCCTGGAGAGAGGAACAATGACGGGGGTGAGGTACCGGGATGAGATCCTCGATGTGTACGTCAGACCCTACGCTGGTGCTGTTGGCCCTGAGTTCATCCTGATGGATGATAACGCCCGTCCTCATCGCGCCAGTGTGGTTGAGCAGTACCTTGAGCAGGAGACAATTGTCCGCATGGATTGGCCAGCGCGCTCGCCAGACTTGAACCCGATTGAGCATGTCTGGAACATGCTGCAGGTTGCCCTTTCACGCCGTAGAGCACAACCCACGACTTTGGCAGAGCTCGGACATGCCCTCGTGGAAGAGTGGAACAACCTTCCCATTGGGAACATCCGGGTGCTTATTGACAGCATATCTCGACGTTGTCAGGCCGTCATTGATGCAAGGGGAGGTCATACTCGATACTGACACTTCATCGACTAAGTGTAATGATGGACTATCCCTCATAACTGTGTAATTCTTTCTCTTGTTTGCTGTTAACATTTTTTAATGAAATGCCTTTTGGTGTTTGCAGATTTCAAACATTCCATATTATATTGATACAAGTTTATGCCGTTCATGCATTTTCATTCATAACATGATTAAACACGTTTCTGAGTCAGAGTCATGTCTTTTGTTATGTTTGTGGTAACTTACACACATATCACCTAGTGATCCTTATCAAATTTTGAGAAGTATACAACATCCTCAGTATAACGATAACAACGAAATAAACAAATTAACAAACATGACCAACATTAGGACTTGAAGTGAATTTTGTGATATGCCCTTACATATTAACTAATGTTATATTTGGGATAACACTTTCTTAGTAGAGTACAGATTCTAGTACATTTTTGGGTTGAGTCCCGTGCGGTATTCGAACCCACACCTGCCAGGGTGAGGCACCTAATCGCCAGCACAGAAAGTCAGCGATCTAACCCACTCAGCCACCGAGCCTTCCACCAAAAAATGGAAGTCCGACAACTGGTAGTCTAGATCACGTACTTTGAGTACCCCCCTGACAAGTGTAAATTGGCACGGCTCCCATGGCCGAAAGCTATGAATACACAATGCCATTTAGAAAGTGGTCAAATGTAACTAATGTTATATTTGGGATAACACTTTCTTAGTAAAGTACAGATTCTAGTCCATTTTTGGGTTGAGTCCCGTGCGGGATTCGAACCCACACTTGCCAGGGTGAGGCACCTAATCGCCAGCACACAAAGTCAGCGATCTAACCCACTCAGCCACCGAGCCTTCCACAAAAAATGAAAGTTTGACAACTGGTAGTCTAGATCACGTACTTTGAGTACCCCCCTAGACTACCAGTTGTCGGACTTTCATTTTTTGTGGAAGGCTCGGTGGCTGAGTGGGTTAGATCGCTGACTTTAAATTTTTCGTTGTCACAGAAAATGTAACAGGGTCCTGTTTAACAGAATGCATACACGAACAGGGAAATACCGTGACGTAATTTATACAGAGCTTCATTCAAGAGAGTCATAACAGCTGTCGTGGTGAGCAGGTAACACAGCACATAAACATACATGCATGGTTCCTTTTCAATGTTTCGTAGTGCACCCCGCAGCTCTAATGCAATAAACCTCTCCTGCCTTTATCTTGCCGATTGTACACATGAAACAACCTTCACACTAATAACTGCAAACGTGGGGCGTTGGAGAAAATCTCAAATGTGATGCACATTACTCCAGCAAATTATATATCTGAAGTAAATATATATACATACGTTCATGTTTTATTACACAAATTAAGGTAAGGTGACGGAGGTTCAGTAATCAGTTCTGGTTCAGGTTTTGGACAGGAAGCTAACACCAGTGAGCTCAGGGTAGTTTTTCACACCATCCCTCATTCATAATCCCTTCAATAAACACAGGCAAAACAACAAGAAGCTTCAAAGCGACACAGCGATTCGGCTTCATGGGTATACTATAATTAAAAAGGCCCGAATACAGAGAGAGGGGATGAAGGTCCACTAAACAACAACAATTCCTGTGACATTGAATAAGATTTAATGTAAAGTTATGTTTTTTACCAAATCTGAAACAATTTCGGTTTGCAAGAGATAAAGGACTCCTGTAAGTGTTCAATTGGTTTAATTTGCCATACTGACTTCAGAAAATGCGTGATTTCATAAAAAAAAAACATGAACAAGCCAAAATGACAAGTTACAAATCAATAGCGTGTGTGTCCACCTCTGGTTGCGATGCAAGCAACACATCTTCGTCTCATGGAATGGATCAGGCGTAGTCCTGTGGGATATCTGTCCATATCTGCTAGGTAGTTCCTGGAGTGTCTGTGGAACACGTGGTTGACGTCGAAGGCGAGAGATCAGGGGAGCGAACCGGCATTCACGGTGTTTTGTTGAAGAGATACCTGAACAAGTCGAGCAAAATGAGGACGGGCGTTGTCATGTTGAATGGTAATGCCTTGGCCATGACGACGCAAAAACGGTAGAACAACAGGGCCGATGATCTCGTCGCGGTAGCGCTGTCCATTGAGATTTCCCTCTACCACTATCAAACGGGTCCTCTGTCTTGCTATAATCCCACCCCATACCATAACGCTGCTGCCCCGGAACCGATCTTTTTCTATGATACAATGATTGACGTAACATTCACCTCGACGTCGGTACACTCGAATCCGCCCATCGCTGAGGTGAAAACAAGACTCGTCAGTGAGTAGAACTTGTCCCCACTGCATGGCCATCCGGCGTAGACGCTGTCTGCACCACTGTAGACGTGCTTGACGGTGGTATCCTGTCGAAATGGGACGTCTGGCGGGTCTTCTGCTGGCGACAATCCTTGCACATCTGAGGCGACGACGTTCGGTTTGTGAAGATATTCGTGGAATGCCAGGGATGCTTCATGCACTCACTGTTGCTGGCTGGAATCGATTTCGTAGGTGTGTTGTTCGAATCCAGTTGTTTTGTCCACCCCGAGGATGGTCTCTGGCTGCATTCGTCTGTTGCCAACGTTGCCATAAACACCAAATGGTGTTTCTGTGGACGTTAAATTGCCTTGCAACATCACGTTGACTCGATCCTGCTTCAAGCATACCAATGGCTCGCAGACGCTCATTTTCGGACAGGCGTGACATTTCGTAATGTAGAATAATTGCGTAATTTTGTTGTTTTTCTGAGTGGTTGTTGTCAACACGATGCTAAACAATGCATATGGAACCCCGTTAACGCACATGTTTTTATACCCATTCTTGGGTAGTGAAATGCATGAGGTTTGCATAAAAGTCAACTTTTGCATGGAATGCATGCTTTTCTGTAGCAGTTGCGTTTTTTGTGACTTGATTCAATACATGTACTACAATATTGAAAACCAAACTTGACTTGTTTGAAAAATACACTAAAATATTGGTGTCACAGGAACTTTTGTTGTTGAGCACATACGTATGATCTTCTTGTGTGTGTTTGTGTGTGTGTGTGTGTGAGAGAGAGAGAGAGAGAGGTGAGGTGAGGTGTGGTGAAATTATTGCACTTACAAAGCGACGTGCATGACGAGAGAGAGAGAGAGAGAGAGAGAGAGAGAGAGGGAGGAGGGGGTGGGGGGGGGGGGGGGGGGGGGGGGCAGGTAGGGTCTAACACAATTCATGGCATTTATGGCCTTTGGCATTCGTACTTGGTCCAAAGAAAAATTAATTACAATTCGTTCCTAAATAAATTATAGAAACTAATTAATTAGATCTGTTACACGAAATTAACAATTATATAAGACTATACAGAAAAGCGCCAGATTCCAAGCTCTCTGTTGTCCCCCAAACTTTAATTCATTCGCTTTGTTGATTTCCATCGTGTTTTCTGCACGAAATGTATTGTCCCACATGCTTTGAATATTGTAGTAACCGCAACTTTGCATTTTGTAACTTATAATTTTAGGTATAATTAATTAAACATGCCTACCGACAATGACTAAAAGAAGTACCATTCTATTAATATTAGCTTCCGCGGTGATGCGGCCGTCAAACCAGCTGTTTCAATGAGGTTTATTGTGATTTAATAGCCCATGATTGGTCAGTCAGAATCGAGTTATTTCCAAATTCATGGTAGAATTAGTTGTAAAGGTTTCAAATAGAGGATACTTTTCTACTATCGATGGTGTGGTCGGGTAGCTTTATGGTTGAGGCGTTCTCTCGTCACGCCGAAGGCCCGGGTTTGATTCCGAACATCGATACAGTGTATGAAGCCCATTTCTGGTGTCTCCGGCCGTGATATTGCTCAAATATTGCTCAAAGCGGGGTAAAACCATACTCACTCACTCACTCTACTGTCGTGTTCTTGATGCGTTGCCTCTGTCCCAGCCTCTGTTCACAGCTGTATAAACCCAGAGTCTCTTACTCGACACTCCGCAAGAGGTTTTGTGAACTACTTGCTTTGTCAAAGCAGTAGGTGTAAACACAACAGGTTATATCGGTGCTTATGAATATGAATACAGCGCTCTGACAACACAGCCACTGATACATTACCCAACGGGCTCAGTCTGGCACATAACCTACATAGAAGGCTGCTGGTGTCATTCGCACGACTGCATCGTGGTCGGGACAAGGGACATCATTGTTCAGAACAAGGTAAGTCTGCCTCAGTTAGAGAAAATACGAAATAGAATCTGAACATACACAGCTCTACATGTCGACAATTAGGGAAGAAGTCCCACCTCGTCATGTCATCGCAGTATGGTGTTTTATCATTTCCCTTGAGGGCTGCAATGTAAAACTAATGCGTAGATGTGTGACACATTTCTGGGTATTATGTATAAGTTTCCTTATAGTGCGTATGCGTGTGCGTATGCGTGCGCGTGCGTGCGTTCGTGTGCGTGCGTGCTTGCGTGCTTGCGTGCCTGCGTGCGTGCGTGTGACTATTGCCGGTTCAATAATGCCAGACTACTGAGTTTGACATGTATATCCCGCTCAGTCACAGTATATTGACTCCGATCCTAACACTGCCTGCTTTATCACCTTAATGCCGAAAACCAGGCGTGGTTAAAAAAAGTGGTTTTAATCTCTTTTGGTATAATGCGGCTGTGGTAACGTTCTGTCCACTGGTCAGTGTGTTGTTGAAAAGCAGTCCCTTGCACATGTCTGGTCCAACTGAAGCGACAAATGAAACTTTACATGTTTGAATGTTTGAAGAAACCTAAAACGAATATCAATGTCGGAACGAATCACTTACGTCATCGACCCGTGAAGATCCGGGGTAGAATAGGTCTTATGCAACCCATGCTTGCCGTAAAAGGCGACTAACGGGATCGGGTTGTCAGGCTCGCTGACTTGGTTGATGCATGTCATCGTATCCCAATTGCGTGGATCGATGTTCATGATGTCCACCACTGGATTGTCTGATCCGATTATTTACAGACCGCCGTCATATAGCTGGAATATTGCTGAGTGCGGCGTTAGGAGTATAGAACGGGTCGCCAGAAGGTAGTTTTGGTTGAGGGAGGTTGAGTGAAAATAGGGAAGGTGATTGGCTGATCCAAGTCACGTGATCGGATAGGATGACTCATGCATCAACAGCGCGTCGGGAAAGGGCGGGGAATGAAAGGTGTGTGTTTATAAGGCAGAAAAGAATTCGTAAATAAACAAAAGTAAAGGGTTATGAATAGAGCTATGTGTATGGCGTGCTGCCCTAAATAGACAGACCGTACCCGTCAGCCCAGTTTGAATTGAGCGCGCTTGATAACTCACGTGACCACGTCGTTTCAAATTGTTTATTGGTCATAATGGTTTCGTTTATTTCAGGCGTTAGTAGAAATTACAATTAGTGTACAACTCACGTAGTCGTTTCAAATTGACCGCGCTCGCTAGAGCGTGCGACCTGGTTTGATGAATGCAGGGTGTGTGTTGAAAGTACAAGTACCGCAATAGAGACGGGTTGTGTCAACATGATATACGCCGGGTAATGTAGGTGGGGAAATGTACGTCTAGCTGGATCAAATCCATCTTATACGGTCTACAAGTTGTACACCATGAACGTTAGACAACCTGTATAGAAAAAAATATAGACAAAATAGATAAGACTACACAATCAGCAAGCTAGCAGTGTCGTTTAATTACATTTCGCGCGCAACAACGAGGTAATGTATAGCAGAGAGACTAAGCGACCGACCGCCCATAACAATGTCAACGTACCCCGGTCTTAAAATTAATGTCAACATACCAGCCTCGCCTGAAGCTTCCCATTCATAAATTGTGTGACCAGTGTCCCGTATTTATGATATGTTAGGGAAGATGTGTTGTACATTTGTTATTTTAAAAGGGAGTTATTTCAGAGAGGATATATATATATATATATGGGTATTCCCCTCATTAAACCTTTCTTTCGTTGGTGTCTATTAAACGTATCCGGTATTTAATACATTTGAATGATGTAGGAAAGTATGTGCGTGTAGATGTTGTTCCGAACACGAATGTATGACACCTTTCAATAGATAAATTACGGTTCTAACCACGACACGCAACATGGCTATGCGCGTGGTTAGCAGTTCATATTCATAAACACATCGTAAATGACAGATTTCTGATGAATGAACTCGCCCGCACACATGTCTATAGGGTTATGTTCGCCCGAACTGTAAACATTGATAACAGGAAGGGTGCGTGGAATGCACACGTCCTTGTAAGGGTAAAATACGCGTTTAAACTCACCATTTAAATGATGACATTACTTTTTTAGATCTATTGGTATCAGTGAGTGAGTGAATTTAGTTTTACGCCACACTCGGCATTATTCCAGCTGTAGGACGGTGGTCTGTCAATAAACGAGCTTGGACCACACAATCCAGTGATCAACAGCATGAGCAGCGATCTGTGCAACTAGGAACCGATGGCACGTGTCATCCGAGTCGGCGAGACTGACCAACCGATCCCCGTCAGTCGCCGATAAGCATGGGTTACTGAAGGTCGATTCTATAACCCGGGACCTTCACGGGTGTAGTATGACGAAGACTATATACTAATATGCAAAAACTGAGAAAAAACAAACAAACACCAAACAATTCATTTGTATCATTTATTGATTCGAGTCAATCAGTTCCATACAAAGCCGTGATATACGAATGGACAATAGTATTCACTCTGGAACATTATTTAGTCACTCATATACACATGCTGCTGCTGCTCGAAGGCCCTATTGTTTAAACAGCGAGTCCATGTTTTGAAACACATTTCGCACTGTTGAATGTTTCCTTTCCTTCGCTGTTTTAAGGTTGAATGGTTGTCTATAGTCTATGCTTTATCCATTGCTTGTAACGATTTCCGTCCAGGAGGTCCCAGTTTCACAATTCCTCTCACGTAGAGGGAAATTCGGCGTTTCTTATCGTTCAAACGCCTCAGTTTACGAGGTGTTTTCAAAATATGAATCAAACTAGACGCGTGGCGTTGACTCGGCATTCTCTTCTGACTGTTAGACTGATATATTATCCTCTGCAACGCTATCAGATTCAGTCTCACTTTCTATTTCCGGCATATCCATCAAAGGCAGGATCTCTTTCATCTTGGGTTTTAGGAGGAGTTTGATTTTATTTTTGAGAACGGATTGTTCCATGGAAGGATTCATGTCTCCCAGGTTGTATAGCATGTTTTGAAACAGAGGTGCCTCTTTAAAGTACGTGGTATATTCCATCGCATAGTTGAGAGTACTACGCACTAGATCCTCCCACCTCAGTTTCAATCTTCTCTCAATCCATTCTTGCGTTCGTCCCTGTCGCTTGTACTGTTTTTTCTGCAGTTTCATCTTGACATGAAACGTATCGTACACCTGCTTCCAGATGCGTTGTAAGCCTACAATTTGCCAATCCTCGGCTTCCATATTAGTGAATTTTGACTTCCCACGTGGAGGTTAGACGGCAAGACCACTGCCTTTCTGGGAAGAGGCTAGGTCGTCAAAGTCACTGTCATCGTCATCACTCTCGAGTCTGGCACGCTTTCTCTTAGGTTGAAGGCTATTGGCCGGACACCAGTGTTTAATATGTCGCTGTAGATCGTGCATGTTATCTATCAGCACCCCGCAATCTGCGCAAGCCGTGGCCATAGTCAATGATGTCTCACTACTCGTGTCTGAATCGGTTTCAATTGGAGTGAGCTGATGTTGGGGCAATCTCTCTTCTTGTGTCAGAGGACTATCCAGAGATTCTGTTGTAGTCAACTTCTCCTTACGCAGATCAGGTTCAGACTTTGCTGTTGTTCTCCTGTTTTCCTCATCAGGCCATCCCGGTTTACATGAGAGTTAAACACAGACTTTCCACAACCACTGGGTCCCACAACGAGCGCATTTGAGGGAATAAGGAACTTGAATTGTTCTCGAAGATCAGATATACATGGTAAATGAGGCAGCCACGAGTGGACTTGCGATGGCGGCGGCGGCGGCGGCGGCGGATGTGCTTGTGACGGCGGGTTGGCTTGACGCAGCGGCGGCGGTGGGTGGACTTGCGGCAGCGGCGTTAGCGGGTGGGCTTGTAATGTTGGGTGGATTTGCGGCGGCGGTGGCGGTAGCGGATGGGCTTGCGGCGGCGGCGTTAGCGGGTGGGCTTGTAATGGCGAGTGGACTTTCGGCGGCGGGTGGGCTTGTAACGCCGGCGTTATGCTATGTTTATTTCTCCTGTGTCGTAACATGACATCTCTCCTTGACAACATTTTTTCACAGTCCGGACAGGTGGCAACCCCCATGGTGATCCAATACGGTGTGCGATTAGAGGGTATGAAGCTTTCTTTTATACCCTTGACTGTTGACGCTTCAATGCAGCAAGTGCCCGTTCCACCACAGCCTTCACCTCCGACACATGTTGTATTTTCACGGGTTGGGGTGTTGTCTTCGATCCCTGTTTGGTTGTGATCGTTTTCATTTAGGTGTTACCTGTCTCTTCTTTGTCTTCAGCGTCGACTTCTTGGCTGCTTGTGGTTTCTTTCTCTGTTGTGATTTTCTCAATGTAGTCTTCCTAAATATATCTCTAGGGTCAAGTCTAATCTCTGATGCTTTCTTCATGTTGTTCACGTCCAATCCGTTTGCTACTGTAGAGTTTATACTGTCTTACACGTGCAGGGAATCTTGGAAGACACTTTTCTTCACAGCACAGTTGTGAGTATGTTAAAAAAGCGATCATATTAGAATATAGTCTTCGTCATACTACACCCGTGAAGGTCCCGGGTTATAGAATCGACCTTCAGTAACCCATGCTTATCGGCGACTGACGGGGATCGGTTGGTCAGTCTCGCCGACTCGGATGACACGTGCCATCGGTTCCTAGTTGCACAGATCGCTGCTCATGCTGTTGATCACTGGATTGTGTGGTCCAAGCTCGTTTATTGACAGACCACCGTCCTACAGCTGGAATAATGCCGAGTGTGGCGTAAAACTAAATTCACTCACTCACTGATACCAATAGATCTAAAAAAAAGTAATGTCATCATTTAAATGGTGAGTTTAAACGCGTATTTTACCCTTACAAGGACGTGTGCATTCCACGCACCCTTCCTGTTATCAATGTGTCACGTTGAGCCGGTAATGGTAACCCCCGTCGAACATGTGATGGTCACCTGTCTTGGATCCAAGATACTCTACTCACTGAATATTTGCAATGATGTGATATTTTGACTTGCCAAAATCTAGTTTTATACTTTTCAGTGTGATGGGATTAAAATAGAGTAAGTGATAAACGTCGACACATTTTACTTAGTCTAATGTTAATTGAATTGATCTCTATAAGAAAATAAAACATAAAGCAAATGAATTAACACCTCTACTCAGGTAACGATCTGGCTAGTTTTCACAACAATGGATTAAAACTTAAATTGCATTGATCTTAAAAATAGTTTATTGAAGTAGTTAGTTCTTTATTGTTTTGTTGTAAGTGTTTTTACAGCAAGTATTTGATTCATCTACACAGATTTTTAGATTCTTACATTGTATACAGGAATCTGCAACAGTACAGGGACTTGATTGGGCAGCAGATTTTGACCTACTAATTTTATACTCTTATCCTCGAGAGTTAACTCTTATGAAAATAAGTCAAACAATACTGGTTCAGTCCAAGCAGGGATGGAACCGAGTTCCCAATGTGCCCACAGTAATTTCTGTTGGCAAATTGGGATGTAGGCACAGTGGGACTGAACCTGATATTCAGCAACTACCAGAGGGTTTACATAAACACTTGACCTGATATACAGCAACTACAACAGGGTTTACATAAAGACTTGACCTGATATACAGCATCTACCGTAGTGTTTACATAAAGACTTGACCTGATATACAGCATCTACCGGAGTGTTTACATAAACACTTGACCTGATATACAGCAACTACCACAGGGTTTACATCAACACTTGACCTGATATACAGCAGCTACCAAAGGGTTTACATAAACACTTGACCTGATATACAGCAGCTACCAAAGGGTTTACATGAAAACTTGACCTCAATATTTGACCTGATATAAAGAAACAATCGGAGGGTGTATATGAACACTTAACCTTATAAACTGCAACTACCGGAGTGTTTACATAAACACTTAACCTGATATACAGCAACAACAGGAGAGTTTACATAAGTTTTACACTTGATCTGACATACAACAACTACCACGGGGTTTACATAAACACGTGACTAGATTTACAGCAACTACAGCAGGATTTACATAAACACTTGACGTGATTTACAGCAACTACAACAGGGTTTACATAAACACTTGACGTGATATACAGCAACTACCACAGGCTTTACATAAACACTTGACCTGATATACACCACCTACCAAAGGGTTTACATAAACACGTGACTAGGTTTACAGCAACTACAACAGGGTTTACATAAACACTTGACGTGATTTACAGCAACTACCACGGGGTTTACATTAACACTTAACTAGGTTTACAACAACTACAGCAGGATTTACATAAACACTTGACGTGATATACATCAACTACCAAAGGGTTTACATAAACATGTGACTAGGTTTACAGCAACTACAACAGGGTTTACATAAACACTTGACCTGATTTACAGCAACTACAACAGGGTTTACATAAAGACTTGACTAGGTGTACAGCAACTACAACAGGGTTTACATAAACACTTAACGTGATATACAGCAACTACTACAGGGTTTACATAAACACTAAACGTGATATACAGCAACAACCACAGGGTTTACATAAACACTTAACGTGATATACAGCAACTACAACAGGGTTTACATAAACACGTAACGTGATATACAGCAACTACAACAGGGTTTACATAAGCACTTGACGTGATATACAACAACTACCACAGGGTTTTCATAAACACGTGACTAGGTTTACATCAACTACAGCAGGGTTTACATAAACACTTGACGTGATATATAACTACTACCACAGGGTTTACATAAACACTTGACCTGATATACAACAACCACATGTGATCTACTGCAGATATAAATGTTAATGGTTGAACCTTATATACATCAGCTTACATATACATTTATAATGGCTTTTTATAACATGTCTCTGGCAATAGGCACTGGCTGTAAAGCCTTTAGTGTGTACGTCCATCAACTGCATTAATGAACCCAGTCACACGTTGTCTAACCGATGCCAGTCGCCTGAATACGTTAGTGGGGACTCTTTACGCTTTTTGAAATCTGTTGAAGTGTTCTGTCCATGTGGTCTCGTCAATATACCTCAGAAGTTTTGTCGAGTGAGCATGCTGGCCGTGGAATAATGTTCACAGTAATATTTTGTTAACCCTGAACAATTTATGTTGTATGAGGCCTTGCGTTGTCATGTTTCAGCAGTGCTCCCTGGGGCTGTCCATGTAAAGGTGGCAACGCATCTAGCTGAAGAACTTGATCCCTGTATTTTTGAGCGTTGAGATTGCTATTTATGATCACCAGTTTTCTGGTAATAGCCAATTCCCTTTCACCGATTTACCCACATGAACTCGAAATAAAGGGTACCAATGACATCGCCTCATCTGAGAGACAAAACACTCTCCTCAAGACTGTATAATAAGAGGGATGACTTTCCCACTGTCCAATAGTGTGCTTTCCCTTTATGTCGAGCAATACTCCAGCAGCTGCAGCATATGATGTCTATATTTCATGCTTGTCAGGTGCAATCGAGCATGTTCGAGCAGAGGCGCCATCCCCTTGATCAAGGTTACAACATTCAGCAAAGTTTTAAACGTTTCATGGTAGACATGTGTATAACATTTCAAAGTTTGGCGCATCAGTGACAATAATGATGTCCTTTCGCGAACACCTGGTATCGTCACTATCTGATAGTGATTCATAAACACATGCTCATGATATTGTCGGAATCGTTCAATCGACTCGAGATTTCCTTTGAATATGGGTTTTATCGCTTTTATGTAAACACATAAAACATACTCCATATTCACCAGATTTGACATCTTCAGATTTCCAAAACTTGCATAAAGAACTGTCAGGCCAGTATAAAGCATATTACGATGACGTCCTTTCGTCCATGGAGGCCTGGAAGCCTTCCACATGACATGGTTCCTAGCACCGTGTGTGGACTTCAGAGGGGAGGGGGTGGGGGTATGTTTGGCGTTATGATCCCAACGATAACATATTCCAAATAAGATGTTTGCATCACATCACATTGCTTCAAAAACAGATTTTTACTGCTCGTTGCAATAGGATGATTAGTGTTACATAATGCTGGGTTGATTCTCAATGTCGGTACACAGTGTGAACACCAAATGTAATGCAATGTAACTTTTAGCTCACCTTAACATCGTCGGTGAGAGTTTGTGTTTTATAGGCCATCCGTCAAGTGACCTGTCCGTTGTAAGTTGCTCATAGTAAACATGTTGTTCCCACCAAAGATGGCACGGTAAATGGTTCAAGAGGTTCTGACCCTACTTGTACTATGTCCGCCATTGCAACCATATATGTGTTAAAGATGTCCACTGCGTGAGCAAATCATATTAAACACGAGTACATCATATTTCCCATCTTGTTTTTAGCCTTTGTAACATGAATAAATGTTGCATGTACATAACATAGTTGGTGTTTAAGTTTTTATTTTGTAAGTTCATAAACTATTCTTACCCTGCTACAAGAATAAATAACAAGATTGAATCTGCATAATTCTCAAATATAGCTTACAATCGTGGACATCTAACCTAAAATACCCCAGAAGGTGTTAAGTTGTCGACATTTATAGTCAGGGATATTCATCAAATAGTCGAACATAAACTTTTTCCCACCACTAAACAGTTCACGTAAACTACTTAAACTACACCACGTTTGAATGATTATATATCAGTGTCACTGATATCAATTTAACAAAATCTCCTTTAATCTGTTCTTGATCCGACCTTCAAATGACTTGGACATTGTTATATAGTCCCACCTCTAAAATATACGAATATCAACAATTTCTGGTTGAAAGTGAACGTCACGATATGAACCCCTGAAGAAGGACGTGTAGACAAGTTAGGTGTGACTAATGTCACATTGTATGTCCTTCTTTGTCAGGCATTGTTCTTCATTTTCCATCGATATCCACTTTTGTCAGTCATTGTCCCTCGTTGTTCCTCAATAACCATTGATGTCAGCCCTTACACTTAATTGTCTCTCGACACTCATTGTTGTCAGTCATTGTTCATCGGTAACCTTTGATGTCAGTCATGGTCCTTCATTGTTCCTCGGTACCCATTATTGTCAGTCTTTTTCCGTCATTGTTCATCAGTACCTATTCTTGTCATCCCCTAACCTTCATTGACCATCGTTAACCACTGATGTCAGTCATTGTTCTTCATTGTTTATCAGAAACCATTGATGTCAGCCATTACACTTAATTGTTTCTCAATACTTATTGTTGTCAGTCACCGTTCTTCATTGTTCCTCGATACCTATTGTTGTCAGTCATTGTCCTTCATTGTTCCTTGATACCTATTGTTGTCAGTCATTGTCCTTTATTGTTCCTCTGTACCTACATCTCTCAGTCATTGTCTTTGATTGTTCAGCTCTTACGCTTAATTGTTTCTGGATACCCATTTCTGTCAGTAATTGTCCTTTGTTGTTTCTCGGTACCCATTGCTGTCAGTCATTTTCCTTCACTGTTCATCAGTTCCCATTGATGTCAGCTCTTATGCTAAATTGTTTTTTGATACCTATTGTTGTAAGTCATTGACTTTCATTGTTCCTCGGTACCTACTACTCTCAGTCATTGTCCCTCGTTGTTCCCCGGTACCAATTATTGTCAGTCATTGTCCTTCATTGTTCATCAGCAACTATTGTTGTCATCCCTTGTCCTTCATAGACCACAGTTATGCATTGATGTCAGTCATTGTTGTTCTTTATCCATCGGTATCCATTGTTATCAGTCATTTTCCTCCATTGTTCCTCAGTGTCCACAGTTGTCTGTCATTGTCCATCACGGTCCTTTATAACGAATTACTCACTATATTCAGTTTTCCCATTTGTTCTTCATTGTCCTTCTATACCCTTCATTGTCTATCTTTGACCCACCAGCTTTGTTCTTCGTTTTTCTTTCATTTTCCTTCATTGTGAGTCGTTGATCACAATTGTCCTGTTTTGCCAAGCTCCGTCTGTCCATCTTTGCCATTTGTTGTCTGTCCGTGTCCATCTGTGACCTTCATTACAGCCTTGTGTTGCCAATTATTGTACCATACGGTGCATGAGAGAGTTTCACACCGTTTTTAGCAATAGTCCAGCAATATGACGGCGGGGACACCAGAAATGGGCTTAAAAGGGTGTACCCATATTCAGAATCAAACCCCGGTCTTCGGCGTGACGAGCAAACGCTTTAATCACTAGTGTAATTGACCGCACCTCTATTGTTCCATACAATTTCCACACGCTGTGAATCATTATGTGTGTACCATAATAATACTGTCTTAGTACTGATGTACCATAATAAAATCACATACCTATAGTATTACTATTACTGTCCTCATGAAGACAAATACCTGAAATGCTGTAAAATGTGCAGCCGCATACTCCAAGTCATATTACAAGATAACCTTGCTGAACATTATTCCTACTGTTTCAGTTGAAGCATTATGACTGAATTTCACCAGAATTGGAGTGCTGGGAGATGGCGATGTATCGCAATAGCCTTGTCCCTTATAGCCCTGGCTTTAGTAGCCGCTCTCATTGCTGTCTCCGTGATGAAGGACAAGAGGTTTGAAAGTCAGGTGGTTGATGATTGTGAAGAAAGTTTTGGGAAGCCCGATATTGACACATCAGAGGCAGAGGAACCTGGGTTGTACGATGACCTTACAGTGAAAGAACTCAAAGCAATCCAGGACTATCTATACAGCCTGAAAATGCAGTTAAATCTCAAGAAGCCAGATAAAGCTGCAGTCAATGCTAGCTACATATATGTGTCAGATCTTCACCCACCTTTAAAATCAGAAGCTCTGGCTTACTTAAGTGGTTCTGGGCCTAAACCAGAAAGAAAAGCTCGAATAGTGATCTTCAGAGGTGACGCTGTCCCTCCCGTGTCAGAAGAATATATTGTTGGTCCTCTCCCAAATCCCAACAGTTGCAAATTGTTAAGCGTTCCAGGACGTAAAAATCCCGTTCCATATGCCTACAGGCCGATAGGATATGTCGAATTTGGGACATACTTCATGAAACTGTTCCCAGAGGTAGACAAAAAGATTGTTTTATTTTGAAGGAGAGTTATGATGCCACATTTACAGACTGTGGAGACAGATGCCTAAATTTCTACCCATCACCTGTAGGGACTGGAGTAAGTAAAGTTAAGGTGAGGAAGATGTGGTTCACAACAAGTCATTTTGTTGAGTATTATGACCTGAATCCTGTTGATTTCCTGATGCTTGCAAATGTGGATTCTCAAGACCCTGCACAATTCTTCATTGAGAAGCTGGTATATGCAGGCCAGGAGTACACGAGTCTTGATGATCTCGCCACTCAGTACAGAGCTGGATCAATCCCCAAGTCAAGGATACCATTCCCCGAAAACGTCAAAGAATTGAGAGTCTTCATTGCACAGAAGAGGTGATCCTGTCCCAAAGAAGCCACAGAGAGCTCCGCGAATGTATGAGCCTGACGGTAAGCGATACAGTGTACACCACCGTCATGTGGAATACATGCAGTGGGCCTTCGACTTCAGAATGTCCACTTTAAGCGGTCCACAAATTTACGACATCAGATTCAACAACGAGAGAATTGCATACGAAGTTGGCCTGCAGGAGATAGCTGTCTTTTATGCGTCCAACAACTCTGCTACACGAAGTGCAGATTTCATCGACAGTGGTGCTCTTATTGGCACCCACTCTCAATCTCTGGTTCCAGGTGCGGACTGTCCCGAGACGAGTACATTCTTTAACTACTCCTATTTGGGCGAATCTGCTGAGGAGCCAGTTCTTCTCCAGAGAGCCTTCTGTTTGTTTGAACTGAACCAAGGACTTCCTCTTCGTCGCCATCTTTCATACAGTAAGGTTGAGGGTGGCTTCTATTCCGGAATGGAGGACAATGTCATAGTTCTCAGAAGCATCCTGACCATTGTAAACTATGATTACGTGATGAACTTTATATTCCACCAAAGTGGAGCTATGGAAGTTCGAGTTCTATCAACAGGGTACATATTCGGCTCTTTCTATACCCCCAAAGAGGATCAGTATGGCTTCCAACTGAAGGAAAATACCATTGGTAGTATTCATCATCATCTCTTCCTCTTCAAAGCTGACGTTGACATTCATGGACCGAACAACAGATACGAGACCCTTGACATATCACGTGACGTTTCCCCCAATTCGCAGACGACAAACGACCCCAACTCAAAGTACTTTCAGATCAAGTATGAGCGTTCTCTCAAGACGACTGAAATGGATGCAGCCTTTAAGTTCAATTTTGAGAAGCCAAAATACCATGTTTTCCACAACAACAACAAGCCAACCAAATTTGGGGCACTGAAGTCTTACAGGTAGGCGTCTTTGAGACTTTCTGTATATATTTTTTTTACCTTTTTTGTTTTTAAAAACCTGCTCACGGTCTGTGTCTTGAAGATTTCGGAAATGTTTGAAAACAATAATATGAACTCAGCTGCCTTAATTTATAATTAATTCCTGATTTAAAATCAAATGACAGATGTTTTCTTTACATTTCTGCGGAGTGAACATGTAACCTTCGTATCTGGCCCAGTAAATGTACCACTTGGCGACAGAAGCGCTGATAAATCAGTAAGAGTAGCCGCGTGCCAGCAACAGATATTTTTCTCCCTAACCTTAGGTTCATGGAAAATATGTTTAAAACATAAAAAAATGTTGATAAATGTTGTTTCTTTTCCGGTTTATAAGTTAGATAAAACACTTTCCCTGAGGTTTTATGAGATTTAAATCCCTCATCCTCGGGATAAAACTTGTTTTCGGGTTATAGATCTCAAACAATTTTTTGACGTGCTTTATCTTTCATTAGACACACAGTGGAATATTGATATTAAGGCATTTGTTTTCCCAGAATCCACCTCGACGGAATGACGAAAGTCCTTATCCCTGAGGACGAAGGTAATGAACCAGTTATTACTTGGGCGAGAAACCAGATGACGGTCACCAAGTTCAAGGACGACGAAAGAGATGCCAGCTCCGTCTATGGCTTGTTCGATTCCATGGAACCCACAGTTAACTTCACATCGTTTTATGCTGACAACGACGACATTGTTGATGAGGTAATGATTTGGATGAATAATCCGTGGAGGTAACCCATGTAAGAACATACGCTCACGAGTCGACTATACAACTATTGATTAGTTCATGGCAGTTGCACTAACCTGTGAATTAGGACCAATTACCAATTACTACTACTACTACTAATAATAATAATAATAAGCATTCCACAGTTTTCTAAAACGAGCCAAGGATGTGGGACATAATCTCAATGTCGGTGTTGATTTTACTGATGGTACTGTACTGCTGGACGGTACATAAATGAGTGTCAACCAAGCGAAGTGCCATATCAAATCGGCCCAGATTCAGTTTTTCAAGGAGAGGCTTTCTGAACGAACACTGCATCTAGTTTATGTGCAGTATGTTGAGATCAGCAATCCTGCAGAGTCCTTTGCGTGAAAGAAGTCGTCTGGCCTGAAAAGTGAAACTGACTTCTTTCTGTTTGCTGCTCAGGACCAGTCATTTCCAACTCGCAACCGTCAGTGTGTGATTTTGCATCCAAATGTAAATATGAAATGTAGATTATGTAATGAGACTGTCCAACACATTGTCAGTAGATTCCCAGCTTTGGCACAAACACAGTATCTTAAACGACATGATGGTGTAGCTCGATCATTTTATTACCGTCTTCGCCGTGCTTATGGTTTTGACACAGAGGTCATCCATGGTATGACCCGGAATATGTAGAGGGCGTTATGGAAAATGATCAATTCAAAATCCTTTAGAATAGGCCCATTTACAGCCTCAGACGTATCCAGGCCAACAAACATGATCTTGTTCTTTTTCATAAATCCAATGAAATCATTTATATCATGGAATTTTCTGTGCCCTTTGACAGTAATGTGATTGACAAGTTTGAGGAGAAAATGGCAAATATGCGGACCTCGCTTTCGAAATGTCACGCTTGCATCCCAAGTACCAAGTTGTCCGACTCCCCATTGTTCTCGGTGCCTTAGGTTTGGTACATCCCAATCTGTTGACTGATATTAGGAAAGTACCCGGGTTTGCTACCAGGAATACACCCCTTCTGACAATCTGGATAATGCAGAAGGCTGCGGCGTTGGGGAGTCTTCACATTCTCCGAAAAGTTCTGGGTGGTTTTCTGGACTAGGCAGCGCTTCCTGGGAGTCCCATTCGCTGTCTGGGCTGCGTGTAGACGGGGCAAGGGCCCTAAGCTGATGATGAGCCTAATCAGGATCACACAAACCCTCTTTGCTGCTTTTTATTTTACTTTAATATGTAAATAATAATAATAATAATAATAATAATGTAGCAGAGTACAAATGTAGACTAAAGAAAATCTGAAATTTGGTGTTCAGAGCTGAACGCTCGCTATAAAGTAGTCAAAGCCACAAACACTAATGCTGTGCCCATCCTTTCGTATTCTTTTGGTTTTGTTGATTGGACGAAATGAGAAATCCAGGGTATTGACACCCTCACATGAAGAATCATGTAAGACAATAGATCCCACCACCCTCGCTCTTCCCTCAATCGCTTATATTTACCAATTATGATGGGAGGGCGTGGTTTGATTAATGTGGAGGCTCTTCGTGATAGAATTGCTTTGTGCACTTTTGCACACATTTATTTGTCATTTGATCCTCTTGTGAAGCATGTCATGACTCATGGTGAAAACAAGGCATTAACAATAATAATAATAACGACCCGGAATATGTTCAATAATAATACGTTTTTTCTTTCTTGGTCCCTTGTAACCGTGGTACATCTACGCCAAACAAAAACATCGAAAACCATAATAATAGCCATTATTGGGCTATTTACGGTAACAGATGTAAGAACATTTGTTATAGTATCAATTCGTGACGTCGATCTGATTCACAAGAGAAACAACCCAAGTGCTACACGCGGTGGCGCCGCTATCAATTCCAGAAAAGTGTGGGAACTAGGCTTTGATACAGGCTAGTGGACACCCTTGCCTCAGGAGGATGGGGTAGAGACAGATGATATTTTCTCTTTTTTTCTTAGAATCTGTTTCCCTACGTCCTGTTTATCCCGGCTGTAAGTTTCATTTGTGTTGAAATATAGGAATGTAAATAAGCTCATTTAAACAAAAGAGTTTTGAACAAGTTGTTAGCAGATAAGCATTTATGAAATATAGTTACTTGTTTCATAGTTCTCAATTAGTCAATATTATTTAGGGATATTTTGGGATATGACACTTTTGATGATGAGCTGTTATAGTTGACATTTCAAACAGTTGCCTACACATGCAGGTGAGCCCCAGTGCCGGACACCTACTTGTGAGAAGCTTTTTTTTTGACATAATTGTTTTGTAATGACCGTAACGTTTGAGCTAGCGCCACGATCCAACAACCGCATTTAGACGTCTTTTGGGTTCATTAGGAATATACCAATTAAACACTAGGCGAGTACAGTCAGTAAAGTACCAATCATGTACATCTCTGGAGTTAGTGGTATGTATGATTAATGGTACACTAGGGAGTAGAAATGTCTCTGTCACTATGCACAAACATAAATGCTGATACCTTCGTATATACCTTCGTTATAACCCACGTGGTACTAGATTTGAAAACATTTACATTGTTTTAGGTCTAGCTAGATGTACAGTAGAATCGCCTGTTGCCAGATAAACCAGAAATAATGGATGGAATGATGTACTGTACTTTGAGTGGGTGAAGACTACAGATGAGCAGATGTGTGGAGACTTCACAATGAAGGATCTCAAATCAAATGTTTTGATTCTCACACTTTCATTACATGCTAAAATTGTGTTGTCATGCCGTCCTATGGTGAAGGTTTAACACCGCCGATAATCATCTACCACCATGGCCTTTTCGTGACTTTGCTTGTATCACCAACATATTTGTTGGCTCCTTGGTATGACAGAAGCAGCTTGCTGAGCTGTGTGTAGTCGCGGCGCCAATTCAAATTATTTCAGTTGTGCCAAAGTAAAACGTGTCATTCACTGATACATAATTGAAATGGAATGAAATACAAGTATGTTGTGAGGAATGTTTGCCGTTAGGGGTTTGATTTCCCAAATAATTCAGCCTTCTTTGCAGGAATGTATATGGTATGCACGCGATGAGTGGTGCGGTTCGATCGTGCACGGTTTGTATTCATACGCACTTTGCTAATTGATTAAAATCATTGTTTGTGATATATAGGATACAAAACACGTTCCCATTTCATATCAAGTTAATGTACCTGGTGAAATGTTTGTTTTTGTATTACGTACATGTATGAACACTTTCAGGACCTGGTGGCATGGATCAGTATGGGTCTCCATCACATCCCCCACACCGAGGACATGCCCATCACCCCCACCCCCGGGGCACATCTCAGCTTCGCCCTGCTTCCCTACAACTATTTCGAAGAGTGTCCGTCCTCCCAGTCACGTGACTCCATCAGGGTGGAGTACAAGGACAGCCACCACCCCGAGAGGGGAGCCCGGGTGGTGAGATACGGTAACGCGGAGAAGCCACGCTGTATCCCGCAAACTCCGGACTACGACGCAATGGTGGAGCGAAACCCGTCATGCGCAATAGAGGTGTAGAATCCGAAAGTCAAATGGAGATTTACACTTCAAAAACAACAATACTGATCCATCCATTGGAATATTTTTAGGGTTTTATGCAGCAGACTTTAATCATAATTAATCAAATTGCTTTGGCGATGACAACTTGCTGCCTGGATGTAATTCAACTGCATATTATCCCGCGAAAATTATTCATTGAAATTGCCAACTGACGTATTATAACAGAAGAAATATGACGCTAAGTCGTCACTCGCTTTAAGCAACATCTCATATTGACTCTATCCATCCAGTTGGAAGTTAAGATGTTCAAACTCTTTTGAAGTTGACCGATCCAAGTATTGACCATCCTCATAATTGTCGGTGACTCATCAAAGACAAAACATAGATAGGTCGACAGACAGTAGAGACAATACTGTCTGTCGACCTATCTATGTTTTGTCTTTACTTCCTGGTGACCCCTCCAAGCACTTTTTGTACTCTCTGTAGGTCCATCAAGTACTGTTTTTACTTTTTCTCTATGCAAGCAAGTTCTGTCGTTACTTTCTGTCAGTCAATGCGAGTAGTGAGTACTCACTGTCGATCCATCCAGGTACTGTTTTTACTCTGTCTCAAGCATTGTTGATGACACATATTAGTACTATTTGCACACCAGATGGGACATTGACACCTTATTATATTCTAACAACTTTGACCATCGAATACTGCTTATTGCTTATCTTATTATCCGAACTCCAATGAAACAGCAAACGAGTGTGTGGGCAAGTGACCACGGCGTGTCAGTTTCATGTTGGAGGAAGGCCAGAGCTACGTAGCTCCAAGAGATCATTTTCATGAAATCAACGAGCATAGGTATGATGCTGACAAACAACGAATCACATTAAGAGCGTATCTAGAATTCGAACCAAGAATAGCTGCTCCTGGCACGTCTAACACCATCTGGTTAACATAAAGTGAACACGTGCAGGCCTTGTTTCCTTGAAACATTTGAAATGACCACTGTGATGTGACTGAAATACTGTTGAACATAAACTTGGTGTGATACTTGCTGATATATTGTTCATAATTCTCTTGTTCTATATTCAAATAGTACTCTTTGTTGATTACATTAGCTGTGTATCTGCTCAACCTCTATCAATAATGATGTCAATATGTTGCATCAGACTAATCAAATTCCTTGTAAGAAAATTATGTATTATTCAGAAATATATTTTTAACGTATTTTCACTCTGTTTTTGTTTGTCTTTATGTGAGGAATGACATATTGTTTTTTGACAGACAACCTACATACTTTATACAACATCGGAATGCCCTACAACATAATACCAATGTTCTCTCCTCCCAGAAATATCTGTCTACGTCAATAATCAAGTGTTCAGATAGTGCGTTGAGTGAATGAGTGGGGGTTGAGTGAGTGAGTATTAATACAATATGTCAGTGTGATCCTGCTTTCTGGGTTATCAACACAATGTGTCAGCGTTGTATTGCTTACTGGATGCTTAATACGGTATGTCAATGTAGTCATCTCCCTGGGTCATCAATACAACATGTCAATGTAGTCGTCTTCCTGGGTCATCATTACAGTATGTGAATGTAGTCGTCTCCCTGGGTCATCAGTAAAGCATGTCAATGTAGTCGTCTCCCTGGGTCATCAATGCAGTGTGTGAATGTAGTCGTCTCCCTTGGTAATCAATACAGTATGTGAATGTAGTCGTCTCCGTGGGCCATCAATACAGTATGTGAATGTAGTCGTCTCCCTGAGTCATCAATACAGTATGTGAATGTAGTCGTCTCCCTTTGTCATCAATACAGTATGTGAATGTAGTCGTCTCCCTGGGCCATCATTACAGTATGTCAATGTAGTCGTCTCCCTGGGTCATCAATGCAGTATGTGACTGTAGTCGTCTCCCTGGGTCATCAATACAGTATGTGACTGTAGTCGTCTCCCTGGGTTCACAATACAGTATGTGAATGTAGTCGTCTCCTTTGGTCATCCAAAGAGTATGTGAATGTGATCGTCTCCCTGGGTCATCAATACAGTATGTGAATGTGATCGTCTCCCTGAGTCATCAATGCAGTGTGTGAATGTAGTCGTTTCCCTGAGTCATCAATACAGTGTGTGACTGTAGTCGTCTCCCTGGGTCATCAATAACGTATGTGAATGTAGTCGTCTCCCTGGGTCATCAATACAGTATGTGAATGTGATCGTCTCCCTGAGTCATCAATACAGTGTGTGAATGTAGTCGTCTCCCTGAGTCATCAATACAGAATGTGAATGTGATCGTCTCCCTGGGTCATCAATACAGTATGTGACTGTAGTCGTCTCCCTGGGTCAGCAATGCAGTGTGTGAATGTAGTCGTCTCCCTGAGTCATCAATACAGTATGTGAATGTGATCGTCTCCCTGAGTCATCAATGCAGTGTGTGAATGTAGTCGTCTCCCTGAGTCATCAATGCAGTGTGTGAATGTGATCGTCTCCCTGGGTCATCAATACAGTATGTGACTGTAGTCGTCTCCCTGGGTCATCAATGCAGTGTGTGAATGTAGTCGTCTCCCTGGGTCATCAATGCAGTATGTGAGTGTTGTCTTTCTCCCTTGGTCATCAATACAGTATGTGAATGTAGTCGTCTCCCTGAGTCATCAATGCAGTGTGTGAATGTGATCGTCTCCCTGGGTCATCAATACAGTATGTGACTGTAGTCGTCTCCCTGGGTCAGCAATGCAGTGTGTGAATGTAGTCGTCTCCCTGAGTCATCAATACAGTATGTGAATGTGATCGTCTCCCTGAGTCATCAATGCAGTGTGTGAATGTAGTCGTCTCCCTGTGTCATCAATGCAGTGTGTGAATGTGATCGTCTCCCTGGGTCATCAATACAGTATGTGACTGTAGTCGTCTCCCTGGGTCATCAATGCAGTGTGTGAATGTAGTCGTCTCCCTGGGTCATCAATACAGTATGTGACTGTAGTCGTCTCCCTGGGTCAGCAATACAGTATGTGAATGTAGTCGTCTCCCTGGGTCATCAATACAGTATGTGAATGTAGTCGGCACACGTCTGTCCAGAGCATATACATGTGACGGGATGAAACAGGTATAGAATGTTTAGCAGACTGGGACTACTCTTACGAAACGGAACACGAGTAACATGGTTATTATCATTTTTTTAGGCCGCCTATGCAAAGCTTGTTTATTTTTTTTAATGTAGGAAAGGATTTTACCACTACCTCAATACAGTAAACGGTTTGTTTGTTTTGCGTGTTGTTTAACGCCGCAGTCAGCAATATTACTGGTATATGACGGCGGTCTGTAAATAATCGAGTCTGGACCAGACAATCCAGTGATTGACATCATGAGCATCGTTCCAAGCGATTTGGATACGATAGAACACATCAACCAAGTCAGCGAGCCTGACCACCCGATCCCGTTAGTCGCCTCTTACGACAAGCATTGTCGCCTTTAACGACAAGCATGGGTTGCTGAAGGCCTATTCTACCCGGGATCTTCACGGGCCCAACGTGTAGTTTGTTGTTGTTTCTTCTCAATAACTTAATTAAAATGACGAATGATTATGTACCTGAAAGTATACTTATGTGTGTGTTACAATAATATTTAATACTATCTTCATTATTACAATCACGATATGGCTGAAATATTGCCGCTGTGACGTTAAATTTCACTCACTCACTCATTATTACAACTATAACTATAGAGGGTTATGATATTTGTATTAATTTCGGTTGACAGCATTTTACAAAATAAAGGAATAAAACATTTCAGCAGACTTTAGTGATAGAAAGATCAATAATAACATATGTTCACAAATGCAATATTATACAAGAGCATTCGTTTTACGTCGATTTTAAGGCACCAGCTGCATCTTCCTTATTCAATGATAATACAATATAATACAATGTATAACAGTTGTTAACTAATACAAAGATATATACACACAATATGTTCATGATTAGTTTTGTACAATAATAATACAGCAAAATACAATGTATTCCAGTTTATTACAAATAAGAAGAACGATGTGGGTCCATTGTCAATAAACATTGTCATTCAGGGTCGGTATACAAAAGCAGATTGGGTTTAGCTTATTGCCTACACGGACAGATAAAGAGTTGTGGCTTGGGCAGCAACACCAATACACCTGTTTCTATAGCAACGGCTACAATTGCTGTTTGGAAATGAGCACAGTTCTAAAAACAAACAAATTCACTTGTTCTTGAATCTGTTCACGAATTTATCACCAAATATAAAATATTTCATTTGTTTACATAAGCTTCCATCACTGTACATGAAATCGTACGTGTGCATCATGGTCTGACCTCAACGACATTAGCCATTATAATGTTATCTTGATTCATGTGGTTTACTGAATCAGACTACATATGTATAGTGTGTGCTTTTGTACCCAGAGCGGCATTAATACAAGCCAGACAGGCTTATTTGCCAATCTGACTGTGGCCGGAGTTCCAATGGAACAAATATGTTTAAATCATCAAGAGTTGCTTCAATCATAATACTTGTGATGATTCCTAAGCTTAGCATCTTTCAACTACTCCGTATTAAATTTGAAATAAATGTAAAAAGATATGCAGTTTTCTTGTAGTTTAAAGATTGTTATACATGCGAATTGACAATAATTACAACACCAATATCAATAGCTTTTTATAATGCATGGGTTCTGAGTAAATACCTCAAATGTATTTTCATACTTAATAAAGCATTCGTACAGTACTAATCTATCTGACAATGTGATTTAAAAAGCATATAATTTTCATATAGATTAGATATCAGTAGCCGGGGATCGATAAGCTTGGGATCTTTTATCTAAATATCATCTCTATGACAATATGAGAAACGAGCGTATAGACTCAATATTTTGTTCTGTTTGAGTGGCCACACAAAACCGAGCTCATATCATATTGAAGAAAGACATAAACCACCAAAAAAAACACATGAATAAGCGGTATTTTTAATTATAGCTGAAATGGATAGAATTATGTGACGATGGGCCACAATCACGCCCATTGTTAGGTGACGTCATAGCATAGGATAGGTGACGTCACGTTCAATAGTGACGTCATCTGGTTTGTTCTATGACTTTTCCATATTTGTAAAAGTGGGTCAGTGACATTCGTGTTGATTGCAGTCAATGTTTCAAACCCGATATTGTTATTTCTTTTTATTTGATAAAAAAATCCATCCATTTTAGCTATAATGACGGTAACGCTATTTTTCAGGGCATTATCATTTGCAGACACCCTCGGTCTTTTCAACTGCCCTCCTACGTCGGGCAGTAAATGGAAGACCTCGGGCTTCTGCAAATGATAATGCCCCGAAAAATAACGCTACCCTTATGATATTATCCATTCATATGGACGTGAGTTACATTAATGCATTATATAAAATGTAAGGTTGTAAGATCCTCTGTGATTAACTAGGAACGAGGTCTATAAACTAGTATAACTTTACTCAATCTGCAATATAACGATCTTATATTATATTTACCATTTAATTGTTTTGCATTTTTTTAAAACCGTTTCGTCACTTGGAGTCTACTTTCTAATCATGCAAACACGTTGGCTCCAATTTGCTGAGGATGCATGCCATATTGTAATATTCAACCTGTATTCATAAAGTAATTGAGGCAACAGGTCGATTCTACAGTTCTATCATTGCTTGAGTGAGTAAGTTGGGTTTAGCGCCGCATTTAACAGTATTACAGTTATATCACGGCGTGTCAGCTTAATGTGGGAGGAAACTTCGAAGTGATGCAGGTCTCCGACGTTTACAACTTCGGTGAAACCCGCGAGCACGGGTATGGTGCTGACAAACCTAGAAACATAATCGGGGCGAACCGGGATTCGAACCCACAATCATAGGTTTCTGGACGCAACTCTGCACAGCGAATCGCGGGGCTTTAGACGACTGAGACACCCATGCCCCCCATTGCTTGAGAGAGTGAGAGCATTTATACATAGGTACATTGATATACATTGTTCACCAAAATGATTGTCTCAGTTGAAATTGTCTCATATATAAATGTTGCAAGATTTTTACAAAAATTCTGGATTATTTAAAGATACTTATGTATTTATGTATTGTTAGATATAAGTAGTATTTTTTTTGTGAGGGGGGGGGGGGGGGGGGATATACAAGCTCCTGAGATTTTCATAAGCATAACACGTACAAAATGGTATTCATCCTCTATGTATCTTTGTTTGAATACATGACATAGTCTATCTGAATTTACTTCTTCAACAGTTTAATTCAGAGCTGGTGTGTTGAACATCTAATTTGAGCTAATGAAGCAAGGTATTTTGAAACGGAAATGTCTTTAATATAGAATTCGAGGCCAAAGGACCAATAAGGTGTAACATTTCTTCACATATCTGGTGTCAGGCATGTTATTTTACAACAGTTACAACTCTTTTATATGAGAACATATACAGTGGTTATCGTCCACATTCACCTCCAGCTCCATCATTTGAGGAGGATGTTTTGACACAGAAGCGTTTACAAGCAAACATTTGTATTGTATCGATTTCTTTGTAAATATCCAGTCCCCATATGTCTGAACTATAACGTAAAATGGGACTAATTCGGGTATAAACAAATTTAAAACATAGATCAAAACATGGGAGTGGCTCAATCAATTTGAATACACCACGTATAGAGTCTTGAGAATACACCACAATGTGGTGTTGAGACCATGATAGTAACATCTACAGAATTGAACTGTTTCAAGCTCAGTGCCATACAAATACCATTTTTCATGTTCGGATAGTTTACTACCATTTTTAAAACCAACAATTTTCGTTTTTTCTTAGTTCACAGATAACTGGTGACTTTCAAAAAAATATTTCAAAACGATAATACGATTTTTGTAAACCATTAACAAAATCATTGAAATACGTTACCTGATAGAATAACTAAAGTTGAAAGTAGATTGGGAAACTCAAAGGATTATGAAACTTGGACAATGTTACTAACATACATTTTGACGTAAACCATGGTACCAGATTCTGTCAGATAATCCATTCTCGCCTCAGACTTAGTTGTGGCGATTTAAACTTCCATCAGCTTGAAAAACACATCTCAGACAAAGCATCATGCTCTTGTGGATGTCCCTAAATACAATACTTAATAAACGATTCGTTTTTCTTTTAGACAGGCTACAGTTTAAATTCTGCGCTTTATGGGAATGGAAATAAAGCAAAATCGGATATTTTGAATTCGGCGCATATGTACATCCTGCGTTCTGGCAGATCTGCTCTGATCTAATTAAAACTTAACTAAAAAACTACATACTTAAAGATAAGTTCTAAGCATTAAATAGTGAATGACTTCCTTTTCTTAATAATTGAACACCTTTCAATCAATTGCACCAAACTGTTGACCACTCGTTTTTGATCTGCTTTAATATATATATATATATATATATATATATATATATATATATATCCACCATGTATCAATATTACTTGATAAATATAATTTTGTTTCAATTCCTTTGTACTGGAGCGGCACTAACATATGTCAGATGACTTAAATACCTCTCAAATACATTATATACAACATCCTCAGTCTAACGACAACAACGAAACAAACAAATTAACAAACATGATCAACATTATGAAATGGCGTATATTCGTGCCATGCCTGTAAATATAGCTGTACAAATATACACTTTTCAAAAAAAGAAACGCACAGGTAGTATGTAGTTCATTGAACAACTTGACTACACAAAAAATCCGGTATATACTCCGGTAAATTGGATATATGTTATTTGAAAATGTTGGTGGCCTGATATTCGACGAACGGTGCGTCAAAACGCAGCCATTGTCGATTTGCAATCTCTTTAAGGGCATTGTTTTCACACTTGTTCAAAAATGTCATGTAGGAAACCAGTAAAGCAAAAAGCACGTGCAGGTTATGGCATTCGTAACTCGTGGTAGTGGCTTTAAAAAGGTAAGCATAAGCCAAAAAATTGTCATTCAATTGTCAGCACATTTCAAGTTCGAAAATGCGGAGACTCAGCGCGGCGGATCAGAACATCGCCATAGGACGCATCGAAATAAGAGAATCGCAGTCTTCTTTTGCACACCAGTTCAACGTCCAGTACAGCACCATTTGCCGCCTTTGCGACCGATTCACACAGTTCAAATCCACTGCAGACCGTCCAAGAACCGGCCGACCGAGAGTTACCACCCCTAGTTTTAGGAGGATATCGGAACCAGACTGTCAGGAACCATCTTCGCGAGGCTGGAATCCGACACAGAAGATCAACTTTGCAATAGATCCAAAGACAGCGACGCTTGCGTTGGTGCCATACCTCACAGCCTTGGAATTAGACAAACTGGAGACGAGAGTGGTTTAGCGATGATTCACGATTTCTTCTTCACCGGCGAGATGGAAGACAATGTGTTTATCGTCGTCGAAATGAGCGTTTTGCGCCACATTGTGTACGTGAATTTGACCATTTCGGTAGCGGCAGTGTCATGGTGTGGGAGTCATATCCTACACCACGAGATCTGACTTTGCTGTGGTTAAGGACTATCAACAGCAAATGAATCAAATTCTTCAATCTCACCGTCTTCCAATCATTGATCGCCAGAGGGAGCTGTTTCAACAGGACAATGCTCCACCGCACCGAGCTCACGGTAGACTACCTTCATAATTCCAACATCAATGTCATGCCCTGGTCATCGAGACCTCCAGATCTCAACCCAATCGATCACCTCTGGGATGAACTAGATCGACGTGTACGACAACGTCAGAACACGCCGCAGCGACTCCCACATCTGACCAACGCGTTACAAGCGGAATGGCGCAGAATTCCGCAGGAAAGAATTCGTACACTTTTTTGAGTCAGTGCCGAGGAGATGCAGAGCCGTGATTGATACCCGGGGCGGTCACATGAGATACTGCGTTCAGCGCAACCTTGTGACCTAATGTGACATGACAATGAACAGTTTTCAACCTTTTCAGCCTTTGTACAACAACATGTGACTATCGAGCTCCAAACTTTCATATTTGTATCTATGATGTGAAATAGATTATATCGACTTTATTTGGTGCAATGAATTTACTAAAAATCTACCTGCCCGTTTCTTTTTTTGAAGAGGGTATGTATGCTTTTTCATTTTGAGTGTAGTCTGGCATAAATACAAGCTTCAGTTGATATATAAATTCTTTAATCATATATTTTTATGTGCATATTTTAGTAATCTCATTCCAAAACAAAAGTTTCAATGTTATCCAAATATTGCAATTATGTTCAAACAATTTTTTTACCTTTCGTTGAAACACGAATTACGAAACGTTTATTTTGTTTATTATATAAAAGTTGTTACTGAAAAAGGAAAATAGTAATTTATTCAGATGCCACGTGTCTGTAAACAAGATAGAGTTAAAATCATTCGTTGGCCCAGAAAATGTAACAGGTTCCTGTTAAACAGAATGCATACATGCAAAGGGAAATACCGTAACTTAATTTATACAGAGATTTATTCGAGAGTCATGACAGCAGTCGTGATGAATAGGGAACACTGCTCATAAACTGACATGCATGGTTTGTTTCCTTTTAGTCGGGATGTCGTGGACAGTTCTCACACTTCCTTTTCAATGTTTCGTAGTGCACCCCGCAGCTCTAATGCAATAAACCTCTCCTGCCTTTATCTTGCCGATTGTACACATGAAACAACCTTCACACTAATAACTGCAAACGTTGGGCGTTGGAGAAAAATCTCAAATGCGATGCACATTACTCCATTATATATCTTAAGTAAAATATATACTCACACGCAAAAGAAACGCAAGTCGAGTATGCAGTATACATGTTATTTATTTTCAACAGTAAAGACAAGAAATACTAATAGGGCACGATTGACAAACATTTGACTGAAGACAGTTTAATGCATTAAAAGGCAGATGACATAATTGTTGTTTTTTCAAATGTTAAGGGCTAACACAGTTTTGGGTCAATACCCAAAATTTCAGTCAATACCTGGTGTGACCACCATTAGCATTGATCTATGCCCCACATCTCCTGTACATTGAGTGGATCAGACGATTTGTGAAGGCCCTAGGGATTCTGCTGCACACATCTAGAGCAGCTGTGCGTAGTTCATCGGCAGTTGTAGGGGCTGGGTGCACATTGTGCAGACGCCTTTGAACCTCATCCCACAAGTGTTTGATGGGGTTCAGATCAGGACTGAGGGCTGGCCACGGTAGTACACGGATGTTGTGTGGTACAGAAAGGCCATGGTAGCTCTGGCAACATGGAGATGAGCGTTGTCCTGCTGGAAAATGTGTTGATGTTGTGCAGAAATGGAACAACGTGGGGTCTGATCACTTGGTCGATATACCGCTGAGCAGTGACGCATTGTCCCCGACCTTGACCAACATTCAGAAAGCACATGGGTCCAAGTCTCACATTAAGTCCAATCCCTGCCCATATCATGACGCTAGGTCCACCCCATGGATCCCTTTCCACAACGTTTCTGTCAGCGAAACGATCACCTCGACGCTGCCAAATTCTGACTCTTCCGTCTGCATGGGAGACACAACAGCGACTTTCATCAGAGAAGATGACACGCCTCCACTCATGATGACGCCAATTGCGATGACCCTGTGCCCACTGAAGTCGTGCTTGTCGATGCCGTGATTGGAGAGCAGGACGACGTGCTGGTCGACGACATCTGAGGTTGTTGGAACGGAGACGTCGGATCACAGTGTCCCGGCGAATGTGTCGATTATGTGTTCCTAGGGTCTGTCGAGCACTTTCACTTGCAGTTAGGAACGGTTGTCGCTGGTGTTGACGGGTAATATGCCGATCTTGTCGAGGTGTGGTGACCCTAGGACGACCGCTTCCAAACGTCCGATAGCCTGGTTTCTCTGAATTTGAGTTAGGCGTGGCATTGTTGACCAAGGCCACAGTTTTATACTCACTACAGTTCGTGACAGTTCGTGCATTTTCGATTTCGCGAGAAATGGGTGCATGATACCCACATATTCATTGAAATGTTGCGTTTTGGCTATTCGTTTTTTATGTTGCGTTTTTACTCGGGGCTTCCAAAATGCAACCAAAACTATTGATAACACCATCAGGCTTCACAGCATGCTAAAACTCGTATCAATTTATGGTTCCGTGTTTGTTACCTATTTGCTTAAAACCACTTGTGGTTTTTTTGCGTGTGAGTATACATACGTTCATGTTTTAATTACACAGATTAAGGTAAAGTGAAGGAAGTTCAATAATCAGTTCTGGTTCAGGTTTTGGATTGGACAGGAAGCTAACACCGACGAGCGCAGGTTAGTTTTTACACGATGGCTCAAACATTATCCCTCAAATAAACACAAGCATATATACTGAACCGCAAAAGAAACGTCACCATGGATAGTGATATGAAACCTTATTTGTCCAAACACTGTAAACATACTTTGAGACGTATTAAAAAGATATGAAACTTGGCAAAACTGATCACCAAGGTTGAAATTAAAGTGTCAAGTGTTCTTAAAGTGAAACACAACACTAGTCTCTGAGAACATGGCATCACAAGTCAGTATCTCGTATGTCTGCCATGTGAATTGAGGACTGCCTTGCAACGTCGATACATGGAATGGATGAGGGGTTGATGAAGGCCATAGGCACTTGAGCCCACACTCCGAGGAACGCCTGACGCAGTTCAGGTGCAGTTGTCGACCTTGGTTGGACGTCATTCAGCCGTCTTTGAATCTCGTCCCATAGGTGCTCAGTGGGATTTAAATCGGGACTGAGGGCAAGCCACTGCATGGTTCTGATACCATTCCGCTGGAGGAAGTCTCTTGTTGCTCTCGCAGTGTGGGCACGGGAGTTATCATGCTGAAACTCGTGGTTGTGGCGACGTGCCAAATGAGGTATGGTGTGAGGTCTCTAGACTTGATCAACGTACTGAGCTGCTGTGACACCATTGCCACTCCCTGGACCGATGTTCTGGAAGACCATAGGGCCGACCCTCTGCGCAAGACCAATTCCGATACACACCATGATGCTCCGACTGTTACGTTAGTTATTCCTTCAAAATCAGGACGGACGCAGGAGTGTGTTTGCGACACGTTTATTCATGAGAGCTACATCATGACATCTGTAGTTGTCTCCCTTTGTGCATACCCCTACATGTCCCCTTCCAGGAGAAAGCAACTGTTAACTTTCAACTGTGCCTGAACAATGAAACGTTATAATGCATATCAACAAAACAAATCAAGATTCACTCACACAACATTGTGAACACAGCTTTAGCATACCTATGACCTTAGGGTTACAGAATAATAAAACTCTCAACCATACACAATGAATATTGACTCACTTTAAATGAGAGAAAGTCTCAGTATCAATCTGGCTTTCTTGAGACTCTGCTAGATCGTGTTATGTAAGCTGAGGAGTCATTTGTTTGTTTCAGGTGGATGAACTTCAAGTTTCATTTTCAGGATTGGCAGTTTTTTTCCACAGTTTCCTTGACATCAGCAGTTCAACTGGGCTGTAACCACAACTGAGAAGGGTTGATCAGTAGCTGAGAAGAGCTGAATATGCATCTTTTGCTGAATGCAACAGAGTCTTTATAGTGCACACAGCGTGTTCAGCTTCTCCATTCCCAGATGCATGTCCAGGACTGCTGGTAACATGAGAGAAACCATAGTCTCGACTGAAATTGTCCAACTCTGAAGCACTGTACTGAGGACATAGCAGAGGGATGAGAGGTTTGTGATCTGTTTCGAGAAGAAAGTCTATACCAACACGAAAGTCCTGAAATCTTTCACATGTCCAAGTCAGCACCAACGCTTCTTTTTCTATCTGCGCATGGCGTGATTCGGTTTCAGAGAGGAATCTTGATCCATATATGACTGGTCTCCAGCCACTTGTGGTCTTCTGAGTGAGGACTGCAACAAGACCAAACGAAGATACATCAGCTGTAACTTTGGTTTGTAAGTTCAGTTTGAAGAGTGCTAGCACTGGACTGCTACTGAGGGCTTGCTTGATCCGAGAGAATGATTCTTGTTGAGGCTTATCCCATGTCCAGACAGATTTCTTTTTGAGAAGATCTATGAGTGGCTTTGTCATATCAGCAAGATTGACGACAAGCTTTCCAAGTTGATTGACTATTCCAAGAAAGCGTCTGACATCGCCTACAGTCTTAGGTTCTGGTATGTCTTTGATTGCATGGACCTCACTGACTTTGATTCCCCTGGCACTCACAGTTTGTCCTAGAAACTGGATCTGTGACTTTCCAAATTCACACTTATCCTAGTTGAGTGTGATGCCAGCTTCACGAAAAGCTGTCAGAGTGTTCTTTAAACGTTTATCATGCTCTTCTCCAGAAGCACCATGTATTATCACATCATCCATGATGCCATCCACTTGATTCTAGTAGGATTCTGGAGCGGAAGTTATTCTGAATTGAAGCCTTTTATAGCAATATCTCCCAAAAGGATTCATGAAGGTTGTCAACAGTGCGGATCTCTCAGTCAGCCTCACTTGATGAAATCCTGAGTTAGTGTCTATCTTCAAAAAGATCTTAGCACCAGCTAACTGACCTAGAGTGCGATCAACTGTGGGAAGCATGTGATGGTCCCATTGCACAGACAGATTCAAACGACGTAAGTCCACACACATCCTGACATCCACTCGAGGCCTAGGCACTACTACCATATGAGCACACCAGCATGTAGGCACATCGACGTTGGTGATGACACCCAATTCTTGTGGTGTGGTGACTGTGTAAGGTATGGCACCTTCACATAGTTTGATGTTGCACTCGCCCTTCATTTCACCTAGACCTAGGGAGAGTTCTGGGAACTTAGACTTCACCTCTTCAGTTGTTATACTGCTACAAAGCTTCACCAGACCCAAAACTGTTCACTTGCATTGCAGCTGAGAAGTGAATGTGTATTTCCAGAGAGAGCATACACCTTGTCCTCTTAGGTCTTGTCTCTCCACTCGAGCTTGACACTGAAGCAACCAAGAACGTCAAGTTCACTCTGGATTCCATGACGGATCCTCTTGGTTTGCAGTTTGTTGGGGAAGTACTTGTTGTACAGTTGTTCAGATACAACGTTCACGTCAGCACCTGCACCCACTTTGGCTGTGACCTTTGTTTTGTCCATGAGTATATCGACAAAGTGGTTTTCTCTTTGGTTTGAACTGGTACCATTAACCGAACCCAAGAACAGTGATTCTTTACATTCAAATGCATCGATCGAGTAGGTGACGTCATCATCTACAGTTCTGACGTAACTATGAGAGCTGCACACTGATGAGTAGTATCCACGTCTCTTGCACGTGTTGCAGATAACATTCCTAGCTGGAAGGCTCTTCTATCATGTGCGTCTGCCACAATATGAACAGCTGTCGTTTCGTCAACTATCATTCCCATTGGGTGCCTGGCGAGCATGACTAGGAGGTTGACGAGAGGGCTTATCTCTATTGGTTGCCTTTGAATTGTGATCTTGAGAATGGCCTGTAGTCTTCTTCTTGAGATAACCAACAGCAGCAGGTGTTTCTTCTTGTAGAGATTTAGCATGTAGCTCACTCATTTCAGCAGTTCGACAAATATCAAGGGCTCTCTCAAACGTTAGATCATGTTCTCTGAGAAGTCTAGATCATCACTTATAATCCCAAGCACAATCCGATCTTTAACAAATGAATCACGTAACTGACCAAATTCACCAAGTTGCGCTTTTGTTTCTAATGTCAGTGTAGAAAGTATCAAATTTCTCTCCTGGAGCCTGGTTTCAACTTCAACACAAATCTATCATGTGTAGTGTTCTTTCTTGGATTACAATAATCCGTGAATTTCTGCAGAAGAACTCCGACTAATTCATGATCTGTCTCGTTTTCAAATTCAAAAGTATTATACACTTGTCTGGCTTCTTTTACAATAACATGTAGAAATATACTAGCTTGAATTTTCTCAGGTTTCTTTTCCAGTCCGCTAGCAATTGAATAAATTTCAAATTCTTGTCTAAATGTTCTGAAGTTTTCAGCAAAATTTCCAGTCAATTTAAGTTCTCAAGGTGGTTTCAAATTATTCATTAGAACTCAAAACAACACAAGTTAACAGTCTGTCTATACAATGTGCGTAATGAGAGAGCACTTCAAAGAGACGAGTGAGACAATGTTGGAAGTCAAGCGAGAAAAGCGTGCAAAACGTGAGCCAGTGAAGCCTTGCGCCAGGACGATGACTGCATGCGCGAGAGGTAACCCACATAAGGCAAACTCCAGGATGATTATTCACTTTCGTGTTATGTACTATAAAATACTTGTGTGTTCCGACGGACGATGATTGGCAAGCCACTTGACATTTTGAAACAGTTCGTTTTGAGTTCAAAATAAATTTCGAGCACCATTTTGGTTTGATGTGAGGTCCTGTTTTGACACAATCCCACTTCTAACACCATGTTACAGTCCGTTTGATTCCATCTGAGGCCGATGAATTGCTCACTAACTCAAAATCTAATAATTGCAACAAAACCAAAATGTGCACGGCGACATGAATTGGACAGACCAACTCTGATGGTTTGTCTCATAAGTTTGGACACCCGAATAAAAAAAATGTTTAACAAACGATCATCATATTGTTGACATTTCTCGCCATCCCAAACCAGGCTTCAGAAACCTGCAACAGTGACTCCGATTGAACACCCAAAACGGCTTTTGAGATGACCCCCATATACGGAGCACAGATTGTTCATTACAGGCTGTTCCATGAGCGACTGGTCCTCCCTGGTATGGGATGGCGACAAATGTCAACAATATGATGATCGTTTTTTAAACAATTTTTTTATTCGGGTGTCCAAACTTATGAGACAAACCATCAGAGTTGGTCTGTCCAATTCATGTCGCCGTGCACATTTTGGTTTTGTTGCAATTATTAGATTTTGAGTTAGTGAGCAATTCATCGGTCACAAATGAAATCAAACGGACTGTACGTTAGGTATTCCTTCAAAATCAGGACGGACGCAGGAGTGTGTTTGAGACACGTTTATTCATGAGGGCTACATCATGACAACTGTAGTTGTCTCCCTTTGTGCATACCACTTCACGAACCACCCCACGAGTCTCTCTCAACAACACAAGCATCTGAGTACCGTTCCCCACGGCGTCGCCAGACTCTCTCTCTCTCTGCCATCTGCTGTTGAGATACAGTAACGGCTCTCGTCTGAGAAGAGGACTCTTCTCCGCTGCTGGTGGCACCAATGCTGGTGCTGTGTTGCCCACTGAAGACGGTCCCGGTGATGACGTGGTTTCAGAATGGGTCCTCGGTGTGGCCTGTGACAGTGGAGGTGTCTGCTCGTCAATCGTCGAGCCACGATGTCCGCACGGTGTCGCTGGTGTGTCCCAATGATCTGTCGAGCAGTTTCCGCAGCAGTATCAAAGCGATCTTGAAGATGCTGTCGCACAATCTGAAGATCCTGACGTCGGGTGCCGACCCTTGGTCTTCCACTACGTGACCGGTCTGGTACTATTGCTGGAGCTGTATATGGTCCTTACGTGGACTTGAAATGCATTGGCTACTTGCCGGGCGGTTTGTCCAGCTTGAAATCATCCAAGGGCTTGGTGTCGCTGATTTCTTGTCAATCTTGGAATGTGGTCGCAATTCAGTGACGAATGAATGTGATCCGATCTGAGTGGATTTTTATAGGGCAAATAATGGGGGAACGCATGTGCATTTCAAATTGCACGGAACTCACGTGCATCGGGTTACCATGGCCGTTGCCGTGATGCGTTTGGGCGATCGGTTTATTGTCATCTGTTTGGTTTTTTAATCATCAAATTTCATTTTTCTGCTTTGAAGCTTTGACAAAAAGTACCTAGATAATTAAATGACAAAGTTTCATGCAATGTTTTTTGAGTTACGTTTCTTTTGAGGCTCAGTATATTACACGAAACTTTAAAGTGACACAGCGATTCGCCTTCATGCGAATACCTTAATTTAAAAAGTCACCCTCTTGTGAAGGCCCGAATACAGAGATAGGGGACGAAGGTATGTACGTATGGTCTTCTTCAGGTCGGAATTATGCATAGGGCTATTGTGAAGGCAATACATTCTCCAATTACCACCTGTCACAAGGCCTGTCACTGATACGATCTAACGCAATTGGTGCACGAAATAACGTTCAACAAATTATCTACTCGATCCTTTGCTGTTTGTTCTCTGGCATTCATGGCATTTGGCATGCTTACTTGGTGCAAACTAATTAATTACAATTCGTTCCTAAACATATCATAAAAACTAAATAATTTGATCAGTTACAAGAAATTAGTGATTGAATGGTTGAATACATTTTCATTTGAGATCAAGTAAAAATATTTGAGAGAGAACTCAAAACTAATTTTATAACGCAGAGGATTCGGGGAAAAATACATTTGAAACAATGGTTCAGAGAAAAAAACATTACATTTATAAGTAAATAAAGCAAACCGTATCACAATAGTTTGTCTTAAACATATTTATTTCCGAAATAAATTTGAAACTGAATTGACAAACAAGCCGCAAACTTATTGGAAAGTCTTTCCAGAAAACATAATACAATTATCAACAATGACATTGTGTTTTGAGTATGTAGCACATAAATATGGTCCCTTATCAACATTTAGGCATTTCAATGAGGTTTCTGAAGTCTAATCAATATCACCAATCATTGTCAGTCCAATATTCAGATATTTAAACTAAATCGGCCAGATTAAAGTTCTGGTACAGTTCGTTTCGCCTGCAGTGTTGTCACATCAAGTTAGGAACCAGGGATTGGAGGGGTCGAATATATTTATTAAATACAATGAGCATATTTAACATATCATAGTGTAGTCAACAAGTAATATTCCTTAATACATGCAGAATAATATTCCTTAATCTGTACTGCAGCAGCAGACGACCAAGCACTAGGTTATATCATGGCCAGATATTTACACTATTCTTTCATGTCATGAGAAAATATATTTCTATATATCTCGATTTTACACTTTTCCCTTTCCTCTGGACATATAATTATTATTCATTTGTTGTTGCTACTTTTTAATAATGATAAGGATGGTGTAAAAGAGTGGATAAATAGAATTTAAAGTCATTAAGAGAAGCTCTAGGAAGTCTTGCAGGGAAAGTTGCATCTGCACTTCATGGTATATTCAGAAGTATTGTCTCCTGGCTCGAGACTTTATTCGCTGAGACTGCTACTTAGCTTAATCAAAACTATTTATCCAAATCATGAATAAACCTGCCGCAATTCCACCTACTCTAAGTGTTGTTTTCTGATCGATATGTTGTTGATTTTGAGTAACCGTATGTGGTGTTCGTTCAATTACTGAATGTGGTTGAGATATTACTTCTGTGTTTGGCTGAATTACAGCAGATGGCTGTGGTTTGACTATTCCTGTCTCACCCGTGCTTGGGTGAGTTATTAAGACAGTGTTACTATCTGAATTGATACCTAGTGTTTGTTTATCAGTAGTAATTACATTTTTTGTATTATAACCTACCACTTGAACAATCTTAAGTTCCATGTTACTCGGTGTCATATACAGACCTGTCCCAAAAACATAGTCTACTTTACCACCAGCATACTGTAGAGCATCTTGATATGGGTTGTTGGCCGAAGATGGATCACAGGTGACGAAATAGCATCCTCTACGTTTCAGCAAACTGCTTTTGTGCAACAAATGCTGCGAATCCACCAATAATGTTTGTACGTGTTTGCGCCTGAACCCTAACAACAGCCCATACATAAGTTCTGACTGAGTCATTAAGTCTTTCAATACCGGGGTGAGTAATATCTTCTGATTTATTTAAAATGAATTCCAAGCATTTTCAGCATCTTGTGGTTGCTCAACCTGTCGAACAACTCCACCCTCAAAGTTCATATGATCATCTCTCCACTCGTTACTCGAGAGAGCAATGTCCTATCGAAGCCAACCACCTTTCAATAAACTATTGCTGACTCCTTGAACAGAGCGTGTGCCACTGTATGGGATACCAAGGCCATGATTAACTCCATGCAGACAGCAATCTAAATGTGTTGAAATAGCAATTTCACCATACATATGTTCATATGCCCCTTGATTGTATTGATTATTTGATGGATTCCATCCTGTGGTAATGGTTGACTTATATCTGCAAGGATACGTCTAATCTGAGTATAATATAATAAGGATTTTTAAACCGATTCAACATATTGTTGATGTGAAATTCGTCATTATCAATAAATAGGACAAACTGAATAGGTTATACAGACAGGTGTTCAAAAGTCCCAATGGTCATGGATAGTCGTTATGTGTTTTATGTCGTGTTCATGTCGTCATTTCAATTAGGCAGGCACATTCTTGGTATTAATAATCGTGTATATGCTCAAACACTTTTTGTTTTCACATTGTCAATTCATTGTCAACTCAAGGCCGTGGACACATTCTGGTTCCACTAGACGGTTACTGTAAAATAACTTGGTTTATCAGGGTTGTGTTATGTACTCCAAGTTGTGGGGAAAACTGATGAAACATATGGCTGACATAATGAAAGCTTGCTGATCCTTTGTTTCTCGTTGTACTAATGACTCTGATTCACTGATTGTGGCCAAATGGTAACAGCAGCCTCTGTCTCGCTCAGAGACAAACATCAACACATGGAGGTCAGGAAGTTATGTAACCGTCAAGGCAATGAGAGACATGTGTTGGAAGGAATAGCCTTGCTGTGGACTTCTGACCAGAATAATTGGAGCGCCATTTTATCTCATTTTGCTGTGAAACTTTCTGTTTAAATATGTTTGTCCTATGAAGTAAGACGACTACGTCACTATAATTTACAAGCTTCGGATAATCGGGCCACAAAAGATAGATCTCATGTGTTAACAATGAAGACCAAACACAAGGAGACATTCCTTGGTTAAAAAATAACACCCGCTGCAAAGACCTTGACGTACAACTTGTGTGCAGATGTTTCTACCACTACATGTTCGTGTAACACGCATTTAAGAAACAAAATCATATCTGGAAGATTATTTTGGTATGAACTGCATGTCACCATAATACACGTCAACTTATGAAAAATCGTCAGTTATATGTGTGCATAAAGTTAAACTGAAGACACAGACATTGTTCAGGTTTTAAGTCTGTGTTGTAGTTATGAATGTAGGACACTGAAATATAAATAATCAGTCAGGCGTTGTGAAGGGTAAAATAATTTGGAACAAGAGGTATTTTACTGGATTTGGTTTCCAAGATAATTAATATACATCACAGATATTGTCATAAGGACAAAAAACAACATTTTAGCCAAATATAGGAAGAGTAATCCATGTCAGCATCTGTGCTATCGGTGTTTATGTAAGTTGTTACGGTGGATTTGTATCACAGCATGAACTCAACAGATCATTATTATATCCCAGTGTTTTTTTAGAGTTATTTAATTGCATGTTCCTTTTTAAAACTTACAAGGCTCTTGTAAACTCACACACACAAACAAACACACATTAACGCGCGCACATACACACCAAGATTTGAACATTGCACAGCACCATTGGCAGATCCCGATTGCAATTTTAATCCATATATAAAGTGAGCACAAGGCGTTCACCCGAAACTCCCATATACGACTACAATCACATTGCAGAGAAGTGTTAGTTTGCTAAAGTTTGATATAATTCCTTTTATATTGATGCATATTCGTATCAGATAGACATGTATTCTATCCGTAGAAAGGCGGTCAAGTCTACCGTACAATTCACAGTTACAATTAATTTATCAACTACCTCGGAACAAAATGAAATGTTTCATCCTTTATCCTTTCAAAATTGAGGAGCCCCCATGACGTAAATATTTTTAAAATAGTTCTCTTGTCTCTGTGCAATAATGAAATTGTCTTATTTATCATTACTTAAATTGAGACAATGTTATCACAAGGCCCATCTGCTTACTGGGATAGATTACAGCCTCGGATGAAACAAACCATGACCGGTATTTTCAAAATTGTAGTTCTTAGTTTGTACGGCCTCAAAGCAGTGGCGTGGGGGAAATTCGAAGCCCGTAAAAAAAGAACATGATATATCAATAATACGTGTCTTGGAGTCAGATATGGATCTATGACAACGTGTTATTGTATTATCGTATGGTAATATAAGGTATTATTCTTTTCATATCGACACCAGAATGATTTTGTTGCTATATTAGTATCAAAATAATTTAGATATTAGTTTCAAAAATAATTTAAATGTAATGAAGACTTATTTAATCACAAATCTCCTGGTGTTTATGAATATAAGATAACTAACATAGGAAATCCTAAATGTGTCATATATACAATAAAGAATGTCACCAATTGTAAAATCATGATTAAAGTAAGCATCAGTTCTAAAAATTGGAAATAATATACATTCGAGCATAAAAAGTTTAGTATCTTCAAATGGGTCTCCACATGGACAAGACGGATCGGGAAAGATTTGCCATTAGTATCGTCGTACCTTATTTCACAATTGCAAGTTGTCTGTTAACATACTTAAATCATATGAACTATATGATCGTTTATGATACTGTGTCATAGCCTACATGAACACACAACAAATTTTCAGTAATTATATGAAGGTGATTTCATGAACATCATTTTATCCACAGCTTATTCTGTTCAGTTAGTTTAACTCCAACGGAAATGTTCATGCATTAATGTTTTATGAAGTGATGTACAAACGTAGATTTGTACCCTTGGTAAATGCATATAGCTGTACATCTTCCGTATTTGCAAACAGACAAAACGATAACTTGTTACACTGAAGCAGATGACATCTTTACTACCTTTACGTTACAAAAGAAACTGAGCATATTCTATCCCAGTAGATGGAGAAGAGGATAATCCCATTGTTGTTTGGTCAGTTAAGAGAACTGTTACGTGAGAATCATTTGCCAGACATTCTCATTCACAACAAACCAAATACGAATTTAAATATTATATTTACTAAATAATGCAGTCATTATATATGATAAATACGCATAAACCACATAAAGGCATATTATTTTATTATGTAGGATACATTGCCACCAGCCTACTCTAATTGGCATATAAAAGTCAGCCAAGCATCATCTACGTAGATTATAGTTCCATCGATCGCGACGTAGAGGTTACTTTCATCTACGTAGATGATACATTTTCTTAGACCGTGGCCCTAATACGCTTACTCAAGGTAGCAAACATGTATGAGATGAATATATCAAATCAATACCTTGCATACTTGATATGCGTGTTTTAGTGCTGACATTGATTTAATTTTGTTGATATGACTCATGTCATTAGTATTGTTAGTGCTGTAAATAAACATATGAGTAACAGTTTGTGGTGTTCTTTCCTTACTGGCTGACAAATGGGTGAAGAAAGGGCTGAGTACACTTAAACCGTAGGTAACAGGCATGGTATTAGTAATGAATCAACCATTACTAAAAGTGTCTAACAAGTGGGATTTCTGACAGATGAGAGGACAACAAATTTACGGGTCACCAATTCTCTAACAATGAATGTAAAGACACTGGACAACAGCGACCACCGGACTTTGCTAAATGGTGACGGAAGCCAGACAATTAAGCGAGAGGGAAACGGTACGGTCACTAGACCGTGACTGTACTGTTTTTCTCCTTTTTTTCCAACATTTAAAATATTGGGTTCACGTTTCTTTGTTCTCACATATGTTGATACATTTGCCATCAAGGCTCATATGCTGTTTCAAAATCCAAAATTCAGAGTGATATTTATGAAAAGAAAAATTGAAATAATACAAATATAAATTCCTTCCAGGTGAAGGCTATCACTTGAAATCAAATTAACAAAGCAGATTTTAGTCAATGACACATCTCTTGGGGTTGAAGTTCATCTCTGTCACCATTCTATGGTATTTCTGGAAAGGAAAGTTAACTTACAAAGTTGTGATATACGTGAAAGCCTTAATGTTGCTGATGAAGCGCAAAGATATAAACTCTAACTGACTGCTCAGTAACATTCATGTAATGTTAGTAATATTCAAATAAGTGTACTTGTTCTAGGTGTGTGTGTGACGTGGAAACATATATATAAGCGTATAGAAGAAACGTCAACAAACTTGTAACTATGTATAAAATAATAAATAAGCAATGTCCTTCATATGTAACTGATCTTATACCACCAGCTGTGTCACAGAAGGTCAATTATAATCTCAGAAACCGCCATGATTTTGTAGTTCCATTTGCACGGACATCTACGTTTAAAAGGTCTTATATTATAGATACATTAAGCCAATGGAATAATCTATCATCAGGAATCAGGGATAGTCCGTCAATATCGTATTTTAAAGCTGTCGCATCTGAGCAGCCTATATCACCACCTATGCACTATCATTGCAGTGAGAGATCTACAAACATATTGCACACTAGATTGAGACACAAATGTAGCACACTAAATTCCAACCTGTTTCGTGTTAATTTATCTGATACTATTTCCTGTAAATGCGGAGCTCCTTGTGAAAATCCATTCCATTTCTTCTTCGAAAGTACCTTATATGATGATATTAGGGAGACATTACTGACAGCTATCGTTAATATTGGAGGACAAAACACTCTACATAGTATTCTTTTTGGTGATCCAAACGTTTTAGATGTTTTCCTGAATACAAAAATATTCTTGTCTGTACACAAATTTATAGAAACGACTAACAGATTCAGTAGCTAGCATATTATTGTTTCCAAACTGTAAATCAATAATATTGTTAAATCTATATACAACACTAACTTGTACATGTATATTATTAGCATATGTATGAGATGCACACTGTCTTAACTTTCCAGCACATTGTACATATCCTTCATATCAGCACTGTATATAAATTTATATTGTGCACTATGTTTCCACAATGTGATGCTTCAACTGTAAATCGTTAATTTTCATTATGCAATATTATGTATAACTGTATATAGGGAGAAGGCGGTAATAAGTGCTGCACTTGTGCCCAAACCCTTTGTCTTTTTGGCCAATACAATATGTTTAATAATAATAATAAACAACCAATGTATTATGATCAGGGTCCATTGGTATCCCTTCAGAAAGTGCGAATCAGGTCCGAACACATTTGTTTTGTCATGTATCACGCGCTATACAATCGAACCTCTCTTATCCGGTCAATTGCTTTTTCTAAAATGTTGTCCGGATAAACGAGTTTCTGGATATCCGAATACATTGTTAACTGACCAGAAGTCCTTCCTCTGCCTCAATTCTACCGAGGCGTATGTGAAATGAATGGCAAAAATATGATTTATGAAGGATCGACCAATAACTAATAAAATACATTGTGCTGTACAGACCTACGCAGCATGCTGTGACAGCGCACTGCATTATTGAAACGGCCGAAGAAATGCATATGTAGCCTATTTTAGACTATGAACTTGTTTTGTGTACAGATACAACGGCGAGGTTAGGGCAACCTGACACACATGAGCATTAATAGCCATGTTTACCTGTTCTAGTTGACTGCCAAGGTTGAACTCATTCATGTGTGAAAAATGCTGTCGAGGCATCTGTACATCTTCTTTGTCGAATTGCATTATAAAAGTACATCAAGATGAGACATCATATACATTCATATATATTTGTTGAGCACGAAACCATGAAGTGTAGCCAGAACATTTCCTCGAAACTATGGGCCATGTAGCTTCAATATCTTAATAAATTATATCACTGAACAAGGTGTATTCAGTAAACAAAGTTCTGAAGGGTTGTATTTCCTTCATCGAACACACTATGTGTTCATCACAGATTGTAACGGATTACGGGTACGAACGAACTAGCAATTGTTTGGCAGGTAGGTTTGGTTAAGATTTGTTATCTTGTTCTCTCTCTACCCTATACTTCCTTAATCACAATCTAAATCCCAAATAGACTTTCGGGCCTAACACTGTGGCGATTTTAGACCCTTTGTTTCTGTATTTACTTGAACTCATTTTCTCTAATGTTTACATCATCTCATAAGACTAAGTCATCAATGATGTAAAAGCTGTATGACATGTTTCTTTTGAACAGTTTATGAAGCTAAACAATGTCCAAGTGACTTAAGCCCAAAATACGCGCTACCCATTTGATCGACGTTTGCATGTGATTTTTGGGGAGAGGAGGTGCTAACTACTACTTAAAAACAGAGATCATATTAGATTACTAATGAGATGGTGATAAGGCTCAGGTTATGAAACAATCCGAACTCACAGTCTTGAATTACTACACAATACACTGCCTGGGACCCCAGCCTCAATGGCTACAGTGTGCAAAGATTGTTTGTGAATGAGATAAGCTATATTGTTAGATTTAGTTCTCAGGATATTAGTTCTTGAAATGCATGACGTAGCAGTCCCCTTATGTACTCAATATATGCTATTTCAGTATCCAAATATCTTCAGGCGACATTTTCCAGACAGTGGAAAATATTCATCCGTATTCCAACACAATATTTACAAGCAAATGAGGAAAAGAGACAAACAATTTCTGTGATGAGTGAAGCACCGTGTGTGTGTGTGTGTGTGTGTGTGTGTGTGTGTGTGTATACTTATTGCCACTTCCACGCTATATATTGTATATAGCGCGTGGAAGTGGCAATAAGTATGGCACTTGTGCCCCATCCCTTTGTCTCCTTGGACAATAAAATATATTTGGAACAAATAAAAAAAAACCACACACATCATACCATATTACATGTCTCTTATTCCTGTGTGTAGTATATTAGATACACTGCCAAAAACAGAACAAGTATGTGTGTAGACTTTATGGTCAAGTGCACAGAGCGGATTAACAGTGACAGTGACAAGTGACATGTGACAAATTCTTTATTTTTGTCTCATCGGAGATACAGGTTGTAGGCATATACATTATTATAAAGGTACACTATAAAGTATCTCTGCCACCCACGATGTGGGTTATGAGAGACCATACATAATGCATAGTAAAACAAATTGAGTTAAAACATATAAAAAGCAGTATAAATATATATGGTGTTATTGGTAGTGAGATTTTCTTCGAACAGCCATTTCGTAGCACATACTACCTAGTGTTGAAATAATATTATAATCATTTAGAATATATACAAGCTCAATATTATCACTTAAGTTAGAATAAGTTAGAATAACGTCCCAATTCAATCTCGAGCTTCATTGAACCGCATCTTAAGATGATAAAACCGACCTTTTATAACGGGGAAGGAGGACTTAAGGCTCTGTATAAATAGCTGTTTTAAATGTTCTATAGGTTCTCATTTTCAGTTGGGGGTGATTGCATTGGATTCTTTATTATAATCACTTGAAAGTGTTGAAATCGATTTGTGCTGAGCTCGGATTGGTTTGTACGGGATGCCGCGAAGTGATTTGTAACATGCTCTCGTGCGTGTAGCATATTAGCCAACTGAGTGGATTGCACAGAAGATGAAAGCTATATCATTATCACCTAAATGTGTTGAATTTGGTTTGTACGGTTTTATTGTACGGTATACATTGTTATAATGTAAATTCTCCTCGGAAAATCGCGTTTTTTAAAACAGTAGTCCTCGGAAAAATCATCCTACGCGTAAAAATATAAAGAGCTTTTAGCACCAAACATACCTTTATTATTATTCATAACACAATACTATTATTGTCTGATCTTAAGTTTCCGGACATCATACGTTTTCTATCACGAATACTTGCACTATAACGAGGGGTGTGGCATCACACAGAATTTGTAAATACTCCGATCATGGCTTGTTTTTATGATAACGTTGTCTTTTATAAATGAATGAGATGTTTTACAGTTGTTCATGTGAAAAGACTATGAATGTTTATTCAGCGTCTGAAAACTCATAACACGGGGATATATGTTGTATTAATGTCTTATGTTTTACAAAAGTTATGTAAGTACAAGGTAAGCTTTTCTCAATATGCTTTAACATGGGAAAGGGTCAGACATTGCACGTTTGTAGCAGTATTGCTCGCACACCTGGCGGGTGCGCTGAAGCTATTCCCCATTTTTGACAAAGTACTGATTTAAATTTCGAAATTTTACTGCATCCGACATCTTTGTTTATTTGACTTTACTTTTGCCACTGACTTATTACATTTGTTGGTATGAATATTGTCCAAACGGCACGAAATTGCTAAAAATGCAATGTTTAAAATATTTCTGGGGGCTCAGTCAACAAAATACGACTGTAAATGTATTGTACAACCGATGCAAGAAATTAACAAAAGATGTTACAAATCCAAATTATGAACATGTGGAATATGAATAATAATACCTGTACTTTTTAGAACAAGAAATTTACACATTGACGTATTCAGATGTAATTGATATTTTGCTTTACTTATATAAATGCGAATTGCATTTATTGTGTTTCTTCATCTACAATTCCACAAGGCACAAAACTTGCTTACATTTAAAACAAATAATACCCTGGTTATTGCGCAAAGAAGAATCCAGTACCAATGAAAGTACCAAAGTAATCATATAACATATCGCAAATCATTGTTGTTAACAATCAGGCCGTCAACATAATGACGGTATTAGTGGGCACATCGTAGCATTTGAAGTTAAAAAAATGACAACTTCATATTTATACTCATATAAAATGAACTCTTGTACAGTAACTGGGTTCATGCTTTCATTGGCAGCTTCATGATATATATTGTGTATGATTAAAATAGATGAGAGAACAACAGTATCGCTAAATGATCCCCCGTGCCGTACCATTTCTAGGAAACGAGTGAACAGTTTGGTATCAAATGTTTGGTTTCGCAAGGTTCGTAAAACATGGTATTACACATAGGCTCGTTTCGTATTTTATTAATCGCCTCTTTTATGCAAACCCAATTATCGAAAACGAACGGAGAATTCCATGCTTGTTTTTCTGCGTGAGGGAAGATGATTTATATAATGTTTTCTAAATTAGACATTAAATTATCGTTCCAACAGAATTCAGAAATTACATATGTTAGCAGTTTGGGAAGTTATACACAGCATCTTGAAAGTGAACAAACAGAAGAAGAATAGTTTATTTATGTGTCACTATTTAGGCACCCAACCACTTAAGCTACTAAGTAAACAATGTCATTTAACCCTCAATTACTATTAGTTAATTAGTATAGTTAACCTGCAGTAAACTGTATCTCTTCGCGTTTAAATAAGGATTGATCCCTTGTGAGTTGTTGGTGAGACATGTCAATTAATATCTGGAAGTAAGGGATTAGCCTTAGTCACTATAAATTAACATTCACTGCAACACAATAGTTTATCCATCATTATGCCTTTAATAAGAAAGTGAGAAAGATTACTAAACATTGAATAATACATAACGGGCCGTTAACATTGTTTACCCAGGGTTTACGGAATTTTGTAGACCATTTTCTAATCCAACAAAGAAGTCTATTTGGATCGACCGCTTGAATTCGCCGCCCAAAAACGAAATATTTCAATATACTGTTGTAAGTGGGCTTGTCCATCCTAATTCGCCACGGACTGATAGATTTGGAGTTTTGGTAATAACCGCAAGCAAGAAACGAGCAGCTCTGTTTTGAACAGAATTAATACAGCTGAATTGCTTGAGGCCCCTGATTGCTGAACCGTTCGAAAGTATTGGCTGAACAAGATTATCATACAGTTTATCAAAAACTGAAAATTACATACCACCCACTAATTTAAATTTACAGATAAGAACACCAGGAGCTCTATTTCACTGCAAACACGAAAACGTCGTATTTTTTCCTATATGATCATTGGACGGAAAAACGACTAAAAATTCATTAAAATTGATTAATTGGTTAGCGTCTAGAAAGTGTCCGGAAAATCGTCTAGTTTTTCAAGCGTAAAATGGAGGGAAAAACTAATGCTTTTTGCTCCGCCTTGTACAACTGTTAACGGTCAATCAGAGGGCGCTGGTCCCCCGACGCATGTGATGCCCAAGGCTTCCTTTCAAAAGCATTAGGTTTCGTATTTCTGGCATGCCTTGCTCTAGTTTCAGTCGCGCGCAGTGCAGTGAGATTTGCTGATAAGCCAGTTTTAGGATATTTAACATGTTAATGGAATTCAGACACGCGCCAAGAAGTCAAACCAAACCATGTTACTATGCACAGTTACCTCTATCGGATAATAGGTTGTGTTTCATTTGGTTATAACAGTAGCTAATTTTGTAATGTGATGTTTACACGATATACAGCTTTTCCATAGGACGAGAGGTGGGTCACATAACGTTTTTCACGTGACTGTATTCTTGAAATTACGTAAACACTGACTACTTCCACATTCCTGGGGAAAACCTTGGGAATTCCCCAGTGCGAATTCATACAGAAACGTTGTTTATCATCATTTAGACCCTTAAAACTTTGAACGTAGCATCTTAGCATACTCTGGGATAAGTCATAGAGTTTGGTTGCATTCCCGTTCAAGGATACCCTCGCCAGAACCCATCCTAGAGAAAAGAAATTCCAAACTATCGTAGTGACAATCTACAGCAATCTATGAATTTACCTTAGTATCTATTTGACACATCTTTACAATCACCTTTCAATGATCAGCCAATTGATCAGTGATGACAAAGGCTTGAAATCGCCACAGGTTAATTAACAACTTCGGAAATATCTTCCGTCACGTTTATCGTGTCGGCCATTTTGACGTCTTGTACTTGATGTAAGTGTATTACGACGCTATGTCATTGTGATTGACTTACTGAGGTAGTTCTTAACATACCTTCTCATCTAGTGAGGATATTTTTTGGAATACATTTCTTGTAAACAAACTAAAACAAATGTTCCTCGCTTTTGGGGGAACTATTTTATTCTGGAATGGCCTATTAAAGCTAATAGTAAGTCAAGGCTCCATGAGTGTATATGATCTGTTATTATATGTGTTTTACAAATACTGTTTTGGGCGTTGATAAAATATACTGACGCAAGTATATTCTAATCAATTGGATAATTGAATATGCTTTATTTTACATATTACATAACATCACTACACAAAATCTGGACAGTTGCAGTAACACACTACGGTTATCGCATTAAACACCACTTTGAAAAATATTGATTCTGTCCATGCCCCAACATGAGCCTCTATTATTCAAACGCTCTAAAAGGTCTTGTATTTGCTGAACTGAAGCATCTAATGATGCACTTATAGAATCAGATTCAGTTAAAACTTCTTTGTTTCCCCTGAAATAAGGTTCGGTATATTCAACGCTATCATCTGCATTATTTTTACTTAATGACATTTTAACTGTTAGCTGGCATTTTATACTATTTACATCATCTAACTCCTCATAAACTTTGCTTAAATAGGATGCTTTTAACATCATTAACATCCATGTTGGAATTAATATCCATCTTCCAACCTCTTAGATATTTACCGACGGCATGATCTGTGGGTACAAATCTTAACTCTGTAACAACTGGTTGATTATCATTCAGTAGAGCAATCAATTCAGCTTTTCTCATTCGAGAATAATCTCTCAACCTACGGTTTCTCGCTTGAGTTTTGAGTTCTGTAACAGTCTGGGGTTTATTGTATTCCAAACCAAGTAAGGTAATTGATTCAGCATTTCTCATCCAAGAATAACCATGTACACCTTGTTGTTTTGCCAAAGCTTTCAGCTCTCTGACATAAACCATTGTGATAAATACATGTGAACTTCTATTAATTCTACCAAATCTATTTCTCTCATTGAGGTAATCCTCCTTTCTCTCATAGTGAGTGAGTTGGGTTTAACGCTGCTTTTAACATTATTCCAGTTATATCACGGTGTGTCAGCTTAATGTGGGAGGAAAGCCCGAAGTGATGCAGGTCTCAGGCGTTTACCACTTCGGTGAAACCCACGAGCATGGGTATGGTGCTGACAAAACCTAGAAACATAATTGGGGCAAACTGGGTTTCTGGTGTGCCAAAGGGACGCAACTCTGCAAAGCAAATCACCTTAGACGACTGGACCACCTGTGACCCCCTTCCTTTCATAAATAATCTGGAACTGTTTCTTATCAGCGCCGTGAGCCTTGCATAAACAGTAACAACCTTTGACCCCAATCCCCAGTACAGAGCATGTATAGTTAACGTGACCTTTTCTTATTGCATTTGCATGTATCCCACAAAAAATCGTTCATACAACTCTTACCACATTTTTGGAATTGGCCAATGTGTATGAATTTACATCTAAATGTGCCCTTGGCCATTGTTATAAATATACACTTCTAGTATCAAATGTCTAAATGTGTGTCAGCTGAGTCCCTGCCCGTCATGGCTATTTACACACGTCTAGTATCATATGTTTAAATGTGTGTCACCAGCTCATAGCTAATGAGAGCAGTAGTAGTCACGCCCAGTGCAATGAATGTTATCTTGTGACCTTTCTGACACTCTGACGGTGTATAAAACTGAGTGAGTGTTGGCTTTGTGCCAACTGAGTCAAGTGTCTTTCCGAAAACAAATAAGTATTCACGCATGGCTATTTCAACAACCTTAAATGTTTGAATTGAATACGAAGATCTTCATTGATAAAATCAATCCTCTGCATTCTTTTCCTGGCCTATTGTGACTTGGTTATTTCAAGTTGTTCTAATACTTTATTGTGTTGTTTCGCTCCTCTTCAATGTCTTTCATGTTTGATTCTCTCATAGTAGAGAATAAAAACACACTCCCCGAAAAAGCTAGAGCATTGACAATAGCTCCACCAACAATTATTGCAATTGATGTTATGTTCATAAATAATAATGTTTAATTATTTCATTATGTCTTTTGGGATAAGCTCTTGTTTATTAGCATATCTTACTAGCCGTAGCTAAACCTACATCGATGATCATCATACCAATATCATAACCATTAAAATCTAGCTTGGGTGGCAGTGCTTTAGTTATCATTTTACCTATGCGAGCATAGCCTTTAGCTTGGCCACTAACAACTGCTGAATGATAGGCTGCATCTACCAACATTTTACGGACTGTAACTGGAGGAGTCATGCTCTATAACATAACATAAGGGTTTAACTCTACTTGAACCTCGTCCAATTTTTTAACTGGCCGTGTTTTCTCTTTGCCAGTCTTAATAAACCATACCACTGCTATAACAACTTCCTAGTGCATAGGAAGCCCAAGTTTTAATTCTTTGTGTACTGTATTCAGTATTTGAATTGTGTAGTAGTTTCGCCTTCCTGGCAAAAGCCCCACTTTTACCCGCTGCTGCATTTCTCGGGTTCTTAGTCACTGTCACAACTATTTCATTCACTTGTGGCGTTTCTGCATTCACTTGTGGTATTTCTGCCTCCATTGTTATTAGGTGGGCACATACGTTTAAACTGATAATACTTAGCCGTTATGATAGCAGTGGTAAATAGTGCTAAGAACTTTCAGTATCTATGGTAAAATACACAGCTTACTGCGCTTAAAGCATGTTCAACAAACGGGTCTTTCTCGGGAGATTTGCATAGATACAGACGATTTTCTGGTGGGGTAGGTAGAAACGCACTAGCTACAGCTGTGTATAGTTGTACCAAAGCCTAACTGATTATTTTATTTAAGGTAGCTCCAAGTCTAGACTCATAACTCGCATATAGTTTTTTAATGTCTTTATCGGTCATGTTATCAAGTTATTGTAAGCATTTGGATCATTTTCCACCAGCCACCAAAGCCGCAAGTCTTTCTCAATGTTGTTCTGTAACTACAGGTTCTGGCTCATCTGGAAGCAGTTGTTCAAGAAGTTCATAAAATTCCATCTTTTTGATAAGATACACTAGCCGATATTTAAGTCTAATATAATGAAATATGAAATATCCAATACAGCCAAAATGATAAACTGAACCTCTTTATTTAGATACGTAACTGTATCTGTGTTCACCACGTTTTGTAACAAAAGCCCTATTCATCTAGAAATGAAGTTTTTCCTTAAGTTTGTCACGTAGGGTAGTGGTGTACACAGTTGAAAAATCAAATATTTTATGACAGAATGGAACTTGGTTCTGTCATGCCAAGTCAAGCCAATCCTTTGAGTTTTTGAGAATTCACATGATTAATTAATTGTGTCAAATACTTTCTGTGACTATAAAGAAAGTCATTCCTTGATTGTATTAGGGATTATGGTCAGTCTTTGAAACAGGGATTTGGTGGAACATTTGCTGGACCCAGCTGCAGCAATATATCGCTCTTTGTAAACAAATCTGCGTGTACACTTAAATACATGTGTACACAGTGATAAACTCATTTTACTTTTCAAATATTATGTAAATTTTACAGCCTTAACCTGCTTTTTTATTCTGCAACGAAGAAATAATATTTCATATAGCTAGTAACTTTACACTAATACATTTATGCTGTATATTCTGTGATATATTTTAAGTCTCTAGTAACCCTTAACGGATGGCTCACTTGTATGTGAGTTGAGACTCAAATAAACAATATGTCTGTCTGTCTGTCTTTGAATATATCAACCAACCTGATTAACAACTGATATAACACAATTCTGTTCTCTGTATACACTGCGGTGTAGAACCAATAATATACATTTTCCCCATTTTATAAGCAAACGCATATTTCCAAAATTATTGTAATTACTCGGGATAATATTGATCGACGTACCCATATCCTGATGCGTGTCTAATAAGCGCTGTTTCGATGTATGGCGGCGTTTGAAAGTAGTAACATGCGAATAGGGACGAATGATAGAAACATGTACCACCCTTATCGCACATGCCACATGCACTGTCAGTTTAAGGTTGGTCCGGGTCAGCGCACCAAGCTGGTTAGAGGAAGGCATGATAAATTGAAAAAGATTGCCCATTAGGAGATATGTCAAGTTCCTTGTATAAATTGTTCACATGATGTTTACAAATAAAAGTGATAGGGTAAACACAATTTTTAATGGATAACAACTTCTTAAATACTGTGAGTATTAAATATATATATACACTATTAAAGAAGTTGTTAAAGAAGTTGTTATCCATAAAATTGTGTCTACCTTGTCATCCGTCAACTTCTAAGTAATGCCTATCAAACAAACAAAAATTGATGTTGTTTGACGCATTGTCACAATTGGAACAATGACAATAAAATGTCACGCAATTCAGCAAGGCCTGTATGTGGTATTTTGTACTCCGACGGAGTGAATCCTTCCAACAGCCTTGTTACAGATGGATGTCATTCAGCAGGTTCATTCTTTTGTATTACCAGCCTCTTGGCGCACACTTCAACAGCAGCCATAATTCATTGGAAATTATAGTACTGCATGGTTTTGCATTGTTTCTGGCACTCTGAAATAACTGTCGAAACCTGCATTGTGGCTTGGCTTGGCACAGAGAAGGCACTCTTGGTCTTAAGTGGGACATTGTCTGGTCACAGAAAACATACCGCCAATCTGCATCGTGACATTGTCTTGACCTTCATTGATGATTACTCAAATCCTATACGATGATCGAACGTAGATATTATACCAGTGACCTTGACCTTGGTTACACAAAACCTTCCACTTCGACGACCAAACCTGGGGATGATACCAGTGACCTTGACCTTTCAAGATGGTTACAAAATACCTTATCGCCTCGATAGCACAATATAGAAATACTATTTTCAGGACACTCTTCTCTCGATTTCATGACAGTAATACATTTCAGTGTATGGCTTAATAGTTCGAATTTGGCCTTTGACATGAGCTCCAATTTTTGAAGAGACTATTCAGCATATGAAACAAATATAATATCCCCTGGTGCAATTCAACATAAGCTACTCAATAAAACACATTGACATATAATCATAAATATTCAGCGTCAACGTCAGCGTATAACCAGTCTTAAATTCACTGAAACAGATTCCACTGGGATTAAATGGCAAAATAGCGATGAACATTACATGAATGGATACTTAAAATCAGTGATGACGTCAGGTGTTCGAGAAAAGAGTATGTATAAAAGGTGACTATAAAGGTCCAATTGCGTGGATCGATGCTCATGATATCAATCACTGGATTGTCTAGTCAAGACTCGAATATTTAGAGACCGCCGTCATTTAGCTAGAATATTGCTGAGTGGGGCATTGAGCAACAAACAAACAAACAAAACAAACAAACGTATATGGGCCAGAAAATCCAGTGACACGATAGTGAGTGTACTGATTTTGTTGAGACTAAACTATGTGTTAATTTTGAATTACGCAGACAGTTTTAATGTATCGTCTCATGCATTTCTTTTGAAGTTGGCACAGTAAATTTTAAAATGATACTGAGCAAACTCGGGGACTGCAGCTCACCATCAGAAACATTCGACCCAGTTTATTGTACGATTTCTACTATACCGTAAGCATGTATTCATGAATCACTATCAAATAGTGAGCGTACCCGCCCCACCTCACCTTCTCTGTGACATTGATGTTCTACACAGGCCTCTCACGTCCTTGTCAGTTTGTGGCCTTTTCCTTAGGATAATATGTGCGAAGTTTCATCATCCGACAGTAATTCTCGAGTGTATTCGTAAATAAAACATTTTTTATGCAGTGATTTGTATTGGATATGGAAAGGGTTTTGAAAAAGTTATGAAAAGCCTTCAACTGGCCTATTAAGGTTATGTGTATGATGTCCCAGAGAAATCCAATAAAAGCGACAAAGTCTTTTCCATAATTGTAAGCTAGTTCTGCTAGTTCTGCTAGTGGACATCATTTTGTTCATTGTTGCTTCAAATTTGGAAACTTCCTCCACGTGTCCATCATAAAACCTTTTGAAACATTTACTAAGGCCTTGAATACTGTAGCAGTGATCAACCAATTTTAGCGCAAGCACCGCTTGGTTTAAAAAATAAGTGTGCCTGCGGTCAAATTCTGACACATCATCCTTGAAATTACCAGCTGAATCTCAAGGATGCCTTTCATCAAACAGAGACTGCAAATTAGGAAAAGCTCTAAAAGCAGTGTGTATTACATCGTTTAAACTGAATTAAAGTCATAAACTATTCAATATCGTCACAGGACATATTTGGCAACATGAGTTGAAATTCAAAATCTCAGAACTGTAAACACAAACATAATCAGGGCGACTGAGAAATATACTATTTCCCTCCAACAAATAGAGAAAATCTGTTCATCTGTTCATCTTTCTATCATATTTTAATCAAAGATATCAGAAAGTTCTCAAACAAATATTATCATGCGTATTTAATAATTATTTTTTGACGGTGTTCTTGTAGTATGCCTCTTTCAAGCCAACTCTGCGTTGATCAATAATGAAGTATGTTCAGATTAATGTGCTTTTATTCATCTTCAGTACGGACATTACATGGCGACAACAGATTGTAAACCGTGGAGACAGCTCCGTGGAAATCAGGGAATTATACCAGAATATATATCAAACCAGCAGAGATATCAAATACATTTGTGGCAAATTTTCATTTCGAAATAGTTTTCTGGGAATGTAGATTCCCATTAGTTTGGTTCATTAGTTTGCAAAATTACTGAGCCGTTCCCCCCTCCACCCCCACCTCGGATATTTGCATCTTCTTTTCATCCGTGTTTTCCTTGGTTGCCATTTTGCCTTCCGTGTTTCCCATGGTTACCGTGTTTCCATCGGTGATTCCCATGGTTACCGTGTTTCAACACGTGATCGGCAAAGGTTGGGACGACCAAGAGTAACCATACCCGCCCAAGATCGCTACATCCGACTGTGCCACCTACGTGAAAAGACGACCACAGCCACCCCAACCGCATCCAAAATACCCGGATTGCACAGAATCTCCTATCAGACCATACGAAACCGTTTAAGAGCAGCAGGTCTACAAGCAAGACATATTGAGTCGACAATATCGTCAACAACGACTGCATTGGTGTCGTGAACACAGGGTATGGCCTCAACTACGATGGAGAGATGACAGGTTCATTACTCCGCCATTGAGGGGATGGAAGAGCACGGGTCTACAGACATCGGGGAGAATGTTACGACGGAAATTGCGTACAGGAAGTGGACAGGTTTGTGGGGGGTAGCATTATTATGTGGGCGGACATCTCTCATCATGTTAGGACATGATTGGTCCATATCAAGGGCAATCTTACGGCACAATGATACATCAACGAAATTCTCCTACCACACGTCCTCCCTATTGCAGCCAACAGAAACGGTGTTTTCCAGCATGACAACGCTCGACCGCATACGGATCACAAGAGCCTGTCTCCACAACAGCAACGTTGATGTTCTCCCCTGGCCCTCCAGATCCCCGTATGTAAACCCGAAAGAGCACCTGTTGGATGAATTGGATAGACGGCTACGCCGACGTCAACAACCCTAGACGTTGCAGCAGTTGGCTTTTGTGTTGCAAGCCGAGGGGGCTACCATTTCTCAGGATGTGATTCGCATACTCGTCTCTTCCATGGGCAGGAGATGTCAGGCCGCTGTCGATTCCATCTGGGAACATACGCTTTATTGATGGTAGCTGACCGTCACCTTGGACTTTTCCTATGTACCGATAACTGAGATGACTACAATCACCAAGTGTTCTCTTCGCAAGATTTTGGCTCAATACCTTGTACGATTCCTCGTATAAATGTATTTTCCTACCTCACACAAATCTGGCTTAGCGTTTCAGTTTTTTAGCAGTATACATTATCCATTTCCAAGATATGACATTTCAATCCTCAATAGGAATTAATTTGTTCTTTTGAGCTTTTCAAGTTTGTTACCGTGATTCTTTCGTGTTTTCCTCGGTTACCATGTTTCCATCCGTGTTTTACTTTACCATGTCCCTTTCCGGGGTGTTCTGAAAGGTCGTGTCTGCACAATAAATAAGTTACTATCCCTAATATTTCTTGTCAAATGTATGACTGGACATCGTACATGAACAGTTATGACCTGAGGTACATTGTTAAATAAGCTTTTTTGTATTGCGTGAAACCTTATGTTCATATTTACCACTGAAATCTTAACAGGGAAAAATATGAAAGATCAACATTTCACTGTCATAAACTGTTGTCATGACATTCTTATTTGAGGCAACTAATAAAAATCTCTACTGTGATACTCAGGAGGTGTTGTGCCAGAAAAAGTACTAATTTGATTTAGATTGATCATACATTGTTCTTTCTCAGAACGACTAAAATGTGCATAAGAAAACAAGGAAAGCTGCTATCGACCTGTTAACCCAAATAGGTAATGTTTTCATACATGAGTAACAACTGAAATGGTATGACTTCATGATCCATCACTATGCATACACTGTTGCATTTTGGGCGTTATATCTGATTAGATCCAGAATGAACAGATGCCATATTTACTGAGTGAGCGTCCTTAAATATATGGTAGACTCAGCAGCACCGTCCCCAGCATCAGCATCCACAACCACCTCATAGTGACTGAAACAACAACACGACAACATGAATCGTTTTCTGTCAATGCATCTTAAAATATGTTGTGTGCCATTGTGTGTCAAACTTTGCTTTTAATCCAGTTTTATAAAATGCACCCTGAACAGAAAGAGTTCAATCAGTACTTATAATTGGCCTCCATTGCATTTATGAGATAAGCAAACATTTGATAGCTGTGACAAGTTACACTTTTCTCTGTAACATCATGGATGCGGCTGAAACTGCGCTGAATACTTTATTTGAACAAACAAGTTCAAACTGAAGTTAGTAACGAACTAGCATATTTATCATCTTAAATATCCTGATTGTTTGTCTCACCTGGGCACTTATGGTTTTGTCTATCTCAAGAAAGGCAAAGATGTTCTTCGAGGACTCTCAGGGATGCTTCAGATACCTGCAATGATGGAAGAATACAACCCGCACTGTAAATCGAGTTTAATTTATTACACACCATATGTTGTCTATGTCAAGGATTTTGTCTATGCGCCAATATATAAAAAACCCGACTCTCCAATTCACACGTGTTTACTCAGATGAGGGACAAAAATACCAAACTGGAATTACAGTAGAAACGAAATGCGAATTACGCGAAAAAAATACAAACGAAATGCGATTCAAATATGATGAAGAAAAAATTGAAAATGAACATAGTGGCGCGACCACTTTCTCCTCTTTCTTTAATGTCAATGGTGATCACTAGAAGTGTCTTATTGCATCAGCCACTCTCCAGAACTTTGCCATGCTGGTGGGTGTCGTGTCCTTGTGGATTGTCTGGGCGGCTGCACTGGAACCTGTCTTGGGTTGTTCTGAATCTCATGTTGGACAATGTCTTTGTCCTCATCACTATCCTCATCAGTGCTGTGAGGATTGTCCTTTTCAGTTAAGCCTCTTATTGGCTCATAGTTACCACAGATTCTGTTGACGGTTTGATCGGGTAACAGCAGACAATGGGAACATCGTGAGTTTTTGATCGGAATTGAGTCTTTGTGAACTTACGAAGTTGGCATTTGTCTTTTGCAATGTTGACAACCATGTATTTGTCTCTGGCATTTGTTTTCTCCGTCTCCCCCTTTATATATACGAGATCGCCAATTTGTATGTCTGATCGATCAAACAGAGTTTTGCCATGAGCCTTTGACTTACTGCTATATGGATGGTTGTTAAGGCGGGTAAGATGCTGTTTCATGATGATGTCACGATCATCCATTGGTAGCTGTGCGCCAGTTACTTTGGTCTCGCTGAGTGAATACTTCTCGGGCAGACATTCCACTCTTCCTCAGTCTGCTGTTGAGATTAGCTGTTGCAAGTGCGAGAGTGGATCAAGACAAAGGACCTCCCTCTGATGAGAGGTTTAAGCACTCTAAGCCAAGTTCAGAGATTGCCTTTTCTGCAACAGGATTCTTGTTGGGGTTTTTGGAGGAGCCAATATCAAGAGTTATCCCATGTTTTGACAGAACAGGATCTCTGACCAGAGCCTGAAACCCAGGTGCTGGATCAACTCGTATGATGACTCCACTTTCACCAAGATTGCGAATATCTGTACAGAGACACAGAAGGGCGTCACGTAGTTCGTTATGTCGCTCATTTTCTACAAAACATATGACAGTGAACGAGGATACTGTTTCTCGTAAGACACAGATAAGTTGGCCATATCTTTTCATGATATCAGCTGCGAAGGATGACCCAATGGATGGAGGTGGAGTGGTTGAGCTTTGCGGAAACAACTGTGCTGGAATGGTTTTGAGGGACGCACAATGATGACAGGAGGAAGATACTTCTTGTAAGGCTTTGTCGAGGTCCAAGGCATGAAAGTATCTACGAAAAAGCTGTTTTGTTTGGTAGACACTTGGGTGGCTGAAGCGGATGTGTATAGCAGTCAGCAGACCATGAAGAACTGCTCTTGGGACAACCACACGTTCTCGTACTTGGTTGAAAGGCAAAGTGTCACGCACCACCAAAAGGCCATCTGAAGCAATGCACACTTCATTGAGATATCGATTAACATCTGGGATATTTGTAGCCCTTTTACCGGGTCTCGTGCCTTGAGTTAAGTGAGAATGAGTTCGACGTAAATCTGGACACTCATGTTGTGTGACATGCCAGGCAGTTCTGCTTGTAAAAGGCATGCGTATTCCTCCTTCCATGGGATTTCTGCTACTGTAGTCAGAGGGGATGTTAGTAGCTCCAGCGATGTGTGTAATCAGTACATTGTAGCGACTGATGGTCGACAGGAATGTGGTCACTCGTGAACTGTTTGAGAACTCTCCCCGTTGAAGTTTCTCGTGTGCTTGAACACAGGGACGACTATCAGTGAGGATTTGAGTTTTCTGAGAGGAGGCCATGATGTACGGGGCAAAGTGTTTCACTGAAGCTCCTATTGCTAATGCTTCAACTTCACAGGGTAGCCATGTTACCTGATAATGTTTTAGTTTTGCATTATAAAATCCAGCCAGCATGACCTTGTCATCTCTTGTAGTATACAATGTAGATGCGATTCCATGAGATTTCACGGATGCATCAGTGACAATAGTGAGGCTATCACTAGGTCTGGGTATCGTGATGCATTTGTGATTTTGTAAAGAGTCTTGAGCCTTTTTGAAGGATGTTAGTGAAGTATCAGACCATCTTATTTGTTCAGCCGATGGTCGTCCAGCAGTCATCAAGTCTAGAGGATGGAGAAGATCTGCATTGCCTGGTAATACTCTGCTCATAGCCTTGTAGGCACCAACAAATGAACGTAACCCCTGGATGGTTGTAGGTCGTTAAATCGAAGCAAGGGCAGCTATTCTGTGGCTACTTGCTGTCAATGTACCATTTTTCCACATCCAACCAAGTATTGTGGTAGACAGTGGACAAATGACTGTTTTTGGAGCAGATATGCGCAAGTTGTTTCAGCGGAGAGCATCAAGAACAAGCCTCCAATTTGAGAGAACTTCTTCAGGTGTATTCCCTCCACAAAATCTGCCAGTTTAACTACGAGTCCATCCTGAACAAGGTGGCCTAGAACTCGACACATCAATTCTTCCAGACAGGTTTCCGATCCTGGCATTCCCATTGCACTTCGAGTGTAGACTCTAACGCCCTTATAGGGAGTGACGATACCACAAAAGCGCATAGAAGAGTGAGATAGTGGAATCTGATAAAAGGCTTGCAACAGGTCAGTTTTGATGAGATATTTCGCGTAGGACATTGTCAACATTGGGCATAAGCGCTGGCTGAAGTTTGCTGTACTTAGCAACTTCACCAAATGACGTAACCAATCTGTAGCTGCCATTAGGTTTTTTTACCAGGAAGGATAAGTTGAGATACTCAACGTTGATATTAACTTGTTCTGGTTTGTCAAACACACCCATGTCTTCAAGTTCATCAAACTTGTCTTGGAGGGCATTGAGCATATCTTTGTTATAGTGAGGAAGCCTTCCCTTACGTTGTGGTGAGAGAGAGGGGCCCATGTTGACAACAGCCTCTAGCTTTCCACTTGCACCGTTGTACTTCGACACCTTTGGGTTAAAAACATATTCAAACTCTCGGTGCAGAGCAGCAAACTTATCACATATGTCAGAAGATAGACACCCATCAGGATTGAGACACACAGCAGCAGAGTGTGGACCAGCAGCTTGATGGTGAGTCACAGCTGGACGTGGAGTGTCTTGTGGTGTTTCTGGACTTACAATAGGACCAATTTGACAAAGGTGTTCATTGCGTTTGAGAACAATAGGTTCATCTGTTGAGTTACAAAGTCTGATAGTGTGACCGACCGAATCTACCTCTTTTACCTCTGGCCAAGCTTGTTCAGGTTTTTTGTCTTGATTACTAGGACAGTCAAATCTGGGCTCTAAGGCCCAACTGGTATCGGGATCTGCACACTCAGGTGTATGGAGATCGATGAACTGGCCTGGGAGAATGGCAGTTTGAACTGGAGGACCTCTGAGAAGGTGTGCCTGAGTGCGACGTATGGTAGCATGACGATTTGGTTGTGGACCATACGGATGACCTTGTGACCTCTGATGACGATTTGTCGATTAGCAGGACGAGTTGCGATGTCATTTGTGACATGGAAAGGATTACCAGCAAGTACATCGACATCCAATTGTTTAACAACGAGGGCATCAAGTGTGAAGGTGTCATTCTCTCTTCTAAGGGTACAATGGACTTCCCCAATGACATCAAGGGGTGTTATTCCATCAGCCTTCCGACCCATCTGAGATGCAGGTGTTATGGGTAAGTTAATAGCCTTGGCAAACGATGCTTGTACCATGTTTGAAGTTGCTCCAGTATCAAGGGTTAACCTTACTGGATGTTGTTCATAATAAGCATTGAGGAAACGAGACTGAATAACGTCAACACGGCTGGCGGTTGGTGTATCAAGTAATGGGTTTAGAGTAAAGTCACTGTCAGATTTAGCTGCAATCTCATCATCCACTTGCAAGTCAGGTTCTTCCTCAGCATTGGCCAATCTTGAGTTGCTAAACAGTTGGCGTTTATCAGTGTCAGGAAGATAACGGCAGGTTTTCAGGCAGTGGGTATTGTAGGCTGGCCTACCTGCCGTCTTGCATAGGATGCAACTTTTGACAACTGGTTTGTTCTTTGAAAAGTTCTGCTTCTGAAAAGAGAAATAAGCAGCTGAACGCAGAACCTTTGAGTCTTCAATGCTTTTCAGTTCATCCAGGAGAGAGAGCAAAGCCTGAGATATTTCTGGCTTGATTGATGATATAGTTTGGTTACGCAATTCGGCACCATACTTTTGTTTTACAAGATTGGGCAATTGTGGATGGGTGAGAGAAAGCCAAAGCATAACAATGATATTTTCAAGTGTCGGGGTCAAATCTTCATCTACATCTGGATGGATGAGAGAAAGCCAAAGCATAACAATGATATTTTCAAGTGTCGGGGTCAAATCTTCATCTACATCTGGAACAAGGCTGTGATGTGTTATACCACCTTGAGTGGTGAGAAGATTGTCCTCGAAAAAGGCTGTGAGACGCTGGAAAAGGTCCTCATGGCGTTCTCCAGGCATGAATTTAAAGTCAGAGAGGTTAAGAAAATTATCACCGGTTGACTGGAAGCCATAATGTTGACGGATTTTCTGCCAAATGTCTCTCACTGATGTTGAATTCTTGATGATTGTGTTGCGGCTGATCACATTGCAAAAGTTGCATATTTGACCCAACATTAGATCAAGATGTACATTTTTCTGGGCTGCTGTTTTGCGTCTGGCTTCGGGTATAGCTTCGCCATCGTCTTGTAGGCCCCTATTTGGATGGGTAGTTGTTTTCTTCTCCCATGAAAAATCATCAGTCAAAAATGGAGCAAAATTGACATCAAGTGAGAGAGTATATACCAGATTTTGACGCCAGTTTTCAAAAGATGTGATGGTCTCATTTTTTGTTAATTGCCATTGTTTGGGAGCGCGAGGAGTAACCATGATTACAGTCAATGCTAAAGAAACGTTTGGGTACCAAGGTGATTGATTTTCACTGAACAGGAACAGTGTTTTTCACAGGTAGCGGATTCAAGTTACGACCGAAAGTGTTTCGTCGATCGTTTCACGGCGAGTGAAAGTGCCTTGTCAGAAGGTAAACTGGCTTATTGTGTGTATTCTTACTTGGAGGTAGGTAGGGGTTAAATCCTTCTGTGTGTCGAAGGCGTTTTGGGTGGATTAACCGCTGCCACCACGCCAATATATAAAAATCCCGACTCTCCAATTCACACGTGTTTACTCAGATGAGGGACAAAAATACCAAACTGGGATTACAGTAGAAACGAAATGCGAATTACGCGAAAAGAATACAAACGAAATGCGATTCAAATACGATGAAGAAAAAATAGAAAATGAACATAGTGGCGATGGAATACTCCCCACATGACCCAACATGACCATGTATGCTACTGATTATGTAGATCTCAGTCTGGAACTGGACTTTAACCGTCATGCGGATGTAATAACAGTAATGGAAGGAGGGAGAAAATGGATGGATCCAACAACTAAACCAGTTACTCTTTGGGTAGGCTAGCGGTAAAGCGCACTCATCACGTTGTAGACAAGGCGTCGATTCTCTGCATTGGTACATGTGATGTTGCTCAGGAAGCCAGGTGGTTGAAGTGTAGGCACCAAATTCCTATTTGAATATGAATATCATATGTTCCAGTGAACTTGTTTTAGATTTGAAAGATAATTATTACCAAACTACTGTCGTATAAATCCCAACTTTTATAAACTCCGATACTTATTCACAACTACTGATAGCTGAACACTCATTCGTCTAAGCAAGTAGATTGGTTGCATATTTCAGAAGTTAATTTTGTTGTTGTTGTATAATGCCGCACTCAGCAATATTGCAGCTATATGACGGCGGCCAGTAAATAATCGAGTCTGGACCAGACAATCAAGTGATTGACATCATGAGCAGCGATCCACGCAATTGGAATCGATGACATGCATCAACCAAGTCAGCGAGCCTGACCACCCGATCCCGTTAGTAGTCGCCTTTAACGACAAGCACAGTCGCCTTTTACGGCAAGTATATATGATACTGTGATGTTGTTGTGCTAGATGTAAATAATATAACGTAGCTGTAGTTTCGAAAGATAATCCAGTAATAAAACACTTACAGAACAATAATCATCTTTAATGTCAATTATATCATGTATGCAATTTCTCATATCACTTTAATACATTGTAATTTGTATGTGTATCATGTTTGGGAGAGGCATGCAGATAAGCAAAATTTGCTTGTTTGCCAATCCCTCCACTCTATGGAAATAAATATGTTAATATCATAAAGAACTGGAACTTGGTAACGCATGAGTAGTTGGCCGACTATAGTCTATTCTGGTGAAAGGGGCCCCGGCGAGACTCATGTCAGCCGGTTATCTATTACTGTCGCTGATACGCTGAGTGAACACAGGCTATACTGACTATAGATTCTTTTATTTTAGTGAGCGAATCTATTCAATTTGAGTATAAGTACAAGATAATTATAGACTATTGCATAGCATAGTAATATGGCAAACGCTCAAGTGAGTGAGTGAGTGAGATCTTTGTTTGGCGGTAGCGAGTACAAAGATTTGATTTTAATGACATTGCCCCGAGGGACACCAGAAATGGGCTTCACGCATTGCACCCATGCGGGGAATCGAACCCGGGCCTTCGGCGAATAAACACACAAGTGCCTCGCTGTATTCCAAACAATCTTTGGGGACAGTATTTGGTCTACTCTTGCTACAAATTTAGTTTCAAGTCAAGAAACGGAGACAGAATCCACTGGCTCTGTTGTCTGAGATCATGCCGTTCCAGAATGGTAGCCGTAATTCTGAAAGAAGAAAAATGTCTTACAGCATCGTGACAAAAGAGAGTAAAGTTGTTTAAATTCCTATATATTTCAAGTATTTACATCTGCATTTGCTGAATTTTCCTAGTTCCGTTTTTCACCAATTTCCCAGACAAAAAAAAGGTTAAAAGCCGGTTAAAAGAGTTAATTTTGTGACTTTAAACAGTAAAACAAATGCACTCAAGACGAGAAATGTCAATATCGGGTGTTTTAGAAATAGGTAACTTGTTCCGATATCAATATTGTCAAGATTGGTTGTAAAACGTAATGAATTTAATGAATTGCAAATTACGTACGCATTACGGAAATGATTATACATCATGTCACTCATGGGCTTCCATACATTTTTTATTTTATTAAGGAGGGTCCACTTTTCGATATAATTTTTCACATAATTATGTTTCTAATAATTGTAACAATGTTGGATGAATTTATAAAAGACAGGAATATGGTTATCGGTCGTGTTTAACACACATGTTCTCTGCTGGTGCGGCCGTTGTTACATAGCAGACGACGCTACACAATTTATGGTTGATAGGCATGTTAGAAGTATATTGGAAGCCAACTGCTATTATTTGCATCATTATTAATTACATTTTTAAATAAATGTGTATTTGTCAACTTACCATGAAATAATACGGCTCCGTTATCGATGTTTTTTTTTGAATATTTTCCAAGGCACTAGCAGGATCACTACGAATTATCTCCCTTTGCGAGCTCTTCTTGATGTACGGCGGCCCGTAGATGCCATATTCTCCTCGTTGGTTTTTATCTTTTTTGATGCGGGAATTAACCAATTTCCCGAAGGTTGATTTTGGTAGACTTTTTAATACTAACTCAAATACATTCAATTAAAAGGAAACAGTCGTAAAATATTCTGTTGCAATTTTCTTGAGGTTAAATTACAGAATGACCAGACTATTTGGGGGAAACCCACGAGCACGGGTATGGTGCTGACAAACCTAAAACCGGACTATATCTTAAGCATCACTATAAAATTAATAGTGATGATACCAGTTTTTCGCGTAAAGGGGAGCGTATTCTGAATCCCTCACAAAGTGTTCACATGAGGAAACGTAGGGCCGTATGGGACATGTCAATTCAGGAAATTGTCTACATGTATACTGTATTTATGTTAAGCTTTTGTGTGGCCTTGGATGCTGTAACCCTGATCAAACAACTTTTGAGCAAGATTTGTATGACACTCTTAGAAATAAATAAGTTGTGAAATCTAGAAACCAAAGGCTGGAACTGCTGCACTATTGCTTGACATAAAGGGAAAGTTGAATTTTAATACCAAGGAAATATTACAAACTTTGTGAACACATACATATTCGTTTTCTTCTAAAGGGTAGGCAAAGGGAGCTACCGACAAGATCAAGTCTAGTGTTTGTGGGCCAACCCACCTCCCTTCCGCTCTGAGCAGTTCTTTAAAATTAGGTTTGGTTCAGCTCATGGTATGGTGTCTCCCCACTGTGCCTACCGTCCAATTCTGCCTGCAGTAAAATCATGAAATGATATAGTCTGATGCTCAGAAAGTGATGCATGAGTGAACATGACTGCTACCTGTTTCACCTGTGACATGAGATAAACTGGTCCATACCGAGACAACAAAACAGTGAAGGCACAACAGGAAACACTTGTGAAATAAATGAAAACCATAACACATGATGAATGTCACAGATATATTATATTTATAAAATAACACTGAAGAAAAAATATAGCAATAGTTTGGGCAAAACTTTCACACTTAATCTATTAACCACAGGCAAATCATAGAAAGATATTGTCCAAATTTGATGAGATGAACAGCGGCATCTAGGAACTGCATGGGTGTCGTTCTTCCGGAGTCGAGATGGGTCCATTTCCCATGATGTGATACAGTGACGTTGTTGTTGTTTTTGTTGTTGCTGTTGCTGTTGCTTTAAGTGTTTAAGAGGTAGCCTTCTGCCTTTGCAATTTCGGCTGACTTGTCCCTCTTTTGGGACTTATATGTGTGAGAAGGGTATTCACATATCTATTGCGAGTTTTGGTATTTATAGAATTTCTATTTTGAAATTGATATGATTGTTATTTTCGTATACTGTTATAATTTCATTTTTATCTTTGGCTGCTTTTTTTTCGTTCGAGTAGCTGTCAATCTCTCAGAAATAGAGTTAGTTTGGCCTTCACTATTGCATCTCTTGGCTTCAGGAGATCTTGACATTCCAGTAACAAGTGAGCAATGGATTCAGGTTGAATGCAAGATGGACATACCGTGTCATAGTGCTTTTTGTGACCGAGTCTGAGGCGTGAGATGGCAATTTCAACTTTCCTTTCATTTGAGTATGAGTATGGCATTTGGTGGATCTTGGGTTGAATATTGTATAGCCATCTGCCGATCTTATTTGCGTCCCTCGGCTTGCCATCTTTAGGGTATGGAGGCTTTGAATTTGCTTTTTATCTCCAGTTTACTTAAGGGAAAAGGCTGTCTAGGGCTAGCTTTGCAAGTGTATCTGCTTTTTTTTTATTTCCATGAATATCTATGTGAGAGGGGATCCAAGTGTGTCTGCTTTTTATATTTCCATGAATATCCATGCCAGAGGGGATCAGCTTCACCTGTTGCCCTTCGCCCAATAGTTTTGCATATTCGTATAGAATACTATTGACTGTGTTTGGCTTGGGGTTTCTGCCGCTTGAAGTGCATTAGAGAGTCTGGTAGGATGTGTGCCTTCACGTCCGGTATGACCTTGAGTGCATGATGAATTGCCTCCAATTCAGCAGTGAATACTGATTGACCATCAGGCAGGCGAACCGAATGTGCTTGGGGTTTGGAGCTGTGGATATGGATAACCAGCACTGTTGTTGATAGAATTCTTGGATCCAACAGTGTATATATGGCCCCAGCTGTCCCATGTAGTTTGAATTTTAATGACAGCTACTGATCGTAGTAGGGCTTAGTGACTTCTGATGTTAAAGCAGTGTTAGCCTTGGGAGCTTTTAAAGTCCAAGGATCGTGTAGCCCTTTGTAGTGACTTTCTGGTGGCTGAATGTCATCACAATTGTGACTTCATAAGAAATCACGTACTAATATCCCTGATGGTTTTAGTTGGGAATTTTTCCGAGCTAGGGCTTCATCTGGGGTGTTTTTGTCTTGTCATATTTTTGTCACCAAATGGTTTGATGTGCGTTCCCAGAATGATAATATTGCGTGCACTCTCCTTAATTTCAATGGGAGTTCTCCTGTAGTGTTTCTAGTGAAGTGCCTGTTGCTGCACCTGTGGCCAGCATTAGGGCTATGTATTGTATTCTATCGAGGCGGTTAAAGACACTATTGGTTGCTGAGTGAAAGGCCGCACAACTATAGTCTATTTTTAACTGATATTTGATTTGTAGAGGTCCTGCTGAGTGTCCCTTGATGTGCCAGAAATTTCCAGTAATACGTTCAGTTCTTTTTGACGTCTGTTTTCCACATATTCTGAATGTTTGCAGCAAGTGGGGTGTTGATCAAGGATCAAACCCTAGAAATATTGCGGATTGTTTCAAATGTGATTGTTTTGCCTATTATCGAGAGACGGGGTATCATAGCATCTTTCCCCCTGCGTTTGAATAGAACTCCCACAGGTTTTTTCACTTGAAAGTGTGAATTACACCATTGATCTACTCCTCCCATGGCTGCCTGGTGTTTTTTCGGATTTGTGAAATATCTCTGTGCTTTACTCATATTGGTCCGTCATCAGCGAATTTAGAACTTTGGGTAGGAGAGTTGATATGATCAAACAGATCATTAGTCATAATGTAACAGTGACTTGCCAACATCTAGTTTTATACTTTTCAATGGGATTAAAATAAAAGAAGTGATATATATTGACACATTTTACTCAGTCTAATGTTAACTGCATTGATCTCTAAAAGCAAATAAAGTTTATAAGGGGAAACTGAATAAACATCTCTGTTCAGCTAAAAAAACTGTCTTTTTGGCATTGATCTTGAAAATAGTTAATTGATGTGATTGATTCTATGTTATGTTGTTGTTTAAACAGTAATAAGTACATACTAAGTCTAATGTTAATTGCATTGATCTAAAGGAAAATACCTTTTTTTCTCTAAAAGAAAATACAGTGATATGTATCAACATCTCTGCTCAGCTCAAGAACTGGCTTGTTTGAACAGTAATAAGTATTTCATTCCTCTACTCTACTTTTTCAGTAACTAACATTTTAAACAGGGAGCTGCAACAGTACAAGCCTGACTTGATTGGGCAACAGATCTTTAAAAAAATAAGTCAAACAATAGTGGTTCAGTCCATTTACATGGAACCCATTTTGCCTACATTATTTTCTGTAGGCAAATTGGGATGTAGGCACAATATAGGCGAACCTATCTAAAACAAAGGACAGGCAACAGGCATAAACTTTCATCAACAAAGGTCGTAAACCCTCTTCTTTCTCATTATAAGAATAAGAGAGTAAACATGCAAAACTAACGCCTTCCTAATTTTAGTTTACCAATCTATGAAATATGAAGTTGAAAAATGACAGAAATTTATAGATTTTCTATGTCTTAAAACATGTTTAGGGAGTTTTCAGGATGTCCATCTTTCAAAACAGATTTTGGAAGTGGACGTAGGAAGCTGTAGAGCTTTCAAGCTTTCTTTCTTTCAAAGATGAATTGTGAAGAGCTGCCCAGACTGTTCACTTCATCGTTAAAACTGAATGATAATTCGAAAAATATGTAAATAAATGCGACAACACCCTTTCAATATTAATAAAATATCGGCCAAAAGCAGAGTCGATTGTACAATTTCCGACTTTGTCATGAGCATGCGTCCATGAATCACTATCAGATAGTGATGATACCAGGTGTTCACGAAAGGGTGAGCATATCCTGCCCCACCCGTGGCACCTGTCACATACACATGCAAAAGCAAGTCAACCTAAGAGTCAAGCAAGTTACCTTAAAAATAACACACGGGAACAAATATGGAAATGTCATCCACATGGCCACCCAAAAAAAGTTTTGAAAGTTTTGCTGAGGCCCTGACTGTTTGATATTTTAACTTTGAAACCACTATCCCACATGACAAAGATAAGGGAAAAAATCATTCCCTGTCCATAGGACCTTTGTTACTAAACGTGGTGATTATAGATCTGCATTCAGAGGTTCAGGACAATTGTTAAAAATGAAAGCAAATGTCACCTGAAGTCTTCCTCATTGATAACATCAATGAAAAAATTGGGTGTGAGACGTTCAGGCAGAAAGTAGGCATCACCATAGGCACCAATTGTGCTCCCTTCCTGCGGATCTGTTTCTTTATTCATATGAATCGCAATTTCTGTTCGGATTGGCAAAACCAGAACAAGGTAACCTGGCCAAGAAATTTACTTCAGGTAAGTCGATGATCTGACAACGTTTAAATAACCATCAAATAGCCAATTCCCGATCTCTGATTTACTCACTCGAACTAGAAACTCAGGAGACCAATGAGAACGCCTTATCTGTTTCATAATTAGATCTAAGCATAAAGATTCAGCGTGACAAATCACTCTCCTCATGACTGCATGGCAAGATGAATGCATGACTTCATCTTTCCAACAGTCAACTTTACCTTTATGTGGAGCAATATTCCAGCAGCTACAGCTTATGGTGTTTACATTTCGAGTATGCTCTTCCTGCTCTTCCTGCGAAGATTTCAAAGAGCGTCATACAACTCTAGCTCAAAAGTCGTTTGATCAAGGTCACAACATTCAGCAAACTTTTCAAAAACGTTTCATGATAAACATGTGGAGGACATTTCCAAATTTGACATATCAATGACAAAAATGATGTCCGATTCAATTCCGTATTAAATGGACCCATGTGTAACACATGCTCACGATATAGCCGTAATCGTACAATCAACTCTACTTTTAGCATCCCGGGGCGGTCGGGTAGCCTAGTGGTTAAAGCGTTCGCTCGTCACGTCGAAGACCCGGGTTCGATTCCCGACATGGGTACAATGTGTGAAGCCCATTTCTGGTGTCCCCCGCCGTGATATTGCTGGAATAATGCTAAAAGCGGCGTAAAACCATACTCACTCACTCACTCACTTTAGCATCCCGACATGGGTACAATATGTGAAGCCTATTTCTGGTGTCCCCCGCCGAAATATTGCTGGAATATTGCTAAAAGCGGCGTAAAAACAAACTCACTCACTCACTCACTACTTTTAGCAGATATTTTTTGTGAATATAGAAAAAGGATTTGTCGCTTTTAGTTATTTGATGGCGAAACCATGATTGAAAAAAGCTTAGTTGTAAGCAAAACGCGGTCTAATTCTTTGTTTCATGCATAGACTGAATTCAGTACATTATCAAATCTCACACAACACGCAATGCCAATAATATGCTTTTATTCAGTACCGACAATACATGGTGTCCAGAGAGTGTGATTGACTGATATGTTATAAACCATGGGGATTGCTAAAACAGGCAAATGTATTGGAATAGATTTCAGAATGCAGTCAGGAGTACATTTATCATGTGATAATATGGCAAAATGTACAAAAGAATAAACACTGTTATGGTCCTTCATGTCTTTTTAAACATTTTGACATACTTTTTTTACACAGCCAAATGTGTAAAGAATTCTACATTATATTTGTATGTCGTTTTCGATTCCGTTCCGTTCATTGTTTCACAGGGTTAATTAAGTATCCTGCCGAGACCCGTGTGTCCCAGTATAGGAAGCCATTACATGGCATTTTAACGCCCGCCGTGTTTCCCCTAATTGTTTCCACCGTGGTTACCATGGTTCGTTCCCTCCACGTTTTCCATGTTGTCCATGGTTACCATGATTCCCTCCACTCTTTCCATGTTGTCCTTGGTGACCATGATTCCCTCCACTTTTTCCATGTTGTCCATGGTTACCATGATTCCCTCCACTTTTTCCATGTTGTCCATGGTTACCATGATTCCCTCCACTTTTTCCATGTTGTCCATGGTTACCATGATTCCCTCCACTTTTTCCATGTTGTCCATGGTTACCATGATTCCCTCCACTTTTTCCGTGTTGTCCATGGTTACCATGATTCCCTCCACTTTTTCCATGTTGTCCATGGTTACCATGATTCCCTCCACTTTTTCCGTGTTGTCCATGGTTACCATGGTTCCCTCCACTTTTTCCGTGTTGTCCATGGTTACCATGATTCCCTCCACTCTTCCCATGTTGTCCATGGTTACCATGATTCCCTCCACTTTTTCCATGTTGTCCATCGTTACCATGGTTCCCTCCACCTTTTCCATGGTTTCCATGGTTACCATGATTCCCTCCACTGTTTCCATGGTTACCATGGTTCCCTCCACTTTTTCCATGGTTTCCACCGTGGTTACCGTGGTGACCGTGCTTCCCTCCATGTTTTCCATGGTTTTCTTGGTTTCCATATTCCTGTTGTTGTTGATTGTTGTCATAGGCGTTCTCGTTCTCCTCTTCTTCATCGTCGTTACTACTGTCATCAACGCCATCGTCTTGCTCGTACACACCTGTTGAATACATGTGTATTTTTAATTCACTTGGCGATTGACATATTTGTCAAATGTTAAACAACGCTTTACCCACTACTGGGAATAGATCTTCAGCATCCCATGCTTGCCGTAAAGGGAGATTATGCTTGTCGTAAGAGGCGACTAATTGGATCGGGTGGTCAGGCTCGCTGACTTGTGATCGATCCCAATTGCGTGGATCGATGTTCATGAAATTAATCACTGGATTGTCTGGTCAAGACTCGATTATTTACAGACCGCCGTCATTTAGCTAGAATATTGCTGAGTGTGGCGTTAAACGAAAAAACAGCCAACCAACTTTAAGACTTCTTCATGCGTCCAATGGCCAAAATGGTTTCAGAAAGGTCAAAATGTACATGGAAACAACGGAATGTTGTTCTCGATATAAAAACAACGGGATGTTGTTCTCGATATATAAACAACGGAATGTTGTTCTCGATATAAAAACAACAGAATGTTGTTCTCGATATAAAAACAACGGGACGTTGTTCTCGATATAAAAACAACCCAATGGGTTTGTACTCTTACAAGCGGGAATAAACTTTGAAGTTTGCATGTTCACGATGTGTGTCACGACACGGGAACATAGAACGTCGACATTTTTTTGATGATTCACCAATGATAAACAATTAGAGTGCTTCCTTGCAGTTCGGGTGTGGGTAGTGTTTGGAAGAAGGGCATACATACTGTCGTCATACCACCCGTGTGACTGTATCAGCATCCCAAACATCACCATCAACAACAACGTGCACGTCTTCATCCTGACTGAAAGTAGGACATTAATCGTCAAAGACATGAATCGGTTGTTGTCACTGAAATTTACACTAATATTAAAGAATTGATGTAAGTTTACTTACATTAGTAAGGTTTGTGAGGTTTACAATCATAGATTTGCTATCTGAGGACTATCTGAACTTATACTTTTTAATGTGTTCATTTCACAGAAAAAAGGTCCTACGTAATAAGATCTACTTTGTCACCATGGCACGAATGAGATGGGCAAACACATTTTGGATGCTGTAAAAAATATATTATTCACACTAACCATTGTATGACACTGATAATGTAAAGCTTATTGATCACCCTACATTTCATGATTGTGTGTCTTACCTGGACACAAATGGGTTTGTCGATTTCAAGAAATGTAAGGCACTTGTTAGACTCTCAGGGGTGCCCAGATACCTGCAATCAGGGAACACATGACACGACATGACAAGCAATGGTAATCGTAGATTTGTTTTTTTATTTCGAACACAATTTCCTCTATGTATCGCGCACATGTTGTTTATATAATATCCACTGCATGCTTTCTGTATTACTAATGTATGATGCTCTTTTATGAACATGAGACTCCGGGGCTGGACTTCGCCCATGGACTTCCCGGCCTGCTGCAATAACAGTAATGGAAGGAGAGAGATAAACGGATCCAAGCACTGAATCAGAAGCTCTGGTCCGATATCGAGATCGACCATGATATCAACGTGAATCAATTTCAAGACACATTACCTAAACAAACACAAACAGGCGTATCGGTTTATCAAACTTTCAATTTACTTTTATTTCAATGTTCTCTGTTTTCAATAGAAAACACTTCAGATTAATAACTGCATTCAACGATTGTGGTTTGGGTAGCCTAGGCTAAGTGGTTAAAGAGAAACATGTGAATTAACCTACCTGCAGTCCGAGCTGAGTGAATACGTTGAAAAAGAATGAAGGTTTAAATAAGCCGTAGAAACTGCACAATCGCCTTCATACTCATCATGATTGGTCAACGTCAGCAAAAGTGTTTATGGTTGGTTACAGATGCAAACATGTTTCTGATTGATTAACACCCAAACAGCGACAGAAAAACATTCTCCAGACTCATGACAAATCTAAGTGTCCATTACGCGATTGAGATCACATCATAGAGCTCAGTGAGACCTTCTCGTCTGTTTCATATTTGCATCTATACATATAGATTCAGATCTTTTCACATACTCATGATAAAACACAGATTATAGAGTGATCTAGAGCCTCTCAATACCTGGGCCAATAAATGGCTAGTTTAGTTTAACCCGGTAATAACAACATTTATATTGCTCACTCATTGTAAAAATCGAGCTGCAGATGATATTAATAACAATACGGTTCCTAGCGCATCTATCTCCCACAAACAGCTGGGCGTAACCCTCTCTCACGATATGAAATGGACATTTCTCATTGACAACATTTGTCGCTCAGCTTCCAAAATTATTTGTTCGTGAAAAATCGTCCTATCAAGAATCTATCTCGTTTTTATAAGGGCTATATTAGAATATGCTTCAGAGGTATGGGATAACTGCATTTACATGACACGTTACCCCCAAAGTATCAACTTTTAGTAGATATAAGTTACGAAATAAGAACAATATGAATATGCCGCATGCACGAACAGCTACCAACCAGCATTCAATGATACCTTCCTCAATCAAACTGTGAAATGTGAATATGAATATGAAAATGAATACAGAAGTTTAATATCTGTGTCAAATTTTAAACAGAGGATTTAAAAAAAAACTATTGCAGCTCCACCTCAACACTTCTTACCCTTACATTATAACAGCTGGAACTACATTTACAATTCAAAATCTTCTCTATTGTGATGGATCTATAGCCGTAGGACCGCCTCCGTGGTCTAGTGGTAGAGCGTCCGCCCGAAGAGCGGAAGGTCCGGGGTTTGATCCCTGGCCCCGTCATACCAAAAGACGTTAAAGATGGTACGTGTTGTTACCGTGTCTGGCGCTCGGCATTAAGGGGCTAAAACAAGGACGGGTCGGCTCGGAGTTAGTATACTGTGTCTGAGTGGGGTATCCATGTTAAACTGCGGCATGATATCTCAGTGTGCTAGCACTATAAATCGGCATCAGTCCGGACTAGTACAAACAGCAACACACACACGTGCATCCACGTCGCTATATAAGTGCATTAATCTTGGGCGCGACGTTAAACCCCATTTTACCTCACCTTACCATTTTTCGCAATAAAATAATTTTTCAACAGCGTTCAAAAGTATATACTGTCAACGATTAGATTCGAGTAACTCTTTATCATAAATCTTCGACCACTTATTATCAATCAGTGTACAAACTGCATGCATATATATGAATACAGGGGTATGTCTGCCTTTGATTTAAACATATTTTTTGCGGAAAATCAAATGGATTAGCGACAAGTGACACACTTACGCGGCCTTCTCCTATATACATTTCTTTACAATGTAATATGTGAATAATGATAGTGCAGAATAAATGTACAGTGCATAGGAATTATATATATAACTAATGAGAAAATATAATAGCACACAAATATACATAAATATACAGTATTACACACAAACACATATACCTACATACACTCACACATACATATCCAAGCGTATACATATATACATATGATAAATTTATAGTTTTTATATATTTTTGGTATACAATGGTACATTTGCAATTGGGAAGGGGATATGATATATTATATAACAACACAGTAGTTAATAGACTAATAGACATTTTACATTTATGTGTAGGCTGGAAATACAGAATATAACTAAACTGTGATAGTTACATTGAATGCTATTGTTTTACATCAAAAACAAAGTTATAACGAATACCAAAACTAATATAAAAAAAAATTATATATATATATATATATATATAACTATGACTTTTTGTATTGAAACAACCATGTATTAAATGTGCAGAATCAAGATAGTTTGGAAGTAGCTCATGAAATATAATTCTTGTTACATTAGATACAATTTAAAATCTGTTTTAAAATCTGTTTGTTACTACCGTGAATTGATGGACATATTCAAAAATGAAGTTATTTTGTTCTTCGGATAGATTTTTGTAACCCCTAAAATTGTTTCTAAATTTGTCTGAGTCCCTATATTCCTAATGTTGATAAACAAAGACTTCTTATTAAAGAATATTTTTTACATTCAAGAAAATAGTGAAAAGCAGTTTCGCATGGGAACCGCAAGAGCAAGAAATAGTGTCTGACAATTCAACCCTAAATAAATCATCCTTTAGATTGCTATATGTACATGTATGTTAAAGTGTTGTGTTGATAATATTAATTTGACGCTTTTCATAACCGAAATAATATGGAGATTTAATAATATTAGGATACATTAGCTACAGAGATACTATTTTTAATATTTTCATTTTGTAAATTCCATTGTTTTAAAGAGTCTATTATAAATGATTTCTGGAATGTACTTGTTCTGGCAAAAGGTACAGTCATGTTCTGTTTGTTACGTAGCTTATAATTTGAAGCAGGTGATCTTTTGTGGGGTCACAAATCATTTAGATATGAGGGACATTCATTCATTATTATTCTGTGCACTGGCATAGGTTTTTTGACTTTTCGTCTCTCTTTTCGTGGTAGCCAGCCGGTTTCGAAATATAAACTCTCTCTCTAATCAAATTTGGTCAAACCTGTAACAATCCTGTCAACGTCGAGTTGTATCAATTCAAGTTTATTTTCGTTATGAGCGGAACAGTTGTACTTCCGATGAGTATTCTGAAATAGGTCTTATAAATATCATGTAGAATTTTGACAGATTATATCTATTTAATTTGTATTTGAGTTTACGTATAGCTGAAACCATTTTCGCTGTTGACGTAGCAATAATTGAAACATGTGCAGTCCATTTCGTATCTTGAGATAACGTGACTCGCAGATGTTTGTGAGTTTCTACATGTTCAGTGGTATGTCTGCCTCTGTCTGTAAGCATAATATATACGGGTATGTGAATGTCTGTACATGTTAGTGTATGTATGTATGTATGTATGTATGTATGTATGTATGTATGTATGTATGTATGTATGTATGTATGTATGTATGTATGTATATTTGTATGTATGTATGAGCGTATGTATGTGTATATGCGTGTGTATATGTATGTGTGTATGTCTATATGTGTATATATATATATGTGTGTGTGTGTATGTGTGTGTGTGTATGTGTGTGTGTATTTTTTGTCAATAAATTATGTTTAAAACAAATAAACAAACAAACAAGAATCAGAGCGACAAACACTCTCCACATCACTGTATGACTCGATGGATGGAATTTCCAAGTTTGATGAATCAGTGACAAACAGTATGTCCGATGTAATTCCATATTTTGTTTTTTCTGACTTGCTTTTGCATGTTGTATCATCACTAATTAGTTCAAACTAGTTCAAATAGGGAATTGAATCGGACATCATTTTTGTCACTGATACTTAAAATTTGGCAATGTTCTCCAAATGTCACAATTGGAAAACACAATAGGTTTACAAGGTTCTTCGTTTTCCAATGAATGATGGCAATGCCGTAGTTTCGTCCTGTATACAAATCATTTCTGTTGTTTTATTCCCTTTTTATATGTAAATAGTAAATATATATTCCGAGGCAGTAATTACATAATTGACGAAGAAATCATTTAATGGATAATATCACTGATACGATGACTCAAACATGGTATCACGATCCGAGAATTTGCACATGAGTAAAAGCTACTGTTATTAAGCTCCATACACCGATGTGATAAGTGCTTGCTTACCTAAGTATTGCCTTACGTTCCCGAACAGCTTAGATATAGATTTTCCGAAGTTTAAGAAATAATTTAAACAAACATGCCTGCAAATTATTTTGCATCATATCATAATTTTATTTAGTGAGTGAAACTCAACTTATTTGAAGAAAAACATATGACAGAGAGATATTTACCCTCGATATGATAAAGGGATTATAACCCTCACGTGTTTCCGTAGATATCATATATTGTGAAACAAAAATATGTATTATGATATTTACAGTACGAAAAGACTATCAGATATGAATAATGTCTGTTTATGTATACTATGATTCATACACACCTGGTTGTCAAGGTGTTGCGACATATACTTCATTGGCTGTCAAGGTAAAGCATGGGACCACGATATTCGTGCTCTAACTACACGCACAATAAAACAAAACATTGGAACATGATACACCCCCGTTGAGTCATTTGAACGGTATGAGAATTATAAGATAATCAGAAGAGAGAAATCACAACCCGATCAAAACATCCGTTGCTAGTATTCAAACATCCTAATTAATAATATATTTTAAAGTGGCAAAAACATTTCCACAATCATAAGAAATCTCTACCCAAAGTATGGACTGTTGTACGATTCCGACCACATTATTAAGCCAGACTTTTTTTATAAACTTGGTTTACAAATCCGCCGACTGCCAGAAATTAATTAAGATGAAACATTATGAAATAGCAGTGGGTCATTCATTCCGCCAACCAGAAATAAGTAGACTCGTGAAGATCATGGGGTAGAATAAGTCTTCATCAACCCATGATTGCCCCAAAAGGCGACTTACGGGGTCGGGTGGTCAGGCTCGCTGACTTGGTTGATGCATGGCATCGTATCCCAATTGCGTGGATCGATGCTCATGATGTCAATCACTGGTCCAGACTCGATTATTTACAGACCGTTGTCATATAGCTGGAATATTGGTGCGTGTGGCGTTAAACAGCAAACAAACTAACAGAAATAAGTAAAATGTTAACTCATTTACTGTAGTAATGAATATTAATATTCCATGTAAAATACGATGATAAAGACTAAACATATATCTTTAAAAAATCCTACCTATCGTTCTTCTTTTTTAACCTACCCACTTAACATTTTCACGAAATCACCAAACGAAATCACAAGAAATATTAAAGATTAAAACTTTTATTCCTATATTTATTCGACCTCCCATTCAGAACTTTTTAGCGCAAATTACGTTAAGCAAAACTATCAAATACTAATAAATAAATATGATAGTTACAACATTAAATATAAAGTGAGGTGAGATGGTGTAACATGACCATCATGTAGCCAATTCCCTTCACTGATTTACCACCCTGAACTAGAAATAAAGGAGACCAGTGAGATCGCCTCAACTGTCTCATAAACAGATTGCGCATTAAGCTTCAGACTTACAAAACACTCTCCAAATAGTCAACATTCCTTTATGTCGAGCAATATTCAGCAGCTCCAGCCTTTGGTATTTATATTTCTCAATTTTTGAGGTACTATTATCGAGCATGCTGTTTCTGCGAAGATTTCGAATTCAGAGACCGTCACACGATTATTAAAACGCAAACCATATTGCATTTAAAAACAATTCCATGAAAATTATTCAATTAATGAACGCGTAATATATTTTCTTCAAAAGAGTACAGAAAGAGATACAAGCAGATGTCTATTGACGGGTCCTCCCTCTATGGGTAGTATTGCCTAGTCTTCAAAGGCGACGGAATTCGTTGTGCATCCCGAAGACGTCCTTCGTGGGTTCGAATCCCGGTTCGTGATGATTTCTAGGCGTGTCAGCACCATACATGTGCCCGATGGTTTCACCGATAGTCGAACAGCCAGACCTGGATATGTTAAAAAAGCCTCAATGCATCAGCTAGAATTTTCTGAAATTAGCTTTTCATCCATTATGTATTAAGAAATAATGGGATGAATAATTTTTATTTTTCCAAACTTTTGATGTCAGACGTCATTCAGACGTTATATTTAGAATAAGTTGTCAGTAAACATTGTCAATGAGAGTAGTCTCCCCTTGGGTAATTTGGCCTTGGCTGTTGTGTTGACAAGTCAAAGTACGGCTTTTCCTCTTCGATCTCGACGTCAGGACACAAGAAAACTGAGGACATGTACTTTGTCCCAGGCGATCTTGATCTTACTGATTATTTTCAGTATGTTCATGCACATCTTGCAGGTTGGTTGGTTTGTTGTTTAACGCCACACTCAGCAATATTCCATATTTGGATCGATGACATGCTTCAACCAAGTCAGCGAGCCTGACCACCCGAGCTTGGTGCGGCGTAAACAACAAACCAACCAACCAACCAACCATCAACTGCTTGAGACATTAAACGATGATCAAAGCAAATAAAACAAATTTTAAATTCAAAACCGTTTTGAGAAACAAATATTGACTTATTAACAATTATAAAACAAATTGTACATAACATTTGTGTTACGAAAAAAATAATCTTGTCAAATAGAAAGGATTTAGAGTTTAGTTATAGACACTATATAACTAGTATTTTCTAATTTAAATTTACGAGTTATTATCCGAACGTCACACATGAGTTCCATTTTAACAAATTAATTATTTTGGTTGGTTTGTTTAACGCCGCACTCAGCAATATTCCAGCTATATGACGGCGGTCTGTAAATAATCGAGTCTTGACCAGACAATCCAGTGATTGATATCATGAGCATCGATCCACGCAATTGGGATCGATGACATGCATCAACCAACTCAGCGAGCCTGACCACCCGATCCCGTTAGTCGCCTTTTATGACAAGCATAGTCACCTTTTAGGGCAATCATGGGTTGCTGAAGACCTATTCTACCCCGGAATCTTCACGGGTCCTTTCTATTTTATTTTACTAGATTTAGACCTACATGTGAAAAATGTATTTACTCATAGCTGTATAATAATATATTGTGATTTCTTCGTATTGTAGATGGACTCGGGCCCTCACAAAGTCATCATATCACCTAGAAAAGGACAATCATCTGTTAATCTGAAAACTGTGCCAGAAGAATATCACAGAATGTTTGAAAAAGCTTTTGCAGGAAGTCAAAGCTTCATTTTTAACTGGTATACATGCACGTTGAAAATTTGGGGATGATACAACTCATCTTAACGCCCAGGAAATACTTTACAATTACACAGAAGTACCATCTTTTCAATATAAAGTTGAAAATAACATTTCGTGGCACGAGCGTTGCTTCTCCACATTCGCATGCAACACAAATCTACAATAGATTAGGTCCAGGCTCTCAAGTAAAAGTGAGTGCTCTGCCAAGAGTTTCTTTTGAATCGCAAGACATTTGGATATTTTATGGACAGAGATCAAATAATAAGGATCGAAAACTGATACGAGTTTCTGATTACTGCTACATATTAGTGTGTAGAGCAAAGGCAAAGAGAAGAGGGATCATGTTCTGATGTGCCAAGTTGGAATGTACGCATAGTCAACATTTGGTTTGTGGCAAAGGAAGCAAGTCCTCAGAGAGTCCTTATCAGTTCGGACTGGAACAACTGACGGAAGTTGTATTAGCAGAACTTCATGCGGGCAGGCATGAACTAGCTTTTGGAAAGATACAAGGAATGTTTTAGGAAGATGCTGCAACCGTTTTCACAAAGCATCAACTCAAAGGGAAAGTCGAAGTAAAATGGGGCGATTCTCTTGTTTTTGTTCAAACATCGCCAAATATACCTGAACTTGTCTTCAGTAGGTAACTGCAACTTCAGGATATCATAAATAAATCAGCAGGTCTACAATCAACTTTAAGAGAAATTCAGATCAACTCATCAATAAAAAGTGAAAATAAAATTAGGCATAATGTTGTGGAGAACATACATATTTGTTTTTCCTATCCACAGAATCAAATGCTCTACTTTATCTCTAAAAATGGAACATAAAATCTACCTTTACATTTACTTAAATACGTTTGTATGCAAGCAGTAAATGTGAACACGTTATCCGTTGTTGCATACCCCGCGCCAAAACTTGCTTGCTCTTCACATATTTTGTTATTATTTTCTGCCCGTGTTTTAGATCTACAGTTGATTATTGTCGCAAATATCTTTCTGAATACACTATTTAAACCGTGTTGTATGACAGTGTATTTGATTGATTAAAAGTGATTGTTGCTGTGTTGCATTGTGTTTGTTGGGATTCGGTAGACGTCCGTAGCTTTGTGTTTGGACAGTGATCAGTCGTCAGGAAATTACTATATTTAGATGCTAGTGTGGTGTGTAAATCTCCGGTTCGGAGTTGATAGAATGTTACCGAAATTTCTGTAATGTTCTATGTGGGGAGGTCTCGGTGTAGAAATTTTCAATAGCTTGTTAGTTTGTATATAAGGAGTCAATAGCGTGTTGACGTATCTCTCACACATTTCGTCTCTCACGCATTTGCGGAACCAGCTTTCATGTGAGGATCGATCATCATCCCTGATTACCTGCCTTGCCCATCTTCCAAGCTTGATGACTGTGACCACTGTATGTGTGTAGTTGATACTGACCACAGCCATCATATTATGCATTGTCATCGAATATTGTACAACTACTCACTTGTGTACTGCCATTCTAATTGTTGTACTGTAATTTGTATTGATTTATATATAAACTTAGTGACTTAGTGACTGATACTCTTGTTGATTGCATACCACTTATTGTTTGTTTGTTGGTTTCACACTAAGTTCTTTTACGTACATATTTCTGGGATGACATATTGTTTCAATTTGGGAATCGACACGTAACAACTTATACTCCTGTAGTTATTAGTTGGTTGGTTGGTTGGTTTGTTGTTTAACGCCGCACTCAGCAATATTCCAGCTACATGAAACCCACCTAATTGCAGAGTTGGTCAAATATAAGTTGTTATAATGTAGATTAAGTTATTCTAAGGTTGTCTATAAACATGTATAACCAACACCTGGTATCATCACTATGTGATAGTGATTCATAAACACAGGCTAATCATACAGTTGGAATCGTAAAATGGACACAGCTTTTAGCAGATTGCTTATGATGAGAAAAATATATTTTGACGCGTGTATTTATGAAATTAATTTTATGACATTTCTTCATATCGTTACCTTTAAATACCTACCACCTCAACCCCTATCCCCACCCCGTCAAGATCCAGAGTAGAATCAAAATACTGTCGGAAATGCTAGACAACTGCTTTTTGGATATCATTTTTCTCAGATTGTTGTTATTGAAATATCGAGTAAATACCGATCGTCCTACCTGTGGTTTGAAGTATTTCAGCCACAATGAGTCCTATCGACAAGTTTACGGGAGACCATTTATCAATTTAGGGTGAATTACCGAACTGCCCAAGCGATATGGTTTTCAATTCATACCATCAAGCCTTCGGTATGATAAATAAAACAAACATGTATACGGGTGGTCTCAAAAACAAAACTGGGACGTAAAAGGATATAAGACAGCTTTGATACAGGGTGATTAGGCGTTTCGTGTACAAGCTTTATGAGCAGAAGGTAACCCTGACTTGTAGTAAAATTTGGGAGGAATTAAAGATACAATTAATGTTAACTGCACTAACTATTGCTCTCCAAGATACTGTATTTCGATACAGTGCTCGTGGCGATGACCGAGCACTTTTAAGGGGAAAATATTCCATCCTGTCTATGAGGTTACATTATCTCCGAACCATTCATAACTATCACAGCCAGGGCGTCCAGATAATTTACCTTGATGATTCATTCCACTGACTACATGTGGCTATCGGCAGATGGACAAAAGCACCCATGGTACCAAGAGGTAAAGATAATCGTGTCATTGTTTTGCACGCTGCAACCAATGATATGGGGCTCATTGATGGAGGTGTACTAGTTTTCGAGGCGAAAAAGAAAACTGGAGATTTTCATAAGGAAAGTATATGAGGTGATGTGTTCATAGACTGGTTTGAACTTCAGCCATTGCCCATTTTGAACAACGTCAGTGTCATTGTCATAGATAACGCCAGTTGATATAACGTCCGGGAATCAGATACTGTCGCCCAAACCATGAGTAGTTTGAAGGCGACCATATTGAAATATATGACATTGTCGACTTCAGACCATATGAAACGAACGTTCAACTCATGGAGAAAATTCGGCTGAATAAGAACCCTCTAAAGAACAGGACATATGTGCTGGCGGCACAACATTGTCTTACGTCACGTTGTCTTACATTGTGAGATCAACTTTGTTGTGCCCATAAATGATAAATGCTACCTTAAGAAATCATCCATAGAAAAACAAATACTTTTGGATTCCAAAACCGCAACCTTCCAAAACTCAACCCGTTTCATATCTCTTAACTATTCTATCATGTTTCCAAGCAAATATAATGCAGTACATATCCTTAATTTCTACCCCATCAACGCACATGTCAATTAAGTACAATAACAGCAATATTTTGACACCCCAAACTCGGTGACATTTGCACCTGTGAGAATGCACGGTGTGAGGTCATAACCTCGGGACAGGTGTTAGGTAATTACCTCAGGTTATAGGCCATGTCATACATGCGAACAAACAAACGAAAATTTTATATCATAATTTTACCTGTAAAAGTACATTTAAGGGTAATCACAGTGTCACTTAGGACACGCTAGATTACGGCAATTTGTGTTATTTTGATAAATGCTCTTTTGATAATCCTATGACTTGTATTTATTAAATGAAGCCAGAAAAGCAGTTTTCTAGCATTTCCGACAGTACATTAGTCTTCAGCAACCCATGCTTCTCGCAAGAGGCAACTGACGGGATCAGGGGGTCAGGTATACTCCTTACGAATTCAAACTTGGACTTACTCTTGAAAGAGATATTCAAGCATTCCTGACTATTAAGTATTTGGTCGTCTTGTTTCCCTAAATGCATCGATCCTCAGGTTGCATTCACAGTTTTGGTAAGTTATCTTTGTCCTTGGAATCTGCTCGGTTATGAAGCTGGTGATGAGTGCAGATAATCTGAGGATACTGTCCAGGGATACTGTACATGTTGAAATTTTCATTCCAACACAAAATAATGTTGCCAAATGTTAAAACAATCCTAGAAAAGCAATAGATTTCGTTTACTGATTTCAGCGTAAAATTAATTTATTTGCTAAAATTGACATATGCAAGTGTAGCATGGTCACGTGCAGCATGCTCTGAGCATCACGTTGACACGTCAACATCGACGCCAAAGAGGTCAACAACGATGGCAGAACTGGAATTGGTGTAGCGTTACATTTTCTCATGAGTGAAGGTGTCAGCTCGTCACAGCAGGCGTTAAACCCGTGCAGATCCGGGGTAGAATAGGTCATCTGCGACCCATGCTTGCTGCAGAAGGCGTCTATGCTATGAGGAGACGAACGGGATCGGGAGATCAGGTTGGTTGACTTGCTTGATGTATGTCATCGTATCCCAACTGCGTGGATCGATGCTCGTGATATTAGTCACTGGATTGACTGGTACAGACTCGAAAAATTACAGACCGCCGTCATTTAGCTGGAATATTGCTGGAAACAGCAGGTGTGTTCACGTGTATCGTCGTCGAGAAGAACGCACGGCTTGAGACTGTACCGTGTGGAAGTAGTAGTGTAATGATTTAAGCCGGTTAACATAAAGATAATAATGATAACAATAATAATAATAATTATAATTATAATAATAATAGAAAGATAACCTAATGACACTGGAATTATGTTATTTTTATTTTATGCATAATCTTCTTCCGCATTTATATATTTTTTTAAACGATATGCTCAGAACTTATCAATCAACCCCTACATATGTTCTCCAGCAAATCGTTATTGCCCTTATGGAACATTATATGTTCTCAGCATCAGTGCACACTATAAATGTCAGTAAATGTGCACAGGGATCTCTAGTTTTGCATATTTTACAACATGAAGAAAACTATTTTTATGTAACACGCTATCATTCATACAGGAGTAAGCATATGATCCGAAACGCCGTGTTCCTTATAATAAACAAGCTGACATACATAAATTCTATCTTTTATGTAATACTTATTTCATACGCATCACCTTGCCCAGGTGCGGCTAATATTAGTGAGAGAAACATTCATGTGAGACAGAATAAATGTCATATTGACATGGACATTACTCAGTAAGATGTCATTTTCGAGGTCGCATTCACTTTGGTAGACTAGGTGTCTGTTGTCATGTGACGATATGTGTAGGCAAATCTGCTCGAAAATGGACGTATGTTATGAAGCAATCTCCACTTGAACTGTGTTTTGTATTTTCCTACAATGTCCCGGTTTCTCGCTGATCACCTGCAATACGTGTGTAGTTCACACATCATGTGTAACACATTTGTGTAATCTTCATTTGTTGGCCTCCACCAACAGTACCTCAGATAACAAGATAGTACTGTTGATGTTTTGGAATATTTCGTTTGTTAGTTCAGGTAAAATAAGGTTTCACTTAGAACAAGTTGCAAAAGAATTCATTTCGCAACAATGCATTTCTACCAGGTCCCGAACACAACATGCCATAAGTCCCAAACAATCCCAGTTTGGGAAATATGTCTAATTTGCATAATCCAATATGGCTACCAATTGTCAATATATCTTCCATATTTCAGATAAGGTTCAATATTTTGATGAAAAAAAGCATGTGTTGTTTTGCGAAATAGCCGTATTATGTTTCTAAAAAGATATTCACAACTGCTGAACTATTTCGACTATTGACAAATCTACAAAAAATCAAGATGTCTGTCAATTTAAAGATGGTCGACAAGTTTGCTAGGACTAGGACTTATATGCATATAACTTGGCACACTAACTCACTGGAGTATAGTTTACACCTGTAGATAAAAACTCCGTCACCAGAGCCCCCTGGTGGCCTAAAATTCCAAGATCGCCGCCAAGGGTTTGATGGCTAGACATAGAATATGAATACACTGTTGGTCCCTTATGACATACTAGTATTTGATTGATTTGAACTTCTACATTGGGGTACACAGGCATGTAGAATACTCAATCATTTGCATAAATCCATTATAACCATCAAATATCAATATTTATCTTTTAAATGACATGTTTTGGAGAGTTTAAATATCAATGTTGATTGATATTGTCCGAATCTAATTATTAACATTCCAACAATAAACGCTATGACAAGTTTCGTTTTCATTCATGTAAATATACACCTCGTCATAAATATCGCACCACACATTTTAAAGTAAAAGTAGAAAATATAATTTTCGTTTTTTTAAACTACAAGTACATATTTCATATACTACACCATCTGTGAACATAATATCACAACAAACCCTTTTCCGAGCTGCACGTGCATGCTTGCGTTGAGCATGGACTTCATGGACGATAATGCAAGACCACATCGTGCTCGAGCTGTTGTTCAGCATCTCCAACACAACGCAATTGAGACACTACCCTTGCCGTCCAGAAGTCCAGACATTAATCCTATTGAGCATTTGTAGGACATTTTGGGACGTAGGGTGAGAGCAGGGGGTCCTCCAGTTCAGAACCTTCAGGAATTGACCCATGCATTGCATGATAAGTGGCAGCAGATCCCCCAACAGAGATTCAGACGTCTGGTGACCAGCATGAGACGGCGTGTAGAACATGTTATCAAAGTGCGATGTTAGCCAGTCATTGTGGACGTTACTAGTGTGTTCGACATTAATGAAATGTGAACTGTGTTGTGTGTCTGTTGTAACGACTCCGGCAGCCATACTTATTTCACCTTATTTTACGGTGGTTTTAGTGAACTGTAGTTTGCTACAATTAAACCCTCAATTAGTGCTCAAATTCGGTCTTGTGTTGTCAATTTTCTGACTGAACGCTCACACGAGGTCATATAAACAGTTTAATGTGCTTTTCTAAGCACCATTTTTATGAGGTTGAATATCCAGTTTTACTTAGTGAAAAAAGAGGGTGGTGCGATATTTATGACGAGGTGTATACTTGTTGGAAACAAGTATGACCAATATGAGGTCCTCTCAGAATTAACCCAAACCAGTTGTTTCACAAGAAGTCGATGAGTTATCTCCCTTGTGATCCTTTGCGGAAATTCAGTATAACCAAGTATCAGTATTTGAATATAAATCTGTATCTTTTCATCTATTGCTCATTCCGGGATCAAAAAGTCTTATACTGACATTATGCCTGATCAGGAATATCCGATAAAATCACCGCTTTGTGAAAATAGATTACCTCAAAACGGCCAATATTTGCAGAATGTCGCCCGACTATAAACACTATATCAACTTCTTTGTGTGTGAATATTCAAACTGTTAATAACCTATGTTCACGAGCAACTGTGATTTAAGTGATAGTCCTTGCAACACAATATTCATCTGTAGTGGTTATTATAGAGATATCATATTGAGTATTTTCATCGGTTCAGCTTCAACTCCACACGATGAAAAAAAGCAACTGTTAACAAATGGCTTCACTTATTTTCAGTGTTCCATTGATAAGATTTCCACAGATGTTTTGCCCAAATGGAATCTGCTTCGGCAGAAAATATAAGCTGGACATTATCTTGCATTGACAATTTATATTTACTTGAACAGGGTCGATGTTTCTGCTGGTGGACTGAAGTCCCCGAGTTTCATCATAAGCTCACTAGCTTTATCTATGCTGAGTCAACTGCAAGAGAATGTTTGGGCCGTAACATTAAAACTGCGCCCCACTGTGTTGCAAAACAAAAATATTTCTTAACATTTTTCTTTGCTTATAAGCAGCAAAATCTCTGCACTGGTACACAGCAGACGTAATAAAAAATTAACATATCGTTTTTATTACTTTCAACAAAATTAGAAATGGGAATATCGTGTCACTGGATTTTCTGATTCATCGATCACTTGATTTTCTGGTTTGAAAAGAGGCTGACGTTCCATGCCAGGCGTACTGCTTTGCGACGTCAGGCAATAAATGCTTACTTTTTTTATGCAAATTGTACGAATGGCGAGTGCTACTGTGAGGGCAGGACATGGTCACTCTTTTCGCGAACACCTGGTGACAGCACTGATTGTCACAGGTCCATTCATAGAATTTACACAGCTATTTTGCCCTTAATGGAATACGTTTTGATAGAAAACCTAGACTGGTTATTCTCTCGCATTGACAATTGTATTTAACCTGCTTTAAAACCTTTTAAAAATAAACTTCAAGTAAATGGGATTGAATGTGATGTTGATTATTGTTTTATGACTTGTTTCAAGCATACACTGCTTTGATCTATGTGGGGAATTTAATCCAATAGATATGTCATTAATTTATTCAAATTCAGAACACACATTCAGAAAAAATAAGTTTTTATTTGTTATGACAGTACTGCTCTATTGTCAATGAGCCGCCTATTCGCCATGACATAAACAACTTCCCAAAACACACATGCACAGATATCTTGTCAGGAGAGATTTACAATTCATTTCTTGGTATAGTGTATCCGAATGTAAACATATAGACAACGTATGACGCTGCAGTAAGACTATTGGACGAGATATAGCCCTTTAGACATTTTTTCTATCACACAAGCAACTATATCGGCTTATTTCATAGTCGAAACTGTATAATAAAAGCGGCATATTCTGTCATATATTGATTTCATTTAAGGAATAATTAAGCAACTTGTTTCATGCATTTATGTCCCGGGACAGGAAGCTATCACATGGAGTTGTGATTAAGCATAGTTTCCTCGTCCATACTTGCTGAACATTCCCCTTTTTTGGCTATTGCCTCCACTTTGTCCGCCCATCATACTGGCTTTTCCCTCGTTTTCACCATCACCGCCATCCATCTTTCCGGCCATTCCTCTGTTTCTTCTGTGACGTCCAAACATACTGAATATGCCCCTGTGTTTTCTATTGCCTCCATCTTGTCCGCCCATCTTATTGGCTTTTCCCTTGTTTTCACCATCACCGCCATCCATCTTTCCGGCCATTCCTCTGTTTCCTCTATGACGTCCAATCATGCTGAATATCCCCCTTTTTTGGCTATTGACACCACCTTGTCCGCCCATCTTACTGGCTTTTCCCTCCTTTTCACCATCACCTTCATCCATCTTTCCGGCCATTCCTCTGTTTCCTCTATGACGTCCAAACTTGCTGAACATCCCCCTTTTTTTGCTATTGCCTCCATCTTGTCCGCCCATCTTACTGGCTTTTCCCTCATTTTCATCATCACCTCCATCCCTCTTTCCGGCCATTCCTCTGTTTCTTCTGTGATGTCTAAACATGCTGAATATCCCCCTTTTTTTGCTATTGCCTCCATCTTGTCCGCCCATCTTACTGGCTTTTCCCTCCTTTTCACCATCACCGCCATCCATCTTTCCGGCCATTCCTCTGTTTCCTCTATGACGTCCAATCATGCTGAATATCCCCCTTTTTTGGCTATTGACACCACCTTGTCCGCCCATCTTACTGGCTTTTCCCTCGTTTTCACCATCACCGCCATCCATCTTTCCGGCCATTCCTCTGTTTCTTCTGTGACGTCCAATCATGCTGAATATCCCCCTTTTTTGGCTATTGCCTCCATCTTGTCCGCCCAACTTACTGGCTTTTCCCTCGTTTTCACCGTCACCTTCATCCATCTTTCCGGCCATTCCTCTGTTTCTTCTGTGATGTCTAAACATGCTGAATATCCCCCTTTTGTGGCTATTGCCTCCATCTTGTCCGCCCATCTTACTGGCTTTTCCCTCGTTTTCACCATCACCACCATCCATCTTTCCGGCCATTCCTCTGTTTCTTCTGTGATGTCTAAACATGCTGAATATCCCCCTTTTTTGGCTATTGCCTCCACCTTGTCCGCCCATCTTACTAGCTTTTCCGTCGTTTTCACCATCACCTTCATCCATCTTTCCGGCCATTCCTCTGTTTCCTCTGTGACGTCCAAACATACTGGATATGCCCCTGTTTTTTCTATTACCTTCATCTTGTCCGCCCATCTTACTGGCTTTTCCCTCGTTTTCACCATCACCGCCATCCATCTTTCCGGCCATTCCTCTGTTTCCTCTATGACGTCCAAACATACTGGATATGCCCCTGTTTTTTCTATTACCTTCATCTTGTCCGCCCATCTTACTGGCTTTTCCCTCGTTTTCACCGTTGTTTTCATGCATCCTGCTCGTTTTACCTTCGTCTTCACGCGTCTTTCCAGCCGTTCGTCTGTTCTTTCTGTGAATCCCAAACTGACCACGGTGGTTTCTACCTTCACTACCGTGATTGACACCATGTTTTCCACGTTTCTCCTCTTCGTCGTCATCGTTTTCATCGTATTCATCATCTGTGGAGTTCACATTCTATTTTTTATTGGATTATTTAGTAGACATCTTTCAGGGAAACCCATTATCTATCCACTACTGTGTTCCTTCAGCGGAGCTGGTGCATGTCCCACTTAACCCTTGCTTTACCCTCTGCTGAGTACCTGGAGAGGAGCTGGTGCATGTCCCACTTAACCCATGCTTTACCCTCTGCTGAGTACCTGGAGAGGAGCTGGTGCATGTCCCACTTAACCCTTGCTTTACCCTCTGCTGAGTACCTGGAGAGGAGCTGGTGCATGTCCCACTTAACCCTTGCTTTACCCTCTGCTGAGTACCTGGAGAGGAGCTGGTGCATGTCCCACTTAACCCTTGCTTTACCCACTGCTGAGTACCTGGAGAGGAGCTGGTGCATGTCCCACTTAACCCTTGCTTTACCCTCCGCTGAGTACCTGGAGAGGAGCTGGTGCATGCCCGACTTAACCCATGCTTTACCCACTGCTGAGTACCTGGAGAAGAATTGGTGCATGTCCCACTTAACCCTTGCTTAACCCACTGCTGAGTACCTGGAGAGGAGCTGGTGCATGTCCCACTTAACCCTTGCTTTACCCACTGCTGAGTACCTGGAGAGGAGCTGGTGCATGTCCCACTTAACCCTTGCTTTACCCACGGCTGAGTACCTGGAGAGGAGCTGGTGCATGTCCCACTTAACCCATGCTTTACCCTCTGCTGAGTACCTGGAGTTCCTGATTCTTTTAGATTACCCTTTGCATGTTATCTATATCTTACCGAGTACCTTTGTATTCGAATTTTTGAGTAGATGTTCCATGCATTACCGATCATTGCCTTAAATGGTACAAACTAACTTCATAAAGTCAAATCTTCTTTCTTATGGTGCACGTTACCAGATGGAGAACTAGAAAGCATATTGATCCCATTAATTTCCCCTTACCACAAGTACAATGTAATACTTGGATTTAGGTCAGAAGTTTGTCATACATACCACTGTTCAACCTCCCTTGAATCAGTTGTAGATACAACACCAGCAATGCTAAGATTATCCACGACCATGTAAATGTCTTCATAGTGACTGAAAGTAGGACATTAATTGTCAAGGGCATAAATTTTTTTTCTGTCCCTAAAATTTAACGAATTTGAATTATTTAAAGAAATTATGTCAATCACAAATATAAATTTGTTATCTGAAGACTCTCTGAATTTCTACATCTCAATGTGTTCCAAATACAAAGACAATAGTCTCAAAGTAAAAACACTGATAATCTTTGACGCGATTGCATTCATCATGCATGCACACACATTTTGATAGCTGTGGCAAAACACGCTATTCTCTGTAATATCATGGATGAGACTGAAACTACCCCTACTACTTTATTTAGAACAAGCAAGTTCAAACTTCAACTAAAGTAAAACAATATAGTACTGATCATCTATCATCTTATATTTCATAAATGTTTGTCTTACTTGGAAACTTACCGTTTTGTCGATATCAAGAAAGGCGAAGAACTTCCTAGACTCTAAGGGGTGCCCCAGATACCATGATGATGGACGACATACAGCTAGACATAATTAAAACCACATCATAGTGTTACTGTTCTAAAACGAATATTGCCATAGTAGTATGGATGATGGGGGTTCTGCCGCAACGCCCAGGTCCGGCTCCTGACACGGCTTCCAAGGAGGTATTAAGTTATTGGATGCAGTATTTGTCAAGATGCCATCCTATATCTAGGAAACACTGTATTCATAATCCCCCACCAGTTCTCTGCTTGGCGTGCTTGTTGTCTCCGCTGTTCTATGAACTTTTTTCTGTTGTACTATAGGGGTACGGACTCACCCCACCCATCATGTATATTATTCCCTATTCATGGAATATATACACTGCAGTGACGACACATTACAGTATATACAGAATAAATGAATTCACCAGTAAGTTGAAATATCCTCTGTCATACTATTAACATAACTTTAGTTTCGAAATACATGTTGATTCACATACTATCTAACCAAACACGTACATCATTGTAATGAAGCTTGGATATCGTAAAAATTGGTGTGAACCCCTCCTCCTTCGCTTACTCACTCATTGACGGACTGACTGACTCACTCACTCACCAACTCACTTACCGTCTGTCACCGTGTTAAAGCTGGACTTGTGTTAAAGTGGCGTAAAACGATCCCAATATTAAAAAGAGAAGTGAATTACACCAAAACCTGAAAATCAGCAAACCTTCCAACAGCCCAAGATGAATGACTCAATCAACAATTAATGGATGTATAAATAGTGTTCAAATGGAAAACTAGGCGGTGCTAGTTGCACAGCGACCACATTCGAGGTCACGATTGGTTAACGAATGCAAATGCGTCTCTTAATGGCTGATGGCTTAACAACTACCGTGTACCCACAGAGAAGCTGGGGTATGTTCAAGTTAACCCCTGTTTACCCCCAAACCCCGTGCAGGTCCTATTAACCCATGTTTTACCCACTATCGAATACCTGGAAAGGAGCTGTTGATTCCCAGTTAACCCTTTTTAAACCCACTATAGAGTATCTGGAAAGGAGCTGTTGATTCTCAGTTAACCCTTTTTATAATCTCTATCGAGTACCTGAAGAGGAGCTGGTAATGTCCCAGTTAACCCTTTTAAACTCACTATCGAATACCCGAAGAGGACCTGGTGCACGTCCAAGTTTACCCTTTCAAACCCACTATCGAGTCCCTGGAGAGAGGCTGGTGATGTCTCAGTTAACCTTTTTAAACACCACTATCGAGTATGAAGAGAGGTGCTGTTGATGTCCCAGTTAACCCTTTTAAACCCACTATCGAGTACCTGAAGAGGAGCTGGTAATGTCCCAGTTAACCCTTTTAAACTCACTATCGAATACCCGAAGAGGACCTGGTGCACGTCCAAGTTTACCCTTTCAAACCCACTATCGAGTCCCTGGAGAGAGGCTGGTGATGTCTCAGTTAACCCTTTTTAAAACCACTATCGAGTATGAAGAGAGGTGCTGTTGATGTCCCAGTTAACCCTTTTAAATCCACTATCGAGTACCTGGAGAGGGGCTGGTGATGTCCCAGTTAACCCTTTTTAAACCCAGTATCAAGTACCTGGAGAGTACCTGGTGATTTCCCAGTTAACCCTTTGTAAACCCAGTATCAAGTATCTGGAGAGGGGCTGGTGATGCCCCAATAAACCTTTTGAACCGACTATCGAGTACTTGGAGAGATGCAGGTGATTCTCCAATTAACCCTTTTTACACCCAGTATCAAGTATCTGGAGAGGAGCTGGTGATGTCCCAGTTAACCCTTTTCAACCCACTATCGAGTACCTGGAGAGGGGCTGGTGATGTCCAAGTCAACCCTTTTTACACCCAGTATGAAGTATCTGGAGAGAAGCTGATGATGGCCAAGTTAATCCTTTTGACACCCAGTATCAAGTATCTGGAGAGGGGCTGGTGATGCCCCAATTAACCCTTTTTACACCCAGTATCAAGTATCTGGAGAGGGGCTGGTGATGTCCCAGTTAACCCTTTTTACACCCAGTATCAAGTATCTGGAGAGGGGCTGGTGATGCCCCAATAAACCTTTTGAACCGACTATCGAGTACTTGGAGAGGGGCTGGTGATTCTCCAATTAACCCTTTTTACACCCAGTATCAAGTATCTGGAGAGGGGCTGGTGATGCCCCAATAAACCTTTTGAACCCACTATCGAGTACTTGGAGAGGGGCTGGTGATTCTCCAATTAACCCTTTTTACACCCAGTATCAAGTATCTGGAGAGGAGCTGATGATGCCCCAGTTAACCCTTTTTACACCCAGTATCAAGTATCTGGAGAGGGGCTGGTGATGCCCCAGTTAACCCTTTTTACACCCAGTATCAAGTATCTGGAGAAGGGCTGGTGATGTCCCAGTAAACCCTTTTTTACACCCAGTATCAAGTACCTGGAGAGGGACTGGTGATGTCCCAGTTAACCAATAATATACCCACTACTGACGTCACAATTGGCGAATTGGTGCATGTCTCAATTATCCTATCTTTACCCACTGTTCTCAGCCTAAATCATGTCATAAAATACGATACATGAAACATACCACATCCTTAGTGCAGTACACCTGTGTAATAAGAGAGTTTTAATAAATTATTAAGTCAGCAAAGTATATTTATATATTCTCTGCTGTGCAAACGCAATAACAAACGGTACGAGTTCCCTTTGGTTTGATAAATAATACATATATGAGGCAGAAGTCAAATACATGTGCAACCAGATACCTAGATTCCACCCGTAAACGGTTTTTCAGAAATGTACACAGCTGGTTGTCAAGGTTTATTGAAACACAAACACGTCAGCACAACCTCCAGGCCCGAATTGCTCGTTGTTATTTCCCTTAACCTTATCTGAGAATATATATCTGAACGTAACAGTCAGCATGCATATGTTTGTAGCAAATTACTTATTCATATAACTCAATGCAAACCTTTCAGAACGTTATGCAGACAAAATACATCATAACCTGATCAATGTATATAGAAGCTACAAAACCCTTTCCATATTCTTCTACAAGCAGAGTCCAGTGTACGATTCCGACTATATCAAGATCATGTGTTTCTGAATCACTACCAAATAGTGATGACACCAGGTGTTCGCGAGAAGGTTAGCGAATGCTGCCAGCCAAAATTCCAAACATTTTATTAGAAATAAGTCAGGTCGAAACACCAAAGAAACACCAGAAAATAAACACATGTAATTCAACAAGCAATATGTCTCTCTGTCTTTGTGCAGTTGCTCAAGGCTAGGTATACTGGTGGTATATTTATATACTATTTACATCTTTAACCCTTTACGCCAAGTGGAACCTGGTTTGCTGGATAATCGAGATGGTTGTTCCCTGGCATTAACGTTATACACTATCATGAACTTGATCGACTTTCTGCAGGTGGACTGAGGTCCCCGTGTTTCAACATTAGCCAAGAAGCGTTATCACGCTGAGTCAACTACAAAAAGAAATGTTTTGGCTGAGACATTAAAACCTCCCCATTGTGTTGCAAAACGAATGTTTCTTCATTACATACTACTCTACTTATGCTACACTTCAAAGTTTAGATATATAAACAGTTAAGTAACATATTATATTATATATTCTAATATACGTGTTGTACATAAATGACCATGCAATGTATATAACATCAATATTCACATCCTTATATCTTTTTCATATTTATATTACCATGACCTACATCATCAATCTTATAATAATGATAATAATAATAATAATGATAATTTTCTGTTTGTCATTAAATCCTTTAAGCTTTTCGCTAAGCAAAGAGGAAGGTTATCATCCTGCACCTCCTCAGCCCAGATCCCCAACACCCTTTACTCACCTCCTTTACATGGATGACCTTGAACTTATTGCCAATGGCGGAACAACACTCAAAAAACTCAATTCTGCTTGTCGAGTCCTTTTCTAATGATATCGGCATGTACTTTGGACTCGACAAATGCAACATTCTTCATCTGAAACGTGGCAAGGTAGAAGAGGGAGGATAAGTCAGTTTACTTGGAGGAGGAGTTATTGACCATCTCGTGGAAGGTCAGGCCTATACGGGCTTAGGGATCCAGATTAGGAACAAACTCCAGAATGGCCATATCAAGGACAATCTTCGGGCGGAGTACACATGTAGACTTACGAAAATCATGAGTTCAGAGCTGAACGCTCTCAACAAAGTCAAAGCCACAAGTACTTATGCTGTCCCCGTCCTTTCATATTCTTTTGGTGTTGTTGATTGGACAAAACAAGAAATTCAGGGTATTGACACCCACACACGAAGAATCATGTGAGACAATAGATCCCACCACCCTCGCTCTTCCCTCAATCGCTTATATTTTCCAATCATTATGGGAGGACGTGGTTTGATTAATGTTGGGACTCTTCATGATAGAATTGTTTTGTGCACATTTGCACACATTTATTTGTCCGATGATCCTCTTGTGAAGCATGTCAAGACTCATGATGAAAACAAGGCATTCCACAGTTTTGTAAAACGAGCCAAGGATATGGGACATAATCTCAATGTCGGTGTTGATTTTGTCGATGGTTCTGTACTGCTGGACGGTACAGGAATGAGTGTCAACCAAGCAAAGTGCCATATCAAATCGGCCCAGACTCAGTGTTTCAAGGAGAGGCTTTCTATACGACCACTGCATCAAGTTTATGTGCAGTGTGTTGAGAAGATCAGCAATCCTGCAGTGTCCTTTGCGTGGATGAAGTCGTCTGGCCTGAAAAGTGAAACTGACCTATTTCTGTTTGCTGCTCAGGACCAGTCACTTCCAACTCGCAACCGTCATGTGTGATTTTGCATCCAAATGTAAATATGAAATGTAGATTATGTGATGAATTTAATGAGACTGTCCAACACATTGTGAGTGGATTCCCCAAACACAGTATCTTAAACGACATGATGGTGTAGCTCGATCATTTTATTACCGTCTTCGCCATGCTTGTGGTTTTGACACAGAGGTCAATCCATGGTACGACCCGTAATATGTAGAGGGCGTTATGGAAAATGATCAATACAAAATTCTTTAGAATAAGCCGTTATACAGCCTTAGATGTATCCAGGCCAATAAACCTGATCTTGTCCTTTTTTATAAATCCAATGAAATCATTTATATCATGGAATTTTCTGTCCCTTTTGACACTAATGTGATTGACAAGATGAGGTAAAACATGGCAAATATGCGGACCTTGCTTTCGAAATGTCACGCTTGCATCCCAAGTACCAAGTTGTCCGACTCCCCATTGTTCTCGGTGCCTTAGGTTTGGTACCTCCCAATCTGTTGACTGGCAATGGGAGAGTACCCGGGTTTGCTACCAGGAATACAGCCCTTCTGACAATCTGGGTAATGCAGAAGGCTGCAGTGTTGGGGAATCTTCATATTCTCCATAGAATTCTGGGTGGGTTTGACTAGGCAGCACTTCCTGGGAGAGGTCCCATTCGCTGTCTGGGATGCGTGTAGAGGGCGCAAGGGCCCTAAGCTGATGATGAGCCTAACCAGTCTGACTGTGCCAGGATCACCAAAACCCTCTTTGGTGCATTTTTCATGGAACAGTCAGTATTTCTTATTTGGTTTCCCTTCAGGAGGAATACACTTATGTTACGCAATATTTCACTAAGGAAATCAAGTATATGGAATAGTGTATGGATGGGGTGGTTAAATGTTTCTCCATTATTTCGTGGGAAATCATGAGGTTCACACACAAATATTATATGCTATTCATCTTCAATAACATTTTTTCCCTAACTGAGACAATATGAACAGTCTTTCTTCATATGGTTTAGAATGGCGTCTTCCAGTATTTGTGGCAATGTTAAAGTTGCTGCATCTGAAGCGTGATAACATCCTTTTAAGATGTGTTTGCAAAGTGAGTGAGTATGGTTTTACTCGGCTTTTGGCAATATTCCAGCAATATCACGGCGGGGAACACCAGAAATGGGCTTCACACATTGTACCTATGTCGGGAATCGAACCCGGGTCTTCTGCGTGACGAGCGAACGCTTGAACAACTAGTGTACCCGACCGCCCCTAGAGGAATATTAAAGTAGGTTTCAATGTTTAAAAGTGATGTTTATAACAGTATGAGTTTGATAGGTTGTCGCCTTTACCGCACCAGGTTTGCTGTAAATTGTCGAAGGGTCTCTGCTTGAACAAATGTATACAGATATATGTATTGCCTACACCCTGGGATAGCCATGCAAACCCAAATCCAAATTTAAATAAAATATTCTTAATATGGGTGGCCCAAGTGGTCCTGCTAGTATCGTCCAACGCAGTTAATATCTTGTATGTTGTTGCGATTTTAGTTTGACATTTGAAGCGTGGTGAGACAAAAGGCAAAATAATCCACCTGAAGCACGTGTAAAATATCTTAGACCATGCATTCAGAGTTAGCTCCTAGCAGAACATGTATACATGTTTGGTTTGCTAAAGTGTATGCATGTACATGTACACAAAGGTAGTATGCGTACCTCAAATTGTATTTACTTTTTTATGTTCTCCTTATAAAACATACAACATGTATTGCTATGCGCAAGATGATGAAAGCAATTTGCAGAGCGTCTTGTCTCCGCTCTTGAATATCCGTAAATGTCCATTTTTTTGCTCAATCGTTTAAGTGTTTTTTGAGATGGTAGTATTGGCATACGTATTTCAGATCATGTTTTAACCTGAGGTCTGAGTAGCCGTCGCGTGGCAGGAGTACTGCTGTGCGGCGTCAAGTATAATAAACACCAGTACTTACTTTGTATGCAAATTGTGTCACCGCGGAAGAGATGTGGAGGAAATGAACATAAATTAGGATGATCAAACAGATTTATGTCTTCGAGAGGCATTTAGAACATGGGACAGTAATGACGGGTGCTACCGGATGCTTACCCTTTTTGCGAACACCTGGTGTCATCATTGATGGTCAGGGGTCCAGTATCATTTCAGAGTTATTTGCCTCTTACCCCAAATAGACTGTTTTGGCGGATAATCAAGACTAATTTTTGTCTTGCTTTGACATTTTATATTTTCTTGACCTTGAGTTTGTTTTTGCTTTTTGTATAGGTGGAGATGTTCCACATATTTGTCTTTGTTGTGTACATATGTTTATTTATTTATTCTTGTGTTTTAAGAGAATACTTTTGTCGGGGTCTTTAAGAATAAATGTCATATGTATTAAAAAGAAAATCTGAGGTGAACTCATACAGTCTACATGGCATGGATCAGCTGTAGACATTCTGGGTGTACTCATACACTCTATATGACATGAATCAGCTGTAGACATCCTGGGTGTACTCATACACCCTACATGACATAGATCAGCTGTCGACACCCGAGGTGAAAACATACACCCTACGTGACATGGATCAGCTGTATCCACCAGAGGTGTACTCATGCACTCTACATGACATAGATCAGCTGAAGACACCATGAGGGCACTCGTATTCCCTAAATGGAATGGACCAGCTGTAGATACCAGAGGTGTACTCATACACTCTACGTGACATGGATCAGCTGTAGACACCTTGGGTGTACTCATACACCCTACATGATATAGATCAGATGTAGACACCATGGGTGTACTCATACACCCTACATGATATAGATCAGATGTAGACACCCTGGGTGTACTCATACACTCCACATGGCATGGATCAGATGTAGACACCCTGGGTCTACTCATACACTCTACATGGCACAGATCAGCTGTAGACACCCTGGGTGTACTCATACACCCTGCATGGCATAGATCAGCTGGAGACATCCTGGGTGTACTCATACACCCTGCATGGCATGGATCAGCTGTAGACATCCTGGGTGTACTCATACACTCCACATGGCATGGATCAGCTGTAGACATCCTGGGTGTACTCATACACCCTACATGGCACAGATCAGCTGTAGACACCCTGGGTGTACTCATACACTCCACATGGCATGGATCAGCTGTAGACATCCTGGGTGTACTCATACACCCTACATGGCACAGATCAGCCGTAGACACCCTGGGTGTACTCATACACTCCACATGGCATGGATCAGCTGTAGACATCCTGGGTGTACTCATACACCCTACATGGCATGGATCAGCTGTAGACATCCTGGGTGTACTCATACACCCTACATGGCATGGATCAGCCGTAGACACCCTGGGTGTACTCATACACTCCACATGGCATGGATCAGCTGTAGACATCCTGGGTGTACTCATACACCCTACATGGCATGGATCAGCTGTAGACATCCTGGGTGTACTCATACACTCCACATGCCACAGATCAGCTGTAGACATCCTGGGTGTACTCATACACTCTACATGACATGGATCAGCTGTAGACATCCTGGGTGTACTCATACACTCCACGTGGCATGGATCAGCTGTAGACATCCTGGGTGTACTCATACACTCCACATGGCATGGATCAGCTGTCGACATCCTGGGTGTACTCATACACTCCACATGACATGGATCAGCTGTAGACATCCTGGGTGTACTCATACACTCCACATGGCATGGATCAGCTGTAGACATCCTGGGTGTACTCATACACTCCACATGGCATGGATCAGCTGTAGACATCCTGGGTGTACTCATACACTCCACATGGCATGGATCAGCTGTCGACATCCTGGGTGTACTCATACACTCCACATGACATGGATCAGCTGTCGACATCCTGGGTGTACTCATACACTCCACATGAGATGGATCAGCTGTAGACATCCTGGGTGTACTCATACACCCTACATGGCATAGATCAGCTGTAGACACTCTGGGTGTACTCATACACCCTACATGACATAGATCAGCTGTAGACACCCGAGGTGAAAACATACACCCTGCATGGCATGGATCAACTGTAGACATCCTGGGTGTACTCATACACCCTACATGGCATAGATCAGCTGTAGACATCCTGGGTGTACTCATACACCCTACATGGCATAGATCAGCTGTAGACACCCTGGGTGTACTCATACACTCTACACCTCCCGTTCCCCAAAACCAGTTACACAAGTCAACAATAAATGATCAATCTTCTGAATTCACATTGTACTTCAGTACGTTTTCTATAATCGTGCACTTTTTGCAAGAACGGACTTTCAACTACAATAGCAAATCCAGTGTTATACCGTGACAATCCTGTGTGACCTTGTGTCCTAGTTATTGTAATTTAGCCAGATGACCTCTGATACAGGATAACCTGTGTGAATAGACTTTGATCGACACCTTTACGAGAGGGTTACTTTATGCAAGAGGATCATATATCATGTAGCACAATGTCAACCAAACACCACCGTTGTCAAACTTCTTTTCTGACGATGTAATGTTTTTGGTTTACCCTTATGAACCAAAGATCACATTATATTGTATTGTTCATACTACCCATATCACCTCCCATACCACCTCCCATACCACCTCCATATCACCTCCCATACCACCTTTCATACCACCACTCATACCATCACCCATACCACCCATACCACCTCTCCTAGCATTCATATCTGTGATGCCATCCATCGAACACCACCACCCATACCACCTCCGATACCATGTATATTCAGGTGAACAATTAACTTGCCTTTGCATGTGTTTGTGACGGGTGCCACGGGTGGGGCAGGATACGCTCACCTTTTTCGCGAACACCTGGTATCATTTCTATTTGATAGTGATTCATAAACACATGCTCATGGTATAGTAGGAATTGCACAATCAACTCTGCTTTATGCAGGGATTTCTATTGGATATGGAAAGGGTTTTGTCGCTCTATTTACACTTTCCTGCATATCACACTACAACAGTGACTTTTATTAGTTTCCTGAAATAAGACAACATATTGTTGTCATGACAACAGTTAATGATATTGAAAAGTTGCCATTTCATATTTTTTCCAGATAAGGATGTCAGTGTTATATATGAACATAAGATTTCACTCAATTAATAAAATGCCCAGTCATCCACTTGACAAGGAATATAATAGATAACTCATTGTTGTATATGCACGACGTTTCCACAAGCTACTTCTTGGCCTAGCATTCACCTGATGAATGATTAGCCCTGAAACGTCGTGTCGTGTCGTGTGCAATAAAGACGTTTTCACAAATAATGTTCGTTGTCACACATATATATCCATTAATATATGTCCACAGTACAATGATGTAGAATAACATCAATACAGCGGGTGGAAACAAGGAAGATGATTTTAGTGATAATAATGACGACGATAACGAAGCCGCATGTAACAACAACAACGACGATGACGACAAGGATGAACACCACGGAATGGTAACAAAGGAAAACGTGGATGGAATCACGTTAACAAACTAGAAAAGCTCATAAGAATGATTTATTTCCTATTGAGGATGGATATCATATATTTTTCCTTTTATAAATGACATAGGGTAATATACTGGCTATCATTAACTGGGTCGTGGGTAAAACGTGAGTTGACAGGGAAAGGGGCATGCATCAGCTCCTTTCCTTGTCCGTAAAGTAATTTTCCAAACTAATGAAATCTTCATATGGGAAAATATATCGTTTTTGTAAAATATTTGTCCGTGGAAAAGTCCAATCATTGCTTTTCTTTCCTGATAATACAATTTCAAACTATTTCAAAATGTATTCGATATCTCTGCTGATTTGATATATATTCTGACCTTCTGTTGACGCCCTGTAATTTTCGTACTGAGCAACATGGAACTTGAATACCAGAACATGCTATTCTAGGGTCTGGTATAAACACTTACTTGGAATATGACAACATTCTTAAAGAAGCACAATCAGGATTTACACATAAATATTCTACCATTGATCACATATTCACACACCATAGCTTAATCGATTGTTCAAAGTACGAACAAAAGTGTTCTGCTGTTTTATAGATATTAAAAAGGTTTTGATAGTGTATGGAGAATTGGTCTTTGGTGTAAATTAGCCCAGGAGGATTAATGGAAAATGCTTTCGTATTATTAGATCAATGTATGATGGTACTAAATCATATGTGTCTGTGAATGGTTTAAAGACAGAGTTATTTGATTGTGATGTTGGAGTTAGACAAGGGGAAAATGTATCGCCAATTCTTTTTTCCTTGTATCTGAATAATCTGGAATGCTTTCTTATTATAAGATCAATGTATGACTATATCAAATCATATGTGTCTGTGAATGGTTTAAAGTCAGAGTTACTTGATTGTAATGGTGGAGTTAGACAAGGGGAAAATGTATCGCCAATTCTTTTTTCCTTGTATCTGAATGATCTAGAATCCTATTTTATGCAACATGATTGTACAGGGTTGCAGATCGATTCAACGGCACTTGACTGTTTTGTAGATATTGGCTATAGTTTTATTTGTACTTCTGTATGCCGACGACATAGCTCGTTTGGCCCTGACATGTAAAGACCTACAGAAATCACTTAACTGTTTTAAAATGTATTTTAAAAAGTGGAAACTAACTGTAAACACGGACAAAACAGGTCCTTATTTTCGTCGGTCCTAAAATTGACAAAAGAAGCAAATTTATTTTGAATTAAAATTATTTGACTTTGTTGATAAATATAAATATCTTAGTATTTATTTCCAATGCAATAATAATGTATTGTATTCAGTCTTGTATAGAGACTCAATTGTAAATCAACGGACTTATAAATGGTTGTCTTTTATGAAAATTATTTATGATGAATCAGGTATTTCCTGTCTTGATATCACAGATTTTTATATCATCATCCTGTTTGAAATCATATGTCTCTAAAACTCTTTCTGATACACATTGGCAATCTTGGAAAGCGGATATTTCAAATTCTAGTAAATGCTCCTCATATCATATTTTTAAAATCGCCAATAAACTTGAAACATATTTAATAAACATCTCTCCCCGATTGTCTTTTAAATTGCTATTCTATAGGGTATCTTGTCACCGCCTTCCAATAGAAACCGGAATATGGAACAAAACTCCGTTGAATGAACGTTTATGCAAGTTGTGTGTTAGTTTTGACATTGGAAATGAATTCCACTACATCTTCAAATGTAAATATTTCAATGAATGAAGGGACATGTACATCCCAAATAACTATTCGAAAAGACCAAATATGTTACTCCAGCAATTATTTAACTGCCATAAGCATAAGAAATTATATTAATTTGTTAACATAATAATGAAAATTGTAACAATTTCCGGTTAACCTCTATCCACCTCAATGTGAAATACTGTTAGTACCTCATACGCCAATGCACTCGGCCTGAGAGAAATAAAGTGCTGTTCTGAAGATGAATAAAAGTCTTCGTCTTAGATCAACGCAGAGAGATGAGCAGCTTTCTGCATTTGTTCTCGGGAAATGGTATGTGTCTCAATCGCCAATATTTATGTGACGATTTAAAATAGTTTTCGGCTTTAATTCAGTTTTAATGACGTAATCCACACCGTTTGTGCAGCTTTTTCTTATTTCAAGTCTCTGTTTGTTGAAAGGCATCGCTGAGATTCAGCTGGTAATTTCAAGCATGACATGTTTAGCATCCATACGCAAGCTCGAGTGGTATGGACTGATATTCATGTGCGACCATTTCCTTTTGGATTGTCAACATTATGCAGCCCCATGCATATGAAGTTAGATCTCACCTCTTCCTCGTTAGCTGGGGCAACTATTCATAAAAGTATCCGGTTTAATATCCATATCAGGATTCTTTTCATTGTTTGTTTGCATTAATCACACTGAAGTATTTTCAATATGTTATGTTCTTGCCTATTCATTTCCGTAATTGTGTATATTTTGTAAAGTATTTGTAGATCAAGGAATAGGAATGGACATGCTTTAGTTATGTGAATTCCAACCCCTGAACGCTAACTAGCGGTTGTAAACTCCAAAGATAGTTGAGCTTGGAATTTGGGGTCTTTTAATGGATCAGACTGACACACTATTAAATCACCTGTGTACATCTGTTCAAATGGAACTTCAGCTCCATATATATCAGATATTTATGATGATCAGATAGCAGGGTACCTTTACAGACGAATCGTCCTTCCAACCCAGCGTCATTGCACATAAAGTTGTTTCCCTGGAATAGTCGCTAAGGGTCTTCTTAAGAAGGGCCATCTGGCCATACGTCTTCAAGAGGCCAACAACACATCGGGGATTACCTGACTGGGCATACTGTTTGATATCTCTGCAAATTATAATGAATATCACTGCAAATTATAATGAGTGAGTGAGTTGGGTTAAACGCCGCTTTTAACATTATTCCAGTTATATCACGGCGTGCCAGCTTAATGTGGGAGGAAAGCCCGAAGTGATGCAGGTCTCAGAAACCCACGAGCACGTGTATGGTGCTGACAAACCTAGAAACATTATCGGGGCGAACTGGGATTCGAACCCGCAATCATAGGTTTCTGGCGTGCCCAATGGACGCAACTCTGCACAGCGAATCGCGGGGCCTTTAACGACTGGGCCACCCGTGCCCCTGCAAATTATAATGAACCAATTAAAGACTTTATTCATTAGTGCATACAACAAACACCATTTATCTAAAATAGATGATGAACAAATAGAGCGCACGTCATATTACATACTAGTTGCCATGTCAGACGCACAAAACATAGATTTTTGTTGAGATTAATCATTTTGACACACAGAGGATGTAAAATGTCAATTGCTGCAATAAATAATAAAATACCAACTTACTTAAACTGTATTTTATCGCTCTGTTTGAATCCTCCTTGGTTTTTTGTTTTGTTTTGGTTTTTCACCCTGTAACTGCGACACTTGAAGATAACCGTGTTCTTCAGCGGCCCGTAGACACAATATTTTACAGTCATAAAAATACATTACATTCAGCAGACGTTTAGAATTTGGCAAAGAAAAATGAATTTATTTTTCTCGGAAATCCTGATAGGTTATGCTAGGCAAGTCTTAATTAAATACCAATGCTGTTTATTTGCTTCATAACATCACAAAAATCATGCTTACTTTCATCACTAAAATAGAGATCCGACTTCTTGCAAGTCTCATGTAGATATTGCCATATTCCTATATAGATAGTTTTCTCAGATAATGCTGGATATGCACTGTCGGAAATGCTAGAAAACTGCTTCTCTGGCTTCATAATTAATACGAGTCATAGGAAAAAAAGAGCATATTTCAAAATAACGCGAATTGACCTAATCTAGACTGCCCTACCTGACATTGTGATTATCCTTAAAATGTACTTTTACAGGAAAGATTATGATAAACTTTATCATAAAAAATACTGTATTGTCATGCATGGCCTATAACCTGAGGTAATTACCAAACACCTGTCCCGAGGTGGTGACCTCACGCCGTCCCGTGCATTTTCCCAGGTGCAACTATCACGGAGTCTGGGATGGTCTCAAAATATTGCTGTTATTGTACTAAATTGACATGTGTTGATGGGGTAGCAATTCAGGATTATATTTGCTTGGAAACAGTATGGACTAGTTAAGAGCTATGAAACGGGATTAATATTGGAAGGTTGCGGTTTTAGAATCCCAAAGTATTTGTTGTTCTACAGATGGTTTCTGGAGGTAGCATTTATCTCCGCTGATGACGTAGATGAATCTGTACTTTTGAATGTTGTGTTATGTCTTGCTACGAACCCGTTTCCCTTAGCCAAATGGGCGCAACAAGGTTGAGCTCACAATGTCTGACTGGCGTACGTAAGACAACGTAACCGTGTTGTGCCGCCAGCACATATGTCTTGTACTTTACTGTTTCTTGTTCAGCCGAATTTTCTCCATGAGCTGAACGTTCGTTTCATATGGTCTGAAGTCGACAATGTCATATTTTCCTGTATGTTCGCCTTCAGACTACTCATGGTTTGGGCGACAGTATCTGATTCCCGGACCGTATATTAACTGGCGTCATCTATGACAATGACACTGGCGTTGTTTAAAATGGGCAATAGGTGAAGTTCCAACCAGTCTATGAACACATCACCTCATATAATTTCCTTATGAAAATCCCCAGTTTTCTTTTTCGCCTCGAAAACTTGTACACATCCATCAATGAGCCCCATATCATGGGTTGCAGCGTGGTAAACAGTGACACGATTATCTTTACCTCATGGTACCATGGGTGCTTTTGTCCATCTGCCGATAGCCACATGTAGTCAGTGGAATGAATCATCAAGGTAAATTATCTGGACGCCCTGACTGTGATAGTTATGACTGGTTAGGAGATAATTTGATCTCACAGACAGGATGGAATATTTTCCCCTGAAAAGTGCTCGGTAATCGCCACGCGCAGTGTATCGAAATCCAATCTCTTGGAGAGCAATAGGTAGTGCAGTTAACATTAATTGTATCTTTAATTCCTCCCAAATTCTACTACAAGGCAGGGTTACCTTCTTCTCATAAAGCTTGTACAGTATACGCCTTTTCACCCTGTTTCAAGCTGTCTAATATCCTTTTACGTCCCAGTTTGGTTTTTGAGACCACTGCTATCCCTGTTTTGTTTTCTTATCATACCAAAGGCTTGATGGTTTGAATCGAAAACCCCATAGCTTGGGCAGTTCGGTAATTCACCCTATCTAAATTAATAATCGGTTTCCCTCTATCTCTCTTAGGTGTAAAGGACTTGTATACATTTCAGTGTGCAAGTGTAATGTGACATGCATCATGGGAGCAATGTTAACACGCAAAAAGCATATTTCTAGCATTTCCGACAGTACTTTATTTCATTGCTTCCCAAAGCGACAAAGGAGGTACAAATATATATTTCTCACCTGTAGTCATTCCTTCGTGTGCAATGCGCGTATTTTTGTTGCAGGCTCATGAATCGTATTCTCCGACACACATGTATTTTGGGGGATTCTTCCTTCTTGTAAAGCTTCAATAACTTCCCCGCTGACCGGTGTTCACCAAACCCCAGACTTTCTTGAAGAAGCGGTAAGTTGGAATCCCCTAAGTTATCCAATTCAAATATGTCTTCTCCCATATGAGAAAGCACAATGTCGCCTTCCTCGTCAAAATCAATTTCGCAAATGCCCGCCAATTACCGCACGTGCAATAACCATGAACTGCACGAGCAAATTGTAATGGATGGCTACAACCTTACTACAAATTTAATTTATTCATTCATTGAAGGGCCCCCTAAAAGTTTTGAAATTTAAGCAATGTATAACAAATTTTCTTGCAGGAGCACAAATGCAATTTGTATAACTACTTGGTAGGAGTGAGATGTAAGACAGCTATTACCACAATCGGGACCAATGGACGAAACTGTCCTGACATTTGCCAATGTAACGACTAAAGGTTGGTAATAACGTCTACATACTTGAAGGTTTTGTCAGATTTTGTTTTCGACTTTAATTCAGTTGTAACGATGTTAAACTGTTAACTGTTTGTAGAGCTTTTTCTATAAAAAAATTAATTTGTGTTTGTAAAGGGTGTTTTACGAACACATTGTGTCATCTCTACAGTGATTCATACACATGGTTATGAAATAGTCGCAATCGGACTATGGACTCTGCTCTGCTCTAGCAGAGATAGCTTACAATTATGGAAAGGGTTTTATCACTTTCATTGGATTTCTCTGATACATCATACATTTAACCTTCATAGGCCTGGGGAAGACTTTTGAGACAGTCAATCAAGTTAAAGTCACCCTGTAGTACTTTCTTTACGAAAACACTCGAGGAAAAGGCTACAAACTGACGGACGTGAGAGGCCTTTGTACAACGTCAATGGCCCGGAGAAGGTGAACCGTAAAGTATAGTTGCCAGTTTCGCTGCAGAAATGTAAAGTTTCATGCATCAAGTGGTCATATGTATTGAATATAAATATGTACGTGGAAATGATGAAATATTATTATAACAGTAGTTGGTTGATGGTGAAATGTGTTTCTAGCAGATGGCACCGCTGGAGCAGGATATGTTCACCGTTTCGCGAACACCTGGTATCATCACTATTTGATAGTGATTCATGAATACATTATGATATAGTCTGAATCGTACAATTGACTGGGTCGAAGTTTTTGACGGTGAGCTGAAATCCCCGAGTTTGATTATAAGCTCAGAATCATAATAAAATATGCTGAGTCAACTACAAAAGAAACGTTGGGGACGTGACAATAAAACTGCAGGCGTAATTTAAAATTAACACATAGTTTTTAGTTTCAACCAAATCAGTAAGTTCGCTATCGTGTGACTGGGTTTTCTGACCTACATGGGTACTCTTTCTCTCGAACACCTGATTTCATCACTGATGATCATCTGTTTCAGTGGATTTATGATTATATGTCAATGTGTTTTATTGAGTAGCTAGCATATGTTGAATTCCACCTAGGGATATCATATTTGGTGTATATGCTATAGCCTCTTCAAGCATTGTAGCTGATATCAAAGGTCAAATTTGATATCAACTATCAAGCCACACGTACACTAAAATGTATTACTGTCATGAAATAGCGAGAAGAGTTTCCTGAAATCATCTTTATATTGGGCCATCGAAGCGATAAGGTAATTTGTAACCATCTTGCAAGGTCAATGTCACTGGCATCATCCCTAGGTTGGGTCATCGAAGTGGAAGGTTTTGTTTAACCAAGGTCACGGTCACTGGTATAATATCTACGTTCGGTCATCGTAGAGGATTGAAGGTCAAGACAATGTCGCGATGCAGATTGGCAGTATGTTTTCTGTGACCAGACAATGTCCCACTTAAGACGAAAAGTGCCTTCTCTGTGCCAAGTCAAGCGACAATGCAGGTTTCGACGGTAATTTCAGAGTACCGGAAACAATGCAAAACCATGCAGTACTATAATTTCCAATGAATTATGGCTGCTGTTGAAGTGTGCGCCAAGAGGCTGGTAATACCAAAGAATGAACCTGCTGAATGACATCCATCTGTAACAAGGGTGTTGGAAGGATTCACTCCGTCGGAGTACAAAATACCACATACAGGCCTTGCCGAATTGCGTGACATTTTTTGGTCATTGTTCTAATTGTGACAATGCGTCAAACAGCATCACTTTTATTTGTAACCATCATGTGAACTATTTATAACAGGAACTTGACATATCTTCTAATAGGCGATCTTTTCAAATTATCTTCCCGTTCATTAAAAAGCTGGGTGCGCCGACCCGGACCAACGTTACACTGACAGCGCATGTGGCATGCGCGATAAGTGCGTTAGATTTTTCTATCATTGGTCCCTACTCGCATGTTGCCATGACCTACAGCAAGGCTCTGTCCCACTTTCGAAGGCCGCCAATTAGGAGGCGCGTCAGGATATGGGTACCTCGTTCAATATTGTTCCGAGTAATTACATTAATTTTGGGAATACGCGTTTGCTTATTAAATGTGGAAAATGTATATTGTCGGTTCCACACCGCAGTGTATACGGAGAACAGAATTATGTTATATTAACTGTTGTTGTTAATCATGTTGGTTGATAGATCCAAATACAGACAGGCAAACATATTGTTTATTTGAGTCACACCTCACATACAAGTGAGCCATCTGTTAAGGGTTAAGACTTAAAATATATCACAGAATATACAGCATAAAAATATTAGTGTAAATGGAGTATATAAAATTAATGCCAGTCACTAGCCATATAAAATATTTTTTTCTTCATTGGAGAATAAAACAGTAGGTTTTGGTTGTAAAATATACATAATATTTTAAAAGTAAAATGAGTTTATCAGAGTCTACACATATATTCAAATGTACACGCGCATTTGTTTTCAAAGACAAACCATAATCCTTAATACAATCAAGAAAGGATTTTCTTTAGTTTCACAGAAAGCATTTGAGACTAATAAATTAATTAATACCATGTGGATCCCCCAAAACACAAGGGATTTGCTTGACGTTTTGCAATATCAGAAGAGAAACAAGTTCCATTCTGTCATAAAACGTTTGACTTTTCAACTGTATACACCACAAGGCAACATGACAAACTTAAGAAAAAACTTTATTCCCTGATCTATGAGGCCTTTATTACAAAACGTGGTGAACACAGATACAGTTACGTACATGTATCTATAGCATATTCAGGGGTTCAGGGTAATTAGATATAATGTAGATGAATAATAACTGTCAAAATTAAGGTAGTGGTAATATATTTTACACGGATTTAATTGGTAGAAATATATATTAGGGTGATTATGTGGTTTCTAAGATACCCTACAGAAACACCTCTGTGTTGTGTCAGATCCGAGTCACATAGCTGTATCACAAGAGGTTAATGACATAACAATACACATTGCCAGAAGAAAAATCGATTTCTCAATAAACATTCACAATCATATGATGGTTAGAACGAGTTATTTTCCCAATTTTACAATGAAAGAAACTATCGTGAAAAAAACATCAGCGTTAAATACTGATGGAAATTGTTAATGAAAATTAATATGATAAATATTATGGGTTCTAAAGTATCCAAATGGGTGCCGTTCATACATTCTGCTTTATCTAACCTGTAAGAGACTTGATTGTTACTCAACCAAAATGTAATCAGTTAAAACTATTTATGGTATATCTAGCACCTGGTTTGTACTCAATTACATGCCTTTACATTAGTTGATAAGATTGCAATTCTTCCTTTTTTCTTGACACCTTAAATTTGAAAGAGCTTTGAATATTGAAGCATATTATATAGAATATTAACTTGGTCTCACACTGTTGCTAGTATATGTTTTGCCATACTTCTATACGTCTCTTAGACATGGTGGACATGGCATTCCTTGATATTTTTATTGTAATTAATTCATATAACATGCCTGTACAATTTGTTAACGCTGTCCATGAATGGACAGATTCAATCCTGATATAAATGAGCTTTAAAATGTGTTTCAAGCATTGAATTTTTTTTGTCACGCTCAAGATCATTGTTGAAATTACATAAATTCGAAAACCACCTTCATCTTGTCAGTTTCAATCATCTAATTTTAAAGAATTTGCAAACAGAATCTGAACAGCTGAGAATGAATGAGGTAAATGGCTTGCCAAATCTTCTTTCGTACAAAAGAATATACAAGTATTTATATCAGAGAGGTTCAATACTTTTACAACAGGAAAAAACGAGAGCTGCTGTAACGCCTACATCAATTTTACTACATGATGCGGGTGGAATAAAAGTTATCGTTCTTGTTTGACGTAGTTCTCATGTTCATACGCCAATATGGAAACATTTCATAGAGGCACGAGTTTACATTCGACTTGTCTCGGAGTTGGTCACGAATGGACCGCCCATTCAACATGAAAAGGAAATAAAATATCTGAAAAGGGAAATGTGACATGATTTTTTTCTACATACTTCATCTGAGAATAAACACATTCCATCTTTATACTGGATTCCTAAACGTCACAAGAATGCATATAAGCAGAGATATAGTGAAGCAATTGTACCACCGAATCCTCGTCAAAACTACTAACAACAATTCAGACAACAACCAAGCAAAGCCTAATTTAATACTGCCAGAGAGTACACGAGATAAGTAGAGTTATTCACATCAAAATCTTTTGCAAAATTCAAAAGAATCTCAGACCAGGGAAAAGCTTTAGATTTTTCCAACCTTTACACGACTAATCCGATAGGATAATCTGATAGAGAAATTACATCGTCTAATCAACGGGGCCTTTGTTTCCATGAAAGAAGTTCGGGAATCTAATTATATTACAATTTTTGATAGATAGGGTGGGTTTGTCTTTCTACTCAGAAATGTGCAGTTACCCAAATATGTGAGTTGCTGGATTTCCGGATTGGTAATATTTTTCTCCAGTTCGGGGAAAGTTAAATCCTACAAGTAGTGGGTATCCCTAAGGGTACTTATTGTGCCCCTCTCCCAGCTGACTTGTTTCTCTTTTGATTACTTTATTTAGTTACACGTTGTCAACAGGTTCATCCTCAGCTTCAGATGGTAGATGACCTGGTCTCTTTCAACAATGTGTGTATCAAGGAGTAACCTCACCTAACAAATCCACCAACGTTGAACATCTCAGAAACCGTATTCTGGATCTATGAGCAGACATTAAAATGATGGGAACACTTCTACCAAGTAGTATAAGAGGAATTATTTCGATTTGCCCATCGGCAATTTCCTCCTCATATCGGGCAATACATGTTATCTTTGGGAAAACGCTTTCTTGGGAAAGTACACGTTCTAGTATTCCAGTATGTTGTGGGTTGGATCGCTGACTTTGTGTTCTGGCAATTAGGAGCCTCACTCTGAGAGACAATGTCACAATGCAGGCGTAAAACAGTCCGACCCTTATGTAACCTAGATTGATCTGAAACAACCAATAACTATAGCAGGAAGCTGATATGGCAGATGTTTAAAAAAAACTGCCCGTCTTGCCAAGGAACATTAAAGTGGTCGTTGAAGGCGATTATAGACTGTATAGTTTCCAGTAAAGCAGTGCCCTACAGGTCAGGGAAAGTTGTTGACACGTGGGAACGCTACCAACCTGCTTATCTGTTGTTGTGGTCGTGTGCGTCAGAGTAACGCCTTCTATTCCTTGTTTACTCGACCAAGCCGTGATACTGCTGGAATATTGCTAAAACCGGTGTAAAACCATACACACTCACTGTTTACTCGACCGAGATACCTGTTTCTATAGAGATTCACCTGAAACATTCGACAACATAATTACCTTGTATGTTCACCATTTCAATCTAGTTCTGTGTGACCTATTTGAGACAGTCATGTATAGGCAGCATGTATTGTTATCTGGGTCATGTCCTACTTTCCTCGAGAGCTATTTTGTCTTACCTGTCTTACCTTATGGGAGCCAGTGCAGTGCTGTCTCAGCAGGAGTATTGCTGTGCAGCGTCAGGCAACAAACAAACCGGCCGTCTAGCAGGACATGGTGTCATCACTGATTTTCAGTAGCCCATCTATACATACTTTTAATCGCTTTTTTGCCTTTTACCCTTTTAAGCCAAATCAATCTGTTTCGGTTTTTATAATCGAGACTGTCCTGGAGCGTCGGCGAACGGTCTGTCTGTCTTGGAGAGTCAGTGCAATACGGGGAACGGTCTGTCTGTCCTGGGGAGCCAGTGCAGTACGGGGAACGGTCTGTCTGTCCTGGAGAGTCAGTGCAGTACGGGGAACGGCTTGTCTGTCCTGGAGAGTCAGTGCAGTACGGCGAACGGCTTGTCTGGCCTGGAGAGCCAGTGCAGTACGGCGAACGGTCTGTCTGTCTTGGAGAGTCAGTGCAGTACGGGGAACGGTCTGTCTGTCCTGGGGAGCCAGTGCAGTACGGAGAACGGGTTGTCTGTCTTGGAGAGCCAGTGCAGTACGGAGAACGGGTTGTCTGTCCTGTAGAGTCACTGCAGTACGGGGAACGGGTTGTCTGTCCTGGAGAGTCAGTGCAGTACGGCGAACGGTCTGTCTGTCTTGGAGAGCCAGTGCAGTACAGAGAACGGGTTGTCTGTCCTGTAGAGTCACTGCAGTACGGGGAACGGCCTGTCTGTCCTGGAGAGCCAGTGCAGTACGGCGAACAGTTTGTCTGTCTTGGAGAGTCAGTGCAGTACGGGGAACGGTCTGTCTGTCCTGGGGAGCCAGTGCAGTACGGCGAACAGTTTGTCTGTCCTGGAGAGCCAGTGCGGTACGGGGAACGGCCTGTCTGTCTTGGAGAGTCAGTGCGGTACGGGGAACGGTTTGTCTGTCGTGGAGAGTCAGTGCAGTACGGGGAACAGCCTGTCTGTCCTGGAGAGCCAGTGCAGTACGGGGAACGGTTTGTCTGTCCTGGAGAGCCAGTGCAGTACGGCGAACAGTTTGTCTGTCTTGGAGAGTCAGTGCAGTACGGGGAACGGTCTGTCTGTCCTGGGGAGCCAGTGCAGTACGGCGAACAGTTTGTCTGTCCTGGAGAGCCAGTGCGGTACGGGGAACGGCCTGTCTGTCTTGGAGAGTCAGTGCGGTACGGGGAACGGTTTGTCTGTCGTGGAGAGTCAGTGCAGTACGGGGAACAGCCTGTCTGTCCTGGAGAGCCAGTGCAGTACGGGGAACGGTTTGTCTGTCCTGGAGAGCCAGTGCAGTACGGGGAACGGTCTGTCAGTCTTGGAGAGTCAGTGCAGTACGGGGAACGGTTTGTCTGTCATGGAGAGCCAGTGCAGTACGGGGAACGGCCTGTCTGTCCTGGAGAGTCAGTGCAGTACGGGGAACGGTCTGTCTGTCCTGGAGAGTCAGTGCAGTACGGGGAACGGCCTGTCTGTCCTGGAGAGTCAGTGCAGTACGGGGAACGGTCTGTCTGTCCTGTAGAGTCAGTGCAGTACGGGGAACGGCCTGTCTGTCCTGGAGAGCCAGTGCAGTACGGGGAACGGTCTGTCTGTCTTGGAGAGTCAGTGCAGTACGGGGAACAATTTGTCTGTCCTGGAGAGCCAGTGCAGTACGGGGAACGGTTTGTCTGTCCTGGAGAGCCAGTGCAGTACGGGTAACGGTCTGTCTGTCCTGGAGAGTCAGTGCAGTACGGGGAACGGTCTGTCTGTCTTGGAGAGTCAGTGCAGTACGGGGAACGGTCTGTCTGTCTTGGAGTGTCAGTGCAGTACGGGGAACGGTCTGTCAGTCTTGGAGAGCCAGTGCAGTACGGGGAACGGTTTGTCTGTCCTGGAGAGCCAGTGCAGTACGGGGAACGGTCTGTCAGTCTTGGAGAGTCAGTGCAGTACGGGGAACGGTTTGTCTGTCCTGGAGAGCCAGTGCAGTACGGGGAACGGCCTGTCTGTCCTGGAGAGTCAGTGCAGTACGGGAAACGGTCTGTCTGTCCTGGAGAGCCAGTGCAGTACGGGGAACGGCCTGTCTGTCCTGGAGAGTCAGTGCAGTACGGGGAACGGTCTGTCTGTCCTGGGGAGCCAGTGCAGTACGGCGAACGGTTTGTCTGTCCTGGAGAGCCAGTGCAGTAGGGGGAACGGCCTGTCTGTCTTGGAGAGTCAGTGCAGTACGGGGAACGGTCTGTCTGTCCTGGGGAGTCAGTGCAGTACGGCGAACGGTTTGTCTGTCCTGGGGAGCCAGTGCAGTACGGGGAACAGTTTGTCTGTCTTGGAGAGTCAGTGCAGTATGGGGAACAGTTTGTCTGTCTTGGAGAGTCAGCGCAGTACGGGGAACGGTTTGTCTGTCCTGGAGAGCCAGTGAAGTACGGGGAACGGTATGTCTGTCCTGGAGAGTCAGTGCAGTACGGGGAACGGTTTGTCTGTCCTGGAGAGCCAGTGCAGTACGGGGAACGGCCTGTCTGTCCTGGAGAGTCAGTGCAGTACGGGGAACGGTCTGTCTGTCCTGGAGAGTCAGTGCAGTACGGGGAACGGCCTGTCTGTCCTGGAGAGTCAGTGCAGTACGGGGAACGGTCTGTCTGTCCTGGGGAGCCAGTGCAGTACGGCGTACGGTTTGTCTGTCCTGGAGAGCCAGTGCAGTACGGGGAACGGCCTGTCTGTCTTGGAGAGTCAGTGCAGTACGGGGAACGGTTTGTCTGTCCTGGAGAGTCAGTGCAGCACGGGGAACGGTCTGTCTGTGCTGGAGAGTCAGTGCAGTACGGGGAACGGTCTGTCTGTCTTGGAGAGTCAGTGCAGTACGGGGAACGGTCTGTCAGTCTTGGAGAGTCAGTGCAGTACGGGGAACAATTTGTCTGTCCTGGAAAGCCAGTGCAGTACGGGGAACGGTTTGTCTGTCTTGGAGAGCCAGTGCAGTACTGCGAACAGTCTGTCAGTCTTGGAGAGTCAGTGCAGTACGGGGAACAATTTGTCTGTCCTGGAAAGCCAGTGCAGTACGGTGAACGGTTTGTCTGTCTTGGAGAGTCAGTGCAGTACGGGGAACAATTTGTCTGTCCTGGAAAGCCAGTGCAGTACTGCGAACGGTCTGTCAGTCTTGGAGAGTCAGTGCAGTACGGGGAACAGTTTGTCTGTCTTGGAGAGCCAGTGCAGTACTGCGAACGGTCTGTCTGTCTTGGAGAGTCAGTGCAGTACGGGGAACGGTCTGTCAGTCTTGGAGAGCCAGTGCAGTACGGAGAACGGCTTGTCTGTCCTGGAGAGCCAGTGCAGTACTGCGAACGGTCTGTCAGTCTTGGAGAGTCAGTGCAGTACGGCGAACGGTTTGTCTGTCCTGGAAAGCCAGTGCAGTACGGCGAACGGTTTGTCTGTCTTGGAGAGTCAGTGCAGTACGGGGAACAATTTTTCTGTCCTGGAAAGCCAGTGCAGTACGGGGAACAGTTTGTCTGTCCTGGAGAGCCAGTGCAGTACGGGGAATGGTCTGTCTGTCCTCTCTTTTTGAATGAAAACAAGCATTATCAGAACTTAAGTACTCAATATCGTTTAATAGCTACCAAGTGCTAAGGAATAGTTTCATTTCTATCGTCATGATAGTGGTTCTCTTTGGAATCAACACACAACCGCTATTGCAACCGACAGATTCAGCAACCGAACGCATTTGGTCATATCCGTTAAACCACTACAACAACACACGTGGCTGACATCAGCGGAGAAGAGAAACGGGGAATTATTAAGACGTTATTCATTTTCAGCTAAAATGTATTTCGTATGCAATGTCGATGGGCTGCAGACAACACACCAACTACTTTTACACTAATGCGGCACAGGTACAGATGATCCTGGGTGGCGCATGTGTGAGCAATAGAAACGTTCTATGTTTATGTTGATATATTTATCAGAGCAAACACACTGACATGTCGCGCTGTTCTGGATATTCGTGCTGTAAGCGTGAATGTGCGCTTTGGTGAACATTGCGAGGAGTTTGAGCATTTGCCATTCTCTAAAAACAGCAATAAGCGTAACTAGAATTAATGTCCAAACTACTTTCAAAGCAAATGGAACCAGGACATATTTTTTTTACCTCGGCAGGCACGGTACACGTTGGTTGTAGCCAGGAAACCCTCCTGTGTCAGAGCACACCACGTGTTCCGGACACCCATGACCTACTTGCTACATGTAGCCACGGAGCAGTGACTAGCGTGTGGGCGGCCATGCTGCTGTGAATGTACACCACATGTCCGCTGATAGTGGCTCCTCCCGCGTAACCTCAGTCGACCCATTTAGCTAGTACTGTTTACATGTCCTATCACACTTGACACGTATGGGTTCAGCATGACAGCGTCAAGCGAATACATGTTCATAAATATCGTGACGTCTTCATATTGTCTTAAGTGTATGTTACTTCCAGTTAACCATAAGTGATTGTTTTCCATAACAGTTCAATTATTTGACCTCGTGTATTATTTCACAAACTTCCGGTCTCTGTGCCTGGGACAGATAATGATGTAATTGAAAGAAATGTTTTCTTTAAAATAATATTTATCCTGAAAGACAGTTCTAAGGGCAGTCGACATCCTGCATTTAGAGTGTCTTAACTTTGAGCACGATCCCACAATCAATCAGACACTTTTTATGTCAACCGTTTGATATGAACGCGGCACGTCCAGGCATCCCATGCTTAATGCATGTATACGCCCAGGTAAATGCTTAACATACAGTTTGTGGAACTCTACAGGATTAGATAATGAACGAATGTAATTATACATCTAGATATTAGTCAATGAAGAACAAATGTAATTATACATCTAGATATTAGACAATGACGAACGAATGCAATTATACATCTAGATGTTAGACAATGAAGAACGAATGTAATTATACATCTAGATATTAGACAATGAAGAATGAATGTGTTTATGAATATAGATACAAGACAATAAAGAAAGAATGTAATTATACATTTAGATATTAGACAATGAAGAACGAATGAAATTATACATCAGGATATTAGACAATGAAGAACGAATGAAATTATACATCAGGATATTAGACATTGAAGAACAAATGTAATTATACATCTAGATATTTGACAATGAAGAACGAATGTAATTAAACATCTAGGTATTAGACAGTGAAGAACGAATGTAATTATACATCAGGATATTAGACAATGAAGGACGCATGTTACACACCTTGACAATAGACAATGAAGAACACGTGTTTTTATAACCCTAGATATATAACAATGAAGATCGCATGTTATTGTTCATCTGGATATTAGGCAATGCAGGACGCATGTTATTACTCCCCTAGATATTAAACAATGAAGAATGCATGCTTACTTATACCCCTAGATATAAAACAATAAAGAATGCATGCTTACTTATACCCCTAGATATAAAACAATGAAGAATGCATGCTTACTTATACCCCTAGATATAAAACAATGAAGAATGCATGCTTACTTATACCCCTAGATATAAAACAATGAAGATCGCATGTTATTGTTCACCTGGATATTAGGCAATGCAGGACGCATGTTATTACACCCCTAGATATTTAAGAATTGAACGCTTTTAAATCGTTCACACTTCAATGAACCCATCCAAACTGACGTTCAATTCTTATAATTTTATACATTGTAGTTTACAGGTCTCCCCGAATAATATCGTAACAATGTTTGCTTAAATTTGAAGTCATCTGGTTTCGCCGAAGAAAATTGCAACGATGTTATTTTGTCGGTCTTTGTCGGCTCTCGGTTACATACGCTTCCCCACTCATACTCAGTTACGCAAAGAAAAATAGTTCTTTAAATATTTACAACATAATCTAGAAATATGTCAACATGATTTCATTCTCTGAACAAATAAACAAACATTATTTAGGATAAATCAAATCTTAAAAATAGGTTACAGGAAAGTGAACAAAAATTTATATATGACCTCGATGCACCGAGGCGAGATCAACCTTCAAGCGGGGATTTATATATGACGTCACATAAGTTTGTAAAGAGGTGCATTTCGAGTCGAACGGGAGCATGGGGATGAAATTTTATACTTACTGCTGTTGAAAATGAAGTTTATGGAGCAGTTATGGAAAACACCCCGACGTGTTAACCCTCTCATGGCACTAGCAAATTGGGAATATCACCGATTTATGAATGTGTTGCTGGTGTTTGGATAATCGCAAACCAATTCGGACGATGTGGAATGGACTGGTGGGGATTGAACAGAGTGCTCTCAAACTTGTGTGCTTTGTGTTAATTTTCAACGTCAGGGTGTGTTGTATTTGGAGTTTTGGATGTGTCGTGTGTGCTGTGATACTTTGCCTAGCTGGTGTTTCTTGTTACCTGAGATGGACCTACTGTATGGCCGGATGCCAGCTTCATGTCTGTCCTCATGTGCCGCCGCTTCTCGGCCTAGAATGCACGGAAAAGGTCGGCCAACTCAGAAACCGGAATAGTAATTCCGTCTACGGATATTTTCTCTTCTCCAATGACCAATCGGTAAAACAGGTAGGCAAGTGTTTTTGGTTGTTTTTTAAATTTAAGTTTCTTTCCTTACATTTGTATGTTTTATGGTTTCTCAGAATCTTAGCTTATTTTTCCCGATACGATGGTGAATTGGGTTTTAGTTTGGGATTGATCAGGAGCAGTCGCGTTTGCTGTGTCAGTGGCCACATCTAAGCAGAGTACGACATTGTTTTCATTGTTGCTAGATTCCTGTCATTTCCGAAAACAAGGCATCAAAGTCAATATCGCTTTATAAATCAATTTCGTTCACCTCGGTAATTTTAGAGAATTCATTTTCTTCACTTGCGTTATTAGTATTGAAAGATCGCCATTCCATATCCAAATCACCGTAAGGACAATCCATTTTGTTTCATGTAGCAGCTAGGCGACGTCAAACAAGAGAACCAAAGCATTTATTTATAAGTCAGATGAATTGTTACAAGACCAGGCAAAACTATTCAATTAAAGGGATTAAAAAGAAAATAGAAAAACGAGTTGATTGTAAACACCGATCGAGAATTTCGGAGAAACCCCGGAAAGGAGTTCCGGCAAAAGTTCACACGATCAATTTCACAAAAAATTGTTCACATCGTGTGAACTTTGTCTGTCCGTTCACAGGGTCGTGAACTCCGAATATCAGATCACGTGAATACCCCTTCAGCCAATCAGCATGAAAGAAACAGTGTAAACTTCAAAGTATGAAATTATTAGACAATGAAGGACGCATGTTTTTCTTGTACACCTAGAAATGTGAAGATCAGTTAAATCCGCGTGTTAATACACTGCCCGTACAACGTCCAACCAGACACTGTTCGTGTCAACTGCATGATGTGAACGTGGCACGTGCATGATTATTGTATGACGCTTACCATGCAGTTTGTGGAAGAGCGAGTTGAAGTCATTCTTATAGGAATCTTCATACAGGACACTGATCTCAAGGTCACGACCATGGAGGCAGCGGATTTTTTCTGAAAGGCAAATGAAATAATAAACCTTCCAAGCAGCTGCAAAGGTACACAGATAATGTATATATTCCACAATAGTCAAGCAATATCGCGGCGGGATACACAAGATACCGGTCCTTCGGCCTGAAAAGCGCTTTAACCACTTGGCTAACCCACCGCCTCTTCTGCAAGGAAACTATAACATGTACAAGAGGGATACAACAATGTATCTATCAAACAGCTGCAATGGGAATATAACATCTTCAAGAAGAATACAACAATGTATCTACCAAACAGGTGCACAGGAGATGCCCCGAGATATTCGACAGTGATGAGCAAATCTTATGATACCCTTAAATATTACAATGTGAAGGGCGCATGTTATTACTCCCTGCGATATTAGACACTGTGCAGTGCCTATAGATGTCCATCCATATCGACACATCAGCCACGCCGTAGTCTCCCAGGTGGAACGTCTTGGACGACACTGGGATCTTGCTTGCAAAGACGTAAAGGTGATGTTTAACTCCACTTATTCATGGCGATGTTTGTCATTATCAAAACGAAAATTATCGATTAGATTTCAAAAGACCCATCGTAAAAGTTGAGAACGACCCAATGAACATTTATGTCAATAAACATGTATCAATGAAACATTTGCATATAACTGCAAAAGTGTGATTGGAATTATTCGCATATTCAGTTAATAATACAAATATGAGATATTTTGTATCACCCACGAATGAGCCAAGGTAAAGGCCAATCAGCGCCAGCTACGTGGACACGCGTTATACAACGCACTGATAGAACAGTACGTCACACGGCGACCTTTCTGAACTGACTTTCAGAATTACGAATGAGTTGATATGTAGGTCAACGTATGCTAGAGATGTCGCCTCAAGTATGTTTTGTTCTAGATTTAACTCTATTTCGATGCTAAAATGACAGCAAGCCCTACTGGAGAAAACTTTATCTCATCACGATTATCGTCTCATCTTTGTCGTCTCAAGATCAAAGTTTGTGTGAGCAACATTGCTACTGTAAAGTACAAATGTAGGGACACATGCAAGCTGGTGTCCATGGAACCGTTTAAGTCTCGGTCGTTGGCTGATATACATGTGTTATTAATGTCTTCTTACATAGGCTTAATGACATTGTCGGAGAAACAGTTCCAGCAGGAATGACCAGCTGTTAGCATGTACCTTCAATATATTTACTACCTGGTACCCGGTTACTGCTGACAAGTCACCACGTGTGGGAAAGAGCATTACAGAAAACACACATCTCTCCTGACACTCGATTGTACAGGGAGGTCCTCACAATGTCAGTGGAAATTGAATTATTTGACCAGTTCATTAAATCGAGTTCTCTGGAATGTCGCCCTGCTGTATATTCTATAGACCTATTGCTGTAGGTCGATATAAATTTGTAAACCCATTCAGCATTTAATAAAACGCTTCATGATTTTTCTAAATATTATACATAACGAATGCACATACTGGCCTAGGTACCCTTGTTCTTAAACTACAATATGTTACCTTTTAAAGCTATGAAGAAACTATCATGGACTTTGACCTGTGATGCTAATTTCATCACTGACCGAGCATGGCATGTCAGGTGTATTATCTTATCAGGCCACGACAATGGGATTTGTTTTGATCGTGACTACCCCTCACTACTATATAAGACAAGAGTCGAGGTACTGTCATGTCATACGGAATCAAAGTGTTGCAAGGTAGGTTTGTTTTTCGAAGTTTGTTTCAACCCATTTTAACTTCATTCAACTGATTTATAGCCATGTTGAAATAGTTCGCCTTTGGGCGAAAACATTTTGGTGTTTCTGCAAGTACCATGACAAATAAATCAACTCATTTTAACTTAATTCTTTAACTTAATTCAACTAATTCATAGCGATATAGAAATGGTTCGCCCTTGGGTCTTTTGTTTTGCAAAAAAACTTAAAGGTGTGCCTACCTTTGTGTGTTTACCAGTTTATAAAATATTCAAACAAAGTTTAGCATTATTAAACTAATTTCCCTTTGCTCAAGAGGCATTTTTGTTTGTTTCGCAGAAACACAAATGTGTTTATACTTGTATAATGCCACCAAATCTCAACCTATTCTTAACATAATCAAACTTTGTAGCGTTATGAAATTATTTGGTTCAGCAAGTTTTCTTTTGCCCCCACAATCGTTTCCTAGTTTTCAACAAACTCAAAGGTGTACCTAAGATTTTCATCAGAGCTATCGTCGGATCATAGGTTCTCGGACGTCATAGGTTTTCGGACGGCCGTGTTTACCGCGATTACTCGCGCTATTAAGGGGGGTGTAGCATCACACAGACATTGTAAATACTCAGATGATGGCTTGTTTTTAAGAGAAAACTGTCTTTTACGAGAAAATGAGATTTTTTGCAGTTGTTAACGTGATTAAAGCAAAAACTACGAATGTTTCTTGAGCATCCAAAATCCCATAACACGAGGATAACTCAACTTTTCAAATTAGAAAATAATTGAAATAATGATTTAGTTATATGACACATTTAATGAACATAAATAGTGTATACAACCGGTGCATTTGACAACATCCCCTAACGTTGTTTATATGGGTCCCACCCTCATCACCTAATTTATTGATCACCTATTACCCAGGTCACCTATTACCGCTTGAGAGAAATCGAAGCTCTCATGACCTAAATATTGACATTGATTTACGTTGGCAATGGCCTTTCTTGAGCACAAAGGATCGCCAGTACTGTGGGTACGCTATGCATAGATGATTTTGTGTTGCTTTCCTTTATATATTGGTATAATCTCTATCACATGCTATGGTTTATGAGGTCAAACTTGACTTGACTTTTTATATGATCATTGTCTATTGGAATTGTATGGTGTACTGATTGTTACTCAAGTTCCGACATGAACTGCTAAACATTAATGTCGTCCTCCGCATGTTTTGGCTCTGGCCTCCAAATACTATGGACCTCCTCTCTCTGCTATGTGTGCAATGCATATGTATCATTTGTCAACTTGCAGCCCCAACATCTTTGACTTTGTGAAATCGGTTAAGAACGAGCAACCCACAACCGAGACGATACCTGCCCAGCAGTGTGGTCACACAAGGCAAATCACCTAGAAAACGTTGTCATGTCGCAGTCGACCAGAAGCTGTTGAGAGCTAAGGATTTGACGATGCCGTCACATACTGCATCGGCAAATCTTCCACTCACATTAAAATCACGTGCGTGAGATAAGTGTGATAGGTCATTTAGGTATTTTTTGGATTATGACAATCAAGAGCTCTTTCAAGAAAACTTAGTGTTCAAGAATTACTTAATAAATCTGTCGAAATACCATTAAACAATAGTGACAGCGGTATAGAATATATTGTAGAAGCAATATGTTTGTCTGGTGCCGATATGAAACATGAAATCAGACGTTCTTGTTAATAAATGGTTTGACGCTGAGTGTGTGAGACTGAAATAGGAAAGATGCAATCTTCTAAATAGGTTTCAAAACATAAAGACACTAATTCCAACTAAAGACACAACAGAGATATGAATTTTGTAAATAAAAACAACAGTGGTTGAAAAAAATTCTGATGTGTCCTCAAAAGTTTCAATGAAAATCATGCATCTATAAATAATATTTCCATTATTGATTGATACCAACACTTAGAAATCGTTTGTCATCCCCCAGCACTGGAGAACAGTCTCTCCCGGAACCTACAGTACCAGATGGATTCGCTCGATATGATGCAAACCTAGATGTTACCGAGGACATTCTTGATTGTACCATGACTTTAGTAAATACTTGATTCTGATTGTTTGATTAAAGTCAATCAGAGATACATAACCACATCAAACAGATTTTCGGTTGCGCAATTATACATATTATACGTTGATGCACTACTTTCGCCTGCCCGCCAACATGTCGAACACCAAACAAACTACCAATACGACGATGGATTACGGCGATTTTGCTGTCGCAAATTTCATATCTGTTTTCGAAGATGGATTTAGTGATGATGATCTCAACTCACGCCTTGCTCAAATCACAGAATCAGGTGAATATGTAAACAAATTACTCCGCAAGCAAAAGAAAAAAATAAATATATAAAATAAATAAAGGCTAAATATAAATATCGTTTGCTTTCCTAAAGATTCAGCTAAAATACATTGTTCTGTTGATTCAATATCATGTCAAAATAGATGAAGCTGTTGTTTGTAAAATAAATTACAGATTTACTTGAACTTATTGTTAAATTTCGTTTGGTCAGGCCTAAATTATTATCACAACTCCTCCCTGATACGTATTAAATGCTTCCCATTCAAAATGGCCGAGCGAAAATGGAAAATTAACTGACTGAATCACTTCCGGTTGAAGAATTGAATGCACGCCTAAGGCACTTTTACGAGAAAGTCCGTACTGCAGATGGCCAGTAATATTCAAAATCATCATTTGTTGATCTGAGTGCGGCGATACTTCGTCACATTCGCGCTCCACCGTATGAGCGGAATATTTACATTTTGCAAGACCAAGTCTTCCATACAGCCAACAATGTGTTTCTCGCCATGTAATAAATAACGTGGCCTTGACAACGCAAGACCACCCATACAACTTACATACGGCGCGGTTTTGGGAAAGTTAGCGGAGTTAACTTTCAGGGTTGAAAAGTTTCAAAGTGTTACACAATTTAGTATGATTGTTTAACGTTACCAAGCATTGTTATTTCTGAAGATACATGTTTTGCACGAATATATGTATATTATACAGATATATTCACATTGGATCTAATTGACAGTCATATGGTTGTGGCTAGCATCACTTACTGATTATTCTATAATCCGCAAAAATCAAACTAAAACAGGCAGAACATGCAAAAAGAGAGTGAACTCTTTATCTGCTCCATATTGTGGAAACGCTAATCAGTCGGTGCATCGTCAGCGGGTGGCCATGCTCCAGCGTGGTTACAGCCATGACAGTCAGCTCATCTCAGTCCCAATATCATGCAGCCAAGGAGAAGCGCGTTAGGCTCGGGGTAGTGAGTTAAAAGGGTCGGCCATTTCGGACACAAGTCATGTAAACACTCAAGCTTAATCCCACAGAGTTACGTCCCTTATAGATGTTTACTTTGGTGTTCACGGGAGTCCATTTGTTGCTAGTATTAGTGTAGACACTTTGGAAGAACCAATATTGTGGTGTCAATAAACATCAACAAGTGCCAATAATAATCTGCTTCGTTATGTTGGTCAGTGTTGAATGCTTCTCATAAAACACAAGTCACGCAGCTAAAACGTATGTGAAAAACTATGCTATCTCATTTATGAAAATTAGTCCATGTAATTCATTCAGGTTTACACGTTTTAAATAATCAAATTTGAGAATTGTATGGATGTTCTAGAAATTGTATTTTAGAAGAAAGAACGTCAAGGGAAAGTCTCCGTGAGATATTAGTTTGTGACAGATTATCATTTTCACTACTTGGGGGGAAAACATAACCATATTACATAGCGGCGCATGCTCAGGTAAAGTATCCCCTATTTGTGGCAATGTCCGACCATCCCAACCCTATCCTGGTCAACTGACATGTCAAGCTATCGGTGAGAGGCGAGCATGACACCAATGATGACACCTGGTGTTCTTGAAAAGGGTAAGCATGTACTGAATAGAACATTTGATGGCATGGACCAAACTGTTTTCGCCCGCTGCGAAATATTTCGACAAAGTTATAAATTGATTTAATAAAGTAAATGTGAGTTGAAACGTGTTTCATGATACTCGAAGATATACCTTTATGCGTGTGCAAAACAAAAACGTCGGTTTTGAGCAAAGGAAAATATTCTCGCCCATATCCGAAAATGCTTTCGCTCAAGGGCGAACTATTTTGATATCACTATAAATTGGTTGAGTTGAATTATGTGTCATGGTTTTGTAGACATACCTTTATATACTTGCCAAACAAAAAACCTAAGATCTGAGCGTAAAGGAAAATATTTACGAGGTCTGCCCATGGTCGACAAACGGTAAACTGCGGTTATAACGAACTGACGGATATAACGAACTATTTCTTTGGTCCTGTCTATTTGCGGTATATATTCCGTACATTTGCTTATAACGAAGTACGGTTATAACGAATTAAAATAAGTCGTCCCTTTGAGTTCGTTATAACCGTAGTTTACTGTAGTTTAAATTTTGAATTTCACTTTTTCTTCCTTCGTATTTACTCAAGAATCAGCATGTTGAAGATTGTAAAGACCTTTGACGGAGCAGAGAGCTTCTGGACAAATGGGCTTCCAGAATCACAATGAAACATATTATTACACTTTTTTATGAATAACAACTACTTTATATTCTTTGTAACGACATTTCAAGGCTACTCCATGCCCTTCATCAGGTGAATACTGAGTTAGCGCAAAGCGTGAAATGTGTACATAAGGTAGACATGTTACACAAAGATAACAAAATATCACGGTAATAAAGATGTCCATGCTTTGGTCTCTGTTCATGGTCGCCTTCCTTCATTGGATTTCAATTGTTTTTTTCTCCTTTCTCCAGTGACTGATAAAGAATAAAAAGAAATTGTTTCCATAAAAAGTGACATGTCTTTCAATTGTATAGTCTTATAAGGATAACGATTATTCATTTTTAATGTATTTTTCTGCACCTATAGAGAACTATATAGATCTACAGAATGGAAGGGGTTAAGCGACTCGATCACAAAGTTCAGTTTCACGGCGAGCGTGACGCAGCTGCCGCCATAAAATATGACATCATCGACGTCATACGTGAGTGTAAACGTTAGTACAGTATGTAAACGTTAGAACAATATGATAGCGTTAGTACAATATGTTGCAAAACGCTGCATAGCCACAAGATGTCATACATTGTCATTGTGACTTCTTAACTGTACAAACTGTTGGAGTGAGTGAGTGTGTGAGTGAGTGACTATGGTTTTACGCCGATTTTAGCAATATTCCAGCAATACCAAGGGGCACCAGAAATAGGCTTCACACATTGTACCCATCTCGGGAATTCAGACTGTTGGAAATGGACACGGAATGACAATGACCCTTTTGGGCCAAGGGGGTATAAATAGTTTATGGAAGAATGAAACTTTTATAGATTGTTATGACAGTTATCTCATAAATTCATGTGACTATTCTTGTATTCTTTTTTCTTGACTCTTTCATGTCATTTCTACTCACGTATTTTCGTTTACATGTAACAACTTAGTGTATACGTATGGCTACAATGTATTGAAAACGATTAATTTTGAGTTTTTCCTTGACACAAGCTGATTTTCCCAGGGGATACAGGTATTACCCTCATCTGACATTATAGTGATGAAATATGATAAGATAATCATTTTGGGTGTCCTTGAACATGTCAGATGTAACACTAAGTCCAGCATAAGAAAACAAACTGGCTGGTCGTCAACTATTTTACATATCTGATACATTTCATACCATTGTCACACACTTATCTGAAACTTAAAAAAATTAAAATCTTAGCCTAAACGTTTTTCATCGTTTACGCCCGTGTATGAGATGATATTTGTTTAATATGACGTTGACTGTTCTAAAAGTTAAGTGAAACATCACCTTTACGTCTTTGCAGGCAAGATCCCAGTGTCGTCCAACACGTTCCACCTGGGAGACTACGGCGTGGCGGATGTGTCGATATCGATGGACGTTGTACGGGCTATCATAGGTACTGCACAGTGTCTTATATCGCAGGGAGTAATAACATGCGCCCTTCTCATTGTAAGATACGTTCATCACTGTCGATTATTTCGGGGCATCTCCTGTGCACCTGTTTGGTAGATACATTGTTGTATTCTTCTTGAAGATGTTATATTCCCATTGCAGCTGTTTGGTAGATACATTGTTGTATCATCCAAAACTGGCTCCCACAGGAGATATCGCTTGGATTAGATCAAGCAATGTCTACACTGTAGATATTGCTGCAATGAAATGACATCACAATGCTTTGTAGACCATTGTGACGTCACTGGTTACCATGACGTCACAATCAAATGACATCACTAATGGCTCTGCTACTGAAGCTGTTAGCAGTACTTTTTACAATGAAGACACTGCTAAAAATAATTACTGTCTACTAATTGAAAAAGTCTGAAGAATGATGTTGGATGATAAATAAAATATCACCCTCGTGTCTTTTGATATCAAATATATCAAAACTCGTTGATAAAAGTGGCAAAAATCCTCGGCAAGCCTCGGAATGTTTCCAACTCGTGTTGGTATATTTGATATCAAAAGACACTCGGGTGAGATTCTCTATGTATCCCTCTTGTAGATGTTATATTTTCCTTGGAGAAGAGGCGGTGGGTTAGCCAAGTGGTTAAAGCGCTTTTCAGGCCGAAGGACCGGTATCTTGTGTATCCCGCCGCGATATTGCTTGACTATTGTGGAATATATACATTATGTGTGTACCTTTGCAGATGTTTGGAACGTATATTATTTCATTTCCCTTTCAGAAAAAATCCGCTGCCTCCATGGTCGTGACCTTGAGATCAGTGTCCTGTATGAAGATACCTATAAGAATGACTTCAACTCGCTCTTCCACAAACTGCATGGTAAGCATCATACTATAATCATGCACGTGCCACGTTCACATCATGCAGTTGACATAAACAGTGTCTGGTTGATTTCGGGATAAAGAATATAACATTAATGGGAAACACGTGTAAAGAGTGTAACAGTAATGGGAAACATATAAATAATGTAACATTAATGGGAAAAATATAAATAATGTAACATTAATGGGAAAAATATAAATAATGTAACATTAATGGGAAACATATAAATAATGTAACATCAATTGGTAACATATAAATAATTCAAGATTAATGGGAAACATACATAATCATCGCAACAGTGGTGGGAAACATGTATAAATAATGTAACAGTAATGGGTAAAATAGAAACAATGCAACAATAATGGGAAACATGTTTAAATAATGTAACAGTAATGAAAAACATAAATAAATAATGCAACAGTAATGGGTAATATAGAAATAATGCAACAATAATGGGAAACATGCATAAATAATGTAACAGTAATCGGAAACATGCATGAATAATGTAACAGTAAAGGGAAACATGCATGAATAATGCAACAGTAGTGGGTAACATGCATGAGTAATGCAACAGTAGTGGGAAACATGCATAAATAAAACAACAGTAGTGGGTAACATGCATGAGTAATGCAACAGTAGTGGGTAACATGCATGAGTAATGCAACAGTAGTGGGAAACATGCATGAGTAATGCAACAGTAGTGGGAAACATGCATGAGTAATGCAAAAGTAGTGGGAAACATGCATAAATAAAACAACAGTAGTGGGTAACATGCATGAGTAATGCAACAGTAGTGGGTAACATGCATGAGTAATGCAACAGTAGTGGGAAACATGCATAAATAAAACAACAGTAGTGGGTAACATGCATGAGTAATGCAACAGTAGTGGGTAACATGCATGAGTAATGCAACAGTAGTGGGTAACATGCATGAGTAATGCAACAGTAGTGGGTAACATGCATGAGTAATGCAACAGTAGTGGGAAACATGCATAAATAAAACAACAGTAGTGGGTAACATGCATGAGTAATGCAACAGTAGTGGGTAACATGCATGGGTAATGCAACAGTAGTGGGAAACATGCATGAGTAATGCAACAGTAGTGGGTAACATGCATGAGTAATGCAACAGTAGTGGGTAACATGCATGAGTAATGCAACAGTAGTGGGAAACATGCATAAATAAAACAACAGTAGTGGGAAACATGCATGAGTAATGCAACAGTAGTGGGTAACATGCATGAGTAATGCAACAGTAGTGGGAAACATGCATAAATAAAACAACAGTAGTGGGTAACATGCATGAGTAATGCAACAGTAGTGGGTAACATGCATGAGTAATGCAACAGTAGTGGGTAACATGCATGAGTAATGCAACAGTAGTGGGAAACATGCATAAATAAAACAACAGTAGTGGGTAACATGCATGAGTAATGCAACAGTAGTGGGAAACATGCACAAACAAAACAACAGTAGTGGGTAACATGCATGAGTAATGCAACAGTAGTGGGAAACATGCATGAGTAATGCAACAGTAGTGGGTAACATGCATGAGTAATGCAACAGTAGTGGGTAACATGCATGAGTAATGCAACAGTAGTGGGAAACATGCATAAATAAAACAACAGTAGTGGGAAACATGCATGAGTAATGCAACAGTAGTGGGTAACATGCATGAGTAATGCAACAGTAGTGGGAAACATGCATAAATAAAACAACAGTAGTGGGTAACATGCATGAGTAATGCAACAGTAGTGGGTAACATGCATGAGTAATGCAACAGTAGTGGGTAACATGCATGAGTAATGCAACAGTAGTGGGAAACATGCATAAATAAAACAACAGTAGTGGGTAACATGCATGAGTAATGCAACAGTAGTGGGAAACATGCACAAACAAAACAACAGTAGTGGGTAACATGCATGAGTAATGCAACAGTAGTGGGAAACATGCATAAATAAAACAACAGTAGTGGGTAACATGCATGAGTAATGCAACAGTAGTGGGTAACATGCATGAGTAATGCAACAGTAGTGGGAAACATGCATAAATAAAACAACAGTAGTGGGTAACATGCATGAGTAATGCAACAGTAGTGGGTAACATGCATGAGTAATGCAACAGTAGTGGGAAACATGCATGAGTAATGCAACAGTAGTGGGAAACATGCATGAGTAATGCAACAGTAGTGGGAAACATGCATAAATAAAACAACAGTAGTGGGTAACATGCAGGAGTAATGCAACAGTAGTGGGTAAGATGCATGAGTAATGCAACAGTAGTGGGAAACATGCATGAGTAATGCAACAGTAGTGGGAAACATGCATGAGTAATGCAACAGTAGTGGGAAACATGCATAAATAAAACAACAGCAGTGGGTAACATGCATGAGTAATGCAACAGTAGTGGGTAAGATGCATGAGTAATGCAACAGTAATGGGAAACATGCATGAGTAATGCAACAGTAGTGGGAAACATGCATGAGTAACGCAACAGGAGTGGGAAACATGCATGAGTAATGCAACAGTAGTGGGAAACATGCAGGAGTAATGCAACAGTAGTGGGAAACATGCATGAGTAATGTAACAATAATGGGTAAGATGAGGAAATAACGCAGTCTATGATGCTTTTTTGAGAGATTTAGCACAACAGGTGCACATGCATTCCGCGTTTGCTTGTTCAGGGTATGTGGTTACCTTGAAGAAATATTCACTGAGAACAATGGCATGACGTCACAAGAATTGTTTATGAAAGAATATTCGCTTGCTAAATAGTTGCGCCATGCCGTGCCCACTTGTGTCAATTCAAATGTGATCGGGACATTTACACTTCTGCCACACTGGGTTCACTGGGTTCACGAGGATCCGCTATCAGTGGACATATGGTGTACATTCACAGTCGCTCTGTCGCTCACACGCTCCGTGGCTACGTGTAGCAAATAGAGTATGTATGAAGAAAGTGCGGTAAAATGCAACGGAATCACGTGTAATCCTGGTGTTTGACTGTACTTCGTCTGTCCCCGGCAGGTCCCGTGTGTGAACCCCCCAGCTACATTGGCAGTGACGCTCGCCTCTTCACATCAGCATGCGCCACCAACTTCTACAAGCAGTGCGTGCCATCCCATTCCATGGACATGATTTTGTGTTTCATAGCACTGCACTGGCTCTCCAGGTAACACAAACAATACACCGTCGTACTCCTTCTTTCTGTTACACTTTGGTGGACATATTTAGTGGTAATTTGGGGCCAGTATCAGTACAACCTCAGCAACACAGATGCGTTCCTGAACCTCGTCATAACCTTTTGGTCATTGTTTTCGATCAAAGATTCGCCTCGAGCTTCATCAAAGTGGCAAAACTCTATGATCGCCTCCTTATATTCATGCTTTTTACGAACACCTCAAGAGCGTCATGTGACTCTTGCTCAAAAGTTGTTACAACATTCAAGGCCTTAGTGAAGTTTTCGAAACGTTTTATGGTAGACATGTGGAATTTGATGCATCAGGCCAAAATGATTCCCGAAGATATTACATGTTTTGACCATACGATTTTATACTTGAATCGCCTTTGCAAGTGTTTGTGACGGTGCCACGGTACGCTCACTATACACTCACTGTGTAATTTTGATTCATACGCACATACCTATGAAATGGTATGTATCGTACACTGGATTCTGCTGATTGCTTATGATTATGACAACGGTTTTGTCGTTTTATTATTTTCCGCCATGGAGCGGATGCGCCTTGATTTCACTGCGCAATGATGCTGGTGTGGTTTGCCTGAATAGTTCGTTTCCACTTTTTGTTTAGAATGTTTTTCTTGCATGAAACCGAATATATCCATAGTTGTTGAATGCATTTAGACTACTGTATTATATACAAGACGTTGTGGGCGTTTCAAAGAGCATGTTTCCAGTAGCATTGTCCAAAGTTGTCTCCCCTTCCTTCCACAGTCCTGTTGATCTCAATGGCTACGTGACCTCCAACCTATTTCTGAACACAATGGCCAGGGACGCTGCCATGAAAATCGCAGCTGATGATTGGATGACCTTCCTTCACTGCAGGGCGAGGGAACTGAAGCAAGGTGAGGCGACTCTGGTCTGTCTCAATCTTCATATCAATCTGCCTGAAGCACGTCTGCTGGTTTGATTCTTCTTTCTGCGCAACTCAAAATATCAAATATGAGCGTGTCCTAATAACATACTGGAAGCCTGTCAGCCGCCCACGTGAAGCAGTGAAGCCGAAGATTAATGATACCGTGATTTATTATGCCTCAAAGTCAGATTGACCAATCAGAGAGCTGAACTACTGACCCCACATGAACCCCTATACCATCAGCAAACATCCAAGATGGTTGTTACTGACCTAATATGAGAGCGCACACCGTCAGAAATAGCCATTTTGTATATTCCAACATCCACCTCACATATTTCACATGGAAATTCTGGTACAGAAATTCGACACTGTTTTGTGTTTTAATATCATTAATTATGATGAGCAAAGGCATTATTTATTAAAGAAACCACGTTGGTGACTTTATTTATAGAAAAAAAAGCTTACGGAGGTCACTGAGTTACAAATAGCAATGTCATAGAACAAACTATAGGATGACGTCACAAACAAGAAACGTGACGCCAATGACGTCACATAGCAATAGAATAGATAGCAGTCCGTCGTTAAGGGAAGGCGGACTGATATCAAGTTGCAGTGGCCCGCATATTTCTGTAAACATGCGGGCATTTTTATGATAATTATATCTATTTTAGCTTCAGTACTTTAAACGTTTAGTGCATTATATATTCCATTGTTAACGTGTGTAAAAGCGGTGTATCGGAAACATATGTACTGGTCCTGTCGTTTATACCGGTTGTAAGTGTCAAGTTTTCATTTTGACATGACATGTACGACAAAGATACCAAATAGTGTAAACTTTTCGGCATAATAAAATCGTTATAGTGTCTTTAGTTGCCATATTCGGTGTCAAATTAGGTTAGCAGGAAGATATTTGGCGAGGCTCCCACGCCCCAATGTTTTCCTGCTAACCTAATATGACACCGTATACGGCAACTAAAGACATCATAACTAATAACATACCAAAACAAAAAGGGATTTAATTAAATATAGAGACAAAACCGTTTCCATGTCCAATAGAAATCTCTGCATAAAGCAGAATCGATTGTGCCATTCCGACTATACCATGAGCATGTGTTTATGAATCACTATCAAACAGTAATGATACCAGATGTTCGAGAAAAGGTGAGCGTATCCTGCCCCACCGATGACACCCGTCACAAACACATGCACACACATGCAAATCCCATCTCGCGACATGTCAGTTATTTTTTATTTGCAAAAGCGAATGAGAGTAGCGACGCTATGCAACCGCATTGAAACAAAATGCATGTTTTTATCAATTTGCGGCAACACTATCATACACTACATCAAACCACAGAGACATAAATGTTAAAACATCACATCTAACCCATAGTTTAATCCTCTGTATGCAGGCGGCCATCTTGTCTGCTCCATCCCAATTCACGACCCTGAGCTCCTCAACGGTAATGGCGTCTCTTCCGGTGATGGCCTCTTCACAACCTTCAACATAATGCTCCGAAAGTACTGGAAACAAGGGAAGATATCCGAGGTGGGACGATTTCCAGTGTTTGAGAACGTTAAAGCAGCCGCAGAAACTCGTTAATGTTATTTACTTCTAAGGATATGGAACCACAAGGAGGGTCAATGGAAAAGAATGTGAAAGAGCTTTATTCCGTATTTAACCTTTTAGGTAGTTGTCGCATATTTTTCTTAATTTGTTTGTGTCTCTATTGTCGAATGCGGATAAAAATAACTCAAACCAGTTCTATAATTGCACCATGCAGCAAATTATTAAAAGCAACAAACGATTTCCATAGTCAAGAGACATATCTGTCCAAGCAGACCACATTAGAAGCATGTGTTTTTAAATCACTATCAGTGAATAGTGGGGGGTGGGGGGTAGGGGGGGGTGGGGTTGGTGTGTGCTCGGGGGGAGCGTATCCTTCCCTACCAGTGACACCCTTCACAAACATATATATATATGTAAATCTATAACATCAATCTGTCGCCCAAACTTGAGCCAGGAGTGTCCGAACTTAAGGAATGCAGTATCTTTGTTTCAATATTTTATCCAAAATGTATTTAGATCATTATAACCGCTATTCGAATATGGTGACTTAATGACACCAGTGGTGACTTAATAACACAAGTGTTGACGAGATGACGTAATCACAGTAGTGTGGATTTTATGACACCAGTGGTCACGAGGTGGCGAAAGTTGTGTGGATTAAATGCAGACATAATTGTAGATGGTGTGTTTTATGATGTCAAAGACTTATCTTTGTTAACGCCAAGTATCAGACAGTTTTTTGGCAGACATACGGACTGATGGACAAATTGTAACTGTTGTACATTTAGGTGCTATTGCAGAATATGATTGCAGATTTTGATTGATGCAACTATGAGTACAATCTGTACAAATTGAATATTGAAGGTGGAAATGAAGAAGGCTGTTTTGAAGGAATACTTCCGGACAGTTAAAGAAATCAGACAACCTTTTGACGACCTGGCGTCGCCTATCATAACATCTGGATTAAAACTGTCGCGGCTGCAAGTGAAGCAGATTGAATGTCAACACAAGACCGCATGGAGGAACAGCCTCGTCAAAGGTACTGTACAGACTTTGTTTGTTGTTTAACGCCGCAAACAGCATTATTCCAGCTACATGACGGCTGTAAAAAATCGAATCTGGACCAGACAGCCTAATGAGTGACGCCACGAGTATCGATCTACTGAAATGGGATACGATGCCATTCTTTCAATCAAGTTAGTAAGCCATCGGAGAAGTTAACAATTCTCTGACGTCACTGTATTTTTAATCGATCCTCACGAATAAACAGTTGGTTGTCGATTATTCATAGCTACATTATCTTGAACTCACATTTAAAAAAGTGCACACTTGGCGGAATTATTGTTTTGGGTTTGAAACACAAGTGAAAGATTTATATTTATTTCTTCAAACCTGTCTCACCAGCGGGGGTCGATCCCACAGGGAACACAAACCTAAACCTGGTCTCATAATTTAGACGCGTTTAGGGACTAAACATGTTTAGGATTGTTTATTAGGTAACTTAAAACACGAACGCTTTATCTATGTTTGTTTTTTAGCGTTATATCTTTTTGATTGTTTGTTTGGGATATAGAAGTATGGTGGGTAACTTAAACATGTGTGAGGGGTCCATCGTTGTAATCAGATATACTTTCACTGTCAGCTTCCGTTTCCTGTCGGATAGAAATACTAATCGTCCCACAGCGACAACGCATGTATAAACGCAACACTTTAAAGGGCTCGGCGGGATAGGAACCTGCAACTTCTTGTTTTGTAGTCAAAGTCAAAGTCAAAGATATTTATTGCATGTAAGGCATCCGTCCCATATACAAGAGAGTTACAAATAAGTAGCTTTGCATATTTTGATATATACTCAAGTTTAACAATTAGTTTCTGGGGGAAATTGCATTTTAACATATATATGACAGCATCATCTTTTGAAGAAAGAAGAGAAATGAAAGCAGGCACAGGATAATTTGACAGAGAGCGTTCTGGTACAAACTTGTTTCTTAGATCACAATAATAAGGACACACAAAAGTAACATGCATTTCATTTTCTGTAGCTGAAGAACATAATGGGCATAACCTCTTCGACTTTTCAGTTGACATCTTTCTTCCTTCGTTTATTATGAGATCTAACAATCCGAGCCTAAATTGAATAAATGGACGTCGAAGGGTTCTCGATGTTATTATAGATAAGTATTTTTCTAGCTAAATAAAACTCTTAAAAGTTATATACAAGTCATACCTTGAACTGTTTTCTAGAAGGGAATGCCATTCCTGGTAAACATATTTATAGATTGTTCACGAAATTGTTTCAAAAAGAGTTTATCATCACCAACTGTAGCCATGAGAAAACAAAAGGTTTCTAACATGTGATATCCATGTTACTTTGCCCATGTCGTCTAAATGTACAAGCATATTATAAGCAAGTTTAAGGATTCGGCGCCCATGCATTTCAAGAATATCAAACTAGTATTTCAAGCATATAATTTGGGAGTTGATGTATAACGGGTATCTGCCACACTCGTCATATACCATACAATTGGGTGTTGATGGACCAACGGATAAGAATCTTTTGCAGGTTAAAAGATGTAGCTTTTCGAGACAATCGTATCGCTGCAATTCCCATATTTCTGATCCATATAACAGGATTGATTGGATTTGGGAATCGAATAATCAAAAAAATATATTCGGTGTAAAAGCTCCTACTTTCTGCGAGACAGACATTACATTGATTAAGGCCTTCTTTGCACGTGATGTTAAGTCCGCGACACTTTTCTTGAAGTTCATCTGAAAATGACAATATTTATTTTATCATAGTTAACTGATAACTTCCACTCTTTGGTTGTTTCTGTAGTCCAAAAACAGAATCTGATACTAAAATGACATCATCGGCAAGAAGAAGCATCAACATTTCTATTACATTTAATTTGAATACCATGTTTACCCTTAGCCATAATTTCATTATATAATTCACTAATAAAAAATGAGAATAATATCGGGCTCAAAATACATCCTTGTTGTATGCCAACAGGACAGTCAAAGACATCGGTTACATCGTCACCGGATTGTACACATGATTTTATATTTGAATACATAGCTTTTGATATAGAGTACTTTCTCCCCTGAAGACCAATAGTTCTTAAACACTACCATAGTTTATAACGATCAACAAAGTCAAAAGTTTTCTTTTAAAAAATCGACAAAGGCCACATACACTTTGTGTTTACGACGTGATAGACATTTTTGTATGTGAGCATATGATCTGACGTTGAGTATTTTTTTATAAAACCAGCTTGAGTTTCGGGAATCTTATCTCGTGTGTTAGCCCAAATCGTAATCCTGGAATAAAGTACTGATGTAAAAATCCAAGAATACTTATTAAGGATATTCCCCTATAATTGTCTGGGCTGTTAAATACTCCTTTCTTGTGTATTGGAATAATTACCGGACAAGTCCAGCTTCTGGTGAATATACAACTATCAAACATCCTATTGAAACATTTTTGAAGAAAAGGCATCATCTGACATTTGGGACATTTTATCATTTCAACCACAATAGGGTCTGGACCAGCAGCTTTTTCCACTTTTTAGATGCATTATGGCGTCCGGACGCTTTTCGAGAATCCCGTCTAGCAATCTTACATTCGTCATTTCATGGTGCCTAGTATGTTGATAGTGTATAATTCTAGTTCTTTTCCTCATACAATCTGCAGAATCTGAGATAACATGGACGAAATCATCTATAGCCCCCCATCTATGTTAAAATCCAGTTTACTCAAAAATTGTTGATTACAAAACACCATCGATATCCTTACCTGCAGGCTGTTCAAAAACGTTTCACAAAGGGATTAATTCCAAACAATCTTTTCTTTGAAGCAACCAGATGTTGGCTTATCATTTTGGCTGTTCAGGTTTGGGAATTTACATGTCAATTCTAATGCTAAATGATCGGGCTCTATACGATCACCAATGTTGAACATGTCAATGTATAGAAAAAGATCCGAAGAACAGATAAAGTAATCCTTTACACTACATCCCTGGTGACCACCATATGTATATTCCCCTCCTGCGTCTCCATATACCCTGCCGTTAACAATAAATAGCTGGAATGATTAACACATGTCCAGCAATAACTGCCCAAATCTGTTTAGGACACTATCATTGGATTTACGATCATCAATATGTAGATCTTCCTCCTCACTAAATGGAATGTTGTGTTTATCGAAAGCGTCATCAAAATTAGCACATTGGTTGCTTTGTTCACCGGTACGTGCATTCATATCACCACGAATAACTGTGTTAATAATAAGAAGAACTGATCAAGCAGTTCAATGTTACATTTAAAGATACTATCGTTATAGTATGTCGAGCCCGACGGTGGGATATGAGTACATATATAAGTACTTTATCTAAACATGTTTAGATTATAAGCAAAACACACAACGAAGTGCATTTTGTCGTTTAGATGTTTAAACTCTAAACATGGTTAGATCATGGGATGTTGTGAGTAGGTGTTGTTAAGATTATGAGACGATGGCTTATTTCACGTGTTTAGATCCTAAACGTGTTTAGATAGAACACACCTAATGTCTGTTCTGTTCAGGATTTTAACACAGTCCTAAACATGTTTAGATCTGAACTTGTCTTGTAAGTAGTTGTATTCAAAACACATATTTACAGTGTACAGATAGTACTAGGAGAGTTTAGTTATAGTTCTATTTTGATCCTGGGCTACTCGTGCATACTGCTCTTGGGTGTTTGAGCTTGTTTTGAGGGTGTGTTCCATACCGCCTGCAATTAATCAGAGCTCATGTACGTCCACAGACGGAATCGATGACCGTGAACGGTTTGCCCATGAAATCGGAGAGATGATCCGTGCATGGACACACGGCACCATGGAGTCCGCCCTGACAACGACCAGAAGAGCTGCCGAGAAAGACGACCTCCTTGACGACTTCTACTCTGACCTGAAACACCATCTACTTGACTACAACCCCGACACATTCAACAGCGAATACCTACTAGCGTATGTGTTTATTGAGAAAGCATGAGCCCCAACCATGGTGTACTTCTATACTTTAGATATGAAACATGCAGTCTTTTTCTATTTCACTACCTCAAGTCCACTGAAGCTGATGTTTCAGAACCTTCACATCATGATTTGCATAGAATAAATCTGTGGTAAATGTCTCATTACGTGGAAGTATTACTCATATCACATCGTGTGTAATGGTATGTGTTATAACGTTGTACATATCCCTTCATTAGACTCATTGCATAGTTACATTGTGTAAATATATTACTTGCATATCAACAATAAAAATGAAACTGGTATCCGTGTTTAAGCAATTATTTTTTCTGTATTTTACATCAGGATTTCGTTATTTCTTTACGGTCGTGTTGCATTTAATTCTTACTTCCGTAATGTGAGAAAAACCCGTTAGTTCAACTTTTTTAAATAGATTTGACCCAACTTGGCACACACAATCTGTGCTTTTAAGTCCCTTATTATTGCTAGTGTTAGAAGAACTGATAGGTCGACATTTTCAATCAACGACTTTAAGGTCAGTATAATTCATTGCTCTATAACCTGAACGCAGCAGGATATCCACACGTGCACTCAGCAGACGTAATTCAAACTTAACACAGCCTTTAGTACTTTTGACTGGTCGTCCATCACTTCATTGTCTGGTCAAGACTCGATTGTTTGCCGGCCACCATCATATGGTCAGACTCCTGCTGTGTGGCGTCAGGCAACAAGACAACACGTATTTTGTAAGCCAGTTGTGTGAGTGGAGGGTGCCATCACTCATTTTCACTGATCCATTTACGCCCATTTACGTCTGAGTGTAAATCGCAGCTACATTTTGAATAGACAATTCAAAGAACAAGAAAGAATCACGTAGCTCCAGAACATCCACATCCCTCTAACATCAAGAACATGTATGTACATAACGATGACCCAATGGCTGGCAATATCAGATAATCCACATCCCTCGCACATGACGGATCTCTCTCTATATATATAATGATGACCCAATGGCTGGCAATATCAGATAATCCACATCCCTCGCACATGACGGATCTCTCTTTATATATAATGATGACCCAATGGCTGGCAATATCAGATAATCCACATCCCTCGCACATGACGGATCTCTCTTTATATATAATGATGACCCAATGGCTGGCAATATCAGATAATCCACATCCCTCGCACATGACGGATCTCTCTCTATCTATATATATATGGATGACCCCATGGCTGGCAATACCAGATAATCCACATCCCTCGCACATGCCGGATCTCTCTATATATAATGATGACCTAATGGCTGGCAATATCAGATAATCCACATCCCTCGCACATGACGGATCTCTCTCTATCTATATATATATGGATGACCCCATGGCTGGCAATATCAGATAATCCACATCCCTCGCGCATGACGGATCTCTCTATATATAATGATGACCCAATGGCTGGCAATATCAGATAATCCACATCCCTCGCACATGACGGATCTCTCTATATATAATGATGACCCCATGGCTGGCAATATCAGATAATCCACATCCCTCGCGCATGACGGATCTCTCTATATATAATGATGACCCAATGGCTGGCAATATCAGATAATCCACATCCCTCGCGCATCATGGGGTTGAGTGAGTGAGTTGGGTTGAACCCCGCTGTTAACAGTATTTCAGTTATATCACTGCGTGTCAGCTTAATGTGGGAGGAAAATGATGCGGGTCTCAGACGTTTACCACTTCGGTGAAACCCAAACCCACGAGCACGGGTATGGTGCTGAAAAACCAAGAAACATAATCGGGGCGAACCGGGATTCAAACCCACAATCATAGGATTCTGGCGCTGCCAATGTAACAAAATGTCCCAAAGCTGTACTGTCCTTCTGAAATGTGTGAGATAACAAATGTTGCAACGAGGAAACGTGAAGCTGTCATCCTAATATGTCAATGAAACGTACCTGCATGTATATTTGGTATGGGAATTAAGGTAGTGATTTATAGTTATTGTCAGGTGCAAAGCCTGGCGTGAGCGAAGACTTCGGCGTTGGGCAGGCAGCTTCTGGCGCCAGGACAACGGTCAGCCTGAAGGAGACGGTGGAGGAGGAAGAGGGACGGAGCGCAGGAGTTGGCCGCCTCCACCAGCACGACTGGGCACTCTCCATTATAAACCTATTCATTGGGATCGCTATCAAGTAAGAGACTTCTTTCTATAGGCATTAAAACCTATTGTGAGGTTTTACTTTCCAGTCGGGAAAGGTAACAATTCAAATATATTTCGGCGAAATCCAACTATTTTTTTGTGTGGAGTAGGTTTCAAGCCACAGAGATCTACAAGCACAGATATGGCTACTGATCCCGCTTGGCTAGGCCTCGTGCCCTCGCAAAATTGTTTCGAAATTTATATCTCCAAAGTTGCCAAAACTTATAAAATGCCTTATCTACGTCACAGTTAGACACTGATTTTCAGTATATTAGACTGTGCTTTTGATAATGATAACAATTATCCCTGTAGTTTATCCAGATTCCCGATGCTTAATTCTGACTCGATCGCCGAAGGACGAGGGCGACGCCATGATTGTTTATGAACAGTGAAAGAAGTCCCTATGGGAGGTTGGAGGTGGTATGGGTGAAATGGGAGGTGGTATGGGAGGTTGTTTGATTGATATAGGAGGTGGTATGGGTGGTGGTAAGGGAGGTATGAGAGGTGGTATGGGAGGTGGTAAGGGATGTAGTATGGCAGGTGGGATGATTGACATAGGAGGTGGTATGGGAGGTGGGATGATTGACATAGGAGGCGGCATGGGTGGTGGTAAGGGAGGTGGTATGGGAGGTGGGATGATTGACATAGGAGGTGGTATAGGTGGTGGTATGAGAGGTGGTATAGGTGGTATATATACAGTTGTTGGGGAGACGGTATGGGAGGTGGTATGGGAGGTGGGATGATTGACATAGGAGGTAATATGGGTGATGGTATGAGAGGTGGTATGGGAGGTGGTAAGGGAGGAGGTATTGGTGGTATGGGAGGTGGTAAGGGAGGTGGTATGGGTGGTAAGGGAGGTGGTATGGTAGGTATGGGAGGTGGTATAGGAGGAGGTATATGTGACACGGGAGGTGGTAAGGAAGATGGTATATTTATTGCGGCTGGTAGTATGGTTGATATGGGAAGTGGAATGGGTGGTATGGCTGGTAAGCTAAAGTAAACTGGTGGTATGGATGGTGGTATGGATGGTGGTATAGCTCGTATGAGTTGTGATATTGGAGGTATGGGTGGTAAGGTAGGTGTATGAGTAATGATACATACAGGAGGTGGTATGGGTGATACGGGAGATGGTATGGGTGATACGGGAGATGGTATGGGTGATATGAGAGGTGAAATTGGGGGTATGGATGGGGTATGGGTGATACGGAGGATGGTATGGGTGATATGAGAGGTGAAATTGGGGGTATGGATTGGGTATGGGTGATACGGGGGGTGGTATGGGTGGTGTTATGGTAGTTGGATTGAGTGGTGTAGGTGATATGAGAGGTGGTATGGATTGAGTGGTCTGGTTGTGAACTTGACGGACGGAGTTCATAAACGTGCTACTATGGTTATTGTTGATGGTGTTGATGGTAGTGGGGTCGGTTGTATGGACGCTGATAGTGGAGGGGTTATTGTTGATGGTGTGTACGGTAGTGGGGTCGGTTGTATGGACAGCGATAGTGGAGAGTTTATTGGTGATGGTGTGTACGGTAGTGGGGTCGGTTATATGGACAGTGATAGTTGAGGGGTTATTGGTGATGGTGTGTACGGTAGTGGGGTCGGTTGTATGGACAGTGATAGTGGGGAGTTTATTGGTGATGGTGTGTACGGTAGTGGGGTGGGTTGTATGGACAGTGATAGTGGGGAGTTTATTGGTGATGGTGTGGACTGTAGTGGGGTCGGTTGTATGGACGCTGATAGTGGGGAGTTTATTGGTGATGGTGTGTACGGTAGTGGGGTCGGTTGTATGGACAGTGATAGTGGAGGGGTTATTGGTGATGGTGTGGACGGTAACGGGGTCGGATAGTTCTGTTAGTATGTTACTGTGGCATGTTAGTGTGGTATGAACAATGGTATTGAGCGGTATTGTTGTTGGTGCATAGATATATAGGGTGGTATGTACAGTGGTTGGGGTGGTAGTATTCGAGGTGGTAGGGATTTGGATGTGTACAGTGGTGGGGTGGGGTAGGTTTGAGGGGGTATGGAAGGTGGTATGTACCGTTGTTGGGTTGGTGGTATGTGAGGTGGTATGAACAGTTGTTAGGATGATGGTATGTGAGGTGGTATGTACAGTTCCTGGGGTGGTGGTATGTGAGGTTGTATGTACAGTTGTTAGGGTGATGGTATGTTAGGTCGTATGTACAGTTGTTGGGATGGTGGTATGTGAGGTGGTATGTGAGGTGGTATATATACAGTTGTTGGGGTGATAGTATGTGAGGTGGTATATATACAGTTGTTGGGGTGATGGTATGTGAGGTGGTATGTGAGGTGGTATATATACAGTTGTTGGGGTGATGGTATGTGAGGTGGTATATATACAGTTGTTGGGGTGATGGTATGTGAGGTGGTATATATACAGTTGTTGGAGTGATAGTATGTGAGGTGGTATATATACAGTTGTTGGGGTGATGGTATGTGAGGTGGTATATATACAGTTGTTGGGGTGGTGGTATGTGAGGTGGTATATATACAGTTGTTGGGGTGATGGTATGTGAGGTGGTATATATACAGTTGTTGGGGTGATGGTATGTGAGGTGGTATGTACAGCTGTGAGGGTGGTGGTATGTGAGGTGGTATATATACAGTTGTTGGGGTGATGGTATGTGAGGTCGTATGTACAGTTGTTGGGGTGGTGGTATGTAAGGTCGTATGTACAGTTGTTGGGGTGGTGGTATGTGAGGTGGTATGTGAGGCGCTATATACAGTTGTTGGGGTGATGGTATATACAGTTGTTAGGGTGGTGGTATATACAGTTGTTAGGGTGGTGGTATATACAGTTGTTAGGGTGGTGGTATATACAGTTGTTGGGGTGGTGGTATATACAGTTGTTAGGGTGGTGGTATATACAGTTGTTAGGGTGGTGGTATATACAGTTGTTGGGGTGGTGGTATATACAGTTGTTAGGGTGGTGGTATATACAGTTGTTGGGGTGGTGATATATACAGTTGTTAGGGTGGTGGTATATACAGTTGTTAGGGTGGTGGTATATACAGTTGTTGGGGTGGTGGTATGTGAGGTGATATGTACAGTTGTTAGGGTGGTGGTATATACAGTTGTTGGGGTGGTGGTATATACAGTTGTTAGGGTGGTGGTATATACAGTTGTTAGGGTGGTGGTATATACGGTTGTTGGGGTGGTGGTATATACAGTTGTTAGGGTGGTGGTATATACAGTTGTTAGGGTGGTGGTATATACAGTTGTTAGGGTGGTGGTATATACAGTTGTTAGGGTGGTGGTATATACAGTTGTTAGGGTGGTGGTATATACAGTTGTTAGGGTGGTGGTATGTACAGGTGTTAGGGTGATAGTATGTACAGTTGTTGGGGTGATGGTATGTGAGGTGGTATGTACAGTTGTGGGGGTAATGGTATGTGAGGTGCTATATACAGTTGTTAGGGTGGTGGTATATACAGTTGTTGGGTGGTGGTATATACAGTTGTTAGGGTGGTGGTATATACAGTTGTTGGGGTGGTGGTATGTGAGGTGGTATGTACAGGTGTTAGGTTGTCGGTATGTGAGGTGGTATGTACAGTTGTGGGGGTAATGGTATGTGAGGTGCTATATACAGTTGTTGGGTGGTGGTATATACAGTTGTTAGGGTGGTGGTATATACAGTTGTTAGGGTGGTGGTATATACAGTTGTTAGGGTGGTGGTATATACAGTTGTTGGGGTGGTGGTATGTGAGGTGGTATGTACAGGTGTTAGGGTGGTGGTATATACAGTTGTTGGGGTGGTGGTATATACAGTTGTTAGGGTGGTGGTATATACAGTTGTTGGGGTGGTGGTATATACAGTTGTTGGGTGGTGGTATATACAGTTGTTAGGGTGGTGGTATATACAGTTGTTGGGGTGGTGGTATGTGAGGTGGTATGTACAGGTGTTAGGGTGGTGGTATATACAGTTGTTGGGGTGGTGGTATGTGAGGGGGTATGTACAGTTGTTTGGGTGATGGTTTGTGAGGTGGTATGTGAGGTGCTATATATACAGTTGTTGGGGTGGTGGTATGTGAGGTGGTATGTGAGGTGCTATATATACAGTTGTGGGGGTAATGGTATGTAAGGTGGTATATACAGTTGTTAGGGTGGTGGTATATACAGTTGTTGGGGTGGTGGTATGTGAGGTGGTATGTACAGTTGTTAGGGTGTCGGTATGTGAGGTGGTATGTACAGTTGTTAGGGTGGTAACATGTACAGTGATGGTGGTGATGTTTCTGATATCACTTCCTCTCTCCTCACGGCAACTGATACACTACATTTTTCAGCACGCGCAAATGTGTATTATGCGTAAGAGATATTATAATAAATGCATTTCCGTTCATAAAGTGTCGTTTTCACATCTTTGTTGTGCCTTCTTTGTTTTGGCCTATGGATGAATGGTCCAATGACACAATATTGAGTGAACTGGATTTACACTGATCATCCACATTGCCACAGTTGTTAGGGTGGTGGTATGTGAGGTGGTATGTACAGTTGTTGCGGTGGTGGTATGTGAGGTGGTATGTACAGTTGTTAGGGTGGTGGTATGTGAGGTGGTATGTACAGTTGTTAGGGTGGTGGTATGTGAGGTGGTATGTACAGTTGTTGCGGTGGTGGTATGTGAGGTGGTATGTACAGTTGTTAGGGTGGTGGTATGTGAGGTGGTATGTACAGTTGTTGCGGTGGTGGTATGTGAGGTGGTATGTACAGTTGTTAGGGTGGTGGTATGTGAGGTGGTATGTACAGTTGTTAGGGTGGTGGTATGTGAGGTGGTATGTACAGTTGTTACGGTGGTGGCGGAACACCAGCGACGGGGAGTGTTGAACTCCAGCTGCTACATACTCATGTCCAGCCAATGGGTGACGCGAAGTTCCTGTGTCCGTGTTGCTGGTATCAGTTTCTCACTTGTTCTTAGGGGCGATGGGGGACGGGTAACACCCGCTCACTCACTCACCCAATACATCTTCATGATCTTCCCTTTGGACTTGAGCATAAGCGTCATCCTTACGGGCGATTATATTGGATTTATCTGTTAATGCCTTGGAATATTGCCTTCATCGTGATGTTTGTTTGCGGTTGACGACTTAGTAGTTAGCAATTGGACACAATCTTAACACATTCTGTTGACAATAATCTGCATTTTGTTACGTAGCATTGTGTTTCGTCTCCTTGCGTATCAGATGCTACACCTTGGAGTTGATGGAAGGAGCTGTGGGCTAGCCTAGGGGTCACACAATGTGAAGCCAGTTTCTAGTGTCTCACAGTGTGATAATACAGGAATATTTCTAAAAGCGGTGTAAACCATAACTCACTCACTCACTCAGGTTGATTAATTACGTGACCGGTATGTCCTTACTGTCTGGGCGTGAGTCGTGTGAATAAGAACCATAAAACCCTTGCCATAGCCAAATCATAGCCAATAGCCAATCTCTACTAACGACGATTGTACGATTCCGACTGTATCATGAGCATGTCTTTATGAATCACTATCAAGTAGGTGTTCGCAAGAAGGTGAGCGTCCCCTGCCCGACCAGTGGCCCCCGACACAAAAACATGCAAAGGTAAGTCAATTGTTCACCCGAAAAAAATAGGGATCTGCATCGGACATCATTTTTGTCATTGATGCGTCAAATTTGGAAATATCATCCATATGTCCATTATAAAACATTTTATTGTACCCTTGATCGAACAACTTTTTGAACGAGAGTCGCATGAGAGTTGTCATACAGTGGCGAGGAGACTGAATAGGGAACAGATGAGGTCTCCTCTATTTCTAGTTCAGGTGGGTAAATCAGAGGAAGGGAATTGGCTATTTGGTGGTTATTGAACGGTATCAGATCATCGATATACCTGAAGCTAAAGTTAAACTTCTTGCTAATATAGCATTTTCTTTGTTTTGCCCCAAGCCCCCGGGTTCGATTCCCAGCATGGGTACATTGCGTGAAACCCATGATGTGATTGTGATAGCTCAACGTATTCACCCACCCTTGGTGCGTCGACCTATACACTACAGGTTCCAGTACGGGTGGCTCCACAACTGAAATGTAGGCGCAGGCTTAGGACAGTATGGGGATGAATGACGTCTACATCTCCCCGGGGTTGTCACCTTCTACAGGGGCGGTCGGGTAGCCTAGTGGTTAAAGCGTTTGCTCGTCACGCTGAAGACCCTGGTTTTGATTCCCGACATGGGTACATTGTGTGAAGCCCATTGCTGGTGTCAGTCGCCGTGATATTACTGGAATATTGCTAAAAGCGGCGTAAAACCATACTCACTCACTCACTCACTCACCAACCACACGGCACAGTTTGAAGGTCACTCAGGTCACAACAGAAGTTAATGAAACAAATATGAAATAATCACACAGATCCGCCGTTTACAGCAACAGTGTCGAGGAATCAACGCCAACGTGTGTTCATGGATTATTTTGGACCCTGCGTGTATTTCTGATAGGGGAGTTGTAACGGCCAGTGAGTGAGTTACCATGCAAAGTCACACCGGCATTTGACAGCATTTGACAGTCGTATGGTGACTAAAATATTTATTCTATCTGTGTGGTCAAAACCAGTCGACATAAGAAGTCACATGTCAGATAAGTACATTGGAAGCTTGCCAGGGATCAGTAGCAATAACAGTTCGGTTGAGAGAAAAGAAACATTGAGTCATATTATGTTTGTTTGTTTGTTGTTTAATGCCGCACTCAGCAATTTCCCCGCTACATGACGGCGGTCTGTAAATAATCGAGTCTGGACCAGAACATTCAGTGAGTGACATCAAGAGCATCGATCCACGCAATTGGGATACGATGACATACATCAACCAGATCAGTGATATTGTCATACTGTGATCACAGCTTTGAGGAACAAAGGATTCACTGTAAAACATGGGTATTCACAATATAGAAAGATCAGTTGAAAACATTCTTGACCATATCTGAAATCATATTATAGGAAATATTCCTCACAGTTGACCAACTGCGCTACCGGCTATTAATATCTCACCCTACTCATCAACACAACCATGTATTCTGGGAGTATAACAGCAGCAGTCTAACCCTGTGACAGATATAGTTAAAATATACCCACAATGTATACAAAATACCTGGGTAAAGACGCCCACGTGTATTCAGTGATATTCAGTGGCTGACCTACATGCAAAGTCTGGCTGACCTACATGCAAAGTCTGGCTGCCCTAAATACAAAATCTAGCTGCCCTACATGCAAAGACTAGCTGCCCTACAAGCAAAGTCTGGCTGTCCTACATGCAGTCTAGCGGCCCTACACGCAAAGTCTAGCTGCCCTACATACAAAGACTGGCTGTCCCACATGCAAAGTCTGGCTGCCCTACATGCAAAGACTAGCTGCCCTACATGCAAAGTCTGGCTGTCCTACATGCAGTCTAGCGGCCCTACACGCAAAGTCTGGCTGTCCTACATACAAAGACTGGCTGTCCCACATGCAAAGTCTGGCTGCCCTACATGCAAAGTCTAGCTGCCCTACATGCAAAGTCTGGCTGCCCTACATGCAAAGTCTAGCTGCCCTATATGCAAAGTCTAGCTGCCCTACATACAAAGTTTGGCTGCCCTACATGCAAAGTCTAGCAGCCGTATACTCAAAGTCTAGCTGCCCTACATGCAAAGTCTGGCTGTCCTACATACAAAGTCTAGCTGCCCTACATGCAAAGTCTGGATGCCCAATATATTAAGTCTAGCAGCCCTATATACAAAGTCTAGCAGCCCTACATACAAAGTATAGCAGCCCTACATACAAAGTGTGGCTGTCCTACATGCAAAGTCTAGCTGCCCTACATGTAAAGTCTAGCAGCCCTACATGCAAAGTCTAGCTGCCCTACATGCAAAGTCTAGCTGCCCTATATACAAAGTTTGGCTGCCCTATATGCAAAGTCTAGCAGCCGTATATTCAAAGTCTAGCTGCCCTACATGCAAAGTCTGGCTGTCCTACATACAAAGTCTAGCTGCCCTACATGCAAAGTCTGGATGCCCAATATATTCAGTCTAGCAGCCCTATATGCAAAGTCTAGCGGCCCTACATACAAAGTATAGCAGCCCTACATACAAAGTGTGGCTGTCCTACATGCAAAGTCTAGCTGCCCTACATGTAAAGTCTAGCAGCCCTATATGTAAAGTCTAGCAGCCCTGCATGCAAAGTTTGGCTGTCCTACATGCAAAGTCTATCAGCCCTACATGCAAAGTCTAGCAGCCCTTCATGCAAAGTCTAGCTGCCCTACATGCAAGTCTAGCTGCCCTACATGCAAAGTCTAGCAGCCCTACATGCAAAGTCTAGCTGCCCTACATGCAAAGTCTAGTAGCCCTACATGCAAAGTCTAGCAGCCCTGCATGCAAGTCTGGCAGCCCTACATGCAAAGTCTAGCAGCCCTACATGCAAAGACTAGCTGCCCTACATGCAAAGTCTAGCAGCCCTACGTGCAAAGTTTAGCGGCCCTACATGCAAAGTCTAGCAGCCCTACATGCAAAGTCTAGCTGCCCTACATGCAAAGTCTAGCAGCCCTGCATGCAAAGTCTAGCTGCCCTACATGCAAAGTCTAGCTGCCCTACATGCAAAGTCTAGCAGCCCTACATGCAAAGTCTGGCTGCCCTACATGCAAATTCTAGCAGCCCTACATGCAAAGTCTAGCTGCCCTACATGCAAAGTCTAGTAGCCCTACATGCAAAGTCTAGCTGCCCTACATGCAAAGTCTAGCTGCCCTACATGCAAAGTCTAGCAGCCCTACATGCAAAGTCTAGTAGCCCTACATGCAAAGTCTAGCAGCCCTGCATGCAAATACTAGCTGCCCTGCATGCAAAGTCTAGCTGCCCTACATGCAAAGTCTAGCTGCCCTACATGCAAAGTCTAGCAGCCCTGCATGCAAAGTCTAGCTGCCCTGCATGCAAAGTCTAGCAGCCCTACATGCAAAGTCTAGCTGCCCTACATGCAAAGTCTAGCAGCCCTACATGCAAAGTTTGGCTGTCCTACATACAAAGTCTAGCTGCCCTACATGCAACGTCTAGCTGCCCTACATGCAAAGTCTAGCTGCCCTACATGCAAAGTTTGGCTGTCCTACATACAAAGTCTAGCGGCCCTACATGCAAAGTCTAGCTGCCCTACATGCAAAGTCTAGCTGCCCTACATGCAAAGTCTGGCTGCCCTATATGCAAAGTCTGGCTGCCCTACATACAAAGTCTAGCTGCCCTACATGCAAAGTCTAGCTGCCCTACATGCAAAGTCTAGCTGCCCTACACGCAAAGTCTAGCTGCCCTACATGCAAAGTCTAGCTGCCCTACATGCAAAGTCTAGCTGCCCTACATGCAAAGTCTAGCTGCCCTACATGCAAAGTCTGGCTGCCCTACATACAAAGTCTAGCTGCCCTACATGCAAAGTCTAGCTGCCCTACATGCAAAGTCTAGCTGCCCTACATGCAAAGTCTAGCTGCCCTACATGCAAGTCTAGCTGCCCTACATGCAAAGTCTAGCAGCCCTACATGCAAAGTCTAGCTGCCCTACATGCAAAGTTTAGTAGCCCTACATGCAAAGTCTAGCAGCCCTGCATGCAAGTCTGGCAGCCCTACATGCAAAGTCTAGCAGCCCTACATGCAAAGACTAGCTGCCCTACATGCAAAGTCTAGCAGCCCTACGTGCAAAGTCTAGCTGCCCTACATGCAAAGTCTAGCTGCCCTACATACAAAGTCTGGCTGCCCTACATGCAAGGTCTGGCTGCCCTACATGCAAAGTCTAGCTGCCCTACATGCAAAGTCTAGCTGCCCTACATGCAAAGTCTGGCTGTCTACATGAAAAGTTTGTAGTTGTTCACACTGACAAGACCTCAAATAACCTAAACCATTATATGTAAGCATCGCCACATAAATTGTTTGATCAAAGAACTTGGGTTAAGTGACATATCAAATAGTTCCACATTAAAGGATAGTATGTAAACTGAGGAAGAATATTTGTTTATATTTTGAAATTTAAAATCAACCGACAAACCGGAGGGGAAACTTCATTCCCTGATTCATGGGGCAGTCGTCACACCACGTGGGGACCACAGATACACTAGCTAGCTCTCTTCATTTGTTTGTTTCTTTGGGGTTTAACGGCGCACTCAGCAATATTCCAGCTATATGACGGTTGCTTGTAAATAATCGATGTCTGGACCAGGCAATCCACTGGTAGACATCATGAGCATCGATCTACGCAATTGAGATACAATGACATACATCAACCAAGACAGATAGCAGCACTCGATCCCGTTAGTCGCCGTTTACAATAAGCATAGTGGCCTCTTACAACAAGCATGGATCACTGGAGACCAATTCTAACCAGGATCTTCACGGGTCGTATCTATCTGAGATTGGGGACAGTTTGGCAAACTATGTTTACCGAGAAGGCAATATATAAACGTCCTCACCAATAACATCCTTGTGGAATTTGGGGATAGGGCATTTAGGCAGAAGTAAACATCTCCATGGGCTCCTGCTGTGCCCCCTGATGTTTCTGTGTGTATATAAGATGGTATTTCTGCTAGGATTGACAAAACACAGGAATGTAGCCAAGATGTTTAAAATAAACTTTAGGTACATCAATGATCTAATATCGTACAATAACAGTCAAATAACCAATTTCCTTCACCTTATTGTGAACTTTTGGAGTCATCGTTATTGGATAGCGACTCTAAAGTGAGTGAGGGAGTGAGTATGGTTTTACGCCGCTTATTATATTCCAGAACTATCACGACGAGGACACCAGAAATGGACTTCACATATTCACACATTGACTATGGAACGGGCTTTGTCCCTTTGATTTATTTGATAAAATAGCTATTTGACATTTCCATTGTAATGCATAAATTCAAGCTAACTGAATGAACTTTACATGATAAATGAATCAAATTCACTTCATTATGTTCATGAGATACTTCATACAAATCAAAAGTGATTTAAGTATCATAATATATATTTTCTTCGTGTGAAACTAGGGGCACGTTTGGCCCAGTCGTCTTAGGCCCCGCGAATCGCTGTGCAGAGTTGCGCCCCTTGGGCACGCCAGAAACCTCGGTTCGCCCGATTACGTTTCTAGGTTTGTCAGCACCTTACCTGTGCTCGTTGGTTTCACCGAAGTGGTAAACGTCTGAGACCTGCATCACTTCAGGCTTTCCTCCCACATTGAGCTGACACGCCGTGATATAACTGGTATACCGTTAAAAGCGGAGTTAAACCCAACTCACTCACTCGTTGGTGGGTGAAATAGCATTTCATAAGTTGTGAACCTGAATATGTCAGAATAATCACCTTAATTTGTGTTGTGTTTGTTCAGCGTTCAGTGCTAATTCGGATAAGTATAGTGAGCATGTGATAGACACAACTGGATATTAAAAATGATTAACAAAAAACATATTTCCAACAAGTGGCATGATATCAGTTTGTTATGAACTTTACACTGAAAAGCTTACTGGGCTCGAGCTCTAAACGGGAGACGTATCAACATATGAAAAAACATGACCAGTGGGGTCTGAGAGAGGTTGGCGCAAAGGATGTTTTTCAAAAAGGGTTACTTCGTTTTAGCTTGGGGCATATGAACCATGTTGTGTGACATTGCAGTGTCAGGATATAAACGTATCAATTGAACAGTATTTGTTTCGTGCAACACTTCATTTCTATCTAAGTAAATATCACGTTCGATGTGTCATGTACGTGTAGCGCACTGCCTCTGCACTAACTTCTGCAGTTCGTGTATTGGGACACTCATGTTACACACACGAGCTATTGTAGGACGAGGGTGCTCCACGTCATCTAATAGCGATCGCTCATTAGATAAGAGTACTCCACATGTACAAACAGCGGTCTTCGATTGGACGAAAGCCTCCAATTGTGTTAGAAATATTTCAGTCTTGCATGACAACGGTAAAAGGATCTATACCGAAACAGTATTAAAGAAGTTGTTATCTATAAATTGTGTCTACTTTATAAACAGGAGGATGAAAGAAACTCAGTCTGCCCCCAAAATACAAAGTACGTTCTTGATGTGTAGTATTGGCTCAAGGTCAAGGCCGTCCTGGTCAATGGCGTTCTTTTTAAAATATGTGTTACGACATGCGCTCTGACACCGGATGTTCCTGGTGTTACGACATGCGCTCTGACACCGGACGTTCCTGGTGTTACGACATGCACTCTGACACCGGATGTTCCTGGTGTTACGACATGCGCTCTGACACCGGATGTTCCTGGTGTTACGACATGCGCTCTGACACCGGACGTTCCTGGTGTTACGACATGCGCTCTGACACCGGATGTTCCTGGTGTTATGACATGCGCTCTGACACCGGACGTTCCTGGTGTTCTACATGACAGCCCGATGTCCGGTGTGCGTGTTCTGGGAGATGGTGGGTGATCCTGTCCGTAGGTTTGGCCTCCATTGCGGCAATATCGTGGGGGTATAGGATTCACACATTGTACCCATGTGGAGAACAGTACCCGAGTATTTAGTGCGTTGAGCTGCTGTCTAAGCGCTGGGCTATGTCACGTGACCTCAACACATGGAGAACCTCCTGCGAGACATGTTCATCCTTGTGATGCCGAGTTGTTTTAATGGAGTGTCACTCAATGACGACACGGGAAGGTCAAGGACATCCGACATCTCATTTAGCTCCTCGAGCTCTGATTGGACGTCTTCTAACATCTCCTGATGCTCTTCACAACTTCTGCGTAGTTTCAGCTGCGCAATGTCTTGTTTGATAGTCAGGAACTGTCTTGCGAGTGTTTGGTCCTGTGTGCGCATCTCCTCCTGTGACATTAAAGCATAAAATCAGAATGATTGCATTCAGATGACTTGGCATTACCGAGGCATTCATAACTGATTGCATTCAGATAATTGGGCGTTACTGAGCAATTGTACTTTTTATTCACTTTACCGAAAAACTCGGGTCTCAGATTACACACTTGATGTGACACATTTACGCCGGTGAACCTAATCGGAAACATAAGTTTGAGTGGCTGGCGTGAAACCCCAGTGACGTCACAAGTTATAAGCAAAATATTCTTGCTGATGTGGACATACAGTGGCATTCCTTTACACCGAACCCCCTTTACACCGAACCCCCTTCATCTAGAACCCCGTAAAGAACCTCTCGTAATATTTAAATGACTGTGCTCCCCAACAATGATTCGCTGAACAGGAAATTTGTTAATCCCAGCGATTTTACTGTGAATGCACCGCTCGGATTAGCGGGTTTTTAATGTACACAAGGTTCACTCTACACATCTCAAGTATAATAATAATAATTATAAAAATAATAATAATAGATCTCGTGTCATCGTACTGCGCTTAGAATGACATTATCTACATGGAGCAGAAAGGAGCCAGAAAGGGATGTTGGGGCTGTAAGGATCCATTGATCCCATTTCAGAAGAGGAATATTTTAGGGCGATTCTTTCAGCCCTTTGCTTTCTGTTTGTCATTAAATCGTTTAAGCTTTTCGCTAAGAAAAGAGGAAGGTTATCATCCTGGACCTCCTTAGCACAGATCCCCAACACCCTTTACTCACCTCCTTTACATGGATGACCTTGAACTTACTGCCAATGGCGGATTTACACTCAAAAACAGATTCTGCTTGTCGAGTCCTTTTTTAATGATATCGGCATGTCCTTTGGACTCGACAAATGCAACATTCTTCATTTGAAACGTGGCTAGGTAGAAGAGGGAGGATAAGTCAGTTTACTTGGAGGAGGAGTTATTGGCCATCTCGTGGAAGGTCAGGCCTACACGTACTTAGGGATGCAGATTAGGGACAAACTCCAGAATGCCCAAAGTACAAATGTAGACGGAAGAAAATCTGGAGTTCAGAGCTGAACGCTGGTAATAAAGTCAAAGCCACAAATACTTATGCTGTGCCCGTCCTTTCGTATTCTTTTGGTGTTGTTGATTGGACGAAACAAGAAATTCAGGGTATCGACACCCTCACACGAAGAATCGTGTCAGACAATAGATCCCACCATCCTCGCTCTTCCCTCAATCGCTTATATTTAACAATCATTATGGGAGGTCGTGTTTTGATTAACGTTGGGGATTTTCATGATAGAATTGTTTTGTGCATTTTTGCACACATTTATTTGTCTGATGATCCTCGTGTGAAGCATGTCAAGACACATGATGAAAACAAGGCATTCCACAGTTTTAGTAAACGAGCCAAGGATGTGGGACATAATCTCAATGTCGGTGTTGATTTTGTTGATGGTTCTATACTGCTGGGCGGTGCAGAAATGAGTGCCAATCAAGCAAAGTGCAAATCGGCCCAGACTCAGGTTTTTAAGGAGCGCTTTCTGAACGACCACTGCATCGAGTTTATGTGTAGTGTTGAGAAGGATGCAGTGTTGGGGAGTCTTCACATTCACTGAAAAGTTCTGGGTGGGTTTGACGAGGCAGAGCTTCCTGGGAGAAGTCCCATTCGCTATCTGGGCTGCGCTTAGAGGGAGCAAGGTCCCCGAGCTGATGATGAACATAACCAGCCTGACTGTGCCAGGATCACCCAAACCCTCTGCATTTTTTATTTTAATCTGTAAATAATAATAATAATAATAATAATAATAATGGGTTCACCAACCAGCTCGTTGCGGAGCCACTCCAGTGCGTCGTTGATCCGCTTCTTTCTGTCGTCAGTCAACTTCCCATCGTTTTCATTCAGTAGAACTTCCTTCGGTGGAAACCTGGGTTTCTCGATGTGTTCCGCTTGCCAGGCAAGAATGCTGGCTCTGCGCGTTGTCAGCTTCAACCTCGCAGTTGTCTCTTTCAACTTCGACAATGCTGAAGAGTGATCAACACTTCGTCGGTGATCTTCGATAGTTTCCGGAGTATTTACTGAATGTTCATCCCCATCAGAATCTTCTCTGATGACCGGTAGATGTCGCCGCTTGTCTTTTGGAGTGTGACTGCCTTCATCTTTCCGTCCAACCATCATTGTCTCTAACACCAAGTGTCGGGGGAGCTTCACGTTATAGCCGAAATACCTGAAAAAATACATTGAATGGATATACGGATTTACAAAAAAATATTTTTTTAGCAACTGTTCACGAAACAAGACGTTTACAATGTCGTACTTTGTACAGAAAACGAAATAATGTATGATCCGAAATCCGTGCAATTTACTGGCCTTTGGACTCACCAAACATACTTCTGTTGATAATGTAAAGTGTTTTGACGCTGTTGATTTATTCATGGCTGATAGTTTCCATACCCATGTTTTAACGTTTTCAGCAACTGATTCTCTGCTGAAAAAGCCACACATTAACTTAGCTGCACACAGTTAGGACAGCCATGAGATGCCAGTGGAGAGCCTTGTCAGCCGGTGTGGTGGGCTGTGAGGCGCGTCTCTTCAGGGGGACCCGGGGAGGGGGAAATGGGAGGGACTGACGAGGATATTTCCCACGCTGTGTGAGTTTGATGAAAGGTGGAAAATTAGTTTTGAAATGAGCGCAGTTGGACTTTATTCTTTTATTGAGATTCTCATAAAGCTTGCTCTGCGCTTCACAAGGATCGGGAATCATTAGGCTGGGACTGGAGGGCGTGTACGGGGATTCACGCAAGCAATGCACTTGAGGGACAACAATGTGTTAGGTAAGGGGGAATAATTCTGGTCGACGGGGAGTCCATAAGAGCACACTGGCGTTAATGGTGGTTGAAATGAATGTGTTAAATAGCAAGATCATACACCGTGTCATTTGCTTCGTTTGTTTGTTGTTTAAGCCACATCTACTGCAATCCGTCACACCCACCCTTCACTGTGTTCACCAACTGTCTTTCTTCACAGTAGTCATCAACTGTCATCCTTCACAGTGTTCATCGACTGTCACCCATCACTGTGTTCATCAACTTTCACCCTTCACTGTGTTCATCAACTGTCATCCTTCACTGTGTTCATCAACAGTCATCCTTCACTGTGTTCACCAAGTGTCACCTTCACAGCATTCATCAACGGTCATCCTTCACTGTGTTCATCAACTGTCATCCTTCACAGCATTCATCAACTGTCATCCTTCACAGTATTCATCAACTGTCACCTTCACAGCATTCATCAACTGTCATCCTTCACTGTGTTCATCAGCTGTCATCCTTCACAGTATTCATCAACTGTCACCTTCACAGCATTCATCAACTGTCATCCTTCACTGTGTTCATCAACTGTCATCCTTCACAGTATTCATCAACTGTCATCCTTCACAGCATTCATCAACTGTCATCCTTCACAGTATTCATCAACTGTCACCTTCACAGCATTCATCAACTGTCATCCTACACAGCATTCATCAACTGTCATTCTTTACTGTGTTCACCAACTATCTTTCTTCACAGTATTCATCAACTGTCATTCTTCACTGTCTTCATCAACTGTCATTCTTCATTGTGTTCATCAACTGTCACCTTCACAGCATTCATCAACTGTCATCCTTCACAGTATTCATCAACTGTCAATCTTTACTGTGTTCACCAACTGTCTTTCTTCACAGTATTCATCAACTGTCATTCTTCACTGTGTTCATCAACTGTCATCCTTCACTGTGTTCATCAACTGTCAGTCTTCACTGTGTTCATCAACTGTCATTCTTCACTGTGTTCATCAACTGTCATCCTTCACTGTGTTCATCAACTGTCATCCTTCACTGTGTTCATCAACTGTCATCCTTCACAGCATTCATCAACTGTCATCCTTCACTGTGTTCATCAACTGTCATTCTTCATTGTGTTCATCAACTGTCATTCTTCATTGTGTTCATCAACTGTCACCTTCACAGCATTCATCAACTGTCATCCTTCACAGTATTCATCAACTGTCAATCTTTACTGTGTTCACCAACTGTCTTTCTTCACAGTATTCATCAACTGTCATTCTTCACTGTGTTCATCAACTGTCATCCTTCACTGTGTTCATCAACTGTCATTCTTCACTGTGTTCATCAACTGTCATTCTTCACTGTGTTCATCAACTGTCATCCTTCACTGTGTTCATCAACTGTCATCCTTCACTGTGTTCATCAACTGTCATCCTTCACTGTGTTTATCAACTGTCATCCTTCACTGTGTTCATCAACTGTCATCCTTCACAGCATTCATCAACTGTCATCCTTCACTGTGTTCATCAACTGTCATCCTTCACTGTGTTCATCAACTGTCTTTCTTCACTGTGTTTATCAACTGTCATCCTTCACTGTGTTCATCAACTGTCATCCTTCACAGCATTCATCAACTGTCATCCTTCACTGTGTTCATCAACTGTCATCCTTCACTGTGTTTATCAACTGTCACCTTCACTATGTTCATCAACTCTCTTCCTTCACTGTGTTCATCAACTGTCATCCTTCACAGCATTCATCAACTGTCATCCTTCACTGTGTTTATCAACTGTCATCCTTCACTGTGTTCATCAACTGTCATCCTTCACAGCATTCATCAACTGTCATCCTTCACAGCATTCATCAACTGTCATCCTTCACAGCATTCATCAACTGTCACCTTCACTATGTTCATCAACTGTCATCCTTCACTGTGTTCATCAACTGTCATCCTTCACTGTGTTCATCAACTGTCATCCTTCACTGTGTTCATCAACTGTCATCCTTCACTGTGTTCATCAACTGTCATTCTTCACTGTGTTCATCAACTGTCATCCTTCACTGTGTTCATCAACAGTCAACAGTCAACTGTCATGGTATATTGTCTATTGTCCAGCTTTACAGGGAAGGTTTTAGTATGTTTGTACAACTGCCAAACATTATAACGTGATATGTGGTCTTATCTGGGTATCTGCCGTCCACGATTACCTTCATGGCTCAGACCCCATGAGACAAATACCTACAGCAACACTGTAACCATTACTTATCATGGCGTTAAACACACAAGGATCTGTTACCACTGGAGGTAATTGCGGCGCCCATATAAACCTCTCAGCCCTACATAATTATTGCTGACAGTCAGATGCATGTATGATGATTTTAACAGTAAGAAACAACTCCATTTACCGTCACCGTTCACCATACAAATACCCAATACATGCACTAGAAGCAGCACATGCTCTCAAGTCTTGTCTGAGCAAGTCGTACTAATGTTTAAAGGAATGTTACGGGGGGGGGGGGGGGGGGGGGCATTGTTGAAGCTGGATGTCACGGTGCGACGTTGGTGTTCAACACTGATGACATGTCACGGTGAGGGATCGGTGTTCAACACTGATGGCATGTCACAGTACAAGGTTGGTGTTGAACACTGATGGGTGTCACGGTGTGGGATCGGTGTTCAACACTGATGGCATGTCACGGTGAGGGATCAGTGTTCAACACTGATGGCATGTCATGGTGAGGGATCGTTGTTCAACACTGATGGCATGTCACAGTAAACTGTTGGTGTTCAACACTAATAACATGTCACGTTGTGGGACCCGTGTTCATCACTGATGGCATGTCACGGTGTGGGATTGGTGTTCAACACTGATGGCATATCACGGTGAGGGATCGGTGTTCAACACTGATGAAATGTCACAGTACAAGTTTGGTGTTCAACACTGATGGATGTCACGGTGTTGGATCGGTGTTCAACACTGATGGCATGTCACGGTGAGGGATCGGTGTTCAACACTGATGGAATGTCACGGTGAGGGATCGGTGTTCAACACTGATGGCATGTCACAGTACAAGGTTGGTGTTCAACACTGATGGATGTCACGGTGTGGGATCGGTGTTCAACACTGATGGCATGTCACAGTACAAGGTTGGTGTTCAACACTGATGGATGTCACGGTGTTGGATCGGTGTTCAACACTGATGGCATGTCACGGTGAGGGATCGGTGTTCAACACTGATGGCATGTCACGGTGAGGGATCGGTGTTCAACACTGATGGCATGTCACGGTGAGGGATCAGTGTTCAACATTGATGGCATGTCACGGATTGGGATCGGTGTTCAACATTGATGGCATGTTACAGTACAAGGTTGGTGTTCAACACTGATGGATGTCACGGTGTGGGATCGGTGTTCAACACTGATGGCATGTCACGGTGAGGGATCGGTGTTCAACACTGATGACATGTCACGGTGAGGGATCAGTGTTCAACATTGATGGCATGTCACGGATTGGGATCGGTGTTCAACATTGATGGCATGTCACAGTACAAGGTTGGTGTTCAACACTGATGGATGTCACGGTGTGGGATCGGTGTTCAACACTGATGGCATGTCACAGTACAAGGTTGGTGTTCAACACTGATGGATGTCATGGTGTGGGATCGGTGTTCAACACTGATGGCATGTCACGGTGAGGGATCGGTGTTCAACACTGATGGCATGTCACGGTGTGGGATCAGTGTTCAACATTGATGGCATGTCACGGATTGGGATCGGTGTTCAACATTGATGGCATGTTACAGTACAAGGTTGGTGTTCAACACAGATGGCATGTCATGGTGAGGGATCGGTGTTCAACACTGATGGCATGTCACAGTACAAGGTTGGTGTTCAACCCTGGTTCATGAGCGTTTGACGATTCCAACCTTTACAACAACTCTGCTATCCACCCCAGAGGGTGCTTTGTCAAGTCAAATGGAGAGAGTAATTAGCTGATGGAACTGCCTGGAATGTAGAACTCGAGAAACCGATGGTGTAGTTGTGTAACGTTGATGACTGTGTTTATCGTTATACGTTTGTTTATTTGTTTACTGTTGATTAGTGAAACAGGCTGGTCACCATCAGAATACTTCAGTTATATGAAGGAAGGATGTGATGGGTTTCTAGTCGATGAGCAAACTTGTAAGGCACACTTTTATTGTCAAGAGTGTCTTTGAAGATATTTTAATCCTCCACGGTAATATTCTCTATGCTTTAACGTTCGATGTTCTGAACTTTTTTCTTCATTAATGCTTTCTTTACATTTTTTACGGCGAGAATTCCTATTTGATTCAGGCATGATCGCCGCGGACATTATGTTGAAAAAGTCATGTTCCCTTCTTGATATCACGTGGTCATGAAGCTGATAAATTCTGTATATGAACTGAAAATCCGATTTTATGAATTGCCATCATTGTAGCCATTTAAAAAAAACTCAAATTCTATCATTACTTACACACATGCTGGTGCGCTTGTGGGGAATGTGTGTGTTTGTGTGTGGAGGGGGTCGACATTGTGTGTGTGTGGGGGGGGGGGGGGTCACATGCCGTACATACAGCTTACATAAAAGTGTGTCATGGGTGGATATTCGTCGGAATAGAGTCGGAAACTATTCTCATTGAGTCAGTTTGATATTCTATTCTCAATGAGAAAAACCTGTGCGCCAGGCACGCTTCCGTGACGCAGCCATCAGACATCGCCTTACATGACGCAGCCATCAGACATTGCCATCCATGACGCTGCAGAAAGACCGGCTGGATATAGGGTCTTATTGTGTGGCAAACATGTGAACAAGCTTTTTAACATTTTTAAGAAAATATTTAAAAAGTGTCTTTGCGAAATTGTAGATATTACAAGCAATATGTTGTGAAAATAATGGATGACTTGTACCTACCTATTGCCAGGCTGAAGCCTATGATGTGTATGCCATCCGTCGGCTGCCCATCAAATATGTATGTGTTTTCTAACGATGTTCCTGCCCCTTGTGATGAGACGCGATCAGCGGAGCGGTGAAGGCGGAACCCTGTAATCCGTCTTACCTCCATTGACTGAACCCTCATTGTGGCCCTAATACCCCCACACTGACGCCTGTCAACAGTCAGATAATACAAGCCTAGAAGCCTTCAGCCGGAACCAGATCAACGCACAGGCAGGTGGCTGTGCCTGCTTAGGTCGCATGCTCGGGAGCAATGTAGGAGAGTGGTTTATATGTACCTTGATTGTTTTACTTCCCGAAAAAGATAGCTAATTTCAAAATATCACTACGTTTATAACATTTATCAAACATATTTATAATACATCGTATTGAAGGTGTAATTAACCGTCCTAGACTCTGTGAGGAGATATCTACGGTTCCTCTGTCAATATATATGTAGGTAGACATATGTGCCTGGTTAATCTATCATTTTACCCTTTTCTCAAAATCAACACAAGCACAAAACTCCGTTATATCGATTTTGTTTGATGCCAAATGTTGAATGTTGAAATGCAAGTCCTGCTGTTCCACCTATTTCCATATTCTTACGTCGAGTGTCATTCTGTACAGTATCTGTTACATCAGGCAACATCTCAAAAGTAGTCATTACTTTCATGTAAGAAAAAATATAACATGGATATTTGCTCAAAGCCCTGATACCTTTATGACGTAATGAGTGTGCTCTCGATTTTCTTTCTCAGCTCCCTAGGGACTATACAACCCAGCCGTCTATTTGGCGGTGAAACGTTGACACACAACCATCACATCCTACCTGGTACCCATTCACGTTTGAGTGACAAGAGGCATAATTCAAAATAATAAGGGTGTTCCTTAACTTTTTTGAGTAGCCAGTGACATGACATGATGCAGCAACAGGAACAACAATGAACCTGCCTTTGTGCCGCATGAATGAGTGAGTGAATGAGTGAATGTTGCCTAGCGCCATATTCCACAATTGCCCGGCTCATCTATAGATAATGGCGCCTGAACCAGTGACTGGATGCATGAACAACTGTCCACGCCGTTTCAGCACGATGACACACAATCACCCAAGTCGACAACCCGATCCGCTTTTGTCGACTCTTACTTACAGCATAGGGTCCTGGGAACCATTGTCCCCACGAGGCAGCGGGCGTGACAACTAATTAATTTGTTCAGTTTCTGTATGGAATCATAGCCGATGGCCATACGTGTCTAAGACTGAAAGCCTCTGGCCAAAAGCACATCCGTTGTTTCATGGCTTCTTCACGTCGTGTGCGTTGTTTTCCCGATTTAGAGTCACCTCATATCTTTACACTGAATAACATGTCACAGCAATATATGTTTACAGCACTGGCTTCTTCCGGTCAGCGTCACGATATGGCTGAAATACTGCCGATGTGACGTTAAATCTTAACTCACTCACTCTTCCGGTCAGTTCGGTGTTAGTTACAGCAATATATATTTACATCACTGGCTTCTTCCGGTCAAGTAAGGTGTTAGTCACAGCAATATATATTTACAGCACTGGCTTCTTCCGGTCAGTTCGGTGTTAGTTACAGCAATATATATTTACAACAATGGCTTCTTCCGGTCAGTTCGGTGTTAGTTAAAGCAATATATATTTACAACAATGGCTTCTTCCGGTCAGTTCGGTGTTAGTTACAGCAATATTCATTTACAACACTGGCTTCTTCCGGTCAGTTCGGTGTTAGTTACAGCAATATATATTTACATCACTGGCTTCTTCCGGTCAGTTCGGTGTTAGTTACAGCAATATATATTTACATCACTGTGTTCTTCTGGCCAAGGACATAAAATGTCAGTATGCATTTCGTTTCCCAAGCTCAAGAATGAATGTCTTTATTCCCAACCTGATGCATGTGTACATTTATAACGTCATCAGACACATATAACTTCAGAATAAATGCACTGAACACATTCCGAAAAGAAACAGATAAAATGAACAAATCATATCAAAACTTTTCTCAGGTCATTCTTCGTATAGGAAACAGTTTTTCTAAGAGTTGTTCAACCCTTAAGTCCTGGTAGACTGAAGTGCCACGTTATTTCATCAACGAATACCAGCTTAATCACATCTATACCGATAAATAATGAGATCTCATTTAATAATGTTATTTCCCACACGGGGCCTGGAATGTCCATGTTGTAGATGTGCATAGTAGAAGCGTGACATGTGTTACTCCGGGACATGGCATGCACAAGTAAACAAGGAAACGAACAGAGCAAGGCTAATAAACATGCAGTTGCCAACATTGTGGTTACACGCGTCTGAAATGGTTAGGACTGTTTCGCTTTTCTGTTCTTTACAATCACTGCATCTCTTTTCATACTTTACTTAGCCTGTTCAATTAGAATGTCGTAAAGCCTTGCTGGTAATAGACTCGGTAAATACCTAGGAAAATAGGAATGGATACATTAATAACACGTCACGTCACATGGCTGTACCCAGCGCTTGTAACTACCTCGTCCTCTGTACCTGATTCATCTCAAAACTATTTCACATTCCAACCAAATGTATCATCCACGTGGTTTATCCCGATACTGTCGTATGTATGTATGTGTGTGTTTGTGTGTGTGTGTGTGTGTGTGTGTGTGTGTGTGTGTGTGTGTGTGTGTGTGTGTGTGTGTGTGTGTGTGTGTGTGTGTGTGTGTGTGTGTGTGTGTGTGTGTCAGTCGTGATGAAGTCACGCCCTCACCACAGATACGTATCGTGTTTTAATTGCTGGATCACTGTATGTTCCAATAATCGCATAAGAGGGCTAGAAAGTCCCGAGTTAACCCACAAGCACCTACATCATGTTGGCAGTCCAGGGATCATAATCGGGTCGGTAGTACTCGGACCCTGTACTCAGCTGGTAGCGATGTAAAGTATATACTACCGACAACCAATAGGGAAACAAGAGCGGAGCATCACAACGCGATCTCTTATCTTACACAATTTGTACAAGTTAGACAGCACCTGTGCACGTGTATGCCCGCAGGCCTACGCGTGAGAGCATGTCAGGAACTTCATACTTACATATGCAACCTTGTGAAAATCTCAACTGGCGCAATGCTAATCTTTGGGGCAATAGAGGGTGGGACGTCAATATCACAAGTTGCTCGAATGCATAGCAATAAATAAAAACGAAAAAACCCTTTCAATATTCATAAGAAAGCTCTGCCAAAACCAGAGACGATTGTACGATTCCGACTAGTGTCTCTAATCTAAAGTATGCCTGCTAGATGGCCCATTCGCTCTCTTATCTAAAGTATGACTGCAAGATGGTCCATTTGCTCAATATCACAAGCTGTTCGACTGCATAACAATAAATAAAAGCGACAAAACCCTTTCAATATTCATAAGAAAGCCTATGCCAAAATCAGAGACGATTGTACGATTCCGACTATATCATGAGCATGTGTTTATGAATCACTAACAAATAGGGATGATACTAGTTTTCGCGAAAAGGTGCTCCACCAGTGGTACCCGTCACAAACACATACAAAGTCAAGTCATTTTTTCACCTAAAAAACACGGGAACACATGGTACAAGTTAAAATAAGGAATTGCATCCGACATCATTTTTGGACTCATGCTTCAAATTGGGAAATGTCATCTTGCACGCATACTTTAGATTAGAGAGCGAATGGACCATCTTGCAGGCATACTTTAGATTAGAGAGCGAATGGACCATCTTGCACGCATACTTTAGATTAGAGAGCGAATGGACCATCTTGCACGCATACTTGCAAGATGGTCCATTCGCTCTCTAATCTAAAGTATGCCTGCAAGATGGTCGCTCTCTAATCTAAAGAATGCCTGGAAGATGGTCGCTCTCTAATCTAAAGTATGCCTGCAAGATGGTCGCTCTCTAATCTAAAGTATGCCTGCAAGATGGTCGCCTGCAAGATGGTCGCTCTCTCATCTAAAGTATGCCTGCAAGATGGTCGCTCTCTAATCTAAAGTATGCCTGCAAGATGGTCGCTCTCTAATCTAAAGTATGCCTGCAAGATGGTCGCTCTCTAATCTAAAGTATGCCTGCAAGATGGTCGCTCTCTAATCTAAAGTATGCCTGCAAGATGGTCGCTCTCTAATCTAAAGTATGCCTGAAAAATGGTCGCTATCTAATCTAAAGTATGCTTGAAAGATGGTCGCTCTCTAATCTAAAGTATGCCTGTGTCAAACGGGGACCACCTCAGACCCCTTAGCCAACTGTTAGACCTGACCTCAGGAGAGATTCATTACGTTGATGTCCTGTACAATCTACTTGTTGACCAATAGGTAACAACACCCACAATTAATATGAAATTATCCATTCAGTAAGTACTCAGATTGATTCAGATATAAACGGTCAGTTGACATTGTACTGCGGGCAGTGTATCCCGGGCGGCTGACCCCGAGTGGACAACCACACCTCCTGTTACAGTACTTTCATAGCACTGTCAGGTGCCATTCCAGATGTAAGTTATATGATATTGATACCCCTCCTTTGTTTGTACATAAGCAGATATTCAGGTGTTGATGTGAAGAAAAATCATGTCTTCCTACCGACGTTTGATTAAGCCTGGATAATACCTGGATGGTCCTTGACATCAAGCTTGTCCCGAGGATTGGTGTGGACAAAGAGATTGTGTTGAAATCATGTCAGCAGTCACTGTCCGATGTGTGTTAGGGTCACATTGGGTCTTTGGTCCGTTGGATATATCTGTCGGGAGACGAAATTCACAGGTGAATAGTTTTTTTACAAATAAGATAAAGGCCACAATACATAAAAATACTAGAAGATAGAAAATGGTTACTCTGAATAAATCTGGAGAAATACGCACATGGAAACCTTATCCCACTTGTAGGGAAATGGAAGACGAATATTTGACTACATACGAATATATGTAACTTGTTAACTATTCCTAAATAAACAGAGAACCGCAGACCAATACTTCACATAGAGCAGAGTGTCATAGACGGTTGCTGTACTTTTCCCAAATAAAGAGACAAGAAAACAGCAGGCCTCTTGAGTTTCTGTGATGTAATCCAGGATGAAGGTCTGAGTTCCGTGTTTCCCAGTTCATCATCAGTCATCGATACAAATAAGGTCCAGCATTGGCAATTGATATTATAAATGAATAAGCGGCCTCCTTTTCCTATAAGGCGTCATAGTGAAGTCTTCACGTATAGTAATGCCGCTATTGTTCTCTCTTTAACATTACCACGCCTTCCTTTACTTTAACATGTGGAATACTTGGTTGAGATGTAAGAAACGTCTGTTCATGACGCTAACCGCCCCCGTGGTCCAGTGGTAGAGCGTCTGCCTGGAGAGCGGAAGGTCGGTGGTTCGATTCGTCATACCAAAAGACGTTAAAAGATGGTACTTGTTACCCTACCCCGCAAACTGTCGGCATTAAGGGCAAGACACAAGGACTGGTAGGCGCGGAGTCAGTGCCCTGTGCCTGACTGCGATATCCATATCTGCGGCATGGTATTTCAGTGGACTAGCCCTTGAAACCGGCATTAGTACAAAGACACACACACGCACGCACGTCGCTCTATAAGTGAAATACACTTTCATGACACAACTTTAAAAGTCTGACATCTCTGAAGAGACGACCATTGGGTCGAGATCGACTAGGAAATAGAAAGCACACATATGGAGGGTCGTCTTGTGTCAGTATACGCCCATGCTGCCGGCCATCTGTGATGCCTCCGTAAAGATATGTGTGTGGAAGGTCCAGGGTTTGATCCCAGGCTGCTTCATACCAAAAGACGTTAATATGTCGGCATTAAGGGGCTCAGAGTCAGTATACTGTGTCCGAGTTGGGTATTCATGTAAAGCTGGTACCTCAGTGGGCTGGCCCTATAAAATCGGCATTAGTCCGGACTAGTACAAGAAGCCAAACACACACACACATACACACACACGTGCATGTAAGTGCAATAATCTTGAACGCGACGTTAAACCCCATTTCACTTCACCTCTCTTGAAAACCCCATGCATGCCAATGGGCGTTACCAAGGGAGACAACTGCTGAAGGGTTGTCTCCGTTCCACACTTCAGTGTATGTGTCGATGCATTGTGACGCGGAGACATCAAGTCAGAGTCATTAGTTACGGATCAAAGCAAATTCAAATATACAGTTCACCTGACTACCGAAATCGGGGATATGATGAAAAGATGGATTTAACGGCGAAACAGAGTAATCATTGATGCAGATATACCTTCTGGCTTCGAGGCCAGGGCACATACATAAAGATAATCTACATGATGTTCCTGTGTGCTGATGAAAGCCGACGTCTCCCTTGTTGACGATGTACAACAGACGTGGAATGTTGTCTATGACAGCGTACCTAATGACGCCGGAACAGTCTTTGTGTAGACAGTTCAACAGCTCTCATCTGGATGACACGATTACGGCAATAATGGTGGACTGGGTGTGCGTCGAAATAAGACTCACAAACACTGGATACTGAATTCAATGAATTTCCGAAGCAGGAAAGATACTTGCTTAGCTTTTGGTATTATATTGTTAAACCTATCTTTGTAATTGCAAGAATACAAAGAAGGAAATTGTTCATTGCTACGAGTCGTGTAAATGTAGATAATGTGTATCATTACATATGATGGTCTAGATCCTTATGTGCTGTACCATGTCAGGCGCCGTGTGTTTCTTTAGAGAAGAGTTTCCTGAGTTTCTTAAAGAAGAAAATATCTTACAATTATAACAAAGTACATTTTGTAGCAGGCAATTTCTTTGTTTTTTAACAGTCTGAAGCAAAATTTCTTTTTTCAAAGATTATCAGGGACAATCTACATTTTTCGATAAAATCCCCGGGTCCCAAGCCACTAAAAATGAGAACGGTGTTAGACATCAGCACTACTAACAAAACTCTCTCTCTCAAATGCAAATAACATAGAATAGACAGAATATAAATCGCGTCATTGGGAGGTGCCCACGACCTCATGGATAAAAACTGGTTTATTGTTTGCCGCGACCTTTAAAGGCTACTTCCTTCTCCTCTCTCTGTCTCTCTCTGTCTCCCTCTGTCTCTCTCTCTCTCTCTCTCTCTCTCTCTCTCTCTCTCTCTCTCTCTCTCTCTCTCTCTCTCTCTCTCTCTCTGTCGATCTGTCTCTGTCTCTTTCTGTCTCTCTCTGTCTCTGTCGCTCTCTTTCTCTCTTTCTCTCTCCCTCTGTCTCTCTCTCTGTGCCTCTCTCTCTCTGCCTCTCTCTCTCTCAACCACCCCCCTCTACCCCTTCCCCCATGTCAGTAATCTCACACAAAGGCCACGCCAAGTGCTCTCACTGACCACAACAGACTGAAAACGTGTATATTCCCCAATATTGAAGGGTAGGGGGGACAGAAGGCCACCCGGGGTATAATCACTGCTCCCATTGACGGCCACACTATAGGGTCCCCACGGCTGTATAGTGACGGTCAACGGGAACGTAAACAGTATTTGTTGGACATATTAGTGAGGAGATAAGTATTGCAGGTTGCTGTGTGGCTTCCACTGGGGGCATACAGCATGTGTTATGTTAGGGTAATCACCTGGCAAGGACTCTTTATGAGGGCTACCCTCTCCCTGTGCCAGGTGGACGTGAAAACATGTGCTGTACATCGGGTACATGCAAAGCGACCCGTGAACATCCGGGGTAGAATAGGTCTTCACCAACCCATGTTTGTCCTAAGAGACGACTAATGGGATCGGGTGGTCAGGCTCGTTGATTTTGTTGATGCATGTCATCGTATCCCAGTTGCGTGAATCGATGCTCATATCAATCACATGTTAGTCTGGTCCAGTCTCGATTATTTACAGACCGTTGTCATATATCTGGAATCTTGCTTAGTGCGGCGTTAACCGACAAAAAAACAAAAACATACGAGGCAACTGGTGTACTCCGACATGTTTTCTGTGTTGGTTCTACTGCCAATGCTCCATACACTGACTGAGTGCACCGCGGGCTTTACTGTGTAATTGTGGTAATACCGCAAGGTATATAAGTACATGCGACAATACAAAGTATTTCTCAGAAATCTGAACGCTTCACTCGTGGTGTGAAGATCATGGGTCCCGACATTATAACAGGACAGGTTCACTCTTTAGATCTTTGAAATTGTGCGTCAGGAAAATAGTTCGGCATCCAAGGAGAGGGGAGTCCGTTGTCACAGCTGATCGCACGCCATAATGAGCTGTAATTGGCCAGGTTTGTGTTTAAAAGTAGCTACCGTATTGTATGTACATGCTAATAAAAGAAATTCCAGACTGCTGTATTCCTAGCAACCACGGTCACCCATGGTAACCGCTAGCATGGTGATATCAACCACGGTAACATCAACTACGCTAACAACAACCACGGTAACAGCAACCACACTAACAGCAACCACGCTAACAACAACCACGTTAATATTAACCGCACTAACAGCAACAACGGTAATACTAACCACGCCAACAGCAACCATGCTAACATCAACCAGGGAGACAGCAACAACGCTGACATCAACCACGCCAAGCGCATCTACGGTAACATCAACCGCGCAAACAGCAACCACGATAACAGCAACCACGGCCACATCAACCACGGTCACATCAAACACGCCAACAGCAACCACAGTAACAGCAACCACGATTACAGCAACCACGGCAACACCATCCACGCCAACACCAACCACGGTAATATCAACCACGCCAACAGTAAACACGGTAATACTAACCACGCCAACAGCAACCATGGTAACATCAACCAAGTCAACAGCAACCACGCCAACATCAACCACGGTGACAGCAACCACGCTAACAGCAACCATGCTGACATTAACCATGCCAACCGCAACTACGGTACCATCAACCACACCAACAGCAACCATCGTAACAGCAGTCACGGTCACAGCAGCCACGCCAACTGCAACCACGCCAACAGTAACCACAGTAACAGCAGCCACGATAACAGCAACCACGACAACACCACCCACGCTAACACCAACTACGGTAACAGCAACCACGGTAATAGTTACCACGCCAACAGCAACCATGGTAACATCAACCAAGCCAACAGCAACCACGCCAACATCAACCACGGTGACAGCAACCACGCTAACAGAGACCACCAAATATGAAACAGGATCTGAACGCTTCACTCGTGGTGTGAAGATCATGGGTCCCGACATTATAACAGGACAGGTTCACTCTTTAGATCTTTGAAATTGTGCGTCAGGAAAATAGTTCGGCATCCAAGGAGAGGGGAGTCCGTTGTCACAGCTGATCGCACGCCATAATGAGCTGTAATTGGTCAGGTGTGTGTTTAAAAGTAGCTACCGTATTGTATGTACATGCTAATAAAAGAAATTCCAGACTGCTGTATTCCTAGCAACCACGGTCACCCATGGTAACCGCTAGCACGGTGATATCAACCACGGTAACATCAACCACGCTAACAACAACCACGGTAACAGCAACCACACTAACAGCAACCACGCTAACAACAACCACGTTAATATTAACCGCACTAACAGCAACAACGGTAATACTAACCACGCCAACAGCAACCAGGGTGACAGCAACAACGCTGACATCAACCACGCCAACCGCAACTACGGTAACATTAACCACGCAAACAGCAACCACGATAACAGCAACCACGGTCACATCAAACACGCCAACAGCAACCACGCCAACAGCAACCACAGTAACAGCAACCACGATAACAGCAACCACGGCAACACCATCCACGCCAACACCAACCACGGTAATACTAACCACGCCAACAGCAGCCATGGTAACATCAACCAAGCCAACAGCAACCACGCCAACATCAACCACGGTGACAGCAACCACGCTAACAGCAACCATGCTGACATTAACCATGCCAACCGCAACTACGGTACCATCAACCACGCAAACAGCAACCATCGTAACAGCAGCCACGGTCACAGCAACCACTCTAACAGCAACCACGCCAACAGCAACCACGCCAACAGTAACCACAGTAACAGCAACCACGATAACAGCAACCACGACAACACCACCCACGCCAACACCAACTACGGTAACAGCAACCACGGTAATACTTACCACGCCAACAGCAACCATGGTAACATCAACCAAGTCAACAGCAACCACGCCAATAAAACCACGGTGACAGCAACCACGCTAACACCAACCACGCTGACATTAACCATGCCAACCGCAACTACGGTAACATCAACCACGCCAACAGCATTCACGGTAATATTAACCACGCTAACATCAACCATGCCAACAGCAACCATTGTAAAAACAACCATGCTAACAGCAACCACGCCACAAGCAATCACGCTAACATCAACTAGACTAACATCAACCACGGTTACAGCTACCACGCTAACAGCAACCATGGTAATATCAACCACACCAACGGCAACCATGCTAACATAAATACAGAACGCTGTTAATTCCCCTTCGGCCCGAGCAGATGTTTAAAGTACCATCGTACGTTCAGTTCTCACTCAATTACCTGAAGCAAGCCATGTTTGGGATGCCCAACCAGTCTAGCATTTTGCTTCACGTATGTAATGTCAATTATTTAATTCCACAAATGTGTTCACACACATTTTGAGCTTGACGTACCATGAAAAGACTCGATCGCATTACTCACTGGCCTATTGGCGAGAGGTGTAGTGTTGCCGAGCTGTGTGTCAATGCCCTATTGTTGGCGAGTGGGATAATGTTGCCGTGTGGTGTCAAGAGGCTATTAACTGACGATGCATTAACCTGAGGTAATAAACATTGCGAGCTTCTCAATAGAAACTCTCGTCAACATCCCCTGTGTGTAGGCCATGTGTAGTGGCGGCTAGTTTGGTGGCGAGGTGACGACTCACGGTGGTGGGTGGTCCTTGGTGGCGCGGTGACGTCTCACGGTGGTGGGTGGTCCTTGGTGGCGAGGTGACGACTCACGGTGGTGGGTGGTCCTTGGTGGTTGCATGACGACTCACGGTGGTGGGTGGTCCTTGGTGGCGCGGTGACGTCTCATGGTGGTGGGTGGTCCTTGGTGGCGAGGTGACGACTCACGATGGTGGGTGGTCCTTGGTGGTGTCATGACGACTCATGGTGGTTAGTGGTCCTTGGTGGCGTCGTGACGCCCTACTTATGTGGGTGGTCCTTGATGGCGTGACGACGTCTCACAGTGGGAGGGGGTCCTTGGTGGCGCGGTGACGAATCACGGTAGTGGGTGGTCCTTGGTGGCGTCGTGACGACTCATGGCGGTGGGTTGCCCTTGGTGGTCTCACGGTGGTGGGTGGTCCTTGGTGGCGTGATGACCTCTCACGGTGGTGGGTGGTCCTTGATGGCGCGGTGACGACTCATGGCGGTGGGTTGTCCTTGGTGGCGTCGTGACGTCTCACGGTGGTGGGTGGTCCTTGGTGGCGTCGTGACGACTCATGGCAGTGGGTTGTCCTTGGTGGCGTCGTGACGTCTCACGGTGGTGGATGGTCCTTGGTGGCTTGATGACGTCTCACGGTGGTGGGTGGTCCTTGGTGGTGTCGTGACGTCTCACGGTGGTGGGTGGTCCTTGGTGGCGTCGTGACGACTCATGGCAGTGGGTTGTCCTTGGTGGCGTCGTGACGTCTCACGGTGGTGGATGGTCCTTGGTGGCGTGATGACGTCTCACGGTGGTGGGTGGTCCTTGGTGGTGTCGTCACGTCTCACGGTGGTGGGTGGTCCTTGGTGGCGCGGTGACGTCTAATGGTGGTGGGTGGTCCTTGGTGGCGTGATGACGTCTCACGGTGGTGGGTGGTCCTTGGTGGCGTGATGACGTCTCACGGTAGTGAGTGGTCCTTGGTGGCGTGATGACGTCTCACGGTGGTGGGTGGTCCTTGGTGGCGTTTCACTGTGGTGGGTAGTCCTTGGTGGCGCGGTGACGACTCACGGTGGTGGGTGGTTTTTGGTGGCGTCGTGACGAATCACGGTCGTGGTTGGACCTTGGTAGCGTCGTGACGTCTCACGGTGGTGGGTGGTTTTTGGTGGCGTCGTGACGAATCACGGTCGTGGTTGGTCCTTGGTGGTGCGGTGACGACAGTAGATGTGCACAGACATTGGATGCGCACAGACAGTAGATGTGCAGACATTCTACACAAATAGTAAAAAGTTAAGGCATATCAGTCAATATATATGTCTCCTTTTGGGGTTATAAATTAACTTAAAAAGCCTTTCCACACGCAGAAGAAATATCTGCTAAAAGTAGAGTTCATTGTACGATTCCGACTGTGTTGATGCCAGGTATCCTGCTCACCCGGTGCCACAACGTACTAAATAACTTGTGGGTGATCTTGATGTAAACCTACTAGACAGGCGGTGATGTCATTATGTGTTGAGATACGAACCTTGAATTAAGATTGTAACGAATGAAGGCAAGACAAAAATGTCCTTTCTAGTCAAGGACGAGTTATGCCCCTTGCACTAGATTGTAAGGGACGGCCTTTTAATTGTCTGAGATTTGTGTATGAACCAGAATGTTTCACACAGTGCTCCGATGATCGGGGGAGTCGAACAAGTGTTTCGGGACTACAGCACTATAGGTTTCAGAACATTTGCAGAGAACAATATTTCAATTTTCGAAAATCCCTATGACAAATTTCAAGCATTTTCTGGAACAGATTTATTTTTTTAAAATTCCGAAACGCTCAGAATATCCCTTGTCGGCCCTCACGTCTGTGGCTATACTCAATTGCATTACAGTCGCCCAGATAATGAGACATTCAACTTCAGTTGTATCTGGATAGAACCAGTTTCTACCCACTGTTACTTGTCACGTAATGCACGTGCGCGTGTAAACCTCTGGTTGCGTTCAACAGCTTTTTCCACCACCTTCAATTTCAAATTTGCACTTTTCATTATTTTTAATACTCGCACATTTTTCACAGTTTCATATAAGCATACAAGCAGTGTGACATAAACAACGCGTTCTTAAGCTGTTAGTTGCAGTGTATTGAGAGACGGTAGGATAGACAGATGTACACGGGATGTGTTGGAGGGTGCTACTGAGACAGGGCTGTAACGAAGGATGCAGAAGGGAGATGAACACTGAGAGTAGTAATCTGGGGATAAGTCTGTGGTGTCTGCTGTAGAACCTGTTGTGTCATTATGTAACTTTGGGGAGAGATGTTTGTGGAGTCTGTGGCACGTGTACCCAGATCTCGTTCCATGTATTGAATCTTGGAAATCCAATATTGATTAAAACACGCTAAGATACACCGACTGTGGTATTGCAAGGTAGCGGTGACAGTGGGCTGGAATATCCCAGACAGGCAAGCGGATATCATCACATCAGTATGTGGGGATATCCCAGACAGGCAAGCGGATATCATCACATCAGTATGTTTAATTAAACAAATCCTTACGTAACGTATTATTAGCGGAAAATGTGAAATTGTTAATAAAAGCGATAAAATCCTTTCCACATTCATAAGAAAGCGTCGATTCCGACTATTAGAAGAAGGACGTGGTTGGATTAACGTGGAAGCTCCTTCTAATAGAATTTTAATGGCACTTTTGCACACATTTATTTGTCTGATGATTCTCTTGTGAAGCATGTCAAGACACATGATGAAAACAAGGCATTCCACAGTTATTAACGAACCAGGGATGTGGGACATGATTTCAAAGTCAATGATGATTTTTATATGGCTCTGGACTGCTGGACGGTACAGAAATGAGTGTCAACCAAGCGATGTGCCATATCAAATCGGCCCAGACTCAGTTTTTCAAGGAGAGGCTATATGAACGACCACTGCATCGAGTTGATGTGCAGTGTGTTGAGATGATCAGCAACCCTGCAGAGTCTTTCACTTGGATGAAGTCGGCTAGCCTGAAAAGGGAAACAGAAGGCTTTCTGTTTGCTGCTCAGGACCAGTCACTTCCCACTCGAAACCACCATTGTGTGATGAGACTGTCCAACACATTGTCAGTGGAGGCCCAGCTTTGTCACAAACACAGTATCTTAAGCGACATAATGGTGTGGCTCGGTCATTTTAATTGCTGTCTTCGCCATGCTTGTGGTTTTGACACACAGGTCCATCCATGGTACGACCCGGAATATGTACAGGGCGTCATGGAAAATGATACACACAAAAGTCTTATGAATAGGCCCGTATACAGCCTCCGACGTATCCAGGCCAACAAACCTGATCTTGTCCTTTTGGATAATTACAATGAAATCATTTATATTGTTGAAATTTCTGTCCCTTTTGACACTAATGTGATTGGCAAGATCCAGGAAAAACATGGCAAATATGCAGGCCTCGCTTTCAAAGTTCTGGGTGGGTTTGACTAGGCCGCGCTTCCTGGGAGAAGTCCCATTCGCTGTCTGGGCTGTGACAAAACACTCTCCTCCGCCACCGATGGGACAGGATACGCTCACTTTTCGCGAACACCTGGATTCATTACTATTTGATAGTGATTCATTACCACAAGCTCTTGATATAGTCGGAATCGTACAATCGACTGCTTTATGCAGAGATTTCTATTGGGCATGGAAAGGGTTTTGTCGATTTATGTATTTTGACATTTCCAATCCGATCAGAGATTCCGATTCACATGCATACAGAGATGTGATGGGTTGGTGGGGGTGCCCATGTCTTGCTTCAATGGCATATCCCCAAATTCCACATAGATGTTGTCAAAGAGGAAGTGCAGCATTGGACGTATTGTTTTCATTTTACATTTTGTTTCAGAATCTCTTTCAGACTAGAAATGGTTAAAACCATTATTGTAGTAAACGTTCTGATCTCTGTAGAAATTGACCGTGGTTCACTAGTAAAAGCTGGTGAATTATTCAGTAAACATTTTGATAGCAAATAAATACAGCGATAAATGTTTGCCAATGACAGTCGACTAGCTAGAGTGAGTGAGTGAGTTGGGTTTAAAGCGCCGCTTTTAACAGTACTTCAGTTATATAGCGGCGGGTCAGCTTGATGTGGGAGGAAAGCCCGAAGTAATGCAGGTCTCAGACGTTTACCACTTCGGTGAAACCCACGAGCACGGGTACGGTGCTGTCAAACCTAGAAACATTATCTTGGCGAACCGGGATTCGAACCCACAATCATAGGTTTCTGTGCAAGAAGGGAAGAGAGACGTGTGCTACGAAAAGGTAATAAATCACCTAACAATTGCTACCTTTACAAGAATGTTAGAAATACGTTTAAGGCAATAAGTAGATTATAAAACAAAAACATTTAAATATTTGGATAATATACTACGTGATGATTTACAAGCTTTTTTGAGGAAACTTAAACAAATCCGAAAATACAAACTAACTTTGCGTCCTCTTTTACTAGAGACATGGCTGACACACTCTAGCGCTCTGTATGCGGAACTCCAGAATATGACGATATAGATGATACATTCAGGACAATGTGTGAAGAAATGAACGACATCACAGGGAGGGTTAATTCAACCTTTAATTAAGCGTCAACTGACAAATTAAAACAAGGTAAAGCACATGGACATGGTACACCTATCAGTGAATTAGTCCAGGAAGAGAAAGTGGCATTTGGTAGAGTTTAAATTAATGTACTTTAATGTAATTTAATTAAAATTGAGTTTAAGAAATATTTCCTGTCACGAATTGTGGGCAACGATAAATGTAAGCTCGAAATATGAAAACTGTTTATCATAAATAATGTATCTAAAATATGACTTGCTTTATATCAACAAGTCCGTGTATGTCCGAAGAAGTTTTGTTAAACTGCGAACTGATGGGACGGGGTCACAATAAGTCGTTTGCGAAAAGTTCGCAGAGAAGACAATTCAATTCATTTTGTATTTCAATGTGTGAAAGGCGAACCTGCATTCCAGGTAACCAAATGGAGTTCTGTAAACTGTCATTATTTAGAAGAAAATCACTTATTTCACAATGTAATTTCAATGTATTAGGATATCTACCTCTATTGCCTGTAACATTATGTACCTATGTAAGTGTGTCAATGGCCTTGAGTATGATTAACCGAATTGATTTCTTTTCAAGTTGCCCTAAGTCTTTGACGAACGAAATGTAACTGTATCAGTGGTCACCTCGTTTAGTGACAAATGATCCAAGGAATGAAGCTGTTTAACTAGTCGTGTGGGATGCTGAACAAAAAATGTTTTCACATAGTTAAACCTTCTGAGATTGCAAAAAAATACCTCCAATACTTTTTGTGAATATACTGAAAGTCTTTCTGGGTTCTATTAAGCATTATGATGCATCTTCACTTCGGGGATGTGTTGGTATATTTGCTATACCCAGCACTATCTCCCTCTCCCTCTCGTTGCACGATATTTATGGAGTTTTGGAAGAGGTGTAGGAAAATATCGTTAATAAGAACATATCATTTAAAAATAGAAAACAGCGGCCACTTGGAGGTTGTTACTATTCAAACAACTTATCTCTCTGCGCCTTCCACCCCCATAGCCACATTGTCATAAACGTAAACTCTCACCACTGCTACCTCTTATAAAAGGTTTAACATAACAATAATCCCACTGCCTGTACAGCTAATTATCAGTGAAAGAAGATTTCGTGGATCGTTCGCCATGTCAATTTCCCATCTTTACCATTTAAAGATAAACTCATCTCTGGGATTCTGTTTTACTCTTATTTTAAAAGATGTAAAGTTTCCAGATTTTGGAGCAATTCTCGGTCAGTACACATGTATCTTAAAATTCAGAATTAAAATGTCTACTCTCTGTCTGGTCTAAACTCTCTATCACTGGATTGTCTTGTCTAAACTCTCTATCACTGGATTGTCTGGTTCAGACTGTATCCTTGGATTGCTTGGTCCTAATTCTCTTTCACTGGATTGCTTGGTCCTAATTCTCTATCATTGGATTGTGTGGTCCAGACTTTATCACTGGATTGCTTGGTCCAGACTCCAGTGAGTTCCCTTGGAGGGTTTGGAACAAACGAAAGTTTTTGCCCTAAAGTAGACAGGGCCATGGTTTGGACAACAGTCAGTTTACCTGTCAATGTTACATTTCTTGTCCTACCAATTCCCTGAAATTCTATTGATGATTTTTTTTTAAAATCTTCTGACGATTTTTAGGTTTTTGAGTTTTCTATCTGAACAAGAAGGTGTATTCCTAAATATTTACAGTTTCGGTGTACTGCGTCATAGTGAGAGGATCGCAAAACACTCATGAGACGCATCAACATGTACACGTAACATCTACACACATTGCAACTTGTGATTGGTCTGTCAGTCACTGATGCTGAGCTGCTTGTACTGGGTGATTAATATAGCACGGGTATCATAGCATGATTAGGCATAGAATGCCTTTGTATAAATGGAATAATTTTAAAAGAATAGGAATGTGAATATGACTTTAAGCTTATAACGTTCCCATAAGATTGTATAAATCGATACAATAGCATGTAAATTACAACTCAACTCTTCGGGATGGCTCCAAACGGACTCAGTGTTAGAGTAAGGTGGCCTCCAGTACGGTGGGCTGGAGTAAGTAAATATATCTCAGTCTGAAGTCCACTTCAGAGGAGCATCAATCCATGTGGTGAGTTTTCAAGTCACCGTGTGACATTGGGCCGAGTTGTTTGTTTGCTGCTGTGGTCAGCAGGTCAATCACTGTTTGGACATTCTCATTTATCTCCTATCAAACATTTTCGAATTAACTTTGAAATATTATTATTTACATCATTACTTCAAATCCCCGGACGAAGTTGATACATTTTGAATTGTTCAACTATGGCAACTGTTATTCTAGAGGTGCTTCATACTGTTCCTAAAATTACAAAAGGAAGACATGAAGGCACACCTGAAGACTGTTCACATTAACAGAGGTCGTTTTAACGTAATACACAGAGGTCAGTTTACCGGAGTACATTAAAACATAGGCCCCTGTAACAGAGGTATATATACGGAGGTTATTCCATGCTTTTTGTCAAACTCGAGATGTGACATACACCGTATTTGACAAAAAGCATGAAACATACGTTTAAGTCCCCCACACAGAAACATACGTTCACGTCCCCCACACAGAAACATACGTTCAAGTCCCCCACACAGAAACATACGTTCACGTCCCCCACACAGAAACATACGTTCACGTCCCCCACACAGAAACATACGTTCAAGTCCCACACACAGAAACATACGTTCAAGTCCCCCACACAGAAACATACGTTCAAGTACCCCACACAGAAACATACGTTCACGTCCCACACACAGAAACATACGTTCACGTCCCACACAGAAACATACGTTCAGGTCCCCCACACAGAAACATACGTTCAAGTCCCACACACAGAAACATACGTTCAAGTCCCCCACACAGAAACATACGTTCACGTCCCACACAGAAACATACGTTCACGTCCCACACACAGAAACATACGTTCACGTCCCCCACACAGAAACATACGTTCAAGTCCCCCACACAGAAACATACGTTCAGGTCCCACACACAGAAACATACGTTCACGTCCCACACACAGAAACATACGTTCACGTCCCACACAGAAACATACGTTCAGGTCCCACACGCAGAAACATACGTTCAAGTACCCCACACAGAAACATACGTTCAAGTCCTACACACAGAAACATACGTTCAAGTACCCCACACAGAAACATACGTTCAAGTCCTACACACAGAAACATACGTTCAAGTCCCACACACAGAAACATACGTTCAAGTCCCCCACACAGAAACATACGTTCAAGTCCCACACACAGAAACATACGTTCAAGTCCCCCACACAGAAACATACGTTCAAGTCCCCCACACAGAAACATACGTTCAAGTCCCCCACACAGAAACATACGTTCACGTCCCACACACAGAAACATACGTTCAAGTCCCCCACACAGAAACATACGTTCAACTCCCACACACAGAAACATACGTTCAAGTCCCCCACACAGAAACATACGTTCAAGTCCCCCACACAGAAACATACGTTCAAGTCCCCCAGACAGAAACATACGTTCACGTCCCCCACACAGAAACATACGTTCAAGTACCCCACACACAGAAACATACGTTCAAGTCCCACACACAGAAACATACGTTCAACTCTCCCACACAGAAACATACGTTCAAGTACCCCACACAGAAACATACGTTCAAGTCCCACACACAGAAACATTCGTTCAAGTCCCACACACAGAAGCATACGTTCAAGTACCCCACACAGAAACATACGTTCAAGTACCCCACACAGAAACATACGTTCAAGTCCCACACACAGAAACATACGTTCAAGTCCCCCACACAGAAACATACGTTCAAGTACCCCACACAGAAACATACGTTCAAGTCCCACACACAGAAACATACGTTCAAGTCCTACACACAGAAACATACGTTCAAGTCCCCCACACAGAAACATACGTTCAACTCCCACACACAGAAACATACGTTCAAGTCCCACACACAGAAACATACGTTCAACTCCCCCACACAGAAACATACGTTCAAGTCCCACACTCAGAAACATACGTTCAACTCCCCCACACAGAAACATACGTTCAAGTCCTACACACAGAAACATACGTTCAAGTCCCACACACAGAAACATACGTTCAAGTACCCCACACAGAAACATACGTTCAAGTACCCCACACAGAAACAAACGTTCAAGTCCCACACACAGAAACATACGTTCACGTCCCACACACAGAAACATACGTTCAAGTCCCACACACAGAAACATACGTTCAAGTCCCCCACACAGAAACATACGTTCAAGTACCCCACACAGAAACATACGTTCAAGTACCCCACACAGAAACATACGTTCAAGTCCCACACACAGAAACATACGTTCAAGTCCCACACACAGAAACATACGTTCACGTCCCACACACAGAAACATACGTTCAAGTCCCCCACACAGAAACATACGTTCAACTCCCACACACAGAAACATACGTTCAAGTCCCCCACACAGAAACATACGTTCAAGTCCCCCACACAGAAACATACGTTCACGTCCCACACACAGAAACATACGTTCAAGTCCCCCACACAGAAACATACGTTCAACTCCCACACACAGAAACATACGTTCAAGTCCCCCACACAGAAACATACGTTCAAGTCCCCCACACAGAAACATACGTTCAAGTCCCCCACACAGAAACATACGTTCACGTCCCCCACACAGAAACATACGTTCAAGTACCCCACACACAGAAACATACGTTCAACTCTCCCACACAGAAACATACGTTCAAGTACCCCACACAGAAACATACGTTCAAGTCCCACACACAGAAACATTCGTTCAAGTCCCACACACAGAAGCATACGTTCAAGTACCCCACACAGAAACATACGTTCAAGTACCCCACACAGAAACATACGTTCAAGTCCCCCACACAGAAACATACGTTCAAGTCCCCCACACAGAAACATACGTTCAAGTCCCCCACACAGAAACATACGTTCACGTCCCACACACAGAAACATACGTTCAAGTCCCCCACACAGAAACATACGTTCAACTCCCACACACAGAAACATACGTTCAAGTCCCCCACACAGAAACATACGTTCAAGTCCCCCACACAGAAACATACGTTCAACTCCCCCAGACAGAAACATACGTTCACGTCCCACACACAGAAACATACGTTCAAGTACCCCACACACAGAAACATACGTTCAAGTCCCACACACAGAAACATACGTTCAACTCTCCCACACAGAAACATACGTTCAAGTACCCCACACAGAAACATACGTTCAAGTCCCACACACAGAAACATTCGTTCAAGTCCCACACACAGAAGCATACGTTCAAGTACCCCACACAGAAACATACGTTCAAGTACCCCACACAGAAACATACGTTCAAGTCCCACACACAGAAACATACGTTCAAGTCCCCCACACAGAAACATACGTTCAAGTACCCCACACAGAAACATACGTTCAAGTCCCACACACAGAAACATACGTTCAAGTCCTACACACAGAAACATACGTTCAAGTCCCCCACACAGAAACATACGTTCAACTCCCACACACAGAAACATACGTTCAAGTCCCACACACAGAAACATACGTTCAACTCCCCCACACAGAAACATACGTTCAAGTCCCACACTCAGAAACATACGTTCAACTCCCCCACACAGAAACATACGTTCAAGTCCTACACACAGAAACATACGTTCAAGTCCCACACACAGAAACATACGTTCAACTCCCCCACACAGAAACATACGTTCAAGTACCCCACACAGAAACAAACGTTCAAGTCCCACACACAGAAACATACGTTCACGTCCCACACACAGAAACATACGTTCAAGTCCCCCACACAGAAACATACGTTCAAGTCCCCCACACAGAAACATACGTTCAAGTACCCCACACAGAAACATACGTTCAAGTACCCCACACAGAAACATACGTTCAAGTCCCACACACAGAAACATACGTTCAAGTCCCACACACAGAAACATACGTTCACGTCCCACACACAGAAACATACGTTCAAGTCCCCCACACAGAAACATACGTTCAACTCCCACACACAGAAACATACGTTCAAGTCCCCCACACAGAAACATACGTTCAACTCCCACACACAGAAACATACGTTCAAGTCCCCCACACAGAAACATACGTTCAAGTCCCCCACACAGAAACATACGTTCAAGTCCCCCAGACAGAAACATACGTTCACGTCCCCCACACAGAAACATACGTTCAAGTACCCCACACACAGAAACATACGTTCAAGTCCCACACACAGAAACATACGTTCAACTCTCCCACACAGAAACATACGTTCAAGTACCCCACACAGAAACATACGTTCAAGTCCCACACACAGAAACATTCGTTCAAGTCCCACACACAGAAGCATACGTTCAAGTACCCCACACAGAAACATACGTTCAAGTACCCCACACAGAAACATACGTTCAACTCCCACACACAGAAACATACGTTCAAGTCCCCCACACAGAAACATACGTTCAACTCTCCCACACAGAAACATACGTTCAAGTACCCCACACAGAAACATACGTTCAAGTACCCCACACAGAAACATACGTTCAAGTCCCCCACACAGAAACATACGTTCAACTCCCACACACAGAAACATACGTTCAAGTCCCCCACACAGAAACATACGTTCAAGTCCCCCACACAGAAACATACGTTCAAGTCCCCCACACAGAAACATACGTTCACGTCCCCCACACAGAAACATACGTTCAAGTACCCCACACAGAAACATACGTTCAAGTCCCACACACAGAAACATTCGTTCAAGTCCCACACACAGAAGCATACGTTCAAGTACCCCACACAGAAACATACGTTCAAGTACCCCACACAGAAACATACGTTCAAGTCCCCCACACAGAAACATACGTTCAAGTCCCCCACACAGAAACATACGTTCAAGTCCCCCACACAGAAACATACGTTCACGTCCCACACACAGAAACATACGTTCAAGTCCCCCACACAGAAACATACGTTCAACTCCCACACACAGAAACATACGTTCAAGTCCCCCACACAGAAACATACGTTCAAGTCCCCCACACAGAAACATACGTTCAACTCCCCCAGACAGAAACATACGTTCACGTCCCACACACAGAAACATACGTTCAAGTACCCCACACACAGAAACATACGTTCAAGTCCCACACACAGAAACATACGTTCAACTCTCCCACACAGAAACATACGTTCAAGTACCCCACACAGAAACATACGTTCAAGTCCCACACACAGAAACATTCGTTCAAGTCCCACACACAGAAGCATACGTTCAAGTACCCCACACAGAAACATACGTTCAAGTACCCCACACAGAAACATACGTTCAAGTCCCACACACAGAAACATACGTTCAAGTCCCCCACACAGAAACATACGTTCAAGTACCCCACACAGAAACATACGTTCAAGTCCCACACACAGAAACATACGTTCAAGTCCTACACACAGAAACATACGTTCAAGTCCCCCACACAGAAACATACGTTCAACTCCCACACACAGAAACATACGTTCAAGTCCCACACACAGAAACATACGTTCAACTCCCCCACACAGAAACATACGTTCAAGTCCCACACTCAGAAACATACGTTCAACTCCCCCACACAGAAACATACGTTCAAGTCCTACACACAGAAACATACGTTCAAGTCCCACACACAGAAACATACGTTCAACTCCCCCACACAGAAACATACGTTCAAGTACCCCACACAGAAACAAACGTTCAAGTCCCACACACAGAAACATACGTTCACGTCCCACACACAGAAACATACGTTCAAGTCCCACACACAGAAACATACGTTCAAGTCCCCCACACAGAAACATACGTTCAAGTACCCCACACAGAAACATACGTTCAAGTACCCCACACAGAAACATACGTTCAAGTCCCACACACAGAAACATACGTTCAAGTCCCACACACAGAAACATACGTTCAACTCTCCCACACAGAAACATACGTTCAAGTCCCCCACACAGAAACATACGTTCAACTCCCACACACAGAAACATACGTTCAAGTCCCCCACACAGAAACATACGTTCAAGTCCCCCACACAGAAACATACGTTCAAGTCCCCCACACAGAAACATACGTTCACGTCCCCCACACAGAAACATACGTTCAAGTACCCCACACACAGAAACATACGTTCAACTCTCCCACACAGAAACATACGTTCAAGTACCCCACACAGAAACATACGTTCAAGTCCCACACACAGAAACATACGTTCAACTCCCCCACACAGAAACATACGTTCAAGTCCCACACTCAGAAACATACGTTCAACTCCCCCACACAGAAACATACGTTCAAGTCCTACACACAGAAACATACGTTCAAGTCCCACACACAGAAACATACGTTCAACTCCCCCACACAGAAACATACGTTCAAGTACCCCACACAGAAACAAACGTTCAAGTCCCACACACAGAAACATACGTTCACGTCCCACACACAGAAACATACGTTCAAGTCCCACACACAGAAACATACGTTCAAGTCCCCCACACAGAAACATACGTTCAAGTACCCCACACAGAAACATACGTTCAAGTACCCCACACAGAAACATACGTTCAAGTCCCACACACAGAAACATACGTTCAAGTCCCACACACAGAAACATACGTTCAACTCTCCCACACAGAAACATACGTTCAAGTCCCCCACACAGAAACATACGTTCAACTCCCACACACAGAAACATACGTTCAAGTCCCCCACACAGAAACATACGTTCAAGTCCCCCACACAGAAACATACGTTCAAGTCCCCCACACAGAAACATACGTTCACGTCCCCCACACAGAAACATACGTTCAAGTCCCCCACACAGAAACATACGTTCACGTCCCCCACACAGAAACATACGTTCAAGTACCCCACACACAGAAACATACGTTCAACTCTCCCACACAGAAACATACGTTCAAGTCCTACACACAGAAACATACGTTCAAGTCCCACACACAGAAACATACGTTCAACTCCCCCACACAGAAACATACGTTCAAGTCCCACACTCAGAAACATACGTTCAACTCCCCCACACAGAAACATACGTTCAAGTCCTACACACAGAAACATACGTTCAAGTCCCACACACAGAAACATACGTTCAACTCCCCCACACAGAAACATACGTTCAAGTACCCCACACAGAAACAAACGTTCAAGTCCCACACACAGAAACATACGTTCACGTCCCACACACAGAAACATACGTTCAAGTCCCACACACAGAAACATACGTTCAAGTCCCCCACACAGAAACATACGTTCAAGTCCCCCAGACAGAAACATACGTTCACGTCCCCCACACAGAAACATACGTTCAAGTACCCCACACACAGAAACATACGTTCAAGTCCCACACACAGAAACATACGTTCAACTCTCCCACACAGAAACATACGTTCAAGTACCCCACACAGAAACATACGTTCAAGTCCCACACACAGAAACATTCGTTCAAGTCCCACACACAGAAGCATACGTTCAAGTACCCCACACAGAAACATACGTTCAAGTACCCCACACAGAAACATACGTTCAAGTCCCACACACAGAAACATACGTTCAAGTCCCACACACAGAAACATACGTTCAAGTACCCCACACAGAAACATACGTTCAAGTCCCACACACAGAAACATACGTTCAAGTCCTACACACAGAAACATACGTTCAAGTCCCCCACACAGAAACATACGTTCAACTCCCCCACACAGAAACATACGTTCAAGTCCCACACACAGAAACATACGTTCAACTCCCCCACACAGAAACATACGTTCAAGTCCCACACTCAGAAACATACGTTCAACTCCCCCACACAGAAACATACGTTCAAGTCCTACACACAGAAACATACGTTCAAGTCCCACACACAGAAACATACGTTCAACTCCCCCACACAGAAACATACGTTCAAGTCCCCCACACAGAAACATACGTTCAACTCCCACACACAGAAACATACGTTCAACTCCCCCACACAGAAACATACGTTCAAGTCCCACACTCAGAAACATACGTTCAACTCCCCCACACAGAAACATACGTTCAAGTCCTACACACAGAAACATACGTTCAAGTCCCACACACAGAAACATACGTTCAACTCCCCCACACAGAAACATACGTTCAAGTACCCCACACAGAAACAAACGTTCAAGTCCCACACACAGAAACATACGTTCACGTCCCACACACAGAAACATACGTTCAAGTCCCACACACAGAAACATACGTTCAAGTCCTACACACAGAAACATACGTTCAAGTCCCCCACACAGAAACATACGTTCAACTCCCCCACACAGAAACATACGTTCAAGTCCCACACACAGAAACATACGTTCAACTCCCCCACACAGAAACATACGTTCAAGTCCCACACTCAGAAACATACGTTCAACTCCCCCACACAGAAACATACGTTCAAGTCCTACACACAGAAACATACGTTCAAGTCCCACACACAGAAACATACGTTCAACTCCCCCACACAGAAACATACGTTCAAGTCCCCCACACAGAAACATACGTTCAAGTACCCCACACAGAAACATACGTTCAAGTCCCACACAGAAACATACGTTCAAGTACCCCACACAGAAACATACGTTCAACTACACCACACAGAAACATACGTTCAAGTCCCACACACAGAAACATACGTTCAACTCCCCCACACAGAAACATACGTTCAAGTCCCACACTCAGAAACATACGTTCAACTCCCCCACACAGAAACATACGTTCAAGTCCTACACACAGAAACATACGTTCAAGTCCCACACACAGAAACATACGTTCAACTCCCCCACACAGAAACATACGTTCAAGTACCCCACACAGAAACATACGTTCAAGTCCCCCACACAGAAACATACGTTCACGTCCCACACACAGAAACATACGTTCAAGTCCCACACACAGAAACATACGTTCAAGTCCCACACACAGAAACATACGTTCAAGTACCCCACACAGAAACATACGTTCAAGTCCCACACACAGAAACATACGTTCAAGTCCTACACACAGAAACATACGTTCAAGTCCCACACACAGAAACATACGTTCAACTCCCACACACAGAAACATACGTTCAAGTCCCACACACAGAAACATACGTTCAACTCCCCCACACAGAAACATACGTTCAAGTCCCACACTCAGAAACATACGTTCAACTCCCCCACACAGAAACATACGTTCAAGTCCTACACACAGAAACATACGTTCAAGTCCCACACACAGAAACATACGTTCAAGTCCCCCCACACAGAAACATACGTTCAAGTACCCCACACAGAAACAAACGTTCAAGTCCCACACACAGAAACATACGTTCACGTCCCACACACAGAAACATACGTTCAAGTCCCACACACAGAAACATACGTTCAAGTCCTACACACAGAAACATACGTTCAAGTCCCCCACACAGAAACATACGTTCAACTCCCCCACACAGAAACATACGTTCAAGTCCCACACACAGAAACATACGTTCAACTCCCCCACACAGAAACATACGTTCAAGTCCCACACTCAGAAACATACGTTCAACTCCCACACACAGAAACATACGTTCAAGTCCTACACACAGAAACATACGTTCAAGTCCCACACACAGAAACATACGTTCAACTCCCCCACACAGAAACATACGTTCAAGTCCCCCACACAGAAACATACGTTCAAGTACCCCACACAGAAACATACGTTCAAGTCCCACACAGAAACATACGTTCAAGTACCCCACACAGAAACATACGTTCAACTACACCACACAGAAACATACGTTCAAGTCCCACACACAGAAACATACGTTCAAGTCCTACACACAGAAACATACGTTCAAGTCCCCCACACAGAAACATACGTTCAACTCCCCCACACAGAAACATACGTTCAAGTCCCACACACAGAAACATACGTTCAACTCCCCCACACAGAAACATACGTTCAAGTCCCACACTCAGAAACATACGTTCAACTCCCCCACACAGAAACATACGTTCAAGTCCTACACACAGAAACATACGTTCAAGTCCCACACACAGAAACATACGTTCAACTCCCCCACACAGAAACATACGTTCAAGTACCCCACACAGAAACATACGTTCAAGTCCCACACACAGAAACATACGTTCACGTCCCACACACAGAAACATACGTTCAAGTCCCACACACAGAAACATACGTTCAAGTCCCCCACACAGAAACATACGTTCAAGTACCCCACACAGAAACATACGTTCAAGTCCCACACACAGAAACATACGTTCAAGTCCCACACACAGAAACATACGTTCAAGTCCCACACACAGAAACATACGTTCAAGTACCCCACACAGAAACATACGTTCACGTCCCACACACAGAAACATACGTTCAAGTCCCACACACAGAAACATACGTTCAAGTCCCCCACACAGAAACATACGTTCAAGTACCCCACACAGAAACATACGTTCACGTCCCACACACAGAAACATACGTTCAAGTCCCACACACAGAAACATACGTTCAAGTCCCCCACACAGAAACATACGTTCAAGTACCCCACACAGAAACATACGTTCAAGTCCCACACAGAAACATACGTTCAAGTACCCCACACAGAAACATACGTTCAAGTACCCCACACAGAAACATACGTTCAACTCCCACACACAGAAACATACGTTCAAGTCCCACACACAGAAACATACGTTCAAGTACCCCACACAGAAACATACGTTCAACTACACCACACAGAAACATACGTTCAACTCCCACACACAGAAACATACGTTCAAGTCCCACACACAGAAACATACGTTCAAGTCCCACACACAGAAACATACGTTCAACTACACCACACAGAAACATACGTTCAAGTCCCACACACAGAAACATACGTTCAACTCCCCCACACAGAAACATACGTTCAAGTCCCCCACACAGAAACATACGTTCAACTCCCCCACACAGAAACATACGTTCAACTCCCCCACACAGAAACATACGTTCAACTCCCCCACACAGAAACATACGTTCAACTCCCCCACACAGAAACATACGTTCAAGTCCCACACACAGAAACATACGTTCACGTCCCACACAGAAACATACGTTCAAGTCCCCCACACAGAAACATACGTTCAACTCCACCACACAGAAACATACGTTCAACTCCCCCACACAGAAACATACGTTCAACTCCCCCACACAGAAACATACGTTCAACTCCCCCACACAGAAACATACGTTCAAGTCCCACACACAGAAACATACGTTCAACTCCCCCACACAGAAACATACGTTCAACTCCCACACACAGAAACATACGTTCAACTCCCCCACTATCTACCCTCACTCAGCTGCGACAAGGACCATAAGCAGGACATTTCGAGCCAAGACCCCATTCCCTTTTTTGTAAGCTATTTACAATGATTATTCACAAACGACGTCACTTTCAAACATGTCACTGTATTTCATTCCCACACAGTTGTGGATGATGGTATTCTGCCAGGTCTGCTTACAGATCTTACAGACCTGTGAAGATACGGGGTAGAGTAGGTTTTCTGCAACCCATGCTTGTCGTAAAAGGCGACTATGCTTGTCGTAAGAGGCGACTATCGGGATCGGGTGGTCAGGGTCACTGACTTGGTTCATGCACACACACTTTAGAGAGTATTTTACTGTCACCCAGAATCTTGAGGCATAGTGAGTGAGTTTGTGTTTAACGCCGATTTTAACAATATTCCAGTTATATCACGGCGTGTCAGCTTAATATGGGAGGAAAGCCCGAAGTGATGCAGGACTTAGACGTTTACCACTTCGGTGAAACCCACGAGCACGGGTATGGTGTTGACAAACCTAGAAACATAATCGGGGAGAACCGGGATTCGATCCCACAATCATAGATTTCTGGCGTGCCCAAGGGACGCAACTCTGCACAGCTATTTGCGGCGCCTAACACGACTTGGCCACCCATGCCCCCCTTTATGCATAAATCAATTTATAGAACAGATGAGGCGGTCTCATATGTCCATATATACATTGTCAACCTATTTTGGTTTTAAATATAGTATGATTGTCTGGCATCATGAATATCTTCTCACAAACCAGCAACTGGTTTTTGTGTACAGAACCCACGTGAAAGCAGGTTTGACCTTGAACATAGACGCTAAAACCTGCATCAGCAGCCCTGCCTGGTTGGCCCGGTGCATGTGATGTTAAGGAGACCAACCGTTTGTCTACTCTCAGTGAGATGCCACCACACCACCATCGACCAGCATATAGGGGCGAAGAGCTGCACATACCCCCTCCAGGGCTGTTTAAATTTGCCATTAAATACATGATATTAAAGCTGTGCCCTTCCTGTGTATACTGTTCTGTTGACAGATTGGCTGGCTAGTTGCAGGTCAGTTGGTTGGTCCAGTGGAGGTCGCCGTGAGCACAAGCTGGACGCTGTTGTCACAACGTGCTCGCGCCGGACGCCGTTGCATAATGTTGGTGCAGTGTTACCAAACAAGGAATCTCACACCTCGGCAATCAAAACACACGCTTGGCTGTGGGGTCCGGCGACAGTGACTAGTGGCAGGCCTGATGTCCACTTCTCGAGGGAAGTGGGAGATTTTCGCATGACGCAGACATATATATATGTTATTGGGTACAACAGCAGTATTTAAGAAATAAATGACGAGTGGGGGTTGTTTATCGTACAATAAACACTGCAGGGAGAATAAACCATGAGGGACGAGTCGTTTACTTCGTATATGAGATATCAACATTATGTACAGCCTCTTTAAGGATTTTAACAAAATGTGCATGCTTTAAAATATTTACCTGAATAAAATCCGACTCGGAAAGTCCATTCTACGATCAGGTGGATTAAGTTTGGTATTTCTGGCATATTTTCACAATCCTCACGTCCATTGTAAGTACCTTTCTTCTAATACCGATTGTCATATCTCTCCCACTTTTGGATGCAATCGTTCGGCCACTGTTGTATATCTCCGTAGCCAAGCTACATCTATAGTGAACAACTCACGAGACACCAACGTCGTCAAATATATCACGTCATCAAATTGTGAGCGCATATTCGAATCTCCAGAAATGAAGTCATGAAAGAACTATGGTTTATCGTGAAAAAAACACGCTTCGTTCGTCATTGTTCTTTATCGGGTAGCTGTCTTATAAAATTATATGCAGCTATTGGGGTTGTTATTGTATGTTTTCCACAATGGAAGAGGAAGTGATAGACGAGTTCTCGAGTGAATGAATGATGCTAGTCCCGAATCTTTGCGATTTATCCCGAGTTGCGAGTACATTATTCTGTGTTGATCGATCTTAAAACTCTATTGTTTGGAAACGAAACATACAGCAGTTAAACATTACAATAGTATAATCTGTTTAGGATTGTTTATACACTGTCAAAACGCCTTGTTAGCCTTTAAAAGGCAAGAAGACATCAACATGCCTATGATGTTGAATTATCACCCACTGTGTTGCTAATTGTCAATTTGGATATCTTGTTTTCAGAGTGTTGGGCATGTTACGCAATCCTCCTTTCAATATTTATTGAAAATAGAATATTGTTCAAAAACAGTTTCTGTTTCTCGCTTGCTGGAGCAGAGCACCCTGGGTGCACATTGGGTTAGCCCAGGTCGAGCCACATGATGGGGTTGAGCAACAGGGATATATGAAGAAATAAACTGCAATGAAAACATTTTCATTCAACCATTACATGACGTCTTATAGCAAACGTGTCGTTGTGAATGTATACTTATTGTATGTTGTATAACTATTGTCTATTTCTTGCTTTGAAAATGATTCCTTAAAAAACATGAGAAAACAAAATCCCCATCATATTTTACTCCAATCGTCATTGTTCATACTAGGAAAAGAATTGTGTGGCAAGAACCTCGTGTATTGTTGTTGTGGTAAGTGAACACAAAGTTTTCCGTTCTATTATGACATCATAATACTATGACATGTTTTTAAGCAATGAGTTTATCAGTTATCAATAAGAATTTTTATACGACATGCTACAATATATTTCCAAGTGTAATATGCAATTTATATATGTGAAATTTACACGAACCAAACTACAAAATATGTTACAGAAGAGCAATTTGACCATACATGCGCCGGTCTGTTGAGGAACTTTTTTATTCCCCTGAGCAGCTGGTGGATGTATATTGGATAGTTGTGTACACATCCTTCAAGGTATAAAATAGTGATTATAATGTATATTGTATAGTTGTGTACACACCCTTCGAGGTCTAAAATAGTGATTATAATGTATATTGTGTAGTTGTGTACACATCCTTCGAGGTATAAAATAGTGATTATAATGTATATTGTATAGTTGTGTACACATCCTTCAAGGTATATGATAGTGATTATAATGTATATTGTATAGTTGTGTACACATCCTTCAAGGTATAAAATAGTGATTATAATGTATATTGTGTAGTTGTGTACACACCCTTCGAGGTATAAAATAGTGATTATAATGTATATTGTGTAGTTGTGTACACATCCTTCGAGGTATATCATAGAGATTATAATGTATATTGTGTAGTTGTGTACACATCCTTCGAGGTATATCATAGTGTTTATAATGTATATTGTGTAGTTGTGTACACATCCTTCGAGGTATATCATAGTGATTATAATGTATATTGTGTAGTTGTGTACACATCCTTCGAGGTATAAAATAGTGATTATAATGTATATTGTATAGTTGTGTACACATCCTTCGAGGTATAAAATAGTGATTATAATGTATATTGTATAGTTGTGTACACATCCTTCGAGGTATAAAATAGTGATTATAATGTATATTGTGTAGTTGTGTACACATCCTTCGAGGTATATCATAGTGATTATAATGTATATTGTCTAGTTGTGTACACATCCTTCGAGGTATGAAATAGTGATTATAATGTATATTGTCTAGTTGTTACACACGTCCTTCGAAGTATAAAATAGTGATTATAAATCATACGAATTCTCATTCACTTTTCGCGAGTTCACTCGAGTATGAACCTTAATAGATAAACATAAATATTGCATGACTCATTAACCATTGTAATTGAGTTCATATAAATTGTTTTATTGTTGTTCCAAAAGTTGAAATCATAGATCAAAAGTTCACGGACATCACAAAGCGACGATCGTGACATGTCTGTTTGTAGACGGGTAACCTGGACATACATCTCGCGGCAAACGCCTGGATACTGCATCGTTAAACAACATGTAATCCTTTTGTCAGCATATTATTCTTAAATAAGAGTATAACAAATATGTTAAGTTGTTCAAGGTCAAACCAGATGTCACGTTGGTAGAGCGTAGCTGCACACGATCAGCGGAAAATGTGTATCATAAAACAACACTTCGAACTTTAGCAAACAATATTATTAGGTAACTTGCTTTGAAAAGCTGAAAATAGCTGATGAGGCGAAATGCGAAATTCACATGCACTTAAGGTAAAATCTGTACTTGTTTTTCATCGCAGTTGTCCTTGACAACCAGAAGACACGTTCACATGGTCATCACCACGGGTTCGGCCTGTGGTGGACGTTGCTCAGCTCCTTACAGCGCTTCGCAGCTCTTTGTCATCACATCCACCCACATTACTCTGTTTTCAAAGTGCATATATTGGCTTCTCTACCGTTACAAATGATATACTTAGGATAACACTTTCTGAGTAAAGTACAGATTCTCATACCTTTTTGAGCTGACGTCCTGGATTCGAAACCACACCTTCCCTATGCTTCCTCGTTATGTTGTGAACGTGGAACCGGCAGAAATACAGGACGCCCATACAGGCCTTTGAAGGAGACAAGTATAGATAGATTCATTTGTGTCAAGGCCGATTCCGCATCACATGGTACAGTGCTGCCAGTGTTCTGAAGTGGCATATAACGCCGATTAGAACAGGAACAGGGAGCTGTGAAGGTCTGGAACCAGCGGAAAGATGTTGTTTTCATTTTACGCAGGAGAATCAAAGCGCATGTCCTTTCAGAATGTCTTTCAGATGACGTTAGATGTGAAATTTAAAGATGTTATTGTACGTATTCAGGAATTGGTTTGTGCGCAATTGAAGAAAAATTATGATCCCTTAAAGCAACTCCCTTAGGGGTATGAACATGGCACTTGCCTGAAAATTGCATTCTCGTGATGTGTGGTTGCTGGGGTAATCAGTTGTGATACATGCACGGTACATACGGCAAAACTATTGGCGTCAGTACGTTGTCTCGGTTGTACTGTCCAGTGACCCTTCCATGGCAAATATGCAGTGGCGTTCTGGCAGTCCTAGTAATCCCGTCCACAATCTTTACAGAACCACAACGACATGTTTCATCGTGTCTTACGTTGATGTTCGCATGACGTTCGTGAGGACGTCTCCAGAGACGTCTCTAGAGACGTTCCCGCCTCTCCAGCATCTAGGTTCTGATCTGTCCCGAGTTCTACCAATTTGAAGCATGCCAATAGATCTCAGTCCTTCATTACATTGTTGACGACGCACACAGAGAGAGAGAGAGAGAGAGAGAGAGAGAGAGAGAGAGAGAGAGAGAGAGAAGGGGGAAGAGAGAGAAAGAGGGAGAGAGAGATTTACAGATGATAAAAAAGATAACAATTTAACGTAGCACACGTACTCAGTAGTCCCCTAATCAAGGAGCAGGAAGTAGCTCTGCAACGTCACGGCAAACAAAAAACAAGATGTTATCCATGATGGGGTCGTGGAAACTTCCCAATGACGCGATATATATTGTATATACACGTATTCTGTCTTATGTAGTATTTGCACATCTACTTTTGGATGTCATGAAGTGTATGATGGGAAGGAAGATCTGATCACCAGAAAACGGGTATGTTTATTGTGTGCATAGTTGATTAACACTTTAGCTTTATGATGGAGTGTCTCTTTTCCTTTCGTGTAATCTACCTCCTCCGTAGACCCTCATTATGTTGTAAATATCACATTAAGAAATCAATCACGTAGCCGAGTCACATGCTTTACTTGACCGCGAATCTGCAAACAAAAGCCATATTAGTGTGTTTATCGACAAACAAATGGTCAAACTTAAAACGTAAGCCAGCATTAGGAAATATGAAATAAGCATGCCCGACAAATAAATAACAGGTGTCACGTCCTTCAAGAAGACACATATAATGACTATTTTTTTTAATTCTATTCATTTCAATGAATCAACTTCCTTTTCTCTGTTAACAAGTTTAGTTTAAGTTTCCAACAACAAACTTGACTTAACACACGAGTTGGTGTGATCATCTTGACTTCACACAAGAGTTGGTGTCACCATTTTGACTTACCACAAGAGTTGGTGTCATCATCTTGACTTAACACAAGAAATGGTGTCACCATCTTGAATTAACAGAAGAGCTGGTGTCACCATCTTGACTTAACACAAGAGCTGGTGTCATCATCTTGACTTAACACAAGAGCTGGTGTCACCATCTTGACTTAACACAAGAGTTGGTGTCACCGACCTGAAATACCACACGAGTTGGTGTCATCATCTTGACTTAACAGCAGAAGAGCTGGTGTCACCATCTTGACTTAACACAAGAGCTGGTGTCACCATCTTGACTTAACACAAGAGCTGGTGTCACCATCTTGACTTAACACAAGAGCTGGTGTCATCATCTTGACTTAACACAAGAGCTGGTGTCACCATCTTGACTTAACACAAGAGCTGGTGTCATCATCTTGACTTAACACAAGAGCTGGTGTCACCATATTGACTTAACACAAGAGCTGGTGTCACCGACCTGACTGTACACTTGAGTTGGTGTCACCATCTTGACTTAACACAAGAGTTGGTGTCACCATCTTGACTTAACACAAGAGTTGGTGTCACCATCTTGACTTACCACACGAAGTGGCGTCACCATCTTGACTTAACACACGATATAGTGTCACCATCTTGACTTAACAGAAGAGCTGGTGTCACCATCTTGACTTAATACACGTGTTGGTGTCACCATCTTGACTTAACACAAGAGTTGGTGTCATCATATTGACTTAACAAAAAAGTTGGTGTCACCATCTTGACTTACAACACAAGGTGGTGTCACCATCTTGACTTACCACACAAGAGTTGGTGTCATCATCTTGACTTAACACAAGAGTTGGTGTCACCATCTTGACTAACCACACGAGGTGGTGTCACCATCTTGACTTAACACACAAGTTGGTGTCACCATCTTGACTTAACACAAGAGTTGGTGTCATCATATTGACTTAACAAAAAAGTTGGTGTCACCATCTTGACTTACCACACAAGGTGGTGTCACCATCTTGACTTAACACAAGAGTTGGTGTCATCATCTTGACTTAACACAAGAGTTGGTGTCACCATCTTGACTAACCACACGAGGTGGTGTCACCATCTTGATTTAACACACAAGTTGGTGTCATCATCTTGACTTAACACAAGAGTTGGTGTCATCATATTGACTTAACAAAAAAGTTGGTGTCACCATCTTGACTTACCACACAAGGTGGTGTCACCATCTTGACTTAACACAAGAGTTGGTGTCATCATCTTGACTTAACACAAGAGTTGGTGTCATCATATTGACTTAACACAAGTTGGTGTCACCATCTTGACTTACCACACGATGTGGTGTCACCATCTTGACTTAACACAAGTTGGTGTCACCATCTTCACTGAACAGAAGAGCTGGTGTCACCATCTTGACTTAACACAAAAGCTGGTGTCACCATCTTGACTTAACACAAGAGCTGGTGTCACGATCTTGACTTACCACACGTGTTGGTGTCACCATCTTGACTTAACACAAGAGTTGGTGTCATCATCTTGACTTAACACACGAGGTGGTGTCATCATCTTGACTTAACACAAGAGTTGGTGTCACCATCTTGAATTAACAGAAGAGCTGGTGTCACCATCTTCACTTAACACAAGAGCTGGTGTCACCATCTCTACTTAACACAAGAGCTGGTGTCACCGACCTGACTTAACACAAGAGTCGGTGTCACCATCTTGACTAACCACACAAGGGGGTGTAACCATCTTGACTTAACACAAGTTGGTGTCATCATCTTGACTTCACACAAGAGTTGGTGTCATCATATTGACTTAACACAAGAGTTGGTGTCACCATCTTGACTTATCACAAGAGTTGGTGTCATCATATTGACTTAACACAAGAGTTGGTGTCACCATCTTGACTTAACAGAAGAGCTGGTGTCACCATTTTGACTTAACACAAGAGCTGGTGTCACCGACCTGACTTAACACAAGAGTCGGTGTCACCATCTTGACTAACCACACAAGGGGGTGTCACCATCTTGACTTAACACAAGTTGGTGTCATCATCTTGACTAACCACACAAGAGTTGGTGTCATCATATTGACTTAACACAAGAGTTGGTGTCACCATCTTGACTTACCACAAGAGTTGGTGTCATCATATTGACTTAACACAAGAGTCGGTGTCACCATCTTGACTTAACACAAGTTGGTGTCACCATCTTGACTTAACAGAAGAGCTGGTGTCACCATCTTGACTTAACAGAAGAGCTGGTGGCACCATCTTGACTTACCACACGTGTCGGTGTCACCATCTTGACTTAACAGAAGAGTTAGTGTCACCATCTTGACTTAACAGAAGAGCTGGTGTCACCATCATGACTTAACAGAAGAGCTGGTGTCACCATCTTGACTTACATCACGATTTGGTGTCACCATCCTGACTTAACACACGAGTTGGTGTCACCATCTTGACATAACACAAGAGATGGTGTCACCGGCCTGACAGAAGACAAGTGTTGGTGTCACCGGCCTGACAGAAGACAAGAGTTTGTGTGCCCCACATGACGGAAGACAAGAGTCGGTGTCACCGGCCTGACGGAAGACAAGAGTCGGTGACACCGGCCTGATGGAAGACAAGAGTTGGTGTGCCCCACATGACAGAAGACAAGAGTCGGTGTCACCGGCCTGACAGAAGACAAGAGTTGGTGTCACCGGCCTGACAGAAGACAAGAGTTGGTGTCACCATCTTGACATAACACAAGAGATGGTGTCACCGGCCTGACGGAAGACAAGAGTTGGTGTCACCGGCCTGACAGAAGACAAGAGTCGGTGTCACCGGCCTGACAGAAGACAAGAGTTGGTGTCACCGGCCTGACAGAAGACAAGAGTTGGTGTCACCGGCCTGACGGAGGACAAGAGTTGGTGTCACCGGCCTGACAGAAGACAAGAGTTGGTGTCACCGGCCTGACAGAAGACAAGAGTTGGTGTCACCGGCCTGACAGAAGACAAGAGTTGGTGTCACCGGCCTGACAGAAGACAAGAGTTGGTGTGCCCCACATGACAGAAGACAAGAGTTGGTGTGCCCCACATGACAGAAGACAAGAGTTGGTGTCACCGGCCTGACGGAAGACAAGAGTTGGTGTCACCGGCCTGACAGAAGACAAGAGTTGGTGTCATCGGCCTGACAGAAGACAAGAGTCGGTGTCATCGGCCTGACGGAAGACAAGAGTCGGTGTCATCGGCCTGACAGAAGACAAGAGTTGGTGTCATCGGCCTGACAGAAGACAAGAGTCGGTGTCATCGGCCTGACAGAAGACAAGAGTCGGTGTCACCGGCCTGACGGAAGACAAGAGTCGGTGTCATCGGCCTGACAGAAGACAAGAGTTGGTGTCATCGGCCTGACAGAAGACAAGAGTCGGTGTCATCGGCCTGACAGAAGACAAGAGTCGGTGTCATCGGCCTGACAGAAGACAAGAGTTGGTGTCATCGGCCTGACAGAAGACAAGAGTTGGTGTCATCGGCCTGACAGAAGACAAGAGTCGGTGTCACCGGCCTGACGGAAGACAAGAGTTGGTGACACCGGCCTGACGGAAGACAAGAGTCGGTGTCACCGGCCTGACGGAAGACAAGAGTTGGTGTCACCAGCCTGACGGAAGACAAGAGTCGGTGTCACCGGCCTGACGGAAGACAAGAGTCGGTGTCACCGGCCTGACGGAAGACAAGAGTTGGTGACACCGGCCTGACGGAAGACAAGAGTCGGTGTCACCGGCCTGACGGAAGACAAGAGTTGGTGTCACCAGCCTGACGGAAGACAAGAGTCGGTGTCACCGGCCTGACGGAAGACAAGAGTTGGTGTCACCGGCCTGACAGAAGACAAGAGTTGGTGTCACCGGCCTGACAGAAGACAAGAGTTGGTGTCACCGGCCTGACGGAAGACAAGAGTCGGTGTCACCGGCCTGACGGAAGACAAGAGTTGGTGTCATCGGCCTGACAGAAGACAAGAGTCGGTGTCACCGGCCTGACGGAAGACAAGAGTTGGTGTCACCGGCCTGACGGAAGAGACTGTTGCTACACATTTGCGGAGAGCAGGGAGTACAAGTTCATGATGGCAGTCGGCAGGTGACAAGATCGAATAGGTAGAAACACAAGGTACTCACAAGAAAGACGGCAAAGAGTACGCCGAAAGCTTTGTTACCCACAAGAAATGGCTTTGCTTTAACTTGCGAAAACATTCTTTTTTATTTGTGTTCTTTGGGCACGGTTTTGTTGGTTCTCAGTGTAAAGCTGTGTATACATGTCTGCATTGTGAGGACGTCTTCACTTCTTTCCTTCCTTTCTGCAGGCAGTGCACTGAATTAACAGTGCAGTATTTGTTTAAAGTAGTGTTACAATACGCAGCATTTGTTTTCATGAATTACCAGACAAAATCAGTATTTGGATCAAACATTCTTTGGGAAATGATTTAATTATTTAAGAGGTTTCACTTGTTAAGCTGCAACACTGGTTGTGGACAAATGCTCACAGTCTCATACAGTCGGGTCTCTTTTAAAAAAATGCAACAACCAATAAAACTGCAACATGGACACCGTACCTTGAATCGTGACACACAAATCAGCTGAGACGTTTAATCCATTAAAGACATCGCCAGACTTGTGTACTAGCCCGCTATATGACAAGTAAACAAACATTATAATAGCAAGACTTGCTTGGCAACGGTATAAGGATCTATACCGAAAGGTTGCCTTTACAGTAATTAAAGAAGTTGTTATACATAAACTGTGTCTACTTCTAAGTAATGCCTATCAAACAATTCAAATATCATAACTGTTTATGGTCGTGCTTATACGTAGAACGGAAGCCGCATACATTTTTCCTTGTAGATACACAAAGGTACCTGGTCTGAACACGTCCCACATTGCAAACCCCGTCAGGAACGTGTCGCCAACCATGACCTGATTGAAGCCTGCATGTGCCTAGGCCGCGGTATCGGATCTATTGTTTGTTGATGACCGCATTATTGCGAAAGAAACTTTAATTTGAAAGCACTTCCCTCTCAAATCTCAGCAGTGAGCAATTTCAAATACTTATTTTTAACTTAACATGCTTCGACACATTGTGTTCTGGAGCCTAGAATTTTATAAACAAGTGTGCCAATTTTAGGCAGGAACAAATAGTTGCCCGGAGAACATTATGGCGTAATAATTGGGATTTTTTAAACTTAAAAATGCAAGGATCGCTTCTTTTTCCCAAGGGAGGACCATTAAAGTGATGCTTACATGATATCTGCGCTAAAGGTTTACATAGTCTCACATTTAAAAACATATTAAGCAGTATGTTAAAAATTATGGTTTGAGCATATGAAAGGGGAACAACCTGTTATAAATATTAGACTCGACCGACGCCGCTCATCACTTCCGTTTTATGAAAGGCGTTTCTTCCCTCACTTCATCCTGGAGATGTGGATCGAGATGGGGATGCTGAGTTTTCAAGAAGTTGGGAACTCTGCTTACACCTCCTGTTTCCAGTGAAGTGTACAGGTATCGAATGTCGTTCGAAACCTGGTAACTGAAAACACAGCATGTCTATCTCCTGATTCACGTTCATTATCTCCCCCATTACAAATCTGTCACTATAACTCTTCTCTTTGAACACAGAAGCCACTGAGAAAGAGGTCAAAAGTCCGACAACTGGTAGTCTAGACCACGTACTTTGTGTACCCCTCTGACAAGCGTAAATTGACACGGCTCCCATGCCATTTAGAAAGTGGACAAATGTAACAGATGTTTTATCTGGGATAACATTTTTTTAGTAAAGTACAGATTTTCGTACTCTTTTGGGTTAGGTTCCGTCCTGGATTCGAACTCACACCGCCAGACTGAGGCACCTAATCGCCAGCACACAAAGTCAGCGATCTAACCCACTCAGCCACCGAGGCTTCCACAAAAATGAAAGTCCGAAAACTGGTAGTCTAGATCACTTAATTTGTGTACCCCTCTGACAAGTGTAAATTGGCACTGTTCCCATGGCCGAAAGCTATGAACACACAACGACATTTAGCAAGTGGTCAAATGTAACAAATGGCATTTGCATATCTCTATCCCGTTAATAACAGTACCACAGGAAGTCGGAGGGAGGGGGTGATCTTTATGCCAGCACAATGTTATGGTATGTGTGAAGCCGCGAGGGCTGGCACGGGGTGCCGACAGGGTGCGGGGAAGCAGGGGTCACACGGGGGTCTGGCACCGGGTGCCGACAGGGTGCGGGGAAGCAGGGGTCACACGGGGGTCTGGCACCGGGTGCCGACAGGGTGCGGGGAAGCAGGGGTCACACGGGGGTCTGGCACGGGGTGCCGACAGGGTGCGGGGAAGCAGGGGTCACACTTTCGGAGTGATGTAATCTCGGTTTGTTATCGGTTTCAACTAAACCGTTTAAAAGCCACTTACAATACGCACTTGATAAAATACATGTGACCTATTTATTCTTTCGTGAAGACATTATCTTTGCATTGCACAACACAGACAGCTAGCCGGCTCAATAAGGTAAATAGTATCACGGTGTTAGTCTGGTCATTCAGTGTGTGACGAGGCACCAGGGAAATGAATGAAACAAATTTCACCGGCTCACGTGGAGGCCTGGGTGAAGATCATCGACTGAATCGTCCGGGCATGTATGTCTTATTTCACACAACCCCGTGACACATAAGGTATGGCTTGGGGGCGCTGGTCGGGGGAGGTGAGTGGGAGACTTGGGTGTAACACCTCGTGAACACGACACTTCGTGATGAGGCATTATACGTACACACTGTCAGGAAAAATCCCTGTTATGACAATAAAAGCGGTAAAGACTTTTTAATATTCATTAGACATGTCTGCTAATATATACCTGACCAACTGACATCAAGCAAACAATTCATAAAACAATCTACTCTGAGTGTAAGGTTATGTGTCGGAAGCAAGGACAACACTGTATCCTTGAAATCTGAGATAAATGTGGCCTTGTCTACCTGGACTTGTACCATATGTTCCTGGGTTTCTTCAGGTGGGCAATTGACTTGCCTTTGCGTATGTTTGTGAAATACCAAACAAAGGGAAATGGTTGTATTGTGGAATTATTTTTCATAATAAAATTGAACGAAGACGAAAGAGTTACGCTTTGATTCATCCAGAAGGGATGGGGAAGGTCAAGCCATTCCTGGACTCGTGAAGATCCGGGTAGAATAGGTCTTCAGCAAGAGAGAGAGAGAGAGAGTTTTCACGGCACACACACAAACATACAGATACATGTTCTTTGTAATCTATTGCATATCTCATTCTCATTCTGTTCACACTGCAAGTAATTTCTTCTCATCTCTGATTGATAAACATGAACGCATCCACCTTACTGTTTACAAACTGGGCATTGTACATTGTGTATGCATTGGCACTGTCGCGTTTGCTTTCCTTGCAGGTACTCAAATATGGTAAATAGTCATTCTTTGTATGAACTTCGTGTTCAGTTCTGGAGGGCATAAGAATGTTCCTTCCTTATTTCCTTCCTTTGTTCGTTCGTTCCTTCGCTCCTTCGATCCTTCGTTCCCACCTTCTTTCGTCTTTTCTCATTTGGACTAGTGAAGTTATCTATGTATGCGGTCAACATTCAGTCAGGCAAAGTTGACATCAGTGGCGCCAGTAAGGAATATACCGACGCCAGGGACCATAAAAACACAGCGGCGTATCCGATATGTCGACACAGCTGACACATGAAAGTGTGGCCGCACACTTAACAATACGGAGAGTTTCTTGCGATACCCCTAGTAAGCTATATATGTCGGGTTAATGCAGTTCGCGTTGAACAGATTTCAGTGTGTGCAAAAACATCCTGGGCCCATCTTAATCAATAACAGTCAACAAGTAGGCCATAGTGCCTCCTTTCTCCCTTTGTGCATAATGTCCTGTGTTTCTTAAAAGTTAAATAGATTCATCTGATCTGTTTATGTTGTTAAAACAGGAAGTGTCGGTTGCATTCTTCTTGTCTTTTGGAGACAAACTTCGAGGAATCAACGTTTACTTTAATGTTTTTATCATGAAAATTTGAATGGGAACTTTATCGAGTCTGCGTAGAGTTGGGGGCGGCCATAAGGGGCGGCGTGTAGGAGAGTGTGGAGTTTAGGGGCGGCGTGTTGGAGCGTATGGAGTTTAGGGGCGGCGTGTTGGAGTGTGTGGAGTTGAAGGCCGGCGTGTGGAAGTGTGTGCAGTTGAGGGGCGGCGTGTAGGAGTGTGTGGAGTTGAAGGGCGGCGTGTAGGAGCGTAAGGAGTTTAGGGGCGGAGTGTAGGAGAGCGTAGAGTAGAGGGTCGGCGTGTAGGAGAGTGTAGAGTTGAGGAGCGGCATGTGGGAGTGTGTGGAGTAGAGGGGCGGCGTGTAGGAGTGTGTGGAGTTGAGGGGCGGCGTGTAGGAGAGCGTAGAGTAGAGGGGCGGCGTGTAGGAGAGTGTAGAGTTGAGGAGCGGCATGTAGGAGTGTGTGGAGTTGAGGGGCGGCGTGTAGGAGTGTGTGGAGTTGAGGGGCGGCGTGTAGGAGTGTGTGGAGTAGAGGGGCGGCGTGTAGGAGAGTGTAGAGTTGAGGAGCGGCATGTAGGAGTGTGTGGAGTTGAGGGGCGGCGTGTAGGAGTGTGTGGAGTTGAGGGGCGGCGTGTAGGAGTGTGTGGAGTTGAAGGGCGGCGTGTAGGAGCGTTAAGGAGTTTAGGGGAGGAGTGTAGCAGAGCGTAGAGTAGAGGGGCGGCGTGTAGGAGAGTGTAGAGTTGAGGAGCGGCATGTAGGAGTGTGTGGAGTTGAGGAGCGGCATGTAGGAGTGTGTGGAGTTGAGGGGCGGCGTGTAGGAGTGTGTGGAGTTGAAGGGCGGCGTGTAGGAGCGTAAGGAGTTTAGGGGAGGAGTGTAGCAGAGCGTAGAGTAGAGGGGCGGCGTGTAGGAGAGTGTAGAGTTGAGGGGCGGCGTGTAGGAGAGTTTGGAGTTGACGGGCGGCGTGTAGGAGAGCGTTGAGTTGAGGGGCGGCATGTAGGACTGTGTGGAGTTGAGGGGCGGCGTGTAGTTGTGTGTGGAGTTCAGTGGCGGCATGTAGGAGTGTGTAGAGTAGAGTGGCGGCATGTAGGAGTGTGTAGAGTAGAGGGGCGGCGTGTAGGAGAGTGTGGAGTTGAGGAGCGGCATGTAGGAGTGTGTGGAGTTGAGGTGCGGCGTGTTGGAGAGTGTGGAGTTTAGGGGCGGCGTGTAGGAGTGTGTAGAGTAGAGGGGCGGCATGTAGGAGTGTGTGGAGTTGAGGGGCGGTGTGTAGGAGTGTGTGGAGTTGAGGGGCGGCGTGTTGGAGAGCGTGGAGTTTAGGGGCGGCGTGTAGGGGTGTGTAGAGTTGAGGGGCGGCGTGTTGGAGAGCGTGGAGTTTAGGGGCGGCGTGTAGGGGTGTGTAGAGTTGAGGGGCGGCGTGTTGGAGAGCGTGGAGTTGAGGGGCGGCGTGTAGGACTGTGTGGAGTTGAGGGGCGGCGTGTAGGAGTGTGTGGAGTAGAGGGGCGGCGTGTTGGAGAGCGTAGAGTTGAGGGGCGGCGTGTAGGAGTGTCTGGAGTTTAGGGGCGGCGTGTAGGAATGTGTGGAGTTGAGGGGCGGCGTGTAGGACTGTGTGGAGTTGAGGTGCGGCGTGTAGGAGTGTGTGGAGTTGAGGTGCGGCGTGTAGGAGTGTGGAGTTCAGGGGCGTCGTGTAGGAGTGTGTGGAGTTCAGGGGCGGCGTGTAGGACTGTGTGGAGTTGAGGGCCGGCGTGTTGGAGGGTGTTGACAATGAGGTTGACAGTCTGATTACATAATCTACATATCATATTTACATTTTGTTGCAAAATCACACATTGACGGTATCGAGTGGGAAGTGACTGGTCCTGAGCAGCGAATAGAAATCCTTCCGTTTCTCTTTTCAGGCCAGACGACTTCATCCAAGCAAGGGACTCTGCAGGATTGCTGATCGTCTCAACACTCTAGGCATAAACACGATGCAGTCGTCGTTCAGATAGCCTCTCCTTGAAAAACTGAGTCGATTTAATATGGTACTTCGCTTGGTTGACATTCATTTCTGTACCGTTGAGCAGTACAGAACCATCAACAACATCAACACCGAGATTATGTCCCACTTTCTTGGCTCGTTTACTAAATCTGTGGAATGCCTTGTTTTCATCATGCTTCACAAGAGGATCATCAGGCAAATAAATGTGTACAAAAGTGCACAAAACAATATATCACGAAGAGCCTCCACGTTAATCTAACACACCCTTCATCATCACGCACTGGTTTGCCTGGCTCGATATTACAAATGACATATAACCCAATGCGCCGTAAAAAAGCAAACGCAGTATTTTCTTGCCCTTAACAATTCACAATATTTATTCTGCTGCCATACACACTGAAGCATGTCTCACAACGTTGCAAGCGGGCGAGAATATTCACGTCACTGACGCGAGACAAGTGGGGCATTTGGCACTTTGGGCTTTGAAACGAAATATTCTAAAATCTATACACGACATTTGCTTTTTTCACAAACGTCCATAATAGAATTAAAAATAACATTCCATTAAAGCGTAAAAGTTAAAAGTTACATACCGTAAAGTTGAAATAAATTCTTCACAAAACGTTACTACAAATTATCGGTCGTCAGAATAAATTCAACAGCTTGGGAGCAAATATATGTTTTTTGGAAAGAATCTAGCGCCAAACCTACATGCCGACAGGCAGGATATAGTTCCATCCAAGAATGCTACTCACAAGCCAATACAGTCCTCATACGCAGACAGCTTGGCCAGCCAATCACCAAGACGTATATATCATGGTAAGTACGGGAACAGCCGATGATGACAGAAGGTCTTAGTTTAGTAAACGTGAAACTATGGTCAGTGTATCAAATATGTCCCACTGCTCACGCGGCAAGTGTCATTTGCTTTGTTACCCAATGTTTGACCTCGACAGTCTGTGCAAGCGGCGAGTTTGATGACGGGGTTTAGCATGCAGGTGCCACACGCCAACAGTCGGCAGGCCGAGAAGCTCCCACCTCTGTTCACACCGGGTCCCTCTCACACTAACCTTCTCACTTTCTTTACTTTATCCAATCGTGAACATTTTAACTTAAAAAGGGAAACAATTTAGCCCTAAGATACCAATGTTGTTAATAAAGACGTCAATTAAATGATCTTTTTATAACAGTTGTAGTCGATTTCTAGAATCAACATTCACTGAAAGCTGAAAATACCATAGCTGTTGTCAAGGCCACCGACAATATAGCACCTTAATATGGGGCTTATGGGTTTGTTAACCATAAATTCCTGTCTTTTGATCTAATTATCTTTATTCTTTAATCGTCTAGTCATACAGAGACCGGTGCCATCTTCTGACTTCTGTAGGTCATCTGTAACAATACATCTTCTGACTCATGTAGGTCATCTGTAACAATACATATTCTGACTTCTGTAGGTCATCTATAACACTACATCTTCTGACTTCTGTAGGTCATCTGTAACAATACATCTTCTGACTCATCTAGGTCATCTGTAACAATACATATTCTGACTTATGTAGGTCATCTGTAAAAATACATCTTCTGACTCATGTAGGTCATCTGTAACAATACATCTTCTGACTTCTGTAGGTCATCTGTAACAATACATCTTCTGACTTCTGTAGGTCATCTGTAACAATACATATTCTGACTCATGTAGGTCATCTGTAACAATACATATTCTGACTTCTGTAGGTAATCTATAACAATACATCTTCTGACTCCTGTAGGTCATCTGTAACAATACATCTTCTGACTCCTATAGGTCATCTGTAACAATACATATTCTGACTTCTGTAGGTCATCTATAGTGAGTGAGTATGGTTTTACGCCGCTTTTAGCAATATTCAAGCAATATCACGACGGGGAATACCAGAAATGGGCTTCACACATTGTACCCATGTCGGGAATCGAACCCGAGTCTTCGGCGTGACGAGCGAACGCTTTAATCACTAACCTACCCGACCGCCCCAGGTCATCTATAAGAATATATCTTCTGACTTCTGTAAGACATCTCTTACAATACATCTTTTGACCCCTTTAGTCATCTATAACAATCCATATTCTGACTCCTGCAGGTCATCTATAACAATGCATCTTCTGACTTCTGTGGGTCATCTGTTACAATGGCTCTGTGACTGTTATTACATGGCTCTGTGATTGGTTATTACATCAATGTATGATTGGTTATTACATGGCTCTCTGATTGGTTATTACATGGCTTTCTGATTGGTTATTACATAGATGTATGAAAGGCTATTACATGGCTCTGTGATTGGTTATTACATGGATGTATGATTAGTTATTACATGGCTCTATTATTGGTTATTACATAGCTCTGTGATTGGTAATAGCATGGCTCTGTGATTGGTTATTACATGGATGTATGATTAGTTATTACATGGCTCTATGATTGGTTATTACACAGATGCATGAGTGGTTATTACATGGCTCTGTTATTGGAAATAGTATGGCTCTGTGATTGGTTATTACATGGCTCTGTGATTGGTTATTACATGGCTCTGTGATTGGTTATTACATGGCTGGAGACAGGGATAACAGCACACGATTAACAAGATATCTGACAACAGTCGGGACATGTACAATCGATGTCAGGGACCACGAACAGTGTCTGTTTCAACTGTTTAAGTCACGTGCGGCATTAGGCCATTGATTATAAAGAGATGATGTCGTCTCGGAGAATAACACCTGGCCTAGAAATACCGGGAATGTCTCCATTTTTCAAAGTTGCGTTTTTATCGAAATCCTTAAGCTATGGCTTTTAAAAATGCATATTTTGGAAGAAAAACTGCAATATTTCCATTGATAGTTAACTGTGAGTAAACATATGTCGGATGTTTAAAATTTTCATTTCTAATCTTTTCAGTAAGAATTTTGTGAGTAACAAATACGTATTTGTTTCCCTGCTTAACTTGCTGACCTTGCAGTCTAATTTTTATATCACACAATTCTTTGAATATGACAACTTGTTAAATATTAAGTAAAGAGCTATCACAATATGGATGAAATGCTTATATATTTGTTGTTGTAAACTTATGAATGTAAAAAAATAGTTCAACGTAAAAATGGTAAAGGAAAAATATCAAACTGACAGACAGACAGACAGGCAGATAGATAAAAAATAATTCTGGGGTTAGATTTGTCTTTAAAACTTCAGAAGTATGTAACTTATTTCAGTGTTTAGAATTGGATTTGTCTTACCAGAACATATCCGACTCTATTCTTTCACGAACACCGCATTATCAGTGATCCATTCGTATACTTTTCAGGACACAGTGGAGTAATAGCTGATCTAGCCAATCAGTTAAAATCATCAGGCTATGCTCACCGGTATCCCTGGTCATATATCACTATGTCTGTATATAGCATTGTACATGTAGATCATTATGTCTGTTACAGGGGCGGTACATGTAGTGGTTAAGCCTAAAGCGTTCGCTCGTCACGCCGAAGACCCGGGTTTGATTCCCGACATGGGTACAATGTGTGAAGCCCATTTCTGGTGTCCCCCCGCCGTGATATTGCTTGAATATTGCTAAAAGCGGCGTAAAACCATACTCACTCGCTCACTCACTCATTATGTCTGTATATAGCATTGTACATGTAGATCATTATGTCTGTATAGAGCCTTGTACATGTAGATCATTATGTCTGTATATAGCATTGTATATGTAGATCAGTGTGTCTGTTTATGGCATTGTACATGTAGATCATTATGTCTGTATAGAGCCTTGTACATGTAGATCATTATGTCTGTATATAGCATTGTATATGTAGATCAGTATGTCTCTTTATAGCATTGTACATGTAGATCATTATGTCTGTATATAGCATTGTACATGTAGATCATTATGTCTGTATATAGCATTGTATATGTAGATCAGTATGTCTCTTTATAGCATTGTACATGTAGATCCTTATGTCTGCATATAGCATTGTACATGTAGATCATTATGTCTGTATAGAGCCTTGTACATGTAGATCATTATGTCTGTATATAGCATTGTATATGTAGATCAGTATGTCTCTTTATAGCATTGTACATGTAGATCATTATGTCTGTATATAGCATTGTATATTTAGATCAGTATGTCTCTTTATAGCATTGTACATGTAGATCATTATGTCTGTATAGAGCCTTGTACATGTAGATCATTATGTCTGTATATAGCATTGTATATGTAGATCAGTGTGTCTGTTTATAGCATTGTACATGTAGATCATTATGTCTGTATATAGCATTGTACATGTAGATCATTATGTCTGTATAGAGCCTTGTACATGTAGAGCATTATGTCTGCATATAGCATTGTAAATGTAGATCATTATGTCTGCATATAGCATTGTATATGTAGATCATTATGTCTGTATATAGCATTGTACATGTAGATCATTATGTCTGTGTATAGCATTGTATATTTAGATCAGTATGTCTGTTTATAGCATTGTACATGTAGATCATTATGTCTGCATCTAGCATTGTATATGTAGATCAGTATGTCTGTATATAGCATTGTACATGTAGATCAGTATGTCTCTTTATAGCATTGTACATGTAGATCATTATGTCTCTTTATAGCATTGTACATGTAGATCATTATGCCTGTATATAGCATTGTACATGTAGATCATTATGCCTGTATATAGCATTGTACATGTAGATCATTATGCCTGTATATAGCATTGTATATGTAGATCATTATGTCTCTATATAGCATTGTACATGTAGATCACTATGTCTGTATATAGCATTGTACATGTAGATCATTATGTCTCTATATAGCATTGTACATGTAGATCATTATGTATGTATATAGCATTGTACATGTAGATCATTATGCCTGTATATAGCATCGTAAATGTAGATCATTATGTCTCTATAGAGCCTTGTACATGTAGATCATTATGTCTGTATATAGCATTGTACATGTAGATCATTATGCCTGTATATAGCATTGTACATGTAGATCATTATGTCTCTATATAGCATTGTACATGTAGATCACTATGTCTGTATATAGCATTGTACATGTAGATCATTATGTCTGTATATAGCATTGTATATGTAGATCATTATGTCTGTATATAGCATTGTACATGTAGATCATTATGTCTGTATATAGCATTGTACATGTAGATCATTATGTCTGTATACAGCATTGTATTTGCAAATCATTAGGTCTGTATATAGCATTGTACATGTAGATCATTATGTCTGTATATAGCATTGTATATGTAGATCAGTATGTCTGTTTATAGCATTGTACATGTAGATCAGTATGTCTGTATAAAGCAATTGTATATGCAGATCATTATGTCTGTATATAGCATTGTATATGTAGATCATTATGTCTGTATACAGCATTGTATATGTAGATCATTATGTCTGTATAGAGACTTGTACATGTAGATCATTATGTCTGTGTATAGCATTGTACATGTAGATCATTATGTCTGTATATAGCATTGTATATGTAGATCATTATGTCTGTATATAGCATTCTATATGTAGATAAGTATGTCTTTATATAGCATCGTATATGAATGAACACTCTTTATAGTTTTATAAAGAATTGCATATGTAGATCATTATGTATGTATTGTTTTATATAGCATTGCATATGTAGGTCATTATGTCTGTGTGTTTCGGGGCGTGGCCCTTCACCTAACGTCGTCCGTGTAGTCGAAGGATGTCGGTGAGGTGAGACGTTAATGTCAGTATGGAACAGCAACCAGGTTGTGGTCATCAACACATGACCAACACGGACACGTGGTGGGCAGCAGCATGGCCTGCTGTGTGAGGGAATGTGGAGAATTCTGACCACGGAGCCTAATGGGCATTCTGCCTATAGCTTGTGAGTGAGTGAGTGAGTATGGTCTTACGCCGCTTTTAGCAATATTCCAGCAATATCACGGCAGGGGACACCAGAAATGGGCTTCACACATTGTACCCATGTCGGGAATCGAACGCTTTAACCACAGGGCTACCGACCGACCCTTTATACAGCTTGTGTATGTACTATGTGTTGTGTATGTACCTTATGTCATGCGTGAAGCACACTATATGCGTAAGGCTTATTTTAAGTGTGACGCGTATGTTATGTGTGAAGCGTATGTTAGGTGTGACGCGTATGTTAGGTGTGACGCGTATGTTATGTGTGAAGCGTATGTTATATGTGAATCATATGTTAGGTGTGAAGCTTATGTTATGTGTGAAGCATATGTTGGGTGTGATGCGTATGTTATGTGTGAAGCTAATGTTATGTGTGAATCATATGTTAGGTGTGAAGCTTATGTTATGTGTGAAGCATATGTTAGGTGTGAAGCTTATGTTATGTGTGAAGCATATGTTATGTGTGATGCGTATGTTATGTGTGAAGCTTATGTTATGTGTGACGCGTATGTTATGTGTGACGCGTATGTTATGTGTGAAGCTTATGCTATGTGTGAAGCATATGTTATGTGTGAAGCTTATGTCATGTGTGAAGCATATGTTATGTGTGACGCGTATGTTATGTGTGAAGCTTATGTTAGGTGTGTGAAGCTTATGTTATGTGTGAAGCATATGTTAGGTGTGATGCGTATGTTATGTGTGGAGCTTATGTTATGTGTGACGCGTATGTTATGTGTGACGCGTATGTTATGTGTGAAGCTTATGCTATGTGTGAAGCTTATGTTAGGTGTGAAGCATATGTTAGGTGTGATGCGTATGTTATGTGTGGAGCTTATGTTATGTGTGACGCGTATGTTATGTGTGACGCGTATGTTATGTGTGAAGCTTATGTTAGGTGTGAAGCTTATGTTAGGTGTGAAGCATATGTTAGGTGTGATGCGTATGTTATGTGTGGGGCTTATGTTATGTGTGAAGCTTATGTTAGGTGTGACGCGTATGTTATGTGTGAAGCTTATGTTATGTGTGAATCATATGTTAGGTGTGAAACTCATGTTATGTGTGAAGCATATGTTATGTGTGATGCATATGTTATGTGTGAAGCTTGTGTTAGATGCGATGCATATGTTAGGTGTGAAGCTTATGTTATGTGTGAATCATATGTTATGTGTGAAGCTTATGTTATGTGTGAATCATATGTTAGGTGTGAAGCAAATGTTATGTGTGAATCATATGTTATGTGTGAAGCTTATGTTATGTGTGAATCACATGTTAGGTGTGAAGCTTATGTTATGTGTGAAGCATATCTTATGTGTGACGCGTATGTTATGTGTGATGCTTATGTTAGGTGTGACGCGTATGTTATGTGTGAAGCTTATGTTATGTGTGAAACATTTTTAATGTGTGAAACAACCAGGGTAGAACGTCCTCTACATCCACAAAAGAATTTGTGATTTGTAATTAATACAATGTCGATTCTCAATTTTGCTTCAGTTTTTGCTATTTAGAAAAGAACCGAGTTCAATTCTGTCAGAACATTGGATTCTTTTCGATTTTGTACACCACTATCCCAAACGACAAACATGTTAATTAAAAACTTATAAATATCATCAGATGTTCAGGATAATATTGTCAAACATGAAAGCAAAATATCATGTAAAGTTGACTGAGAAAACAATATGCGAAATGCTGAACGTCCTCATTGATAACGTCTAAGAACAATTTGGGGGTAAGACATTTAAGCAAGAAGTAGGCATCTCTATGGGTACCAACTGTGCTCCCCTTCTTGCGGATCTGTTTCTTTAAGAATATGAATCGAAAGTTCTGCTCCGGCTGGCAAAACAAAAACAAGGAGTTCAACTTCAGCTTCAGGTATAGCGATGATCTGATATTATTCAATGACGGTCAAATAACCTTCCCCTTCCACTGACGCACCCTGAACTAGAACTAGAAGGGGCCAGTGAAACCGCTCCGTCTGTTTCATGTTTAGACCTGTGCATAAGGATGAGAGTGACAAAACACTCTCTACAAGTCTGTATGACAAGAGGGATGACTTCAACGTGCCAGTCGACTTGCCCTAGCCGACAAGCTCGAAGTACAATCGAGCGTGCTCCTTCCACGAAGATTTATAAGAGCGTCATACAACACGTTCTCAAACGATGTTTGATCAAGGTTACAACATTCAGTTAGTAAAGTTTCAGAAAGTGTTATTGCAGACAGTTTCAATTTCTTTTGGCATGAGTGACTAAATTATATTCGATGCAAATCCTTGTTTTGACATGTATCATATGTTCATTTGTCTTAAATGAATAATTGACTTGCCTTTGCATGTGTTTCTGACGGATGCCAACTTTTCGCGAACACCTGGTAGCATCACTATTTGATAGTGATCCAAAAACACACGCTCATGTGTAGTCAGAAATGGGATTTCTTTTGATTACGCAACTCTTTTCCTTTCGTTTTTATTCATTGTTATTGTGATATGGTCGGAATCATACAATGGATTCTGCTTGTAGCGGATATGTCGTAACGGAGAAAAGAGGAGAATTTGTTGATTCTACTTCCGGAAGCAACAATTCGAGTGATTTCTCCGACTTAAACTATGTTATGATTGAGATAGTTGGGGCAGTTTTACCCTTTAAGAAAGGCCAGTGAATTCCTGGCTCAGAATCAACTGCAACAACAATAGCTTGAAGTACATACACGCGTGTCGGTTAACCTAAATCAAGGGCTAGCATACTGAGATTGCGAGAACCACGAGAATGGATCCATGGTTTAGTGTAGTTTGATCGAAATAAGAGCCCCGGAGATAGAGAAGAGGTGTACCTTCATGTGTGTTTGATACCTCCCACGTTACTATGTAGGTTTATGTGTGCTTGAGACCTCCCACGTTACTGTGTAGGTTCATGTATGTTTGATACCTCCCATGTTACTTTGTAGGTTCATGTATGTTTGATACCTTTCGCGTTACTATGTAGGTTCATGTATGTTTGATACCTTTCACGTTACTATGTAGGTTCATGTATGTTTGATACCTTCCACGTTACTGTGTAGGTTCATGTATGTTTGATACCTTTCGCGTTACTATGTAGGTTCATGTATGTTTGATACCTTTCACGTTACTATGTAGGTTCATGTATGTTTGATACCTTCCACGTTACTGTGTAGGTTCATGTATGTTTGATACCTTTCGCGTTACTATGTAGGTTCATGTATGTTTGATACCTTCCACGTTACTATGTAGGTTCATGTATGTTTGACACCTTTCGCGTTACTATGTAGGTTCATGTATGTTTGATACCTTTCGCGTTACTATGTAGGTTTATGTAGGTTTGATACCTTTCGCGTTACTATGTAGGTTCATGTATGTTTGATATCTTTCGCGTTACTATGTAGGTTCATGTATGTTTGATATCTTTCACGTTACTATGTAGGTTCATGTATGTTTGATACCTTTCGCGTTACTATGTAGGTTCATGTATGTTTGATACCTTTCACGTTACTATGTAGGTTCATGTATGTTTGATACCTTTCACGTTACTATGTAGGTTCATGTATGTTTGATACCTTTCACGTTACTATGTAGGTTCATGTGTGCTTGAGACCTCCCACGTTACTATGTAGGTTTATGTAGGTTTGATACCTTTCACGTTACTATGTAGGTTCATGTATGTTTGATACCTCCCATGTTACTATGTAGGTTCATGTATGTTTGATACCTTTCGCGTTACTATGTAGGTTCATGTATGTTTGATACCTTTCGCGTTACTATGTAGGTTTATGTATGTTTGATACCTTTCGCGTTACTATGTAGGTTCATGTATGTTTGATATCTTTCGCGTTACTATGTAGGTTCATGTATGTTTGATATCTTTCACGTTACTATGTAGGTTCATGTATGTTTGACACCTTTCGCGTTACTATGTAGGTTCATGTATGTTTGATACCTTTCACGTTACTATGTAGGTTCATGTATGTTTGATACCTTTCACGTTACTATGTAGGTTCATGTATGTTTGATACCTTTCGCGTTACTATGTAGGTTCATGTATGTTTGATACCTTTCACGTTACTTTGTAGGTTCATGTATGTTTGATACCTTTCGCGTTACTATGTAGGTTTATGTAGGTTTGATACCTTTCACGTTACTATGTAGGTTCATGTAGGTTTGATACCTTTCACGTTACTATGTAGGTTCATGTATGTTTGATACCTTTCACGTTACTATGTAGGTTCATGTATGTTTGATACCTTTCACGTAACTATGTAGGTTCATGTATGTTTGATACCTTTCACGTTACTATGTAGGTTCATGTATGTTTGATACCTTTCGCGTTACTATGTAGGTTTATGTATGTTTGATACCTTTCACGTTACTATGTAGGTTCATGTATGTTTGATATCTTTCGCGTTACTATGTAGGTTTATGTAGGTTTGATACCTTTCACGTTACTATGTAGGTTCATGTATGTTTGATACCTTTCACGTTACTATGTAGGTTCATGTATGTTTGATACCTCCCTGGTTACTATGTAGGTTTATGTATGTTTGACACCTTTCGCGTTACTATATAGGTTCATGTATGTTTGATACTTCCCATGGGACTTTGGTCATTGTGGTGGATGTTTGTGTCTTCAACACAAAGGTATGTGATGGATCAAGTTTACATTTTAAAGTATGTTTACTCAGAATACGTTTATATCATGGCTAAGGTATTATGTGATATAAAGTCGTTGTCATTACGTAAAATAACACATATTTCTTTCTTGAAATCTATTTCCTAAAAGAGTTTGACTTATTTTGGAGGCACATTCTATTAAAAGAATCCGGATATCTATTTCATCTGGTCATTTGAATAATCCAAATTAATCCTTCCATTTTGAACGCTGTCTCAAGAATCGCCTTGTATCGTCTAATGGAGAAATGTGCAACTGTCAAGTCTGATGAACATAGCTCGCCAGGTCACGCTGACCTGTGCAGTGTCCAGTGTCCGGGGGTGACGCTGTTGTCAGCCAATAAAGACTATACAACAGGCAAACCCAGACAAGACGAGCAGATAACCGTGACGCCATGCAGAGTTGGACGTTACAAAAAACCATTTAAAACAAATTCGTATCATGAATTCGTTCTCTCATTCAGGAAATATTACTGAGTGTAAAAACAGTACACAATTCATACTAGCATTTAGGGCTAATGCAGGAACTTTATCGTATAAAGAATATTGCTGATACGGAAGCGGCGGTCAAGGCCTTCGACTTGCAAACGGAAAACGGCAAAACGTTCAGGAAGAATTAAACATGTTCATGGCGTTACTACTTATCAGGAACGCCATTGTAAAAAATACCTTTATCCCATTAACTGATTGGCCACCTCCGCCACAATTATGTTGTGGAGACGTTGACATGGGCCCCTCTTGCATCACACACAACCCCTCTACACACATATATTGCAGGTGGCCACTTCATCTGCAACTATTTCCCCAGATTTTAGGAATACATTAATTAAGAAATTATATTTAGAATTTTGAAATAAGGTGTACTCAGTGAATCATAACGTCAAATGTCTGTATGACATAACGCGGAACATTCTTTTTGCAGGATATTTTTAGGCAATTTAGAGATGAAACCTTAAAACCAGATTTAGCATCAGTTGTATATTGGTTAATTTGACACATAAAAGCCACAAACCTCTTTCTGCTGAAAGCAGAGTCGTCTGTACGATTCCGACTATACCATGGGCATGTGCTTATGAACCACTATCAAATAGTGATGATACCGGCGATCGTATCCTGCCCCACAGGGAAGTCAATTATTCCCCTGGGAAAACACAGGAACATTATGATACAAGGCAAATTAGGGAATAGCATCAGACATCATTTTTGGCACTGATGCCTCAAAGTTGGAAATGTCCCCCACATGTCTACTTTGGGAAAGCTTTACTGAAGCCTTGAATGTTGTAACCTTGATTAAAACAAGTTTTGAGCAAGAGTCATATGACATCTTCATGGAAAGTGCATGCTCGATTGTAGACAGCAAAGGCTGGACCTGCTGGAATATTACTCGACATTAAAGAAAAATTGACAATCGTAAAGTTAAAGTCATCCCTCCTGTCAAACAGTCTTTTGTCACTCTGAATCGTTCACAGATCTAAACATGAAACAGACGAGACGGTATCACTGGTCCGGTATCACTGGTCCGGTATCTCCAGCTCGGGTGGGTCAGTGGAGGGGAATTTGCTATTTGGTGGCTATTGAACGTTATCAGATCATCGATATATCTGAAGCTTAAGTTAAACTTAAGTTACGCAATTACAGAAATCTAAGGGACCACTAATTTTAGTTCGTTATAACCGTAGTACCTTATAAGCATATATACAACAAAAACGAGACTAAAAAATAAGTTCGTTATACCAGTTAGGGGTGGGTGGGGGGGGGTGGGGTGTGGAATAACGCAAAAATTAGGCTTCGGCCTTCACACGTCGATGTCAGCTCTCCACACGGGGGAGGCTGTCTGGGCCGGCCATGCTGCCCTTCTTAATACAACAGTCTAATGGCGGACAGATAAATAGCCGTGTTTATTTCCAATCAACTTCGGCCCTCATTTACTTCCTCGCGACGAAGGCGTGGACACTGTAACGGACAAACACAACTCCCAACTAACTGTTTGTTTGCAAATAATATCCTGAAATATGACTGGCTCACTGGTCACGTGACTCTACGTCTCAACATGGCGCAGTCTGCATCTTTAATTAGTGACCAGCGTTACACCTCGGTGTTGAGTGCAGTGTGTCAGCTACATTGTGTCAGAGTTACCGGTCCTGTTACTCCGCTAGGGGACTGGTTAGTGTTGGTGTTTGTTTGTTTGTTTATTTGTTGTTTAACGCCGCACTCAACAATATTTCAGCTATGTAACGGCACTTGTAAGTAATCGTGTCTGGACCAGACGATCCGGTGGTTGACATCATGAGCATCGATCCACGCAATTGGGACACGATAACATGAATCAAAGGAGTCAGCGAACCTGACCACCCCATCCCGCCAGTCGCCTCTTGTGCCAAGCATGGTCGCCTTTTACGGCAAGCATGGGTTGATGGTGTGCGTGAAGGAACACATATACGTTGTCAAACAGCTACATGGGGAAAACCCCTGGAGTTGGTGTTGTAAACAAACATGCACAAACAATTGTGTGTAAACCCCTGTGTTTCTGACCCTTAATCAACAGCACGTTACTTTCGGCAGGAAGATGAATCTTTGACGTCACTAACGACATACTGGCCGGCTTACAAAAACGTCATGAATATTGTTTTTAATATTTCAGCATTTCACCATCATACTCCTTGACTGAATTTGTATGTTACATTGTGGGATTCAGCTGATGGTGTTCACTATGTCGTATGTTACATTGTGGCCTCCTCCCGGGGAATCAGCTGATGGTGTTCACTATGTCGTATGTTACATTGTGGCCTCCTCCCGGGGAATCAGCTGATGGTGTTCACTATGTCGTATGTTACATTGTGACCTCCTCCCGGGGAATCAGCTGATGGTGTTCACTATGTCGTATGTTACATTGTGGCCCCATCCCGGGGAATCAGCTGATGGTGTTCACTATGTCGTATGTTACATTGTGGACCCATCCCGGGGAATCAGTTGATGGTGTTCACTATGTCGTATGTTACATTGTGACCTCCTCCCGGGGAATCAGCTGATGGTGTTCATTATGTCGTATGTTACATTGTGGCCCCATCCCGGGGAATCAGCTGGTGGTGTTCAGTATGTCGTATGTTACAATGTGGCCTCCTCCTGGGGAATCAGCTGATGGTGTTCACTATGTCGTATGTTACATTGTGGCCCCATCCCGGGGAATCAGCTGGTGGTGTTCACTATGTCGTATGTTCTCCTATTGTTTCCATTTTCCATTTTCTCCCATTTGGACTTGGGTATCTGTGTTTGTTCAGGTGATCAATTGACTTGCCTTTGCATGCTTTCGTGACCGATTCCATTTATAGAGCAGAATACGCTTACCATGGTAGCATCACTATTTGATAGTGGTTAATAAACATATGCTTATGATTAAGTCGAAATCGTACAATCGATTCGTATGGAGATGGTTTTGTCCCTGTAATATAACCAATAGCCTTCTTGTCTTTTTGTTAGACGTGTAAGATCTGTAAGCAGAATACCGCCATCCACCACTGTTATTTTTTTGTTCAGGTGAACAATTAACTTGCCTTTGCATTATGACGGGTGCCATCTTTTCGACAACATCTGTACCTGGTGTCACCGCTATTTGTCAGTGAATCATAAACACATGCCCATGACATAGTCGGAATCGTACAGACATGTGGTGTGAATATGGAAAGGGTTTTGTTCGCTTTTATTTCCACAACAATATACACTGCCCTACACTCTGATTGCAGGAACCTCCAGTTTGATATGTTTCTTTATTTAAGCAAAGTGGAGACAAGCAATGTATGTATCATCACTCACGACTGCCTCAACAATAGCGACTATCCAGACTATCTCAAAGATCGTATGTCTCTGTACACTCCAGAGGGAGCTCTCCGATCCTCTGGTGGAACTCTACTGTATCAGCCTCTGTCTACTTCTGCTATGTCTGACCGTGCCTTCTCCTTTTGCAGTACACAGTTATGGAACGCTTTGCCTTTGAATCTGTGAAACTCTGCTTCTAAGGAAACATTTAAGTCTCTCCTCAAAACCCACTTCTTCACCTCAGCTTTTCAATAGATCTCCTGATTGTTGGCATATGTACAAAGATATTACTTTTTAACCTTGTCTCAGCGCCAGTGAGCAACTGTCGATGGATATTAGGCGCTTTACAAATCAATTATTATTATTATTATTATTATTATTATTATTATTATTATTATTATTATTATTATTATGGGCCAAGTCACGTGACAGGATTTCCAGGGAACAAAGTTTGCGGTGAAACCTGGGGCAGTTAGTGAGATTTGGTGTCGCGCAGTATTCTTTAGTCAGCAGACATTTAGTCCAATATAGGACCTTATTTGAATGTGCGAAATCTAAGTATCATGTCCAGGAATGTCCTATTGTCGTTCATCAGGGCTGATTAGGGCTGTCCTATTGTCGTTCATCAGTGCTGATTAGGGCTGTCCTATTGTGGTTCATCAGTGCTGATTAGGGCTGTCCTATTGTGGTTCATCAGTGCTCATTAGGACTGTCCTATTGTCGTTCATCAGGGCTGATTAGAGCTGTCCTATTGTCGTTCATCAGTGCTGATTAGGGCTGTCCTATTGTGGTTCATCAGTGCTCATTAGGGCTGTCCTATTGTGGTTCATCAGTGCTCATTAGGGCTGTCCGATTGTAGTTCATCAGTTCTCATTAGGGCTGTCCGAATGTGGTTCATCAGTGCTGATTAGGGCTGTCCGATTGTGGTTCATCAGTGCTCATTAGGGCTGTCCGATTGTGGTTCATCAGTGCTGATTAGGGCTGTCCGATTGTAGTTCATCAGTGCTCATTAGGGCTGTCCGATTGTGGTTCATCAGTGCTCATTAGGGCTGTCCGAATGTGGTTCATCAGTGCTCATTAGGGCTGTCAATGTCCGTGTTTCCGTCTACACTCCAAGTGACATCATCTGATTAAAACTCAATAAACAAAGGTTTACGATTTTACCATTCAAGGCATAAATCTGTTTATTTTAAGCCTTCGTTTCACAAATTTGATGTTCTATCTATATAAAGACTGTTTGCTGTAAGGCTCTGAAAAATAATATGTATTAAACGGTGCAGAGGATAAATTCGTCTTCACATGGAACATGACTACAGTTTTCAAAAACCTGAAGCTTGTTGACTGAGTGGTATTACTAACACTATTAAACATTCTAACCCCTGTGGAAAGAGCTTTCGTCACTTTCATTATCATTCTTAATATCATAATTATTATTTACAGATTAAAATAAACAATGCAGCATAGAGGGTTTGGGTGATCCTCGCACAGCCAGGCTGGTTAGGCTCATCAGCAGCTCAGGGCCCTTGCCCCGTCTACACGTAGCCCAGACAGTAAATGGGACTTCTCCTAGGAAGCGCTGCCAAGTCAAACCCACCCAGAACTTTTCGGAGAATGTAAAAAGATTCCCCAACACTGCAGCCTTCTGTATTAGCCAGATTGTCAGAAGGGCTGTATTCCTGGTAGCAAACCAGGGTACTCTCCCAATGTCAGTCAACAGATTGGGAGGTACCAAACCTAAGGCACCGAGAACAATGGGGAGTCGGACAACTTGGTACTTGGGATGCAAGCGTGACATTTCGAAAGCAAGGTCCGCATATTTGCCATGTTTTTCCTGAATCTTGTCAATCACATTAGTGTCAAAGGGGACAGAAAAAATTCAATGATATAAATTATTTCATTGGATTTGTCCAAAAGGACAAGATCAGGTTTGCTGGCCTGGAAACGTCTAAGGCTGTATACGGCACTATTCAAAGAATATTGTATATATCATTTTCCATGACACCCTCTACATATTCTAGGTACGTATCCGTATTCGCAACGGTCGGTTAATGTGGATAGCAATAGAACAGCTGGGTAATGTGGATAGCAGTGGAACACCTGGGTAATGTGGATAGCGACCGAATAGTCGGTTAATGTAGATAGCGACCGAACATTCGGTTAATGTAGATAGCGACCGAACGATCGGTTAATGTGGATAGCAATAGAACATTCGGTTAATGTGGAAAGCAATGCAACAGTCGGGTAATGTGGATTGCGACCGAACAGTCGGTTAATGTGGATGGCAATGTAACAGCCGGTTAATGAAGATAGCGACCGAACATTCGGTTAATGTGGAAAGCAATGCAACAGTCGGTTAATGTGGATTGCGACCGAACAGTCGGTTAATGTGGATGGCAATGTAACAGCCGGTTAATGAAGATAGCGACCGAACATTCGGTTAATGTGGAAAGCAATGCAACAGTCGGTTAATGTGGATTGCGACCGAACAGTCGGTTAATGTGGATGGCAATGTAACAGCCGGTTAATGAAGATAGCGACCGAACATTCGGTTAATGTGGATAGCAATGTAACATTCAGTTAATGTGGATAGCGACCGAACATTCGGTTAATGTGGATAGCAATAGGACAGTCGGTTAATGTGGATAGCTGCAGAACAATCGGTCAATGTGGATAGCAATAGAACAATCGGTTAATGTGGATAGCTATAGAACAGCCGGTTAATGTGGATAGCGACCGAACGGTCGGTTAATGTGGATAGCGACCGAACGGTCGGTTAATGTGGATAGCGACCGAACAGCCGGTTAATGTGGATAGCGACCGAACAGCCGGTTAATGTGGATAGCTATAGAACAGTCGGTTAATGTGGATAGCAATAGGACAGTCGGTTAATGTGGATAGCAATAGGACAGTCGGTTAATGCGGATGGCAATAGAACAGCTGGGTAATGTGGATAGCAGTGGAACACCTGGGTAATGTGGATAGCGACCGAATAGTCGGTTAATGTAGATAGCGACCGAATATTCGGTTAATGTAGATAGCGACCGAACGATCGGTTAATGTGGATAGCAATAGAACATTCGGTTAATGTGGAAAGCAATGCAACAGTCGGGTAATGTGGATTGCGACCGAACAGTCGGTTAATGTGGATGGCAATGTAACAGCCGGTTAATGAAGATAGCGACCGAACATTCGGTTAATGTGGAAAGCAATGCAACAGTCGGTTAATGTGGATTGCGACCGAACAGTCGGTTAATGTGGATGGCAATGTAACAGCCGGTTAATGAAGATAGCGACCGAACATTCGGTTAATGTGGAAAGCAATGCAACAGTCGGTTAATGTGGATTGCGACCGAACAGTCGGTTAATGTGGATGGCAATGTAACAGCCGGTTAATGAAGATAGCAACCGAACATTCGGTTAATGTGGATAGCAATGTAACATTCAGTTAATGTGGATAGCGACCGAACATTCGGTTAATGTGGATAGCAATAGGACAGTCGGTTAATGTGGATAGCTGTAGAACAATCGGTCAATGTGGATAGCAATAGAACAGCCGGTTAATGTGGATAGCTATAGAACAGCCGGTTAATGTGGATAGCAATGTAACATTCAGTTAATGTGGATAGCGACCGAACATTCGGTTAATGTGGATAGCAATAGAACAATCGGTTAATGTGGATAGCTATAGAACAGCCGGTTAATGTGGATAGCGACCGAACGGTCGGTTAATGTGGATAGCGACCGAACAGCCGGTTAATGTGGATAGCGACCGAACAGCCGGTTAATGTGGATAGCTATAGAACAGTCGGTTAATGTGGATAGCAATAGGACAGTCGGTTAATGCTGATGGCAATAGGACAGTCGGTTAATGCGGATAGCAATAGGACAGTCGGTTAATGCGGATGGCAATAGAACAGCTGGGTAATGTGGATAGCAGTGGAACATTTGGGTAATGTGGAAAGCAGTGGAACAGCTGGGTAATGTGGAAAGCAATGGAATAGCCGGTTAATGTGGATAGCAGTGGAAGAGCCGGTTAATATGGATAGCTATAGAACAGTCGGTTAATGAGGATAGCAACAGGACAGTCGGTTAATGTGGATAGCATAGCTGTAGAACAGCTGGGTAATGTAGATAGCTGTGGAACAGCTGGGTAATGTGGATAGCAGTGGAACAGCTGGGTAATGTGGATAGCAGTGGAACAGTCGTTTAATGTGGATAGCAGTTGAACAGCTGGGTAATGTGGATAGCAGTGGAACAGCTGGGTAATGTGGATAGCAGTTGAACAGCTGGGTAATGTGGATAGCAGTGGAACAGCTGGGTAATGTGGATAGCAGTTGAACAGCTGGGTAATGTGGATAGCAGTGGAACAGCTGGGTAATGTGGATAGCAGCGGAACAGCTGGGTAATGTGGATAGCAGTTGAACAGTCGTTTAATGTGGATAGCAGTGGAACAGCTGGGTAATGTGGATAGCAGTGGAACAGCTGGGTAATGTGGATAGCAGTGGAACAGCTGGGTAATGTGGATAGCAGTGGAACAGTCGTTTAATGTGGATAGCAATGGAACAGCTGGGTAATGTGCATAGCAGTGGAACAGTCGTTTAATGTGGATAGCAGTGGAACAGTCGTTTAATGTGGATAGCAGTGGAACAGCTGGGTAATGTGGATAGCAGTGGAACATCTGGGTAATGTGGATAGTATATAGTACGGTTGGTTTCATTTCTTGTACGTTTGGTCCAGTAACTCTGATGTAACTGATGTGATTTATCTGCATTTGTTGTCACTGCAGAGGCGCCATTCATTAGTTAATCTGATCCAGACCTGAATTCAGAGTAATAAAACACTGCTGAGAGCTTTAGGTTTGAAAAAACATTCTTTGCTGGGTTTTTTTTTTTCAATTTAGCTCTGCATGTTGAGTTTTTAAAATAGTGTGGCGCTGATCAAACATCGCAATTAACTGACATGCTTCGATTAAACACTTCAGTCATACCACATGTTGCAATGGAAACAAGATGCAATTACATGAAGATGTTAATTATTTCAGTTGGATGTCGTGGTTACAAAACACGGACACGGCAGTAGATCACCCATCTGTCATCTGTATCTGCATACTGCTCGAGTACAAGTGTTTGGCAAGTGTTTGATGTATTCAAATAATTATTTAGTCTCAGTCAAACAAAACCAGTGTACCTCGTGTCATGTATTCATTATACGTCGTGTTTATTTGAAAAGCGTTATGATACTGTACATTGTCCTACGTGAGTACTTGTAATACTAGCTGTAGGACGCCGTACATGACATACACGAGGCTAAGCGAAGCCATGGCCTTTCAATAAACACAGCGTTACATTAAGTAAGATAATGACCGTTGTTAAATGGGTGCTGGCTTTTGTTTAATTGATGACTTGTTTCACATGGGAAAGGTCTATTATACTTTTGTTATCATTTCATTCAAAATCCACCTGTGCTGAAGATAATAAGAAACTAAAAAGCACTGACGTTAACCTCCAAGATGAACAATAAAAGCTTTCTTCCAGTCCCAGGTTTACGGAATATACAATGTGAGAAAGGTGCGTATATAACAACGGTATCTGGGGACGGCCATTGGGTGACTTGTTATTTACGCTTTCAGACACCAGAATACACATCTTTGCGTGCTTAAGCTTTGCCGGATCAATCAAGTCATGTGACCTGGTCATGTGACTTGTACGTTTATAAAACTAAAACCTCCCCTGAGGCAAGGTGTTGTAACAGCAGTGTCGGGAAGGATTCGTGTGTGGGACAGTAAGGATGGATTTTCGGCAATTATGTATAGCGTTTCTTCTGTTGAAAGGGGCTGCAACGTCCTATGTGAAAGGTAGGAAGTCGTTTGATATATGTATATGTTCTTTCAGCGAGAGCTCGCCTTTCTATTGGTAAATGCCTATGTGATTGTAAGTCAACGAACTATGTATATGCGGGTACGTGTGGTTGTGTCTGCCTGCCAATGGGTACTAGGTTCATCTAGAAATTAAATTGATCGTTTAAATTTTGTTATGAAGAGTAATCAGATATATCTCCATTTGTAAATGCTGTCAGTACTGTTCCTACATACTGCCCGCACATCAGATGGAGGGAAGACAGATCGCGTCCCTTGTCCTTGTCGTGGCAGGGTATACTTACACGCAATAACAATAATTAAAAAAGGTTCACGGCCTTCTTTGAGAAGCGATGATAGCATCTCAAACCTTTGTTTTACGATGTCTGACTGTCTACACGTTTGCCTGACCCCGTACGTTACTGGTGTGGGGAGCTGTAGATCAGGACGATGTCTGACTGTCTACACGTTTGCCTGACCCCGTACGTTACTGGTGTGGGGAGCTGTAGATCAGGACGATGTGTGACCATCGCCAGCAGGTCGAATGTACATGTGTGTCGTTCTTCATCCCAGCCATGTCCATGCTGACACGCAACCTCTAGCCCTTAGGCATGTATTGGAATAGTACTATACTATTTAATCATGTGTTTTGTACATGACATGCGGCAGCGTCACACTGCCCAGTGCTGCTGTGGCGTCAGACAATAAATACTTACAATTTATGCAAATTATGTGAATGACGGGAGCTACCAGTAGGACGGGACATGCTTACCCTTTTTGCGAACACCTGGTGTCTTCACTGATTGTCAGTGGTCAAGTTATATTTTCACAGCTGTTTTGCCCTTTACAGCAGATGGAATCTGTTTTGGCGAATAATCTACACAGGTTATCCTCTTGAATTGACAATTTATATTGATCAAACATCAGCTCCGTGGAAGAGCTGTGTCTTCTGTGTATTTGTGATTGACGAGAACAAACCTCTCCTTGTGCCCTGAGGTGTGTCTGTATACTGTCAGGACGGGTTCGCATCCAGGTTTGCCTTCATGCTGACATTTGGTTTGTCCGTTCCATGCCGGTGACCCAGCGGTTCACCAAAGTGAACACATGTAAGACCTGCATCAGCCCATCTTGCTCTATAAGGTTGATACATGGAAATGACAGTAACCATCCAAGGTGACGTAGATCCAACACTTGTTATACAACTGAATACAGTTTCTCTGTTATTACTGCTACAGTGGCGGAAGAACCACCGCCTGGCGAGCCTGGGCAGGTGAGCACACAAGATTGTCTGTTAAACACATTTTTTATAGAATTGGTTATGTTGTCACCATGTTTTGGCTTATTCCACTGTCTACTTGCAAATGGCGGGTATATGAACTACCGTATTGATTGGTTAGTATGTGACCCCCTCCCTCCATGTACACCCCACCCCGTACAGACCACTGGTCCCAGATGGGGGGACTGAGAATTATAGAAATAGTTATGACGTCACCATGTTTTGGTTCATTCCACTGTCTACATGCAAATGATGCGTTTCTGAAATACCGTTGATAAGTTAACATGTTACACCCCCTGCCGTACACAACACTACACACACACCGCACACACCCCTTCTCCCTCATAGATTGTGGGACTGGGGGTTCGAATCATGACCTTTCGTACACACTTGAGTCGCCCAAACACTGCATCACAGGAGCCAATCAGGACAAGTATGTGCGGGACATATTTTACGTATGTTTATCCTGTGACCAGCTGGTTGCGTGGCTCGCGTAGGGAGATCTACCTGCAGATGATCCTTCTAGGCATGTGTAGGAGCCGCCCACATTACAGACGACATAGCGGGGGTTACATTACGTTAGACATGGATTGCTCCAGGTACTGAGGCTGGGGGGATCATGTAATCAGTCAATTAACGATCAGGATGCAGATACACTAACAACCAAAATATATAACCCTTGTGAATGAAGTGTCATTGATAATGTGTTGTAAGGTCTCGATCCCGGCTTATGACAAATGTCCCCGAGCGTGTCATGTTTAACTTCATGGTTAAAATCCTTTCAATATTCATAACACATGTCTGCTAAAAGCAGATTCCATTGTACGATTCCGACTATATCATGGGCATGTGTTAATGAATATCTATCAAATAGTGATAATGCCAAATGTTCACGAAAAGGTGAGCGTATCCTCGGCCCTCACAAACACATGCACAGACAAGGCAATTGATTACCTGAAAAAAAACACGGGAACATATAGTACAAGTTAAAATATGGAATTGCATCGAACATACTTTTTTGGCATGTCATTAAGAAATGTTTCAAGGGTAATGTAATACACGAAAGTGTTTTCGTTAAATACGTGTTTACCCATTTACGATCTCCATGTTTTAAAGGTGGGGTAGCGAATGGGTAGCCTAGCGGTTAAAGTGTTCGCACGTAATGACGAAATCCGGGGTTCAATTCCCCACATGGGTAAAATGAATGAAACCTATGTTTGTTGTCCCCCGTCATATCGCTGGACTATTGCTAAAATTGGCGTAAAACTCACCTCACTCACTCACATCTAACGGCGACGGCCCGGGATTGTCCCCATTGAAGACTGTAGCTACTGCAGGGATTCACAGACATAAAAGAGTCTTTCAAGTTCACCTGAACTTCGCGAGTAAATATTTTGCAGCCCACTGACTACCAACTACCTCCCACTGCCGTCTCTCGAATATATTTTTGATAATGTGCACAAATAAATGATTATATATAGTTTTGATCCCAAATATGTACAGCTCGCATTATTTTCAACAGTAGTTACGAACTATTAGAACTATTTGTAATCGTTGCCGAAGTAGCGATTTAGATCTTCATTGTCCGGCTAGTTCACCACCCGTACACTGCTGGTCACTGCCGGTAACTGCCGGCCACTGACGGTAACTGCCGGCCACTGCCGGTCACTGCTGGTCACTGCCGGTCACTGCCGGACTGACCATCGTTGAGACCGGGCATCAAACTGTACCTTGTGTGGGAGTCGGTAGATAAACCCACTGTGCTACCAAGACCCCACTGCAATAGCACGTCACACTGACTCCCAGTGTTTGCTGGTTGACCATACAAGGAGATCTACCCACGGCTTATCGCACAGTCTACCCAGGCCCTATAAGGTGACAATACAAGATCCACCCACAACGTATTCCACAGTCTACCCAGACCCTATAAGGTGACAATACAAGATCCACCCACGACTTATCCCACTGTCTACCCAGACCCTATAAGGTGACAATACAAGATCTACCCACAACGTATTCCACAGTCTACCCAGACCCTATAAGGTGACAATACAAGATCCACCCACAACGTATTCCACAGTCTACCCAGACCCTATAAGGTGACAATACAAGATCCACCCACGACTTATCCCACTGTCTACCCAGACCCTATAAGGTGACAATACAAGATCCACCCACAACGTATTCCACAGTCTACCCAGGCCCTATAAGGTGACAATACAAGATCCACCCACGGCTTATCCCACTGTCTACCCAGACCTTATAAGGTGACAATACGAGATCTACCCACGGCTTATCCCACAGTCTACCCAGACCCTATAAGGTGACAATACGAGATCCACCCACGACTTATCCCACTGTCTACCCAGACCTTAGAAGGTGACACTACAAGATCTACCCATGGCACGTCACACAGACCTTTCTGGCTGACAAAACCATCCCTAACACCTTGTATGACGACTGCTCCATTGGCAGTCTTCTAATGACAATGGTTAACTGAATCTAGAGGTCACAAAGGCCTCCTTCAGAGAAGCGATCATTAAAACTAAAATATTATTTTCCTATTTATTAAGATTTTTTTAAAGAATTTTATAAAGCATTGTTTAGAAAAAGGTTAGTTATGTGAGCTACATGCTGTGAAGTATTGTGGGGAGTATTGTGTTTGATCTCGCTGCTATTCATCCCCCGTGTTCCCTGGGTGCTGGTGGCTGACGATGTTGAATGACTCACAAGATGAGCGGTGCTTGTCTGATTTGTACTACAGTCGTCCTGCCCTCACTTGCTGGCTTCCGCTGTCCACTCGGAACACTTCCGATATGTAAAACTTACCTGTTGAAAACAAAGAGACGTGCTAGGTCAGCGACATGTCGGCTTGCTTTGATGCCCAGGTAAGCTTGTTACGGCATAAGATCGCATTGTCAGGCGTTAAGCAATTCCTTCAGTGGGGATTAAATAAAGACGGCAATATAAGAAGGGTCACTTCAATGTATATTATATAGAATTTTAACATAAGGTGTTCAACTTATGGTTTTTTAGAGTTTTACAACTGGGTATTACGTGTGTCAGATACTGTATAAGCATGTATGGCGGTTACATTTATAAACCACTAGTACATTTGTCAGCATATTGTTTTCAGATCGCTTCATTCAAAGACTCCAAACACAGATAAAACAACCACCAAAATGAATATATATTCCAAATATTTGAAAGTTTCAGTTATATAGTTACGTCATACGTTGGGTCTTCTGTATGAAGTTTGCCTTATGATACAATAGAGGTTCATTCAAAACCACACTTGCCATGAACCTAGCTTTGTACCGTACTGCCTTGTCATCAACCTAGCTTTATACCATACTGTTTTTCCATCAACCTAGCTTGGTATCGTACTGTTTTTACACGAACCTAGCTTTATACCATACTGCCTTGCCATCAACCTAGCTTTATACCATACTGCCTTGCCATCAACCTAGCTTTATACCATACTGCCTTGCCATCAACCTAGCTTTATACCATACTGCCTTGCGATCAACCTAGCTTTATACCATATTGCCTTGCCATCAACCTAGCGTTGTACCGTACTGCCTTGCCATCAACCTAGCTTTATACCATACTGCCTTGCCATCAACCTAGCGTTGTACCGTACTGCCTTGCCATCAACCTAGCGTTGTACCGTACTGCCTTCCCATGAACCTAGCGTTGTATCGTACTGTTTTCCATCAACCTAGCGTTGTATCGTACTGCCTTCCCATCAACCCAGCGTTGTATCGTACTGTTTTTCCATCAACCTAGCGTTGTATCGTACTGCCTTCCCATGAACCTAGCTTTGTACCGTACTGCTTTCAATAAATCTAGCTTTGTACCGTACTGCCTTGGATAGTTGGATTGCTGACAGCTTTCTGCCGCTTGACACCTGAAAATGCCTAGGGCTTCGGTCCTGCCCCACACTGCATGTGGTATCTCCTAAGGCAAGTGCCTTTGTTCGACATGTGCCTCTGTTCACTCAGCAGTGAAAGGGTACCCGGTAGCGCCTCACATGTAGCTTGGGTTGTATACTTCCCAGGGAGCTGAGAATGAGTACAATCAACTGTATACTGGTCCATTGACCGGGGTTATAATGTTAGAGCTTTGAGCATGCATCTTGTGTAAGGAGTTTAGCGCAATATACGTCCACATATTATTGGTATTAAAATATATACATTACGGCGTGATGAGGAAGACTGGACCCCCGCTCCTTGATCCTGTGGAGGGAACCGAGTCCGGGCCATGGGCCTGAAGAGCGAGTACTGCAGCTGCTAGGATTCCCCCTTCCCCTTTTCAAATGAATGGTATTTTACAACGCAGCATCAATGTCCCCGTCCTCTTGGAGTCAGTGATATACTAATGTCCATAAATAATGGAACACATGCAAATCGAGGATTTGGCATCCTATATGTTCTCTACAAGACTGACAGCCCACTGGCAACCCCGGTACTAACATGCCATAACCTGTCTTCCACAATATGTGACGTGTACCTTTCATCATCACCACCACCACCACCACCACCATCATCATCATCATCATCATCATCATCGTCATCATCATCATCATCATCATGTGACGATGGAAGTCGTGTTTCTCAGCCCGTCAACAGAAGCAACTCTACTACCGGTCTCTCCGTTGGACAATCTGTTTCCTATCTAGATTCAGAGACACTGTGGAAGGACACTTAAAGAAATGACTCATTTTTTTGTATGTAGAACCATAACTATACTCAACTACGTTGTTCATAATCATAGTATACTGAACCGCAAAACCCTGGATAGATATATGAGAAACCTTATTTGTCCAAACACTGTAAACATACTTTGAGACAAGTGAAGTCAGTATCTCGTGTGTCCGCCATGTGCATTGATGACTGCCGTGCAACTTCGATGCATGGAATGGATGTGGCGGTTGATGAAGGCCGTAGGCATTTGAGCCCACACTCTGAGGAACGCCTGACGCAGTTCAGCTGCAGTTGTCGGCCTTGGTCGGACGTGGTTCAGCCGTCTTTGAATCTCGTCCAACAGGTGCTCAATGGGATTTAAATCGGGACTGAGGGCAGGCCACTGCATGGTTCTAATGCCATTCTGCCGGAGGAAGACTCTTGCTGCTCTCGTAGTGTGGGCTCGGGCGTTATAATGCTGAAGCTCGTTGTTGCGGCGACGTGCCAAAATGAGGTATGGCGTGCGGTCTCAAGACTTGCTCAATGTACTGAGCTGCTGTAACACCATCGCCTCTCCCTGGACCGATGTTCTGGAAAACCACAGGGCCGACCCTCTGTGCAAGACTAATTCCATCCCACACCACTCAACAACAAAAGCATCCGAATAACGTTCCCCACGGCGTCGCCAGACTCTCTCTCCTTGCCATTTGCTGTTGAGATACAGTAACGGCTCTCGTCTGAGAAGAGGACTCTTCTCCACTGCTGGTGGCCAATGCTGGTGCTGTGTTAACCACTGAAGATGGTCCCGGCGATGAGGTTGTGCCAGAATGGGTCCTCGGTGTGGACTGTGACACTGGAGGTGTCTGCTCGTCAATCATCGACGCACGGTGTCCGCACTAATGTGTTGCGGATGGCCTGTCGAGCAGTTTCCGCAGCAGCAACAAAGCGATCTTGAAGATGCTGTCGCACAATCTGACGATCCTGACGTCAGTCGGTCATCTGTACTGTTGGTGGTCTGATACCGTTGCTGGAGCCTGTATATGGTCCTCACGTGGACTTGAAATGCATTGGTTACTTGCCGGGCGGTTTGTCCAGCTTGTAATCGTCCCAGGGCTTGATTTCGCTGATTTCTTGTTAATCTTGGCATGTGGTAGCAATTCAATAACGAATGAATGTTATCCGATCTGGGTGGATTTTTATAGGGCAAGAATTGGGGGAACGCATGTACATTTCAATTTGCATTCAATTTCACGTGCATCGGGTTACCATGGTCGTTGCCGTGATGCGTTTGGGCGATCGGTTTTATTGTCATCTGCTTTGCTGTTGTTTTTCATCAAATTTCCTTTTTCCGGACAAGGTAATGTTAAATTTTATAAATTATTGACAAAAATTACCCAGATATTTAAATGACAACTTTTCATGAAAGGTTACTTGGGGTGACGTTTTGCGGTTAAGTATAGCTTGGGGAGTATATTCCAATCTATGATTCCTCTACATGATATACTCTCGCGCGACTCTTGAGTTAATACATCAAGTTGAAAAGCACGTCTTGCAATAAACGAGTTTACATATTATTACAAACGGTACTATTTCTGAAACAAAAACCCATTGAACAAAGAATTAGCGCTAAGTTTGACCAAAAGTATGTTCCTATTTAACTGTTGGCATAATTACGTCCTACAATCAAACGGCCATATTTCAGGAAATTAAACTATTCATGAAACGCGCATTCAAACTTTGAATTTAAAAAGTAGTGTTCCCGATCCACCTTTCCCCACCTCCCCCAGCAGGCCTGGTAGTGTAGGCTAAAGTCTCAGCAAATCATTGTCTTACCATAAATATATTGTTGTCATGGGCGGATACAGCTTTTTTTAAAAGGAGGGGGGGGGGGGGGTGCACAATTAAGATCTATTTATTGTCTTTGGTGGTAATTTATACAGAAATAATAAAGATTTTTTTCGAAATAATAAGGGGGGGGGGGGGGGGGGGGGGTGCGCCCATTGTTGTCCTGACCATAAATATATGATTGTCTAAAGATAAGTCTATGGTTATCTGAACATGTGTGATCTTACTGACAGTGGATTGATATATTGAACTCTATTTCCAGGCTAACCGCAAACCTCAACTCCAACTCGAACATTCCTGTATCAGTATTTTTATTAATCTCATGTTTTGGAAAATACGAAATATCATGTGTTTATAATATACTTTGCTGAAAGGAATTTTTCGTAGCATTTTTGTTTTTTAAATACACATTTTGATAAGAAACATGATAATCCTTTGAACGTGAGTTGTTTTGGCTCTGTGTGTGTTTGTACAGCGAACAGTGGGGGCGGGGCGAGAGACCGAGCTCAAGACACAGTCTGACGTATAGACACTGAAAGGAAGAAGGGGACAGACGAGCACCTTGACTCAGCACATTTGCCAGTTTCACACTATGTAGTCAGTTAAGCTCAACACGAGACAGTCGTTCTTCTAGAACATACGTTAGCACAATAGGAAGAATGTCTGTACTTATGAACGTCGTCAAGTGGAAATATGCACACGTGGCAATATCTGTCACATGCCTTTAGTCCTATCTCACACCAAAACGGGTAGACGGGTAATCCACGGAATGACACATGTGGTAGACGGGTGGCAGACGGGTAGTGCACGGAATGACACAGGTGGTAGACGGGTGGCAGACGGGTAGTGCACGGAATGACACAGGTGGTAGACGGGTGGCAGATGGGTAGTGCACGGAATGACACAGGTGGTAGACGGGAGTACACAAATGGTAGACGGGTGGCAGACGGGTAGTGCACGGAATGACACAGGTGGTAGAACAGAATGACACAGATAGTAGACGGTTGGCAGACGGGTAGTGCACGGAATGACACAGGTGGCAGACGGGTAGTGCACGGAATGACACAGGTGGCAGACGGGTAGTGCACGGAATGACACAGGTGGTAGACGGGAGTACACAAATGGTAGACGGTTGGCAGACGGGTAGTGCACGGAATGACACAGGTGGTAGACGGGAGTACACAAATGGTAGACGGGTGGCAGACGGGTAGTGCACGGAATGACACAGGTGGTAGAACAGAATGACACAGATAGTAGACGGTTGGCAGACGGGTAGTGCACGGAATGACACAGGTGGCAGACGGGTAGTGCACGGAATGACACAGGTGGCAGACGGGTAGTGCACGGAATGACACAGGTGGTAGACGGGAGTACACAAATGGTAGACGGTTGGCAGACGGGTAGTGCACGGAATGACACAGGTGGTAGACGGGAGTACACAAATGGTAGACGGGTGGCAGACGGGTAGTGCACGGAATGACACAGGTGGTAGACGGGAGTACACAAATGGTAGACGGGTGGCAGACGGGTAGTGCACGGAATGACACAGGCGGTAGACGGGAGTACACAAATGGTAGACGGGTGGCAGACGGGTAGTGCATGGAATGACAATTTTCTAATATTTAAACATAAGAAAGTATTTAACACAATCTGATTTTCGTCATCACAAACATAAGGTACAAATACACACGCTGGGTCCCGAGCTGCTGAGTAAGAAGGAAGACGAGTTGTCAGTAATCTCAACATGTCGGATCTTTTTCAAACCAATCATTCAATTTTTCCGCAGCTATAAAATTTGATATTCCCAGTGGGCCGATAAGGGCTCTTATCCTACTTCCCTCTTTGCCTCAGCTGTTACCACAATGATGTATTTCCTATTTTGACTTGTACCATTGTTACCGTGTTGCTTCATTTGAGAAAAATCATTTGCCTTTGCGTGTGTTTGTGACGGGTGGCACTGGTGGGGCAGGATACGCTCACCTTTGTGAACACCTGGTATCCTCCCTATTAAACAGCTAGTCATAAATACATGCTTGTGATATTGTCGGAATCGTACAATGGACTCTGCTTTAGCAAATATTTCTTTGATGACGGAAAGGGTTTTGATTTTATTTACACAGACGTCTTATGTAAGGTAGTTATGGACGAATAATAAGATTGTCAGTTTTTCACATACATAAGAAGATCAAAGATCGGCACATCAGGCTTAACCGCCCGCTGGGAGGAGGAAACACTGACGCTTTTGTCGATTAAAAAATAGTTTTCCGTAACTCGGCCTGTCCACTTCCCAACATTGACCCAGAAGCCTGAAATACATTTGTCATGTCACTCAGTCTGTACTTCCATCCTGCAGCACAATTGCTTCTGTTGTTTTCATATAGCACAGGATTCTACTAGATTTGTAATTTGTGAGTGATAAGTAAATTTTTAAATTTTGTAATTTACATTTTAACTCTGTCACGTATCTTATGTACCTCATTACTTCAAGAGTGCGTTGTCAGGATGTCGATACATATTTGTTATAAAAAATCTAATTGTTAATATGAGATCATAACTACAGGGAACAGCGTGTCTGTCATAGTTTTGCTGTGGCTGCTATATGTTTATGTCAATAACGTCTATGTATCTTCTCCGATTGTTTGCATTTCTATATTGAATCATTACGATTCTCTGAATATTATATTGAAGTGGAGAAGTCACGAGTTAAATGACAATTTACAGAACCGGTATCCAAATATTTTAATTACACGCACAACAACGTGGAGCATAAACAGAATTAAAAATCTTGCAACAAGAAAAAGTAAAAAGCAAAATAAATACGTACTGAAAGACAAACATATCGTTTACATATCAAGCGCTACTTAAACACAGTCATTCTTTATTTTATCATTGAATTTCTCAGATGTGGTTACGTTAAAAATCTGCACGCCAGCAGTGAGGAGTTCGTGACACCGCCTGGAAAACCGCCGGGAGTAAATATACTGCAAGGCTTTTTACATGTACAACACACCTGGGGTGTTTAATTTTGAAAAGGTCGCAAAATATTTCAAAACATTTTTCAAATATTATCACAATGTTACTATAGAGAAAAGAAATTATGGTGGTGTGTTAGGCTGAATTAAAAAGGTTTTTGTGTGGATGCTTATCGTGATTGTGAGCGATTCTAGATGTCACGGTATCACATGAAGCTGATAGGTTAATTGATTTGGAACCTAGTTTGGGGGGAGTAGATCGTCACCGCGGTCACGTGTAACTACGCAAATACGTATCTGAAAGTCACATCAACAAGGAAAGGCGGGGATACTGAAAATATGGTAAATTATTGATAGTTCATTATATCTAGACCAGAAAAAAAGCTTCGAGACCCGTCTATTCCTGTCAGGCTCCGAAAAGGCTGAGGTGGATATATGAGGGAGATATGATGGGTGTAGCCGCGTACTAATAAAGCACTGAGAAGAACCCACTCGTCCGATGGTGGAAACACGAATACGTACATACACCCGAAACACAAGTGTTAAAACTTGGGATGTCACCCTGGGCAACTGACTTAGTTCAAATGTGGCTCTGATCACCCAGATAGAAATGGGTACCTGATATGTGAGATGGATGTAAAACACCTTCTACCGCCCCTAGGCAGCTTGGGTTGTATACTCCCAAGTGCCCACGGATCCACTAGTCGCGGAACAACTATAACCCGATGAGCAGATACTAGTACCTGGTTCCCTGCTGTATATCAATGTACGATCTGGACTCAAACCGTGGCACCTCATGTAAATTAAATGTTGAGTTTTTTAAATTCATAAAATTTATAATAGGATAAAAATAATTATGTACGGAGGGGGCCCCACAAACTGTTGGGGGTTACGTCCGTGAGACAAGGATACGCGTATGGACGGACCTGAGGTCATTTCATTTATTATTAGGAATATAAACAATCTTGAAAGAAAACCGAACAGTCAGTCACTATTTGAATTATGGTCCGACAAGAGAGTGGAGTAAGCGTGCGTTGGGTCATTTCGGCCTCGCGAGTATCTATGTTAAACCTTAGGGAATACAGTGCAATACACAAGTCGTTATTTTACAGTGTTATTATATAGATCGTTGCTACACTTGACATAGAGAGGCTGGTCGTCCACAGGTGTTGGCCATTAGCTACTGTATGTCCCTGGTCCTGGCTGTGAAAGCAAGATAAGATAATATAAGATAAAATAAGACTTAATTATCCCAGATAAAATTCAAATTGCACAGTTGATGACCGCTAAAATATGAAAAAATCTAAATATATGACATTTAAATATGTACATAAGAAAATAAGACAATTACTAATATAACCACAGTCAAAATAGGTAGAGGATTTAACATTATCACAATGACAAGGAATGGTTTTAAAAAGTATATATAAATACTATGTCTAAATCACAGCAACAGTAAACTTATATAGAAGGAGAAGAAAAAACATGTTACGACAGCTTGATTCAGTTCATGGGAAAACATATTGTTTCTGATCATTTAGAAATTTCAAAAGTCGTTTCCTAGAGAACATTTCTCTAATACGTTTCAGTTCATTTGAACTTGACCCCAACATTGTAAGGTAAAAAGATATCTCCTTATCAATTTCCAATGTTTGAGGCAAAAACACGAGTTCCGAATAATTGACCCCCCAAAAGGCAAGTATTTGACCGCGATGTTATAAAGACAGAGCCCCTCCAGCATGTGCCGGTGTATTGACACCTGCTGTTTAATCTGTGAGAACATACACTGAAAGGCGCTATTAGCAAGGGTTAGATTGCTAACACAAACTGCACGTGTCACAAGGAGGCAATATCATGGGTAAAAAATCAACGTGTTTAAAAACGATTCAGAAATAAACAAACACACCTTTCCTCTACGTACATAGAAGCTGACTTTGACTTTGAATTGTCGGCGGGCATTACAATATTTATACGGCACGGGGGTCGCTTATCCTTACTGCATGCGGTGTCAAGTTTTAACATTCTTTCGTTAATTATTTTTCAGTTTGTTGCATCCGTGGCTAATGTTTTCCTGCCAGATTGCACATTAAGTATTTTTAGATGACAGGTTGTTTTATATAGGTTTATAGTTTCTGTCCCATCCCATCGAACGTACACACGCACAGACGCGGACCCCTGAAAGCAGGCACCCGTATCATTGTGTTAATGTGTACGCTGCAATGATGATTTAGCATTTGTTATTTTTTTATCTGGAATAAAACAAAGATGAGACTATCTCACTTGATGTAAATGATTAAGTGACTGTCACTGTGAGGGTGAGGGTGGGGGTAAGGGTGAGGCTGGGGATAAGGGTAAGGGTGAGGCTGGGGATAAGAGTAAGGGTGAGGGTGAGGGTGGGGGTATGGTGAGGGTGAGGGTGGGGGTGCGGGAATATTACTAGCTGGGAGCAGTTTCACACCCGAAATTCATAGAAGAAACAAACGCTTATGTCAGCATGGTTGTATACTGCCCAGCCTAGTCTCATCTCCCTAAACAATCCTTACTCCTTCTTTAACCATAAACAACTTTGTACAAGTAAACATCTAAACCCACATGCTTATATTTGTGTTTCGTGATGTTGTACAAGGTCATGGCCGTCGTGGTATTTCCCGCTGATCAAGACTGGACAGGTAGGAAACGGCTTGACCTGGGCGCAAGGTGACCATTTCACAACAGCAAACAGCATGGGTCAGAATCGTCCAGTCAGACCTTTCCTATATTCTACCTGATGGAGGTTATCTGAGGGCAACACCCGCATACCACCCTGTTAGTGGAACACCTTTTGCTTGATGGTACTACCCACTCGGCGGGGGACACCTTGTACCCACGTGGGAAACGAACACACGTGTCTTCGGCGTAACCACTAGGATACCCCCCCCCCCCCCCCCCCCCCCGAAATACAAAGAGGTATTGGGTAATGGCAATGATTGGACAAGGAGGGAAGGAGTAGGTTTAACATCATCATCATCATCATCATCATGGTGTAGAGTGAGAAAGCAGACAACCAAGGAAGATGACAGGGGTCCTGCCTCCACGATTGGTCAAACAGTCGTTTGGTCCGAGTCAGACTCCCCGTGACTCATGTCGACCCCTCTTGCAGCGCCTGATTTGTGGAAGAGGTCGCCGAGCATGCAGATTAGCTTATGTAGACAATTCCCTGTTGTCTGGTCAATAACTTGAAGTCCTGTGGCCTGGCGCAGGTGAGCACGTGAGCAGTTATTTCATTGGCTGTTTGGGCTCGATTTCTTAAAGCCTAGTTGCACACTCCGGCGCAGTGGTGACTTAGCATAACACAGCTGCCACAGGCTAATTTGCATATCACGTGACCGAACTTTTCTCTTGTTTGTAAACAAACGCGCTTTTTCAGAAATCAGAATAGAACGGACATATGCAAGTATTTAGGGACGCTTTACATATTGTTTTGCATAATTATATAAATATGCTGCTACAACTGCGACAGTGAGTTGCATGACAATATATATTTATACATCAAAGTGACCGTTTCGCTAGCTCTCCGCAGGGCTTCGATGACAGCACGTGGAGCCGTACAACCAATGTAAACACAGGATAACTACGCAAATGGAAAAAGTTTGTCACGATTTAGGATATTTCTCAATGAAAGTTAATTCTATGACATATGTTTATCGAGATATGTAGACTTGTCAAAAATGAAACAGATGAAAAACATATGCAATATCTTGAATGGACTGTGTAAGATGTGACGAATCGTCACATGGCGCTGGCCTGTGGCAGAGGTACTATGCTGGTCGCATGGAACTCTTGGTAAGGAGAGTCGGCTAGTTTCTGCTTAGTTGATCCTGGAATGTGTGTTGTTGACTTAGAGCGCCCAGTGCGGGGCCAATCGTAAGCATGTTGTGTCTGCAGAAACCGTTTCAAAGTCTGCCAATCACAGACTGAGACGCAATGAATATAGTTTCTACCAAGTTTGAAGCCAACATCCACAAGGCGTCCATCACGTTGTAGACGGCGCATTCCCGAACTGATCACACATACTTCATTAAAGCAACAGAGCTTTCGTGTTACTGTGGATAATGAAAATCCACAATAGTAATTGCTAAGAGCGATTTGACGACCTTTCACTGAAGTGTCAAGGTCATGAATGACCCGCTACTCACGTGCTCGGAAGAACTGCCTGGCCCACGTGCCATGTCTCGGGTGTGTTGGGCGTCCGAAACCATCCCATCTCTGGCAGTCATTTTACAAAGCTTATTTATTTTTGACGACCGAGCATGACGTAAATGTAGAGTATATAATTGAATATTTGAAACATTTGTAGGGGTGGGGGTTGGGCGTGTGGGGGTGGATGTTGTAACATTTCCATTGTCACCAGAACCACTACTCGCCACGTCGTGTCGCTGTGCAGACTGTGTCACATGTGATGCACCAATACCTCCTGGAGTGAGTCTAACTGTGGTTCCGTTATTCTTTCAATAGATGCTCAAGAATTAATATTGCTTTCTGTTTCAGGCAACTGTTTTTGTTAAAGGTTATATTATATTAAGTTAATTAACATGGCAATGGAGGAATGCTGTATGAACAAGCAGATCGGCTAATCAAGCTGTCCGCCATTCATCCATATTACTGTATTACTATACTACTGATACTACTACTGCTCCTGCTACAACTACTACTACTACAACTACAACTACTACTACTACAACTACTACTACTGCTTCTATTACTACTACTACTACTACTACTACTACTACTACAACTACTACTACTGCTTCTACTGCTTCTACTACTTCTACTACTACTACTACTGCTACTGCTGCTTCTACTACTACTACTACTTCTACTACTACGACTACTACTACTGCTACTACTACTTCTACTACTACTACAACTACTACTACTGCTACTGCTGCTACTATTACTACTACTCCTGCTACTACTTCTACCGCTGCTGCTACTACTACTGCTACTGCTACAACTACTACTACGACTACGACTACTACTACTACTGATACTACTACTACAACTACAACTACAACGACTGATACTGATACTACTACTACTGATACTACTACTACTGCTACTGGTACCAATGCTACTACTGCTACTGCTGCTGCTACTAATGCTGCTACTACTACTATTACTACTGCTACAACTGCTACTGCTGATACTACTGCTACTGCTACTACTACTGCTACTGCTGCTACTGCTACTACTGCTGCTACTGCTACTACTCCTACTGCTACTACTGGTACTGATACTATTACTACTGCTACTACTACTACTTATACTTATGCTGCTACCAATGCTACTACTGCTACTACTACTAGTACTACTACTACTACTACGACTACTACTACTGCTACTGCTTCTGCTACTACTACTACTGCTATTACTGTTACTACTACTACTACTGTTACAACTACAACTGCTACTGATACTGATACTACTACTACTACTACTACTGCTGCTACTGATACTACTACTACTACTGCTACGGCTACTACTACTGCTGCTACTACTACTACTTATACTACTGCTGCTACTCCTACTACTTCTACTACTGCTACTACTACTTCTGCTACTGCTGCTACTACTACTACTGCTACTACTGCTACTACTACTACTTCTACTACTGCAACTGCAACTGCTGCTGCTACTGTTGCTACTACATTACTACTCCTACTGATACCGATACCGACACTTCTACTTCTACTACTGCTACTGCTACTACAATAACAACAACTACTTCTACTACTACTACTACTACTGTTACATTTACTTTTATTATTGCTGCTGCTACCACAACTACCAATGCTGCTACTACCACAACTACCAATGCTGCTACTACCACATCTACCAATGCTGCTACTACCACATCTACCAATGCTGCTACTACCACAACCACCAATGCTGCTACTACCACAACCACCAATGCTGCTACTACCACAACCACCAATGCTGCTGCTACCACAACTACCAATGCTGCTACTACCACATCTACCAATGCTGGTACTACCACAACCACCAATGCTGCTACTACCACAACCACCAATGCTGCTACTACCACATCTACCAATGCTGCTACTACCACATCTACCAATGCTGCTGCTACTACTCCGTATATGGACTGCCTCCATGCTAGAATGACAGGCCCGGGATGGCTTCGTGGAACCCCGGTGTGTTGTTGTGGCTGGTGTACATGTCGTTACTTTGACGCTGGGTGTACAGTGATGGGTCCACGGCGTGGTCACGTGACTCACGTAGTATTTCAACACACACTCTGCATCATGTCTGCTCGTAACTAATAACACTCCTACATTTTTAACTATTCACTCCTTGAAATGGTTTCCGAGTGATTCATGGTTGGATACAAACCTCGAGTATATGGCTGTTGTGTGCCCTGGCATCTCATACGAAAACAAGATAATTACTTCAACAGTAGCTGACAAGGTCATTCTGTCAGGAATCTGCGTCACTCAAAGACCGTAAATTAAAGTCAATGTTTGCGCGTGACGAGCGCTCCTTATCCCCGTCCCGGCCGCCTGGGTAACGCTCCCTGGGAGGGAGGGCCGGTAAATGGGACTTGAACGAGATCAGAGGAGAAGTGTTAAGAGTTCACGAGATGTTACCATATGTCAAAGTTCGCGCTCTGTTCACGTTATGCAAACGAGAGGACAGGCGTGATTTGATGCTGGTGTTTGTTTGATAATCTATTGAAGCGATCCGATCACCTTCAAAGAAAAAAACGCGTGTTAATCACCATTTCTTTTGGGTTAGTGCTGTCGATTACTAGCACTACACTAATCACTCTTCCCTTGGCAAGGGAATTAACTGACTATAAAAGTCCATTAACCACCCTTGTCGAAATCCTAGCTCCACCAGTGATTGCGATTTATGTCCCTTCTGTGTCCCTCCTATTGACCAATCAGATTCCACCTCTCACGTCACTTGCTTCAAACAAATTGGCGGTGCCCAGTCAAGACGATCTGATCAATAATTAACATCTATATTGTAACAAAACGGGTCTTACTTCACAAAAAGCATCAAATCACGTGAGCACCTTGATTTAAAACATGAAAAGATTTGGAAAATATCTGTTGACGCCGAGTTGGTGGTACACTTGCTTTGCATATCCTGCAATCGAACGAAATCTGCACGGCAGTTTACGAACCGGATGTCGATTTCGTTACGCGATTTTGATTGGACTATACATAGACTCGTTAGTCCAGCCAAAATATAACTCCATATTTCCAGCCTAGTTCGACAAAGGTGGAAACTGGACGTTTATAGTCAGTTAATTCCCTTGCCTCGGGAAGATGACACTAGTAGGAGTTATAATGGGATCATGCAAGTAAACAAACAACGCAATGTTTATTTCATAAACGTTGGCATGAAACGCCTGTAGTGAATGAGTGAATGACATGGGTTTAATGCCATTTCCATTGAAATAGTATTTCAGTTGTATAACAGCGCGTAAGCTTTAAGTTGTTTTGAGTGAGGACCATAGGACTGGCAATAGTTTGTCATACAGATCCTGAAACAAATATATCCAATAGAGCCCATGCAAGTCTATAATGTGTGGCAAGTCTAGATACTGCAGTATCTGAAAATGAAGACAGTCTCTATGTTCCCTTTTTATATCCTTTAACCATAATTTGATAACTGTTTCTTTTGAGGGAAATATGCTTATTTCTGAAACCAGATGTTAGTCTAGATTGGCACCTGCCAATGTAGGAATGATATATTAACTTATTTCTAAACACCCTAAGCATTCTGTTAAAATATATGGTCATCTGAATGGCGTATTCATGCCAGTATATTCCAGTATTAAATGAACGTGTTTAGTGAACATCAATTATTCATCAAGTGTCTGGTGTTATTACTATTTCATTATTTGTATAAACAGTGATATTGTTATTGCACCCGAAAACAATCACTAACTTTCCAACAGTTCATAAGGATATTTTATATTTAAAAAACAGCCATTAATCTGTTTTGTGAGGATATGAATGAAGTCTGACTGACGTCAGTAGCAACGGGAAGCTGTATGTAGATCAGCGGAACAGACACCGAGCTGCATTCCTTCCGCCAGCCGTCCGTGATGTCGCAGCAGTGCCGGAGATGCCGGTGTTGTCGACAGTGCACTCAGTCAATGGGATAGGTGCTGACAGTGTCTTGTAGTGCAGCCTGCAGATTACTGCGTCAGCCTCACCACAGCGCGTGTGATACCTGACCTGCACTCCATCAATGAAGGTCCGCGGGGTGTTTGTTTCTTTTGTTTGTTTGTTGTTTAACGTCGTTCTCAGTAATATTCCACCTATATGACGGCGGTCTGTATACATAATCCAGTATGAACCAGGCAATCCATCCAATGATTGACATCATGAACATCGATCTACGCCCTTTGGACAGGGTGACACGCATCAACCTGACCACCCGATCCCGTCAGTCGCCTCTTGCGACAAGCATAGTCGCTTTTTACGGTAAGCATGGATTGCTGAAGACCGATTCTAACCCGAATCTTCAAGGGTCCGCAGGATGTGCACTTCTCGGCATTGCCGACCGTATCGACATCGACGGCAGGGGGGGCATTGTCAGTGTGGTTGACGTGGACGGCGAGGGAATGGCAGCGTGGTTGACGTTGACGGCAGGGGAATGGCAGCGTAGTTGAAGTGGACGACAGGGTATTGGCAGCGTGGTTGACGTGGACGCCAGGGTAATGTCAGCGTGGAAGACGTGGACGGCAGGGTGAATGGCAGATTGGTAGACGTCGACACATTGAAACGTTACAAGGAAGGTGACATTCAAACGGCACTGTCATCAATATGTAGGCATACCGAACATTGGTGTCAAGACTGGAACATATTAAATCAAAAGGAAGTGTACTGAAGATGGGGGACATGACACATTATCACAGCACATCATGGCACAGCAACACACATCACAACACATCATGGCACAGCAACACACATCACAGCACGTCATGGCACAACAACACACATCACAGCACATCATGACACAGCAACACACATCACAGCACATCATGGCACAGCAACACACATCACAGCACATCATGGCACAACAACACACATCACAGCACATCATGGCACAACAACACACATCACAGCCCATCATGACACAGCAAAACACATCACAGCACATCATGGCACAGCAACACACATTAAAGCACATCATGGCACAGCAAAACACATCACAACATGTCATGACACAGCAACACACATCACAGCACATCATGGCACAACAACACACATCACAGCACGTCATGGCACAACAACACACATCACAGCACATCATGACACAGCAACACACATCACAGCACATCATGGCACAGCAACACACATCACAGCACATCATGGCACAACAACACACATCACAGCACATCATGGCACAACAACACACATCACAGCACATCATGACACAGCAACACACATCACAGCACATCATGGCACAGCAAAACACATCACAACATGTCATGGCACAGCAACACACATCACAGCACATCATGGCACAACAATACACATCACAGCGCGTCATGGCACAACAACACACGTCAGCTGACGAGGAACGGCCTGTCTACAAAGTGCTTTGTACACGATACACTGCGGGTGCTCACGATACACTGCGGGTGTTCACGATACACTGCGGGTGTTCACGATACACTGTGGGTGTTCAAAATTTGGAACTGTCAACTTATCATTGACGCTGTATACTTGTCCTGGAACATGCATTTCATAGCCAGATGTTTCCAGACATTTGACTTCATTCAACCTGAGTGTTATCCACGCATGACTTTGGACAGTTCCTGAAATAACAGTATTAAATTATTATTATTAAATACGTTTTAAATGACAAAAACATATTTTACGTAGAATACCAGAGATTCAAAATATAGAAGATGCATTATTGATTCTAAAGTATTTATATCATAAATCAGTTTATTGTTTTTCCCTGACGCATATGAGAATACATATATACTATCGATTCCTAGTTTATTATGTTTATTGACATGCTTATATTCATAATGGAATCAATACATTAAACTAATTAGCTTTATCGGTGACGTCACTTGGAGGCTGCTAACCAGATTACCGCACCCCAGGGGTTAACTTGGTCAGCGGAAGTTAACATGGGCTGACACTGGTCAGTCAAGGTCAGCTTGGATTGGACTGGTCAATGCGGCTTTCACCAGAGTCGTCTATGTTTTTGAAAACGAACGCAAGCACAGTGGAGCATGGAGTTCTTCAATAACTTTTATCAATGTTGTTAAAACGTCTTTAATGGGCTTCTTGTAGATTCGGACAATATCCATGGTTAAACTCCCGGAAAGCTATTTTGTCTCTGGACAAAGAAAAACAATTTTGCTAGACATCATGGATATCGTGTTGTGAAAAAGAAAGAAAATTCAATCTCCTTTCAGATAATTTATTTTCATTTTTGAAGCACTGACCGAAAATATAACCTGTCTCAGACCAAAATTAGAAAACAATTGTAATTGTATGTAAGTATCTTTTGTGTAATTGATGTGGGTTTTTTTTCAGACAAGAGTGACAACACTATGTGTTCCGAGAGCAGGAGAACATGGGATCTTTCCTCCTGTCTGGGCGCCATACGTCGCCGTGCAGAGAACAGCAAGCTGTTCTGGTTCGGGTCGGAGTATGTGTCCAAGTGCGGAGATAAGTCCGAGTTCAGCGCCGACTGCTACAACCCCAAACCCTACTCCGAGGACAGCGTCGTCTCCAGGATCTTCCAGCGCGGCGACTACGACAAGAAGAACCTGGACAGGTTCATGGAGATCACATTCATCGCTCAGCCAGGTAGGGTCGTCTTATATAGGAATATATTCATCGCCTAACCAGGTGGAGTCTTCACGAGAGCCGACGATTCAGCACGGGCGTGGTTCAGACAACAGAAACATGGTATAAAGGGAAGATTTCTCACACATTAAAATATCTGTCACAATATTAGATCGACTGTTATGCATAAAAGTTATGTGAATATTGTGTCGAGACCTTGGGTCTAAGACTCTCTCCTAGTCTCGAAGTTCAGTAACATTGTTTGTGTGGGAGATGATATCATAGTGTTTCCAGAATGTATGGATGCGATCAACGTTTCATTGATCTAACAATGGTTCCGCGAAAACATTGACTTCATCCCACGGCTCTTGTTCACAATAGAAATCAAAAGTTCACTTAAATAAAACGTGCCTTAGTTTATCTGTGGCAGAAACGGTCATGGGCATGTCGACACATCTGTCTGAGACTAAAGCTACACAGAATGTTTGTTTGTTCGTTTGTTTTTCAACGCCGCACTCAGCAATATTCCAGCTATATGAAGGCGGTCTGTTAATAGTCGAATCTGGACCAGTCAATCCAGTGATTGATAGCATGAGCATCGATCCACGCAATTGGGATACGATGACGTGCATGAACCAAGTCAGCAAGCCTGACCACCCGATCCCGTTAGTCGCCTCCTACAACAAGCATAGTCGCCTTTTACGGCAAGCATGGGTTGCTGAAAACCTATTCTAACCCGGATCTTCACTGGTCGCTACATATACAAAAGATAAGAAGCTGCTACTAAAATGCTAACAGGAAATACAAATAAAGAAATGATTGCTCTCTGAGAAATGTTGGTACTGTAGCTCTGCCGGTTTATTGTCTTCTATCAGCAGACTCCAGGACGGTTCCAATAGTGACATGGAATGAAACACGAATCTCGATAATCTGTATATTATCATCGAAAGGGTTTATTTGAAATGTACCAAATAAAACGAAGGAGAGCTTTATGTTGTAGCAAGAATTTGAGCGAGAACAAATGGAGTTCAGATGACTCATTGCGTTGGCATCTGCCTATCTGTCGTACTTCTGGGTCCGTGCAGCCAGACCACGTGATGACTATAGTTAGGCAGTTAGGTACAGATTAAACTGGCGTTATGTTAATCAGCAAGCTTTGGCAATTCTCACACAAGAAAATGCTCAACTTCCTTGGTAACATTTTCCCCTGTGGTTATTTTAATTAATACAACATAAATGGCGCAAACGAATACATTGCAGGGACAATAGCTACAGGATTATTTTGGCACAACGTGTTTAGGAAATGAAGCCATATTACAAAATCAAACCCTTCCAAATTTACTTTTTAATTTCTCACCTCAAGTGTAGTTTTACAACAGAATGCACAAATTTAACATCAAACACCTTGTTATTTGTGCAGGGAAGTACGAGGCCTGCGGCAACGTGTACAGCTCCCAGCACTCCCAGCTGATAGCCGTCGACCCTCTGTCGGACCAAGTCCATACCCCCTACCAGCTGAAAGACATGCCCTACTTCTGGTGGGAGTCGGAGGAGAAGGACATGTTCTCCCTCGTCATCTACGACCCCGGCTACCTCAACATCAAGGGCTTCTACATCAACATCAGAGGCTCCAACGTCACGACGGGAGAGGTGGGTGCTTCACATCTGGTCCTATGCACAGCGCACATATCACAAATTAGGGGAAGTTAACCAAACGGTGAATGGGTACCCGGTAGGATGAGATGGTGGTTGTTAACCTTCTATCGCCTAACAGGTAGCTTGGGTTGTATACTCCCCAGGGAGCTGAGAATGATTCTTGAGTGCACACTGATCCAGTGACCGGGGTAATAACAGCGCTTTGAGCATGTCCCTGAGTTGTGTGGAAATATGCCAAATGTAAATTGCCTAGTAGTTCATTAGGCATATCAAAAACGTAAAATCGTGGGTTCGAATCCCAGTTCGCCTGGGTGATGTTTTTGGGTTATTCAGCACATCACATCCGCTCTCGTGGGTTTCACCAAAGTTGAATACGTCCTGCATCACTTCAGTCTTTCCTCCAACATCAAGCTAATACACCGTGATATAAGTGCAACACTGCAAGAAGTCTCACTCACTCACTCACACGCCGGGATATAACTGCAACACTGCAACAAATCTCACTCACTCACTCACACGCCGGGATATAACTGCAACACTGCAAGAAGTCTCACTCACTCACTCACACGCCGGGATATAACTGCAACACTGCAACAAGTCTCTCTCACTCACTCACACGCCGGGATATAACTGCAAAACTGCAACAAATCTCACTCACTCACTCACACGCCGGGATATAACTGCAACACTGCAACAAATCTAACTCACTCACTCACAGGCCGTGATATAACTGCAACACTGCAACAAATCTAACTCACTCACTCACTCACTCACTCACACGCCGGGATATAACTGCAACACTGCACAAGTCTCACTCACTCACTCACACGCCGGGACATAACTGCAACACTGCAACAAATCTCACTCACTCACTCACACGCGGGGACATAACTGCAACACTGCAACAAATCTCACTCACTCACTCACAGGCCGTGATATAACTGCAACACTGCAACAAATCTAACTCACTCACTCACTCACTCACACGCCGGGATATAACTGCAACACTGCAACAAGTCTCACTCACTGACACAAGGGTCACACGTTGTCCCTACACAGGCTACTGTCATCACACAAGGGTCACTGTTGTCCCTACACAGACTACTGTCATCACACAAGGGTCACTGTTGTCCCTACACAGGCTACTGTCATCACACAAGGGTCACTGTTGTCCCTACACAGGCTACTGTCATCACACAAGGGTCACTGTTGTCCCTACACAGGCTACTGTCATCACACAAGGGTCACTGTTGTCCCTACACAGACTACTGTCATCACACAAGGGCCACTGTTGTCCCTACACAGGCTACTGTCATCACACAAGGGTCACTGTTGTCCCTACACAGACTACTGTCATCATACAAGGGTCACACGTTGTCCCTACACAGACTACTGTCATCACACAAGGGTCACTGTTGTCCCTACACAGACTACTGTCATCACACAAGGGTCACTAGTTGTCCCTAAACAGGCCTCTGTCATCACACAAGGGTCACACCCTGTCCCTACACAGACTACTGTCATCACACAAGGGTAACTGTTGTCCTTGCACAGGCTACTGTCATCATACAAGGGTCACACGTTGTCCCTACACAGGCTACTGTCATCACACAAGGGTCACTGTTGTCCCTACACAGACTACTGTCATCACACAAGGGTCACTAGTTGTCCCTAAACAGGCTACTGTCATCACACAAGGGTCACTGTTGTCCCTACACAGGCCTCTGTCATCATACAAGGGTCACTGTTGTCCCTACACAGGCTACTGTCATCACACAAGGGTCACTGTTGTCCCTACACAGGCTACTGTCATCACACAAGGGTCACTGTTGTCCCTACACAGGCTACTGTCATCACACAAGGGTCACTGTTGTCCCTACACAGGCTACTGTCATCACACAAGGGTCACACCCTGTCCCTACACAGACTACTGTCATCACACAAGGGCCACTGTTGTCCCTACACAGGCTACTGTCATCACACAAGGGTCACTGTTGTCCCTACACAGACTACTGTCATCATACAAGGGTCACACGTTGTCCCTACACAGACTACTGTCATCACACAAGGGTCACTGTTGTCCCTACACAGACTACTGTCATCACACAAGGGTCACTAGTTGTCCCTAAACAGGCCTCTGTCATCACACAAGGGTCACACCCTGTCCCTACACAGACTACTGTCATCACACAAGGGTCACTGTTGTCCTTGCACAGACTACTGTCATCATACAAGGGTCACACGTTGTCCCTACACAGGCTACTGTCATCACACAAGGGTCACTGTTGTCCCTACACAGACTACTGTCATCACACAAGGGTCACTAGTTGTCCCTAAACAGGCTACTGTCATCACACAAGGGTCACTGTTGTCCCTACACAGGCCTCTGTCATCATACAAGGGTCACTGTTGTCCCTACACAGGCTACTGTCATCACACAAGGGTCACTGTTGTCCCTACACAGGCTACTGTCATCACACAAGGGTCACTGTTGTCCCTACACAGGCTACTGTCATCACACAAGGGTCACTGTTGTCCCTACACAGGCTTCTGTCATCATACGAGGGTCACACATTGTGCTACTGGCTACCGTCACAAGGGCCAAGCGTTGTACCTGCACCGTGTGGCTAGTATCGCGTGTGCTAGCTATGTAGACACAAGGTACGCAATAGAAGGGGGACAGGGTCCTGTGTTGCTTGTTACTTGAGTAAACTGAAAATCCAGGTGTGGGATTATATAATTAATCCAGGTGTTCTGTAATCCAGGTCATAACTTATCAAGGTGTGTACTAATCCAGGTGTATAACTAATCAGGGTGTGTACTAATCCAAGTGTATAACTCGTCAAGGTATGCAGTAGTCCAGGTGTCAAGTGCCTCCATGTGTATACGTGCAGGCAATCCAGGTGTATAACTCATCAAGGTATGCAGTAATCCAGGTGTCAAGTGTCTCCATGTGTATACGTGCAGGCAATCCAGGTGTATGAAGGGCCACAGAACCCCACGAAGAACGTCAACCCCTACGTGTTCCTGGTGTTCAAGCAGAAGGACTACATCAAGATGCCGGTCATCTGGAGGCAGAAATTCTTCTACAGGTCCAGCCCCATGGACTTCACGGAGCTGAAGCAGCAATTCTCCCTCACAGGTAATACCCCCTCACAGGTAATACTCCTCACAGATGAATACTTCCCTAACAGGTTATACCCCCCCACACACACACACACACACACAACACACACAACCCCCCTCACAGGTAATACTCCTCACAGATGAATACTTCCCTAACAGGTTATACCCCACCCCCACCTCCCCACCCACCCCACAACCCACACAACCCCCCTCACAGGTAATACCACCTCATAGGTAATACCCCTCTCACAGGTAATACCCCCTCACAGGTAATACTCCTCACAGATGAATACTTCCCTAACAGGTTATACCCCCCCCCCCCCCCCCCACACACACACACACACACACACAACCCACACAACCCCCCTCACAGGTAATACCACCTCATAGGTAATACCCCTCTCACAGGTAATACCTCCTTACAGGTAATACCACCTCACAAGTAATACCCCCTTCACAGGTAATACCCTCTCACAGGTAATACTCCCTCACTGATAATACTCCCCTCACAGGTGATACCCCCTCACTGGTGAATACTCTCCACACAGCTAATACCCCCCTCACAGGTAATACTCCCCTCACAGGTGATACCTCCTCACAGATGAATACTCCCCTCACAGGTAATTACCTCCCTCACAGGTGATACTCCCCTCACAGGTAATACCCCCTCACAGGTAATACTCCCCTCACAGGTAATACCACCTCACAGGTAATAACCTCCATCACAGGTAATACCCCCTCACAGGTCATACCCCCTTCACAGGTAATACCCCCTCACAGGTAATACCTTCTCACAGGTAATAACCCCCCTCACAGGTAATACCCCCTCACAGGCAATACCCCCTCACAGGTCATACCCCCTTCACAGGTAATACCTCCTCACAGGTAATACCTCCTCACAGGTAATACCCCCTCACAGGTAATACCTCCTCACAGGTAATAACCCCCCTCACAGGTAAAACCCCCTTCACGGGTAATACCCCCTAACAGGCGAATACCCTCCTCACATTTAATACTCCCCACACGGGCATTACCCCCTCACAGGTAATACCCCCCTCAGGTAATACCGCCTCACAGGTAATACCCCCTCACAGGTGAATACCCCCTGACAGGTGAATACTCTCCACACAGTTAATACCCCCCTCACAGGTACTACCACCCTCACAGGTGATACCCTCTCACAGGTGAATACCCCCTAACAGGTAATACCCCCTCACAGGTAATACCCAATCACATGTAATACCCTCTCACAGGTGAATACCCCCTAACAGGTAATACCCCCTCACAGGTAATACCCAATCACATGTAATACCCCCTCACAGGTAATACCCAATCACATGTAATACCCCCTCACAGGTAATACTCCCTCGCAGGGAATATCCCGTCACAGGTAATACCCCCTCACAGGTAATACCCCCTCACAGGTAATACCCACTCACAGGTAATACCCCACTCTCAGGTAAAATGAACCCTCACAGGTAATGCCATGGAGGTCCCTGTTTGTGTCTCAGAGTACTGTCCTCCGTTGTAGGTCCGGTGGCGATGTCATGGGTGCGGGTGGTTGGAGATCCCTATGCTGCAGACATCATGAAGAAAAAGGGCTACATGAACACTTGCCCACAGTTTATTGCCGATGGTAAGTCAGTTGAGCACATACCCACAGTTTTTTGTCGATGGTTAGTCAGTTGAGCACATACCTGCAGTTTATTGCCGATGGTAAGTCAGTTGAGCACATACCTGCAGTTTATTGCCGATGGTAAGTCAGTTGAGCACATGCCCGCAGTTTATCGCCGATGGTAAGTCAGTTGAGCACATGCCCGCAGTTTATCGCCGATGGTAAGTCAGTTGAGCACATGCCCGCAGTTTATCGCCGATGGTAAGTCAGTTGAGCACATGCCCGCAGTTTATCGCAGTCTCGACCAAATCAGTCGTCCAGACTGAGGTGCCATGAAGGGAGTCAGTTCAAGATCGGATTATGTGGATGTATTTCTGCACGCATTTCCACACAATCTGAAACATTTTTCTTTCACACAATAACTGTTGACGAGAGCCTTCAGAAATACGCTCCTGTTACACACAAAAAGTCCAACGAATGGTCTGTTTGAAAAATGGAAATGAATATTTTCCAGCCACCGAATCATTTGTACATCTTGAGCACACAATGGCATGTAGAAAGTGATCAAATATAACAAATGTTATGTTTGGGATAACACTTTTTCAGTAAAGTACAGATTCTGTTACTTTTAGGGTTGAGTATCATCGGGATTCAAACCCACACTGCCAGAGTGAGGCACCTAATCGCCAGCACACAAAGTCAACGATTTAACCTACTCAGCCACCGAGGCTTCCACAAAAATGGAAGTCCGACAACTGGTAGTCTAGATCACTTACTTTGTGTACCCCTCTGACAAGTGTAAATTGGCACTGTTCCCATGGCCGAAAGCTATGAACACACAATGCCATTTAGAAAGTGGTCAAATGTAACAAATGTTATATTTAGGATAACACTTTCTTAGTAAAGTACAGATTCTAGTCGACTTAGTGGATTGGGTGGTCTGCCTCGGACACACACACACACATGCGCGCGCACGCGCACAGACACACGCAAACACAGATAAACACACAGACACAGACACACACATAGACACACACACAGACAGACACAGTCACGCACACTAACACACACATTAACACACACACACACTAACACTAACACTAACACACTAACACTAACACACACACACACTAACACCAAAGTAATATGTATCCACAAAATATCCAGAGATGGTCACGTGTCATTGCAGCGTTCAAGACGAAGGAGACACCGTTCATCCCCCGCGACAAGAAATACCGCCCTGACCTGAACGTCTACGTCAATGTCACCTTCCAGTCTCCCGCCGTCAACTTCAACTCCTGCTGCTCCTTCTTCTCATTGCCGTAAGTAACGACGACGACATGACGGGCAAGATGGGTTAACTTTCACATGGCATCGCTTATTGCAATATGTAAACCTGTACGTGACATCGCTAGTATTAGGTTAGTCTTCACGAGGCCCCAGAAAACCAGCCAAGGCGGAATTGTTTCAAAGATGTGAAATGTGCAAAATCAGATTTAAAAGTTTACGGCAAATTTCTATTTGATTTTGAAAAATATAATCTAAATATTAACAATTATTGCAGGGAACTGTCAACGGATGGTGTTATAGTGGTAATGTGTTTGGTCAATCCACATAAGGCCTTGGTTCATTTACTGGTTAGAGGACATCCAGTTGGTAGGTACTCTGTCCGTTGTTCATGTGGTCGTGATGTGCTGGATGTGCCCGAGTGTGGGGAGACTTAGTCGTGTACATTTGATTTATGATGTCAGTTTCCACACTGGCCGATGACACTGGTCCATTATCTCCCCTTGTTTTGCAGACAAAAAACGATCACTCTCAATCCAATTGGAAATGCTAAAGTAAAGGCTGCGTACGCACGACAAGAAGTTATTCCGAAAGTTGAACTCTCCATGGCAACAGCGTTCCCCAGCGCCACGCGGGACTTCAGAGGTAGGGTACAATCACGCTTCTACTCTTTTCTCATTCTGGAAACAATTCATCAATCCCCGCTTAGCTCATTGGGTGAAATCTGCCACTTTCGTTACAACTAAACGACTTGAACCCTGTGGGCAATGCACTCATTCTCCTCTGAATTCCTTTCTACGTCAGTCGCTGTTTGTTGATTGCGAATGGACGGTTGTGACATTGTTCTGCAGTAATGGTGTTGTTGATATACTCCAACACGTCAACCACTTTGTTTCAGAGAGGCGGTCGGGTAGCCTAGTGGTTAAAGCGTTCGCTCGTCACGCCGAAGACCCGGGTTCGATTCCCGCCCATTTCCGGTGTCCCCCGCAGTGATATTGCTGGAATATTGCTAAAAGCGGCGTAAAAACCATACTCACTCACTTTGTTTCAGACAAACTCCTCACACTGATCGTGGTTGACCCCGATGTTCCACTTCCGGAATTCGGCAACAAAGAAATCCCGTTCGTTCATTGGTTGGTTGTGAATATCTGTGACGGTCAGGTGGATAACGGCGAGGTGGTCCAGAGTTACATCGGCCCGGCTCCCCCGGACAAGAAGCCCCACAACTACTACTTCCTCGTGTTCGAGCAGTCCTACGAGCTGGAGCCGTCAGAGGTCTCGTCCTACGCAGCGGCCAACTGTTCCAAGATGTTCAGGGGCAGGTATGTCCAGGAACAGGGACTGTCAACCTGACTTCGCCGTTTATTGGCTTTGATTGTTTCTTTGTTTTTTGTTTCTTTGTTTGTTTGTTATTTCACGTCGCACTCAACAATATTCCAGCTATATGACGGCGGTCTGTAAATAATCGAGTCTAGACCAGACAATCCAGTGATTGATATCATCTACGCTATTGGGATACGACATCAACAAAGTCAGCGAGCTATAATTCTAACCCGGATCTTCACGGGTCATCGTTTATTAGCAAAGCAGGCATGACGGGCATGTGTCTAGGTTCCTGGGAGGGGTCGGTGTTTCCTGACATGAGGGATCAACCCAACATCGCCATGTTATCGGCCAACTTGAAAAAGGGGTCAATAACCCTGCCCTGCCCAGTTCTGGACAATGTAATAACTGCAAGGAGTCAAATATTGCCTCGGTTATCGTCAACTGTTTTAGTGATATACGCCTTACAATGTTAACTATAGACCAGAAAGTGTTGTTTTAAAGGGACTTTACTACGGTTGTTGGAGTGAGTGAGTGAGTGAGTTGGGTTTAACGCCGCTTTAAACAGTATTCCAGTTATATCACGGCGTGTCAGCTTAATGTGGGAGGAAAGCCCGAAGTGATTCAGGTCTCAGACGTTTACCACTTCGGTGAAACCCACGAGCACGGGTATGGTGCTGACAAACCTCGAAACATAATCGGGGCGAACCGGGATTCGAACCCACAATCATAGGTTTCTGGCATGCCCAAGGGATGCAACTCTGCACAGCGAATCGCGGCGCTTTAGGCGACTGGGCCACCCGTGCCCCCTACGGTTGTTGGAATTGTGTTTAGGCTAACATTGAAAATCGTGTTATTAAGATCAACATGTTATTCACTAACACTCCACGAGCTGCGCAATGAATATCAACGCATATCGCGACCCGAGGAGGTAAGTTATTTGCAAGAAACTATTGCGCTGGGATTCTGTTACCAGCTTCCTGGGTGGCTGCCATATACAGGATGACAACCACTGGTCGTGTGCTGACATGACAACACACTTTCCCTTTTAGCAAAGATATTATGCATGGTGTTACTTTCCATGATTATTTAACAAAATGTACATGGTCGACCCCCCATTAGCTATCGCTCCTTCACGTGTTGTCTTCTTACATTGCAGGTGCCGATATTCTCTAAATTCTCTGGTAAAGACACACGGCCTCAAACTGGTCGGAGCAACATGGATGCTGTCCGAAAACGACGAATTTGTTCGTCATATCTATATAGGCATGGGGCAGCCTCGTTGTCGTGTGTGCAAGGACGTCCCCGGATATGGAATCCCCTGTCCTTCTTCAGGTGCCCGAGTTATCCCCCTTTGGTGCACTGTGGCGCTGTTACTTGTGCTCGCTTTCACCCTGTTTCCATGTCAACGTTTCTTGTGATTTGCTTCAAGCTTTGTTGGCGTTTTCTTTGAATGAGTGTTTGTATATGAACTGATAAATATTACACCATTCGAAGAAAATTCGTTTGTTGAATACCTGCGTTTGATACTGTTCTGCGCATGCTCGTGGTCGTACTATAGCCTTGTTATTGTTTGACTCATATCATTATTACCATTATTATTATTATTATTATTATTATTATTATTATGACTGATAGATTCTGTATGTACAAATCCGTATCATGTTCAGTGTTATGATCCACTTTGTTGTTTTGCTAATTCTATCATTTTTGTTGTAACAGTTTTTTCGGCATATTGTGCACTATGTCCATTGAATCTATGCAATACTTACTTATCGATACACGTCTACGTGCATGATGCATATTTGAAACTGTGTAGTTGTATTGAAGTCAGTTAACTGGTATATCTGTTACATATAGTGTATGTCTTTGTACTGATTATTCAGCTTTGTACATGTGGAACGCTTTATTTATTTGCCGACAACAGACAATGTGTGTATTGTTAACTGTTAATGTGCATTGTCATTCACCGAACAATTACTGCATTGTCATTCACCGAACAATTACTGCATTGTCATTCACCGAACAATTACTGCATTGTCATTCACCGAACAATCTCTGTGTTATTTGCTGCACAACACTGCACCCGTTCTTTGCTTCTGCACCTGTTACGTCAGCTTGTGGTGGAGACGACACCGGAAACGACAGGTACTTGTTGTTTGACATGTTCTTCAAGCGTTGTGTTTCAATTTATAGTCATAGATTGCACCATTAGTGACCATACATCAGGTAGCACCATCAGTGACCATACATCAGGTAGCACCATCAGTGCTCATACATCAGGTAGCACCATAAGTGACCATACATCAAGTAGCACCATCAGTGCTCATACATCAGGTAGCACCATCAGTGACCATACATAAGGCAGCACCATCAGTGCTCATTGTACATATGCATCCTTCGACATTCACGCTCGTCCGCTAGCCCGAGACCACTAAAAATTTTGAGGACAAGTAAAAATTCAATGTTGGTTGTCCTCATAAACGATCAGCATCGAGGGTTGTAATTCATAATTCTCAACCAGTTCTCAGTGTTTCAATTTTGATACAAACGGGAACTGAATAAAACTGACAGAAAATGGTAAACGGTTTTGTCTGGTTCAAGAAGGACCAGCTACAAACTCTGATAACGAGTGAAGTTCGGTTTTCAATCGTCCTTGGGTCTAGTTTTGACCAAACGATTTTCTAAGGCTCCATATGGTGTTATGATGTGTATATATGTGTATGCGTTTGTCAGTTCAGTTACTCTTGTATTACTGTTAGACATGGCGCTATAGCTGTGTATGTATATTACAGCCAGGATCGAATAAATAATGAAATCTGTAACAATTCAAAGTATAGCATGCCAACTAAACATATCCTGGCACGTTCTGAGAAAAGACTTTAGTGTAAACGTGAACTGAGTTATTCTATACTCGCGTTACATTGTTCGTGGAAACATAACTTGGTTTCTTCAGTGACTAACTGTTCGTTTCAGAGTTGAACCGGAAAGTAGGAAAGAGAACTGTCTTAAAGAGGGGCTAGGCACGGCCAAATTCCAGTCCTAGCAAGGTTCAATCAGGTCTTTACTCGTCAGCTGACGTTATATTGTCCACCTTAACATATTCGCCTAATCACACGGAGATAATGGCTCCACACGTTTGTCTAGATAGGGCCCTCGGAGTCGTGCCCCTCTTTAAGGCATGGGCGGATCCAGATGAGGGTGGGGTCAATGGGCCGGACATCCCCCCTCCCTTTTGAAAACCAAATGGAGTATATTGTAGGCAGTAGAATTGACTGAAAGAGGATTTTAATGTTTTGGACCACTCCCTTTTAGAAATGCTGGATCCGCCCGACTAAGGAATATCTCGATGCCTATGACTGTCGTATACAGAACAATACACAGTGCCATCTAACGTCATTAAGCGATAAATTTGCCATTGAATGTCAAACATTTAGCAGTTCTAACACTTTCTTAAATTTCGAAAATCATATTGGCAACATGTTATTGAATGTTGATAACGGCACTGACAGAATATATAGGAGTATATTTTAAATGAAGCCTCCTCACTTTTCAGTTTTATTTCATTTTCATGTCATACCTGTTTCAGAACAATGGACAAGCTGGAAGAGCAAATGGTTGAGACGGAACCGGAAATAGATGCATGTTTGCGCATGCGTAAGGGTGTGTGAGCACCATGTGACCTCAGTTGAACGGGTGATAGTTGTACATAGAGTGACAACGAAAGCGCATTTTACATGAATAACTTTATCATACCCAAGGAGTAACCTGCTCCTTTCATTGTTCTGGAGTTGAACCAGCCATCAAAGCAGGGGACGAACCTCGACTGACAAGTTGGCTTTCATGAAACAGGTGTTGGGAAACCGTTTGGTGGCTCTGTGTCCACGAACGGCGCCTGCTTATGCAAACTGTCGACAAGTTAAAATTATTAAGCTCAACATCTGTCCTATCTCCTATTGTTTTTCTTCCTTCAGTAACAAACATGCAGTCTGCCACCAGTATGATGAGTACCTGTCAGGTATGACCAGTCATATCATGGGGTCCTGTCAGGTATGACCAGTCATATCATTATCTGTCAGGTATTGCCAGTCATATCATGAGTACCTTTCAGGTATGACCAGTCATATCGTGGGTACCTGTCAGGTATGACCAATCATATCATTACCTGTCAGGCATGACCAGTCATATCGTAAGTACCTGTCAGGTATGACACGTCATATCATTACCTGTCAGGTATGACCAGTCATATCATTACCTGTCAGGTGTGACCAGTCATATCATTACCTGTCAGGTATGACTAGTCATATCATGAGTAACTGTCAGGTATCACCAGTCATATCATTACCTGTAAGGTATGACCAGTCATATCATGAGTATCTGGATGGTATGACCGGTCATATCATTACCAGTCATATCGTGAGTACCTGTCAGGTATGACCAATCATATCATATCTTGTCATGCATGACCAGTCATATCGTAAGTACCTGTCAGGTATGACAAGTCATATCATTACCTGTCAGGTATGACCAGTCATATCATTACCTGTCAGCTATGACTAGTCATATCATGAGTAACTGTCAGGTATCACCAGTAATATCATTACCTGTAAGGTATGACCAGTCATATCATGAGTACCTGTCAGGTATGACCAGTCATATCATTACCTGGCAGGTATGACCAGTCATATCGTGAGTACCTGTCAGGTATGACCAGTCATATCGTGAGTACCTGTCAGGTATGACCAGTCATATCATGAGTACCTGTCAGGTATGACCAGTCATATCGTGAGTACCTGACAGGAATGACCAGTCATATCATGAAAAACATGACAGTAGCATTGCTGTCCGGCGTCAGGAATCACACAATCACGTGTTTTATGAAAATAATTGAATGGCGGGTGCTACCGGTAGGGCAGAGTATTCTGGTGTCATCACTGATTGTCAGTGATCCATTTTTAGAACCGATAATTTGCCTTTTACGCCCAAAGGAATCTGTTTCCATGGGGGAAGACGGGGTAATAGCGACTGGTGATTCTCTGGTGTGCACGTTGTGTCTGTTCAGGTAGAACAAGCCTGTCAGGTATGACCAGTCATATAATTACCTGTCAGGTATGGCCAGTCATATCATTACCTGTCAGGTATTGCCAGTCATCTCATTACCTGTCAGGTATGGCCAGTCATATCATTACCTGTCACGTATAACACGCCATTGTCAAACGTTCATTAGAAGTGTTATAGGAAAATATTTAACTCTTGCTGTTAGTCAATCATATCCGATGTATCATTTGATAGTTTTAAATTATTTTATTATTCCATTTTTCTGAAAAGATTTACTGTTTTATTCAAACATTATTTACTTGCCATCGCTGAATAAATGCGTGTAACCCTTCCCGCTCATTTCATCATCACAACATGTATGTATAGCGTCTCATCGACATGTAAATATTGTACAGACAAATTATATATTATTGTTGAACATAAATAATAAACATATTTATCATAATAAAATTGGATATGTTATCACTGTACATCCCAGCGGCACACATGCACTGGGACAATTACACGTGCGTGAAGTTCCTAGCCTGCTGCACCAGAACCCCAGCCGACTTAGTGGTTGATAGCATGAGCAAAGGTCGACGCCAACGGGGCACGATGACACCTAGGTTACACAGTGGGACTTGCCGATCCTCATTTGAACTTGCGATTGTGGTGGGGCACTGGTTGCATGTAATTGGTGCGGCCGGCGACGGCGGTAACCACTCACCTATCCCGTTGCCCGGGTTACACGAGATTCCAATGCGTTGATGGGAACACCATGCAACCACTGGATGTTTGCAATTATTGTCTTGTGTCTCAGCATCCCTGGACCTTAGGAATTCTGACCTATTTTTGTTTTAATTTTTAGTATTTAACTGTGTCTCATAACAAAGTAGCATATTGTGAAAAATCAAGAATGGTTATCAACATAATAATATTAAGACACTACCACACACACACGAACGCACGCACGCACGCACGCACGCACGCACGCACGCACGCACGCACGCACGCAGAGACACACACATACACACTCAACCCGAACATGTTACGATACAAGAACATTAATCTGTATGGCTCAGTTCAATAACAAACATTCGACCAAAACAAGACAATTTATTGGAATGTCCGAGTTATAAAAGTAGGAAGAGTGATCAGTCCATGAACACAAAATCGCACATCAGTCGTAGTGATGTCGTCACATTCGCACTACAGTCGCAGTGATGTCGTCACATTCGCACTACAGTCATGTTGTTGTCGTCACATTCGCATTACAGCCGCAGTGATGTCTTCACACTCAGTACTGTATTGACCCCGGGACGGGCCCCTGATAGCTGCACAAGCAGAAGTCGCCTTTGTCGTTGGTTCCCGTTGTCATGGAGACGTCAGCGGAACATCCGGGGCAGCAGTACTTGACGCCGCTGAGGTAGGTCTTGCGAGAGCAGGTGTTGTCACAGCCGTCACTGACGCAGTCGCGGACAGTCACAGTAGCTGCAAAAAACACACAACTACTTGATGAGGATGCAAATGTAGCAGAAGGAGGCTAACGGACAATGAGTGAGTGAGTGAGTGAGTTGAGTTTCCGCCTCATTGAATGGTAAGAGTTGTCACGGCGTATCAGGTTAATGTAGGTGTATATTTACAACTTCGGTGAAACCCTCATACACGAGGTGATGACGGACCAAGGAGTCAGAGTCGAACCCGCGATCGGTACCTACACCCGAGACCCGCGAACATCCGGGTAGAGATAAGGTCTTCAGCAACCCATGCTTGCCGTAAAAAGCGTAAAAAACGGAATGACTTGGTTGATGCATGTCACCATATCCCAATTGCGTAGATCGACGCTCATGATGTCAATCACTGGATTGCCCGGTCCAGATTCGATTATTTACAGACCGCCGTCATATACCTGGAAGATTGTTGAGTGCGGCGTTAAACAACAAACAGATACACAGATCGAGTGATTGATATCATGAGCATCGATCCACGCAATTGAGACACAGAGAATGCAATCAACGTAGTCACCGAGGCTGACCACCCGACCTATTTAGTCGCCTATTTAGTCGCATAGGTTGCTGGGGACTTATATTCTTACCCGGAATATAGAGGTTAATGAGAGTATACATCACATGCTATACATGAAGTGACGTATGCTGGAATCACTAGCAGACATTGAGTAGGATACATCGTCCACACTGTACTTACATTGAGGGTACTGCTGCTGTGGGGGGTACGGCTGCTGTGGGGGGTACGGCTGCTGTGGGGGGTACGGCTGCTGTGGGGGGTAATAGTAAGGTGGGGGAGGATAGTAAGGAGGGTATGGATAGGGGGGATAGGGAGGTTGTTTCGGTGGGAGGGGGAAAGTGGGGATATCAGTCAATTTAGGTTTTATTGTGGGTGGCGGGTGGGGTTTCCGTGTGGGTGGTGGATGGGGTTTTGAGGTTGTCGGTGCTGGCGTTGTCGGTGGGGGATGCGGTTTCGGAGTTGGCTGCGGAGGTTTCAGGGTTTTGGGATGATAAGGGCGTTGTATGATGTGAGGCCTGTAGGCTATCGGGCGCCTAAAACGCCTGAAACCAAAACGTCGCCGAAAGAAGGTGCCGTCAACGTCATGTACGACTACAACGACGACGAAGAGGAGGGAAAGAGCGATAACTGCCCTCATGGTGACCTGCAAACATCAAACGTAAACAGGGCGTCAGCGAGCGACAGCAGCTGGTGATAGGAACTGGAGTGTATGAATGTGCCCTAAGTGTCGCCTTGATATAGATAGTCTGTATATGTTAGATGTAAAGTGATCAGACAGACATCACACACTTTAGATTCACAAACACACATCACACACATACATACACACATCAAACACACACATTCACACATCACACACACTCACATATGTCCCAGACATCACATACATTAGAATCACATCACACACACATACACACATCACACACATCACACACTCACAAACACACACATACATACACACCACACACACACACACACATATACAGATTAACACACACACACTAACACATACACACTAACACACACACACTAACAGACACACACTAACACTAACACATACACTAACACTAACACTAACACTAACACAAACACTAACACATACACTAACACATACACTAACACACAGTAAAACCTACTTCTTAATTACAGTACAACCTGGTATAAGGCCTATCTCCTACTGGAAAAAATATGGCATTAAATCAAGTTGGTGGAAAGGGGAACAGATTGATATAATATAGCAATGTCATCGTATGTTTGGTGAAAAGGATAAATATTCTTATGAGAAATGCTACCTCATGTGTTATACAAAATGGCCATCTTTCTGAATTTGTTTACAAGGAACGGGGTTCTAGACAGGAAGACCCCATTTCGCCACACTTATCTAGTGTGGCAGCTGAAACTTTAGGACTTACGATTAGAACCAAAATAGATATTATAGGAATTACACTAAATGATTGTGAACGCGCGTTAGGTCAATACGCTGATGACACTCAAGTGTTTCATAGATGGACAAAATTAAAGCTTACAGTCAACTATATATCCTTTAAAATTGTTTAAACAAATGTCTTGACTTTAAACATGAAAAGTACAACATACACGCGCGCATCATTAACACATGTCAATACTGAGGTGAACACCGGACGCCCTTACAATGATACTCTGATGAACACCGGTCGCCCTTACAATAATACTCTGGTGAATACCGGTCGCCCTTACAATAATACTCTGGTGAACACCGGATGCCCTTACAATAATACTCTGGTGAACACCGGACGCCCTTACAATAATACTCTGGTGAATACCGGACGCCCTTACAATAATACTCTGGTGAACACCGGACGCCCTTACAATAATACTCTGGTGAACACCGGTCGCCCTTACAATAATACTCTGATGAATACCCGACACCCTTACAGTAATACTCTGATAAATACCGGACACCCTTACAGTAATACTCTGGTGAACACCGGACGCCCTTACAATAATACTCTGGTGAATACCGGACACCCTTACAATAATACTCTGGTGAACACCGGATGCCCTTACAATAATACTCTGGTGAATACCGGACGCCCTTACAATAATACTCTGGTGAACACTAGACGCCCTTACAATAATACTCTGGTGAACACTAGACGCCCTTACAATAATACTCTGGTGAATACCAGACGCCCTTACAGTAATAATATGATGAACACTAGACGCCCGCGATTCGCTTTACAGAGTTGCGTCCCCTGGGCACGCCAGAAACCTATGATTGTGGGTTCGAATCCCGGTTCGCCCAAATTATGTTACCAGGTTTGTCAACAACATACCCGTGCTCGTTGGTATCACCGAAGTGGTCAACGTCTGAGACCTGCATCACTTCGGGCTTTCCTCCCACATTAAGCTGACACGCCGTGATATAACTGGAATACTGTTAAAAGCGGCGTTAAACCCAACTCACTCACTCACTCACTCACTCACTTCCAGTAATGATTTAATGAACACTTGACGCCCTTACATTGATACTATGTGAAGACTGACGCCCTAACATAAATACTATGGTGAACACCGGACTCCCTTACAGTAATACTATGATGAACACCGGACTCCCTTACAATAACACTATGATGAACACTTGACGCCCTTACATTGATACTATGGTGAACACTGACGCCCTTACATTGATACTATGGTGAACACTGACGCCCTTACATTTATACTATGGTGGACACCGGACTCCCTTACAGTAATACTGTGGTGAACACCGGACTCCCTTGCAGTAATACTATGATGAACACCGGACTCCCTTACAATAATACTGCGGTGAACACTTGACGCCCCTACAGTAATACTGTGATGAACACCGGACGCCCTTACAGTAATACTGTGGTGAACACCGAACTCCTTACAGTAATGTTATAGTGAACATCGGACTCCCTTACAGTAATACTATGATGAACACCGGACTCCCTTACAATAATACTATGGTGAACACCGAACTCCTTACAGTATTTCTATGGTGAACACTTGACGCCCTTACAGTAATACTATGATGAACATCGAACTCCTTACAGTATTTCTATGATGAACACTTGACGCCCTTACAATAATGCTTCTTTCAAACAAAATCTCTCTTGTGAGTTATTACTGAACAAGCTAGCTGAATAAAAATCCTTCAGTTGTAAATGATAACATGTGTAGCATATTTTTATCTCAAAGAATTATCGCAATCACAAGAAGAAAAACGTACCTCGGTAATGTCGCTCACAAAAGAGTGCCGACAAACTCTCAAATGGTCGTCCAATATGTCTTCGCGACCACTTCACTCCTTTTTATCCCTCCGCGTTATCCAGGACTCATCAGCACGTGCATAATTCTGTACCCGGAAAAACACACGAGCGTTCCTTGGTACCACTGGAGTATGGCGTACACGGAATGGATGGCGACACAACGCCCCCGCGGGGAGGCAGGTGGGGGTGAACGATCTGCTGGTCATGACATTAATAGACATCACTAGGCTAGGAGGAGGAAAACACGTGCTAATTTGTGGAATAATTGTGATCGAAATTTACATTTCACACACACATACCCTCAAGCTCTGATTTGAATTGTGAATTGTTATGAATATAATTGTAAACATTTGACGTGTAATTCCCACATTGTAAATCTGTTACATTGTATATGAGCACCATGTTTGTGAGAGCGAGGACGTGATCTCTGTAAACCATATACATGTGTTCCCAAAATATCCCCCCAAACCATCTCAGCATCAACGTACATTATATGCGAGGCACGAACGCGTGTCTGCTACCTGGGGAACTATCGTACAAAGAAATGACAAGCTGCTTTGTTGAGCTCCCTGACACCCTTGCTCGTCAAGCGATGTGCCGTTGCTGCAGGTGGCCATGGCTATACCCTGTTTGCGTTACACGGGATGCAACAGCCCATGGGGTGTCATTATACACTGTTGTCAATATTACAATAAATCCTGAATGAATTATACTATATGCCGCACCAGCAACTGTATATCATCCATTACATCAACCTTTTTACGTAAAACACTGAAATAGGGAGAGCGCTGACCTGCCCATTTACAGCCACCTGATTGGTTAAACCAGATCCGTCTTCATTTCAGCAAGAAGAAGAATTTCATTTATAAAGCGTCCGATTCCATTCACCAAGTGAACGCCCATGACGCTACAGTACTGTTACCCCGGTATTGGAATCACCATGCACTCACTTTTCCCTGACTCACAGCAACAGTGACCTTCACCCAATAGTTCAGACTCACAACAACAGTGACCTTCACCCAATAGTTCAAACTTACAGCAAGTTACCTTCACCCAATAGTTCAGACTCACAGCAACAGTGACCTTCAGCCAATAGTTCAGACAAACAGCAACAGTGACCTTCAACCAATAATTCAGACTCACAGCAACAGTGACCTTCACCCAATAGTTCAGACTCACAACAACAGTGACCTTCACCTAATAGTTCAGACAAACAGCAACAGTGACCTTCACCCAATAGTTCACTCACAGCAACAGTGACCTTCACCCAATAGTTCATACAAACAGCAACAGTGACCTTCACCTAATAGTTCAGACTCACAGCAACAGTGACCTTCACCCAATAGTTCAGACTCACAGCAACAGTGACCTTCACCCAATAGTACAGACTCCCAGTTCATTTCAGATGAATATATATCCTAAACACTGATCTTGTAATCTATGTTGGGGCGGCCGGGTAGCCTGGTGGTTGAAGCATGAAACCAGTCTTAATAAAAATAGATTCAAATAACAATAACTACTTATTTGTATTACGTTCAGCATGCTTATCATCTAATAACAGTTTGTGCGATACATTAGGGAATTAAGTTGCTTTTCCTGACACGATACGGGCCCACAATGACACCATACGTGCATATTTCGGGATATAAGAGACTTTCTGCCAAGTTCCCCGTATAACATATATGATGGGGTGCTCCCTTTTTTTAATTAAGTTTAATTTATATTCGTTCTACAACTTTCACATATTTATGATTTCAGCTCTTTAATTAGTGCGTGCGATCACGGTGTGCGCCGTCACCAGAAACTGACTATAATTAATCGCCCTATTGTTCTACTGTCCACTGCTTGCTGTTGTTTTGTCAATGTTGGACACTGGGAACCGTCTAGTCAAGCACGATTATTTAGAGGCCGCTGTCTTCCGGTAAAGATCCTGGGTAGAATAGATCTTCAGCAACAATGCTTGCCCTCAAAGGCGACTATCGGGAACGGGTGGTCAGGCTCGCTGACTTGGTTGATGCATCTCATCGATCCCAGTTGCGTGGATCGATGCTCTTGATGTCAATCACTGGATTGTCTGGTCCAGACTCGATTATTTGCCGACCGCCGTTATGAAGCTGGAATATTGTTGCGTGCGGCGTTTAACAATAAACAAACAAACAAACAAACCAATAGGCCGCTGTCATATAGTTAAACAAAGCTGGAGATCAGTGTGACATAGATGTAGCTGGTGTATTGGCGTAAAACAACATACACAGTATTCATTTCTCCACTTTGTTTAAAGCTTACAATACAAAATATACACGAAACGTTGATAGTGTTTCCGTTGCAGAAAATCAAAACAAAACGTTTAATGCTAATGCCATTGTGTACACACCTCAATCGGACATCTGCCGTTGTTTACCGATGTTCACGGAAGTTTGCGGAAGACGGTCCTGCCCAGCCTTGCGGTGTGTATCTGCCCAGGGAAGCGAGACAATTGAAAAGACACCAGATCTGAGAGAGGAGGAAATGTGATGCGATCTTTCCGACAGGCATGTGATTGATGTTTCAGACAGGTCACAGAAAGATGGTAAAGATAGAACACATGGTTGACACCACTGTAGACCCCAGATCAAGACAGTCGTAATTGTTCCAACCCATAAGTACACAGTAAAACATGCCTAGCGGATGGCATTGGAGATTTTACGGGCATTTGCTTCAGGTTTGAGGTATGGACAACGGATTCTATTTTCATCTTCTCACGAAAGTTGATGTTTGTTCTGACTGGTTGACTGGTTTGAGTGAGTGAGTGAGTGGGTGGGTGGGTGGGTGAGTGAGTGAGTGAGTGAGTGAGTGAGTGAGTGAGTGAGTGAGTGAGTGAGTGAGTGAGTGAGTGAGTGAGTGAGTGAGTGAGTGAGTGAGTGAGTGAGTGAGTGAGTGAGTGAGTGAAAGTTTAACGTCACATCGGCAATATTTCTGTCACGAGACAAAATTGACATTAACAATATTATTTTTATCAATAAAAATTCTGTCGTCGAAGGACAGTATAATAACTAAGATATTACAGATTTACGTAAAACTAGTTGGAGTGCATGTAAAAATAAATTAACATTCTACAACACAATCAGAAACGGGCTATAGATCGCCAACACCTGAAGGTAGATCGCCTCACTGGGGGCCATGTTCAGTGTGAACACACATACGTAGTTGTCTCGCTGTTCTGGGTGGACACATACGTAGTTGCCTCGCTGTTCAGGGTGGACACATATACGTAGTTGTCTCGCTGTTCAGGGTGGACACATATACGTAGTTGCCTCGCTAATCTGGGTGGACACATATACGTAGTTGCCTCGCTGTTCTGGGTGGACACATACGTAGTTGCCTCGCTGTTCTGGGTGAACACACATACGTAGTTGTCTCGCTGTTCAGGGTGGACACACATACGTAGTTGCCTCGCTGTTCAGGGTGGACACACATACGTAGTTGTCTCGCTGTTCAGGGTGAACACATATACGTAGTTGCCTCGCTGTTCAGGGTGGACACATACGTAGTTGCCTCGCTGTTCTGGGTGAACACATATACGTAGTTGTCTCGCTGTTCAGGGTGGACACATATACGTAGTTGCCTCGCTGTTCAGGGTGGACACATATATGTAGTTGCCTCGCTGTTCAGGGTGGACACATATACGTAGTTGCCTCGTGGGTCAGGGTGGACACATACGTAGTTGTCTCGCTGTTCAGGGTGGACACATACGTAGTTGCCTCGCTGTTCAGGGTGGACACATACGTAGTTGCCTCGCTGTTCAGGGTGGACACACATACGCAGTTGTCTCGCTGTTCAGGGTGGACACACATACGTACACAGTTGCCCGACTGAATGTTTAAAGCATTTCATTTGTATGGCGAAACACTTCTTGAGATTTTCAGTGAAGGAATTGTACAGTTACAACAGAACGACACACTCACATAAATGCACTTTATTACATTATTGCTGTTGTTGATCTTGATGCTTGATGCTTGATTTTACAAAGGCACATTTTGTTTGAGAATCTTTCTGTCACATGACCGTCATCACAGCATAACAAACTTGTATCACAGTCACAGTGTAAATACTACTGATATCCGACAGTGGAATACCACTGATATCAAACAATGCAATACCACCGATATACCGAGAAATACTGCTGATAACTTTCCGTGCAATACCGCTGATATGGTTCCATGCAATACCAATGACATTATACCATGTAATACCGCTGATAATATACAGTGCAATTCCGCTGATATCATACGGCGCAACACCAATGATATCATACCATGCAATACCACTGATATCATTCTGTGCAATACCAATGACATCATGCCATGTAATACCGCTGATTACATACAGTGCAATACTGCTGATATCATACGGAGCAATAATATTGATATTATACCATGCAATACCACTGAAACCATACAGCACAATACCACTGATATTCCGTGCAATTCCAATGATATATTACAATGCAATACCGCTGATAGCATTCCATGCAATACAACTGATATCATACCATGCAATACTGCTGATATCATTCCATGCAATACTATTGATCTCATACCATGCAATATCGCTGATACCATACAGTGCAATACCATGGATATCATAGAGCAATACCACTTATATCATGGTCAAAATTAATACCACTGATATCATAAAGTGCAATATAACTGATATCACACAGTGCAACACAACGGCAACGGGACATGGAGCAGTACAGTATGGCAATGTCCAAGATGACCATCACAAACTTTGGTAACTCCTAATGTGCTGACAGCTCTAATTTACAAATTTAATATGCTAAATTGACATAAGTAAGCAAGTACATAAGTTAAAATACGTAGGAATGTAATATATCCATAGAACTTAATATATGCCATGAAATATTTGACAAAAACTATTAAAAGGTATGTAAATATATATAAAATGTACAATGATAAAAATAAATAAACATATTTTGTATCCTGATCTTCAAGTGACAACATCACAGGTACAGATTCACCACTACAACACTGAGTTGAAGCTGTACAATCTAACACAGCATCCACCCTACACACTGCATCACTGCACCAGCCAGTGCAGCATCAACCCTACACACTGCATCACTGCAGCAGCCAGTGCAGCATCAACCTACACACTGCATCACTGCACCAGCCAGTGCAGCATCAACCCTACACTCCATCACTGCACCAGCCAGTGCAGCATCAACCCTACACTCCATCACTGCATCAGCCGGTGCAGCATCAACCCTACACACTGCATCACTGCAGCAGCCAGTGCAGCATCAACCTACACACTGCATCACTGCACCAGCCAGTGCAGCATCAACCATACACTCCATCACTGCACCAGCCAGTGCAGCATCAACCCTACACTCCATCACTGCACCAGCCAGTGCAGCATCAACCCTACACACTGCATCACTGCACCAGCCAGTGCAGCATCAACCCTACACTCCATCACTGCACCAGCCAGTGCAGCATCAACCCTACACACTGCATCACTGCACCAGCCAGTGCAGCATCAACCCTACACTCCATCACTGCACCAGCCAATGCAGCATCAACCATACACTCCATCACTGCACCAGCCAGTGGAGCATCAACCCTACACACTGCATCACTGCACCAGCCAGTGCAGCATCAACCCTACACACTGCATCAGCCAGTGCAGCATCAACCCTACACTCCATCACTGCACCAGCCAGTGCAGCATCAACCCTACACTCCATCACTGCACCAGCCAGTGCAGCATCAACCCTACTCTCCATCACTGCACCAGCCAGTGCAGCATCAACCCTACACACTGCATCACTGCACCAGCCAGTGCAGCATCAACCCTACACACTGCATCACTGCACCAGCCAGTGCAGCATCAACCATACACTCCATCACTGCACCAGCCAGTGCAGCATCAACCCTACACTCCATCACTGCACCAGCCAGTTCAGCATCAACCCTACACACTGCATCACTGCGCCAGCCAGTCAGCCAATTGAACCTGAGGTAAATAAACTACCAGGGTTCCGAAAGTTTAAGAACGCCTCGCCCCTAAAATGTTTTTCCCCGCACTCTTGAGATTAAATCTTGGCTTCTATTTGCCTCATTGCAAGGTGAATTAAAGTAAATTAAGAAATTGTTGCACACAGTGTTACAAAATGGCAGGCGGTTGTCATTCTACTGAGATGATCCAATTAAAAATCTAAGACTTACACAGAGAAGGAGTGAAATTTTGACTAGCCAGACAGGCCATCTTCTTTACGTTTCAGTGAGCCCTTTGTAATTTTAACTGGCCACGGAACCACAGGCCAGCAGTTAAATCGACCCCTGTTCTGTGTGTCCTACTGACAGTCGAGTACTGAATACTAGATGTCAACACAACATGCATCCTTGCCACGATGGCTGAGGAATGGACCCGTGTTGACAACACAAAGTACATCTATTTGGGGCAGGTCATATTTATTTCATCTCTCTTGCAACCTTATAAATATTCCTTACTTAATATTTCAATAAGTTTGCACACAAAGTACACAACTTGGCTTGTATTCATATCAATGTGTTACAATCTGGGGCTTCTGGAACAAGCACTGATCGTAGTTAGTCTCCAAGCAGTAGTTCAGCACATCAACTGACCGGATGTGTTACAGTGTACAGCACACACTATTCACTCTCTCCTGGAATGAGTGAACATATACAAATGGAGACTGACAGCTCTCAGTTCTCATCGGAGAGGTTCCCATCTAGCAGCTTCCACGGTTTGCTGGGAAACAAATCTGAACCTGAAACAAAACCGATGATTGTATTTACAATTATTTTTTCTCCTTGTGAGTTCATTCAAAAGTTGTTACATTCATTAAATAACAGTGGAGCCGGTGAAATAGACATTGTTTGGACAACAGTTATCTCATCTTTCATTGAAAAGTGACTGAACTAAAATATAATCTTCAACTGTGAGTGAGAGAGTGAGTATGGTTTTACGCCACTTTTAGCAATTTTCCAGCAATATCACGGTGGGGAACATCAGAAATGGGCTTCACACATTGTGCCCATGTCAGGGTTTGAACCTGCGTCTTCAGCCAACGCTTTAACCACTAGGCCACCTGACCGCCCCTCTTCAGCTGTGATCTGATCTAGAGACAAATGATTTCTTATGGCTGCAAAGATTCAAACTGCGATTGATCTTTCCACTTATGGTAATCAACATACAATGATATTATTGTTTATTGATATTGTTTCATGATAATCAGCTGAAGAGAAATCCTTCGACTCACTTGGTGGGTCTCTCTCAGACCTGATCGGACGGAAGGATTTCGGGGTCTTGGGCTGACCTCCAACTGGCTGTGGCCTGGAAATTGTCGATGCGATCCCATTATGCAAAGTGGAATCTCGGTTCATCAGTTGGGCACCTGTTGTGTGCACTGCCCACTTTGGCCGATCCGGGGAGGTCATAGAGGTCACAGAGGTATGGAGTCTCTGAAATCATGAGGTCACAGAGGTATGGAGTCTCTGAAATCATGGGGTCACACACGTATGGAGTCTCTGAAATCATGAGGTCACAGAGGTATGGGGTCTCTGAAATCATGAGGTCACAGAGGTATGGAGTCTCTGAAATCATGGGGTCACACACGTATGGAGTCTCTGAAATCATGAGGTCACAGAGGTATGGGGTCTCTGAAATCATGAGGTCACAGAGGTATGGAGTCTCTGAAATCATGGGGTCACATAAATATGGAGTCTCTGAATTCATGGGGTCACACAGGTATGAAGTCTCTGAAATCATGGGGTCACACAGGTATGAAGTCTCTGAAATCAGGGGAGGTCATAGAGGTATGAAGTCTCTGAAATCATGGGAGGTCAAAGACGTACAGAGTCTCTGAAATAATGAGATCACGGCGGTATGGAGTCTCTGAAATCATGGGGTCACAGAGGTATGGGGTCTCCAAAATTATGGGGTCACACAGGTATGGATTCTCAGAAATCATGGGAGGTCAGAGAGGTATGGAGTCTCTGAAATCATGGGAGGTCAAAACATATGGAGTCTCTTAAATCATGGGAGGGGATAGAGGTATGGAGTCTCTGAAATCATGAGGTCACAGAGGTATGGATTCTCTGAAATCATTGGAGGTCAAAGACCTACGGAGACCCTGAAATCATGAGGTCACAGAGGTTTGGAGTCTCGGAGATCATGGGGCATGGGGTAGTGGGGTAGTGGGGATCAGATGCAACAGACCGGGTAGTTAGGATCTGTTACAGGCTGGGGTAGTGGAGATCCGTTACAGACTGGGGTAGTGGGGATCCGTTACAGACTGGGATGGTGGGGATCCATTACAGACCGGGGTGGTGGGGATCCGTTACAGACTGGGGTGGTGGGGATCCATTACAGACTAGGGTGGTGGGGATCCGTTACAGACTGGGGTGGTGGGGATCCATTACAGACTGGGGTGGTGGGGATCCGTTACAGACTGGGGTGGTGGGGATCCATTACAGACTAGGGTGGTGGGGATCCGTTACAGACTGGGGTGGTGGGGATCCAATACAGACTAGGGTGGTGGAGATCCGTTACAGACTGGGGTGGTGGGGATCCATTACAGACTAGGGTGGTGGGGATCCGTTACAGACTGGGGTGGTGGGGATCCATTACAGACTAGGGTGGTGGGGATCCGTTACAGACTAGGGTGGTGGGGATCCATTACAGACTAGGGTGGTGGGGATCCGTTACAGACTGGGGTGGTGGGGATCCATTACAGACTAGGGTGGTGGGGATCCATTACAGACTAGGGTGGTGGGGATCCATTACAGACTAGGGTGGTGGGGATCCATTACAGACTAGGGTGGTGGGGATCCGTTACAGACTGGGGTAGTGGGAACCCTTTACAGACTGGGGTGGTGGGGATCCGTTACAGACTTGGGTGGTGGGGATCCATTACAGACTGGGGTAGTGGGGATCCATTACAGACTAGGGTTGTGGGGATCCGTTACAGACAAGGGTGGTGGGGATCCGTTACAGACTGGGATGGTGGGGATCCATTACAGACTGGGGTAGTGGGGATCCGTTACAGACTAGGGTGGTGGGGATCCATTACAGACTAGGGTGGTGGGGATCCGTTACAGACTGGGATGGTGGGGATCCATTACAGACTGGGGTAGTGGGGATCCGTTACAGACTAGGGTGGTGGGGATCCGTTACAGACTGGGATGGTGGGGATCCATTACAGACTGGGGTAGTGGGGATCCATTACAGACTGGGGTAGTGGGGATCCGGTAGAGACAGGGGTTGTGGGGATCCGTTACAGACTGGGGTAGTGGGGATCCATTACAGACTGGGGTAGTGGAGATCCGTTACAGACTGGGGTGGTGGGGATCCGTTACAGACTGGGGTGGTGTGGATCCATTACAGACTAGGGTGGTGGGGATCCGTTACAGACTGGGGTAGTGGGGATCCGGTAGGGACAGGGTTTGTGGGGATCCGTTACAGACTAGGGTGGTGGGGATCCGTTACAGACTGGGATGGTGGGGATCCATTACAGACTGGGGTAGTGGGGATCCATTACAGACTAGGGTGGTGGGGATCCGTTACAGACTGGGATGGTGGGGATCCATTACAGACTGGGGTAGTGGGGATCCATTACAGACTGGGGAAGTGGGGATCCGGTAGAGACAGGGGTTGTGGGGATCCGTTACAGACTGGGGTAGTGGGGATCCATTACAGACTGGGGTAGTGGAGATCCGTTACAGACTGGGGTGGTGGGGATCCGTTACAGACTGGGGTGGTGGGGATCCATTACAGACTAGGGTGGTGGGGATCCATTACAGACTGGGGTAGTGGGGATCCGGTAGGGACAGGGTTTGTGGGGATCCGTTACAGACTAGGGTGGTGGGGATCCGTTACAGACTGGGGTGGTGGGGATCCATTACAGACTGGGGTAGTGGGAATCCATTACAGACTGGGGTAGTGGGGATCCGGTAGAGACAGGGGTTGTGGGGATCCGTTACAGACTGGGGTAGTGGGGATCCGTTACAGACTGGGGTAGTGGGGATCCATTACAGACTGGGGTAGTGGGGATCCGTTACAGACTGGGGTAGTGGGGATTCGGTAGAGACAGGGGTTGTGGGGATCCGTTACAGACTAGGGTAGTGGGGATCCATTACAGACTGGGGTAGTGGGGATCCGTTACAGACTGGGGTAGTGGGGATCCGGTAGAGACAGGGGTGGTGGGGATCCGTTACAGACTGGGGTAGTGGGGATCTATTACAGACTAGGGTGGTGGGGATCCGGTAGAGACTGGGGTAGTGGGGATCCATTACAGACTAGGGTGGTGGGGATCCGGTAGAGACAGGGGTAGTGGGGATCCGTTACAGACTGGGGTAGGGGGGATCCGGTAGAGACAGGGGTGGTGGGGATCCGTTACAGACTAGGGTAGTGGGGATCCGGTAGATACTAGGGTAGTAGGGATCCGGTAGAGACAGGGGTGGTGGGAATCCGTTACAGACTAGGGTAGTGGGGATCCGGTAGAGACAGGGGTGGTGTGGATCCATTACAGACTGGGGTAGTGGGGATTGGGTAGAGACAGGGGTTGTGGGGATCCGTTACAGACTAGGGTAGTGGGGATCCATTACAGACTGGGGTAGTGGGGATCCGGTAGAGACAGGGGTGGTGGGGATCCATTACAGACTGGGGTAGTGGGGATCAGATGTAACAGACCAGGTAGTGGGGAGTCGTTACAGACCAGGGTAGTGGGAATCTGTGAAAGTAGAATCCTGGCTACCATGGTAACTTACGGACATGGACTGGGATCTCCTCGTGAGGGAAAGACTCTGGTGCGTGTTCAGTTTACTCTTGGCGTTCTTCATGCTGTCATCTCCGGGGTACCTCTTCTTCTTCCTCCTGGAAAGGCAATCATTCACAACTGCTTACACACATACGATGCAGAGCTTCCATGCAAGCTATAGACAGTGGAGATTGTTGTCAGTTCCTGGATCGCTCTAACAAGTAGGGTGTTGTATGTGGTAGTAGAGATTGTTGTAGGTATATTTGTGGTAATTGTCAGTAGCAGCAAACACGTGAAGTGTGGAACAGGAAGTGTGCCTTCCTTGGTTACCTGCCTTGGTTGTTAACAAACATTACTGTATATCGTTCAAGAAGTTTTGTTACAGTTTCTAGAAGGCTCAATCGGACAGGTTGTCTCTCTGGAAACTACTCCCAGCTTCTAACACACCGGGAATCCTTCTTTCATGACAATCGACAGTGAAACTTTACTTATTGCTACTTGTTGCTGCTGCCAGTGATCATTCTTTGATTCTCTAGGTATGCTCTAGGTGTATCAGCTACTCACATCTGACCGACATCCTGCACCACGTCATCATTCTCCAACACATTGTATCTCCATGTGTCCTTTGGCACAGGGTCAGACCCACGCCATGGCTTCGTTTTCTTGGAATTTCTGTTTTTGTCATCCCTCTTGGAGTGTAAATTAAGTTTCTCCAGGTCAATATAAGGCCGCTCCTGTGAACATACCACATTCCGGTGAGACCTACATCGACCTGGTAATGCTACACTACTTCTACCTCAATGTGTAAGGCCAACATTTATCTCATACATGTTGTACACTAACGGAAATACAGTGTCTGCACCAACAGGCAGAGATATACAGTGTCTGCACCAGCAGGCAGAGATATACAGTGTCTGCACCAGCAGGCAGAGATATACAGTGTCTGAACCAGCAGGCAGAGATATACAGTGTCTGCACCAGCAGGCAGAGATATACAGTGTCTGCACCAGCAGGCAGAGATATACAGTGTCTGCACCAGCAGGCAGAGATATACAGTGTCTGCACCAGCAGGCAGAGATATACAGTGTCTGCACCAGCAGGCAGAGATATACAGTGTCTGCACCAACAGGCAGAGATATACAGTGTCTGCACCAGCAGGCAGAGATATACAGTGTCTGCACCAACAGGCAGAGATATACAGTGTCTGCACCAGCAGGCAGAGATATACAGTGTCTGCACCAGCAGGCAGAGATATAGTGTCTGCACCAGCAAGCAGATATATACAGTGTCTGCACCAGCAAGCAGATATACAGTGTCTGCACCAGCAGGCACTGAAATGATGACTTAAGAATGAACAAACATGGCGATCCTATTTTACTGATTAGAGAACAATAGATATAACGTTGCTCATATTCCCTGTCAATATGACACGTCCGGTTGTGTGCAAGGCAAGAAATATTGTCATTTTCCCAAGATCTGCTCTGGAAATTAGCAACACCGCCATTTTCAGTCTAAGTCAAAGTTGCCATGGAAACTTACTGCTGGACGTAGGACCTGCAGACTCTTGATGTGCTCTAGGTAGTTCCTCTTCCAGACTCCATTCTCGAAGGGGCTGGGAGTGAAGGAGAGGAACCAGCCCAGTCGAAGACACTTGATCATCCACAGCTGATCCAGCTCCGACAGGTACTTCCAATACCAGCACACCTGGATACAGCATTACAACACAATTACTACACAGCAGCATCACATCGGAACAAAAACAAGAACTTGCTGACATTTTGTTCAAAAATTCCTTGCTTGAATTGAGCCTCTCTACTTGAAATGTTTATCACGACAGTTTTCACTTCTCATTATTTTCATAGATTGTATCATTTTATTTGAGAAGTGATCTAGATACCCACCCTTGAACATCTGCACAGACTTCGTGGATCAAGGTAGGACATAATATAAAGGGAGACCACTCTTGGCACGACTCGTGTGAAGTCTTTACGTAGGGCGGGAACTTTCTCCTTGATGAGGTCCCGGGCATAGTCTAACTGCCTGTTCTTGCTCTTCATGACCAAATCTTCCAGCAGGCGCCGACGCTGGTCATCACTCCATCGGTCATACTTAAAGTAACCATAGTAAGAACTTGAAAATAATATCCTCATCTACTGACATCATGAGCATCAAGCCACGCAGTTGGGATATGGTGTGTGTGTGTGTGTGTGTGTGTGTGTGTGTGTGTGTGTGTGTGTGTGTGTGTGTGTGTGTGTGTGTGTGTGTGTGTTTTATTCATAATTACACAAACAGATATTTCACCTATATGTACAGAAAACTATGTTTGCAACGAACACGCTTATAACAAACTGATGGATACAACAAACATATTTTTTTGTCTTGGCCATTAGCTGTACATATGCTGCATGTATGCTTACTTATATTGAACGACGGTTATATCGAACTGAAATTAGTGGTCCATTTGAATTCGTTATAACCGTAGTTTACTGTTTAACTTTGACAATTTTCATATTCAGTTGATTCAGTTTCAATTGACAAAGTAGACATGCCTCTCCAACAATACAGTAGACTCGGTGTGCTCCAGCACTGCTCGGGAACAGGAACAAGTGTGGGAGTGTCAGATTTGACAGTACCCCCTATGTCAGGACGACATACAACTCATAGTTAGAATATTTGATTTTGTACACAGGAGTTCCATATTACATACCATGATATCTGAGCAGGGATAAACAATAACATTTGAAGTTCATATGCTATTTATTGTAAACCGACATATTTCACTCTGCAAATGGTCATTCATTCCATCTCACCATGCACAGAAACAATGGAGGCTGAGGCTTTGCTGGTCACAGAGCATGCTAACTGGATTGGTATCTTCTAGTTTCACGCCCTGCTCATCACCTCACATTAGATTCACAGTGTCCATGGTGTCAGGCCATTTCCCACTCAGTGAAGCAGGATTCAAGCTTTGACAGTGTTTCTTACCATGATTACAGTAACAAATGTTATATACACTGAAAGGCAAAAGAAACATCACTTCTGAAAATACTGATAAAACTTAACAGACACTAGCAGTTACCTGTTCTGTGGTCAATAAACTCATTTATCGTTCTACTGCTTCTTTTTGTTGCCTTAAAGTCCATTTAACAATGGGTTTAAAATGGAGTGCTTTGCCCAAATGCAGCCTACAAAAGTGCAATGGGACTCAGATGCTGAAAAGTCTTGTCAAAAACATGATGCACATGCATATCGTGGATGGTATGAGTATAAAAAAAAACCCAAATCTGTTAAGCTGGCTTTCGTTATTTCGATTCATCAGCCATGCCAAGATTATCAGGAAATGAGAGACAACAAGCAATCGGAAGACTGCAAGCAGGCCAGAGTGCACAGGTCATTGCAAATGCATTCAATGTCAACATCAGAACGATATATCGTTTGCAACATCGCCACAACACCACCGACGACCGACCGCGTAGTGGTCGTCCTAGAGTCACTGCTCCCAGACAAGACAGGCCCAACTGTAAAGGGTCAGGCAGCATCAAAATTGGCATCAACAGCAATGGAGAAGAATCATCTTCACTGATGAAAGTCGCTACTGTGTTTCAACGGTGGATAGCATTGACCAAGTCCTCAGACCCCATATCGTGCCTTTTTTTGCCCGTCATCAAAACCCTGCTTTCAGCAAGACAACGCCCGTCCCCACACTCCCAGAGTCAGCAGGGACTTCCTCCAGCAGCACAACATCCAAATCATGCCTTGGCCTGCCCTCTGTCCCATTGAAAACTTGTGGGATGAGATCCAACGCTGACTCAACGACCTACGCCCATGGCCGACAACTGCAGCAGAACTGCATGTAGCGTTCTGAGGATATGGGCCCTTATTCCAATGGCCTTCATCAACAGGCTAGTCCACTCCATGTACAGGAGATGTGTGGCTGTAGTCAACGCCCGTGGTGGCCACACCAGGTACTGATTTTGAACACCCCAGCTGTGATGTCTTCTGGTGCCTCCACAAATTCACAATTCGCAAAAACATTCCCCAGATTGTTAATTTCATGTGGGTCAAACACGGACTTTCTCTGATGTCTTTACTTACATATATAAGCATTTGAAAATAAAGATATTTATATGATACATCCACATGACGTTTCTTTTGCCTTCCAGTGTAGATAACACTTTCTCAGTTAAGTACAGATTCTAGTACTTTGGGGTTGAGTCCCATCTGGGATTTGAACTCACATTCCCAGAGTCAGGCATCTAACTGCCGGGTCAACAATGTAACCCACTCAGCCATCGATGCTTCCACAAAATGAAAGTCCAACAACTGGTTGTCTAGATCACATTCTTTGTGCACACTCTGACGAGTGTTAATTGGCAGATCCCATTGCCAAAAGCTATGAACATACAATGCCATTTAGAAAGTGATTTTACAATGATGTCATTGTGTTGATGTCGGATTACACAAAATGGATTTGCCCACAGTAACAGGCACTTGTCCTGTAGTCCTTGCCAAACTGGCCAATAGTTAAGGAATCATAAGGACCAGTAGAAATGAGCCATTATTAAGGGTTTGCTATATGTTATCATTGTAAGGACAGAATTTGGAATAGACAAACGCTGGACAGAGATTTCTATGTGATACCATATATTATGGGGGAGGACATCTCTGAGCAAGAGGTCTACAGTTTTGAGGAACTGAACATTCCTCAAGGACTCTGATAAACATGGCATCCCCTTGAACAAGGACTTGGAGAGCAACTCAACGGCCCATTACACCCTAAAGTAATCCAAGCCACGGATTCGAGGAAGACCTGTTCATTCAGCGGACACCTCCTCAACAGTGTTATTGTTGTGCCACCCGAGTAAATCAAATCAAATCAATTAATCATGTTAATTACCCATTTTCCAACAAGAATTCTTCTCTCTTCAAATATCTGAAAAGAAAATTAGCAGAATGATTAAATACTATTCATGTGTTAAATTCAAATACCATCAGCAGTGATCAGCATGTAAAAACAAAACTCCAAAGTTTAAACTGGTTGAAACTCAATTTCACTAAAATCAGATCCAAGTTCTCTCTGTCGCTAAACAACCTTTTTTGAACCACTTACAAGAAGTCGACATCAGCCAATTAGAAAGCAGCATTCTCAAGCTATACGGCACTCATTTCAACCTTGCGACTTCCATTTCAGACTTCGCTTGAAAAATATGTTGACACAGTTCTCGATTAAAATTTTGAAAACTGAACAAACATTGCGGAATATCTAAGATATGGTTGTGATTGTATGGCAGTGCTTCCAAAGTACTGTGCAACGCCTCCTCCGTTCAAATGTTTATCCCACGGATGCGAGAGACAGACGGTAATTTTGACGGGAATCAGTTGTACGGGCCGTAACTGTCGTTCGGAATATCCCGTCTTAATGTTTTCAAGGTGGCATGATTAGAAAACACATTCTGACTGTCACTTTCATGATCTGAAAGGTCGTTGACCGTGACCCGTAAAGGGATGTCCTCAGATCTTTGTTTAGCGATAGCGAGAACTAAGATCTGATTTTAATGAGATTGGTTGAAACCCAAAGATATAATAATTGTATGAATACCAGACATGTTATTTTGCAAGTAAATGAAGACATGCAGCTGTCATTCTACCCATAGCTGGCGGCTGCGAGATAAATAGCAAAGAACAATGAAGAATGAAGAGTGACTTATTTCAGGATAAAAAAAATGTCCTATCATGACTTCATTTCTGATAGATTTTAACATTTGCTCGCAATCTGATGCCATAAATTGGACGACGTTATTTCTAAGAGAGAAGTGTCCACTAAGTTGTTTCCCACTGCTGTTCCTGGGCAACGGAAATAAACACAGCACCCAAACGATCATATCCAAAAGTGAGAGAAAAATGACAATCAGTATAGGGAGGAAAGGTACATATAAGGTACGACATGAGGATTGGGAGAATATGCGGGAAATACCAAACTTAACCCCCCTGTTTATTAAATGGACTTGTCTGACACTGCCAAGGTCGAAATCTATTCAGGGGAGCATCATTATTGAGATATGGTAAATTCTTTTAAAGCTTTACATTATATTAACATCCTCAATGAGGCTGTACACAATATTGATACTGTAAATATGGAAATTAATGCGTCTCCAAAGTAATACGACTGCTGACCTCTGGCCTAAAATGCGACTCAATATCAATGCGACTTACCCACCCCATCCCCAGTGGAATGATACATATCCTTACCTTAATCCAATCAAACAGCAAATAGCAGCGCTTATTAGTGCTGAGTAGAGCACTTACGTAAAAACAATAAACAGTGTCTTCCTAAAAACATCACACAGTTGATATGTTTACTCTGCTGACTAGCATTGAGGAAGTTCAAAGGCAATAAAATAATTGAACCAACAACAGTACACTGATTGGTATGCTGAGAAGGTGTCAACAAGCTTGACACGAATGGGTAGAACTATTGACCCCAGCAGTGATAACTCACCCCATGCCCATTGTGTAATTGCCATTTTTTGAATGACATTGTTATATACTTGTTACAACTACTGCTCAATAAAAAAAACCTAAAATAACTAGCACCCGAAGAATAACTTCAAATAGAAACGGTAAAATCTCAAACACACCAATAGTCATAATCAATTTCCAAAAATCAGCTAAATATCCAGAAGCACCTAAATTTATCTCCTTCGGAGCAACCACTAAATTAGAAGTCAAACCATACATAAAACAAGTTAAACAATGCTCTAACTGTCTCCAATACAACCACACAGCCAATGAATGTAAATTCCAAAAAACTAAATGCAGGAAATGCGCCCAAACTGACTGCCCAGGGACATGCACACCCTGGTGCATACACTGTAAAAGCATACAACATTCCTCACTATCCAACCACTGCCCTCATAGACACACCCTCACACAACAGGCCAACAAACACATCAATATCGACACGGCCAAACTCCAAACAAAAAGACAAGCACAGCATACAAAACAACCTCTGCTACCCACACCACAACCAAACAACACCCCACACTTAAACTCGGCATGGGATGGCATCCTGCAAAGAGTACATCCAGCACCCAAAACACACATCCACCACACGTCCATCCCACAACCCTCCACTAGCACATTCACAACATCCACACCTGCACGCAAAACAAGCAACAATACGCCCGCCACAACCCAACCCGGCACCATACAAACCACAGCCGCTATGGCAACAACAACCGATCCCAAGCAATCACAACCCGAAAACCTAGACAGTAAGGAAACCACATCCAGACCACAAACACAAGCACGCACGCAAACCACCCCCATGGAATGTGAGGAAACTAAACTTAACAACACAGAAGAATATGAATGCACAACCGAGGAAGACATAAACGAAATAACTCTCTCAACCCCCCAAAAAACCAAAACCTTTAAACACAGGCCTCAGCAAATGTCAAACAACAAACTAAACAACTTAACCATCCTTCTCGCATACATGCTAAAGGAAATAAACCCAAACGCTAGCACTAAAGCTTTCTATACCGTAGCAAATAAGCTTAAACTGACAACCCTTACCTTCGAATTCTTCAGCATAGGCCTCGAATTAGTTAGCCCTACCTCAACCAAGTAAAAACCCCTAGCCTAAATCAAAACCTAACCTCCAAACACTAAAAGCCCAAATAATGGAAGGCCTAAACATATTTCAGTGGAATGCCAATGGACTAAATTCCCACGGCCACGAACTAAAAGCAAAATTTAAACAAGATAAGGGTCCGCACATTGCCTGTATCCAAGAAACCAAATTCTCAAAAAAATCTAAATTTACTCTACCAAACTACAACTCAGTTAGAACAGACCGAGCCAAACCTAAAACCGCTAGAGCCGCAGGAGGATTAATAATACTAATCAGAGAAGACATTAACTATGAAGAAATCAAAATAAACACACCAAACCTAGAAGCAAACGGCATCCAAATAACTCTCAAAAACCAAAAAATAAACATCATTAACGTATACCACTGGGCAGAACAAAAAATTCAAGCTGAGGACCTAAACAAATTACTGCAAATAAGCAATAAATCAACTATATTCCTAGGAGACTTTAACGCTCACCACCCCACCTGGAGCATAGATGAAAAAATAGATAATCATGGCAAACTAATCTCTGAATGGATAGAAACAAATAACCTTGTACTCCTAAACAATAACCAACCAACTAGATACGATAAGAAAAACCATAAAATGTCGGCTATCGACCTAACCATATGCACCCCAGATCTGGCCCAAAGCACTCAATGGGAAGTTCACGACGCCCCACTAGGTAGTGACCACTTCCCTATAAACATTACCATAGGCAATACAAACGTTCCTACCCAAACAGAAAACCTAGAACCAAAATTCAACTATAACCAAGCTAACTGGGACAAATTTCAGGATATCTGCAACCAAACCAACCTAACCAAACTAGAAAATAAGGACCCAGAAATCTACTGCAAAAACCTAACAGACTACATAATTAACGCAGCCAAAGCATCAATACCTTATAAAACAAATAACGTAGGCAAACCCTCGGTACCATGGTGGAACGAGGAAATAGAACAAACTAGACGCAAACGTAAAACAGCCTTCAATAGAGCCAAACGCGACCATAACCATATAACGGTAGCTCACGAACTAAACCACAAGGTCCAAAAACTAGTCAAAATAGCTAAAACCAAAGATTGGAAATTATTTTGTGAAGGAGTAAATAATCGCACAGATGCCAGAACAGTCTGGCGAAAAATCCACGCCATTAGAGGCTTAAAACGTCACAAAAAAACACCCAACATAAACAATTCAACCAACCCTACCGAAAAGGCAAATAACCTAGCAAACCACTTCTCGGCCATAAGCAGCAACAATAACTTCAGCGAAAAATTCCAACAAAAACTTAAAGCAGAAGCCAAACCTACTAAAGTACCAAATAATGATAACCTCGAAATAAACCAACCTTACTCAATGGAAGAACTCCAGTACGTACTCCAAAATAGGAAAAAGGGAACTGCCCCAGGACTAGACCTAACATCCTACCAAATAATCAAAAAACTCCCCCCCAACCTACTCCAGGCACTACTTAAACTATATAACCTAATCTATCAAAACGGACAGGTACCAACTCCCTGGAAACAGGCACTAGTCATCCCTATCCCTAAACCCGATAAACCAACTAACCAGGCAAATTCTTATAGACCAATATCCCTAACCTCAAACCTATGTAAAGTAATGGAATCTATGGCCAAAAATAGACTACAACACTACTTAACTCAAAATAACATCATAAACACAGATCAAAGCGGTTTCACTCCTGGCCGCTCAACCTTAGATAATCTCGCCCGACTAGAACAGGACATAAAGACGGGACAACTCAACAAACAATACACAACAGGCATCTTTCTGGATTTCTCCAAAGCATTCGACATGGTTTGGCACAACGGGCTAATACAAAAACTTAAAAAAATAGGACTAAAAGGACAAATAATAAACTACATTCAGGACTTTCTAAACGAACGTAAAATAACAGTGGGGATAGACCATACTCTATCGGACCAGTGTCCCCTAGAAAATGGCACTCCCCAGGGCAGTATCCTCAGCCCCACACTCTTTAATATAATGATAAACGATCTCTTCGAGGGCCTATCCCCTAAAGTAAACACATCCAAATTCGCGGATGATGGAGCCCTCTGGATCCGCACAAAAAGTATTAATATGGCCCAAAATTTACTCCAAAAATCTCTTAATAAAATACAACAATGGGCTGACAAATGGGGCTTCTCCCTTAACTCAGAAAAAACAACAGGAATAGTATTCAAACATAAAAACATGAAACCCGCCTCCCCAATTCTCCAGCTAAACAACCAAACAATCAAATTTCAAAAACAAACCAAATTCTTAGGACTTATCTTCGATCAACATCTCACCTGGGATGCTCACATCCAAAACCTAACAACTAAATGCAGTAAAGACCTAAACACCCTAAGATGCCTCACTGGCTCAAACTGGGGAGCCTCCAAAGATACCCTCCTCTCACTCTACATATCACTAATTAGATCAAAACTAGACTACGGCTGCGCCATATACAACACCCTAAACAACTCTCTATCTAAAAAACTTGACTCAATACAATATCAGGCTCTCAAACTAATTACACGCACCCAACATGGCACCTCCTACACTTCACTCCAGGCCTTAACAGGAGAAATGCCACTAAGTCTACGCAGGGAACAGCTAAGCTTAAATTTCTGGGCCGCATCCCAATCAAACCCTCTCATCCAAAACCTAATAAACCAAAATATCAGCCCCAAAAACCAAGCTCTAGCTCGTAAACACCCCTTACTTACCCCAATATCTCAAAGAATAACAAACTACCTAAATGAACACCAAATTAAAAATCTTAAACAAAACTGCAAACAATCAAATATCTTCACCCCTAAACTTAAAATACCCAAAATAGACACAACACTAGCTAGCCAAATAAATAAACAAACCGACCCAAACATAGCTAAAACCACCACACTAGCATACATACACGAAAATTGGCCAAATTGGTGTCACATTTACACGGACGGATCTTCAGATCCGACCTCCAAACACACAGGTTTCGGAGTCCATACCACACAACCAACTAAAACTACACAATCCTTCCGACTCCCAAACAACCAATCAATATTCACGGCAGAACTAATGGGCATGGCCTCAGCCCTCCATAGTCAAGAATCCAAAAACCACAATAAAATCCTAATACTTACCGACTCCCTAAGTGGACTGCAAGCCCTCAAAAACAAAAATACCAAAAACCGACCTAAATTAATAAATCTAATACTTAAAAGCTCCAACGACCTAACTAACGCAGGCAAACAAATAACTTTCTTGTGGATACCCGCCCACGTAGGAATATACGGTAATGAAAACGCCGATAAGGCAGCTAAACTATCCCTCAAAATCCCAGAAATAAGCTTAAACCTACCCATCTCAAAATCAGAAATTAAAAGTGTAAATAAGCAAAAAATCACCAAAAAATGGCATAACCTATATCTAAACTCAAATAGCCAAATCAAAAAAGTACTCAGCAAACCACTAACCAAACCAAAAATTCACCATCCATCAAAAAAAATCGACAGAGTAATCACTAAACTCCAAACAGGACACACCAACCTAAATAACCACCTAAAAAAAATAAAAAAACATACTACAGGTAACTGCCCACACTGCAAACAACTAGAAACCCCAGAACACGCACTCATCTACTGCACACACTACCTAACACATCGAACCGCATTACAAACCACCCTCAATCTAAACAAGGCTCTCACTCTAGAAGCAATACTAAACCCACAAAATAAACTAGAAAACTTCAAGGCCTTAGGCGTATTCTTAATCAAAACGGAACTAATAAAACGCATCTAAAAACACTATAATCCACCAAATCAAAATTACATAAACACACAAAAATCCACCATACCCAGCTCCCTTAGTTCTCCTCCCTTACCCCATCGGCATCTATTCCAAATCTCAAAATTCCCAAATTCTATATAAGCAACCCCTAAAGCCCCCTCTTGGGTTGCACACACCACTTTCGCCCCTTTCGGAAACACATTAAATGGCCTGGCCGGGCCCGTGTGCGAAATACGCATCAGTCGGAAAGCGCACGTTAAATCTACAAAGTAAGTAAGTAAGTGCTCAATAAAAAGTGTTTGTGTTTATATTCAAGTTGGTATTTCCGCTATCCAAAGTGTGCTGTGGGGACGTCTCATTGTTGACAGTCATTTGGAGACATAAATGCGAAGTTAATTAATGCGAACAAAGACTGTTTGCATTATTGCATTTTATTCACGCTCTCATTAATTTCAAGATTTACAGTATCTCAAAATAAGAAATAAACAACTTGTGGTCCTTGTTTATCATGTTTATTGTACACTAAAACACTGAAGCCCTTCATAGTTTTTTCTTCCTGCAGTGTTTTAGTGTACGATAAACAAGGACCATGAGTCTTTCTTAAAGGAAAACTACAGTCCAACTCCCAGTTGTCTAGCCAGACCATTTTCTACAACAATAAGCAACTTTGGAATACGCAAAGAAAAAGCTGATCCATCTTTCAATACTCTCAAAAACTTGGAGTGTTGTTTCCCTTTAAATGAATGTCAGTTTATCATGCAATGAAATAGTTTTGGTAGTCAAGAAATGATCCTATCTTTGTGAATTTAACTGAAAGAAAATGACATCATACATTGGTGAATTGTCAAAGTGCTGGCTTGGCACTCGATTGATACAAGAAAACAACAAATTAGAGCAGTTTGTGATACTTTTGGAAGGATCTTCTTGTAGTTATGGTTTAAACATATTAATTTTCACAAAAGTGTTAAAATGGATTGGTAAACAAGCGAAGCGCTTACGTAGGACATATTACAATGAATACATCAATGAAGGTTACATGTAACAGATGAATTGTACATGCCAAGCTGGATGTGTATATATAACAAGCATATAGTTGACAAAGTCATCTATATCCCCCGCACATTTTAACACGTTATGGTCCCAAACATGGTAACTGACCAAACATTTCTCTTAGCCAATGTCAAAATAGTTGCAATGAAAATTCTAAAATAAACATTTCTAAAACTCCTTAATATCAAATGGCACTAGTTCAGTATGCGCTTTATATATAGACATGCAATGTTTGGCAAGGAAATATTTAACAGTTTATTTGTTATACTCCTTAAGTAAACCAATCCTATATTAAAACTTAAATCCAACTTGTTGTCATGGAAACATAAACAATACAAATTTCTAAAAGTGCTATATATCAAAAGGCACCAGTTTAGTATGTGCCTGGTAGACATGTAAAATTTGTAAGAAAGTATTTAACCGTTTTTGAGTTACGCTCTGGAAACGAACACCACCCATGTAGAACCTAAGTCCAACTTATTGCCATGGAAACGTGAAAAATAAAAATTTCTAAAATTCCTAAATAGCAAGAGGCACCAGTCCAGTATGTGTCTGGTAAACATGCAAAGATTTTGTTGGAAAGTACTGAATGGGTTTAGAGTTATGCTCCGGAAACAAACTCTACCCTATAGAACCTAAGTCGAACTTGTTGCAATGGAAACGTAAATAATAAAAATTTATAAAATTCCTAAATAGCAAAAGGCACCAGTTCAGCATGAGTCTGATAGACATGCAAAAATTCGTACAGAAATATTTAACGTTTTCTGAGTTATGCTCCAGAAACGATTTCGGGATGCACACACGCACACTTCGTTGGGGCGGGGGATAATAAATCTATTTGCAGTTTATATTCAAATATTCATTTACTGAAAATATTCCAGTTTTTTATATGAAGTTTTGAATAGAATCTAATATTAGGCTTTGCTCTTCCTTACTCAAATACAAACTTCCACAAAGCACTGTTTGTAAAGAACAACCTTGTCAGTAAAAATACATTTCATTTCGAAGAACATAGTAATTTCTACACACAAAAAAGAAGTGTAAAGCATCTTCGGTATGACATCCACAGGAACAAGTTTTAGTATCCAAGATATGTCTATCATACTGATCTGCGTTAAGATCGCTGCAGCCAAGCCTGAGGTGACAGTGAATAATTTGACATAATCTGCTTCCATAATTTAAATCCAAGCATATACCATAATGTCCCTTTACGTGAAGCAAATTCTTAAATTGTGTAACAGTCTCTGCCCCCATTAGGTTTTCCGGTAACATATTCCAAAGTTGTGTTGTAGCTGGTATAAATGAATCTGCATAAGCTTTTGTTTTACACTACACTGTTTGAAGATTATTTTTATCCCTAAAGTCTTAATCTGTGTTTTCCAAAACTGTATTCGGAATAAGCCTACAAAGATATTCCGGGGATAAATGGTTGTTCATTTTGTAAAACATAACCAGTTTTGAATTGTATCGTCTGTCTTTTAATGACTTTTAATTTGTTTCATTGTAAATCTTCTGATGACTAGCTCCACATATGGTTCTAAGAGCATCTATGTGTCATTTTTCCAATAAGTTAGCTTGTTCATTAGTACATTTGTCCCAAATATGACAACAATAATACAAAATTGTTAAAATAAATGATTTGTACATAGTTTCTAAGGTAGTTTGGGATAGACAATATTAATAACTTCTTAAACAATAAACCTGAGGACAACATTTCCTTACAAAATCATCAATGTGCATTTTCCATGTACAATTACTTTGTAAAGTAATACCTTAGTGCTTATGACTTTGTACATCTTTGATTTCTGTACCATTCATATATAACTTAGGTTTGCGACTAGGGTTTACTTTCTGGGTAAATTGAATAGATTCTTTTTCAGGGGGACTAAATTTAACTTGCCATCTAGCAGCCCATTCTGAAATTCTGTCCAAGTCATTACTGAGATCAGGAGCAGCTATATCAGGATCTTCTATGATCACATACAAAGATGTGTCATCGACAAAAAGTCTTATATTACTATCTTGTAGTTATTGCTTCTGGATGTTATTCGCAGACAGAAATCCTATGGGTAGAATCTGGGTGCCTGTGACAGGACCTCCCTTCCTCTTGCCTTGTAAAGATCGTTTTGGGCATGTCGCTTGAAACATTGTGGTATAGCAGGCAAACCATGCAAACGAAATGGTTTTGAATTATTTCAATCTACGTATCTAGGACTGCCAGCTGGTCGGAACCGAGCTATACCTTTACAACCACTGCACATTTCAATGATGTTAATGCACACTACAGTCTTCGGGGGAATACATTAAGATTACTGCCATTGAATGTGCACCCTCTAAAACCAGCACCTGCTCAGTCATGTCCTGACTTAAACTTTGAGGTGGAAAATACCTTGTTATTTGTTTCATCGTTGCTCAATGGAGTCCAAGTACTTTTCGTCCTGTTCTTAGCTATCATCGACATGTTTGCAAAGTTAAAAGTATGATAATTGATATGAAAAAAATACAAAAACACGTAAATCCTACGCCATCCGCATCCATTCATCAAAACACGTCCGCCATTTTGAAGCGAGTTGGGTTGCTGGGGCAAATATTTTTCACATTTTTTTTAAAAACTGAGCAAACACAGAGCCACGTTTAAATAAAGCAGAATGGTACAAATTTATGGTTTTAAATATATATTAAACATAAGACACAAAATTACCGGCGTCATTTCCCCGGTCATGCGCCGTTAGGACCACTTGGGTGCAGACCAACATGGCCGCATGTTAGTCTGGCATTTTCTTTACTGTTTGCCAACGTTTTAATGCTCTTTTTGTCTGGGATATTGTGCTAAACTATTCAAAATTCAAACATAATTAACATAGTTGTTCTTTCAGAAACGTAAACGTCAAGGTAATGTTTATACTTTGTTTTTGCATTCAATTTAAAGATACGTTTGTCAACAATGCATGATCACGCATTTGCTTATCAATATAAGTTGATAAATCCAGTGCAAGATGCATAAAGTGCAAAGACTGGTGCATATGTCACGATTTTGTGAATATGCACATTTTTACGACATGCATCTCATGCCAATGCACTGACACTTTTGTGACCATGTATGCATGTGCACTGAAATTGTCAATGAAGTGGGAAGCAGCAATTTGGTTCTGTTGGTATCATGGGTATTGTACACCGAACTGTTCTACCATTGTCTATAGTTCACTTTCACAGGTCCATTTCAAAACGTCCTTCCCTAATTTGAGAACTGTTGATGTTACGACCACCATATTCATGTTGATATACTGAAGGTGTTGTAGAATCCAGATAGCTTTGTATTGTAGAACATGACCCTGACCTTCAAATTCACTTTAGCTTCTAGATATGTTTACAAGAGATGATGACAGTAAATAGATCTGTCTCAATAACAATAACCAAATAACAATGCAGATGGGATATTTTGGTTTAAAAACGTTTGATTGATGGTTGTGATTTACGATCATTCACTGACATGACCTAATCCGGTGAAAAAGAAGGCCTTTATGTCTGAGAAATAATGTTATCTTTTGTTATAACTTGCAAGTACACAATGTGACATGCCCTGATACATACTGGCTAGCGACCAGTTTTCGCAGAGGACCAGTTATTGTCAAATCCTCGTCACAGGATTGTCTGGTCCAGACTTGAATATTTACAGACCGCCGTCATATAGCTGGAATATTGCTGAGTGCGACATTAAACAACAAACCAACCAACTACCTTTTGTTGAAAAAAACAAAACAACATAAGACATTTATACAACATATATCCCCATGTTAAGGGTTTTCGGACGCTTAAGATACATTCACAGTTTTCTCCCTCAACAACTGTAAAACACCTCATTCACTTATGAAGGACAACTTTATCCTAAAAACAAGCCATCATTTGAGTATTTACAATTTCTGTGTGACGCCACACCCCTTGTTATAGTGCAAGTATTTGTGATAGAAAACATATGATTTCCGAAAAACTTGTGATTTGATGATGATAGTATTGTCATGAATAATGATAAAGGCATATATGATACTGAAAGCTCTGATCAAAAACAGGACAATATGTGTACTATACATTCTCTCGATTGACACAAAACTTTGAGAGCATTTCATTGGTCATTAAGATCAATAACGAAAGTAGGAATAATCTTTACTATTTACTTTTCAATTGTGAAATTACGACATGTGACCCCTTGCTCAGCATTTCTATTGGTCAAAAGTCTGACAACTTAAACGAACCTTCACTTAAACTGAAATTTTATTGGTCTATAATCGGTGACCGACAGCCATCTAAAACGCTTCATGTGATTGCATCTAGTTTACTTTTTTCTCATTTTCATTAGAAGGGAAATGTTTATAAAAATGAAAAACACTGACTCTTGTGAGGAAATATTAAAAAATACACCATATGATAACCTTGCTCAAATACAACTTTTGAAAACTCACGCCGAATGTGTCATTGACTAGTTCATGCATAAACAAAAATCCAACAATACGATTTTGCACATTCATTTCTGTCATTGCCTACAATCTGTCTGTCATTTCTTTCCCCAAATTACAATTCCAAAAACTATTTTAGCTATTTTTCCAAAAATGCTTGACCCTGTCTATATCACAAAATCCATAGACAGTGTAAGAATAAGCATGTGTCAGTTTGCAGAAGACAAATTGATCGTAGCATATCTGATTAATTGTAATAAATATATAAAAATGGAGTGCGATACAGTAGAAAATAGAAAATGTAATTTGTAAAACTGGTACTTCTATTTCCACTGTTTTTATTCCCTATCATCACGTTATAATAGAAATCTAAGGAAACTTTTTCCATGGACCGAAATACTGGTTGGTGAAGTTATCCATAATATTCCTTGTCATATGGCCAGCATATACTGCATTGCCATGTCATCCCACCATCAGTTGTGATGATGCCCCCACTTGTTGCCCAAGCTCACTGACAGATCTGTGATTTGTTTCAGTAACAGTAGAACCAAGTCTTAATGTCCCAGATGCTGAAAGCTACAAACACTAGTATGAATCCTGCTGCTGCTGCTGCTGCTACTGTCCATGCGATCCCCCTTCAACAAACAGGTAGGTGCCACTTAGAATCATTCATTGCTAGGGATTATCTTTCTGTTCTCAGGCGACAATACTTGGTCCCAGCTGTAGTCAAACTTGCCTGCCTTGGCACATTCTTGGCCATGAGTCCATAGTCTGCCAAACCGAGTCTTCATGACCGCTAATGTCGCTAGGCATCATTTCCAGTATAATTTAGTGTTTATGATGTATGGACTACATTGTATGAGCTGAGTGTACAAGTCGTGTATGGTAAACCAAACAAAATGTTGCTTTACTTGATGAAAAAGTAAGAGTAAGGCGAGGTGCTCTTGGTCACCACCACGACCACTATGTGCTGACCTTGCACGCAGTGCTTCTCGTATATATATATACTTGTAAATAGCTGTATAAAACAAGCTTGTATATATACTGCAAGGTACCGACTTGATGTTGTCATTTCCTACCGTACACTGAGCCTTGCATATAGGAATGTGCACATATGTCTGTAACCCAACATTGTTATTACAGCAGGAATGTATGTGTAGATGTGCCTGCTTGTTTTCAGGTCCTGCCCCTAAAGGCCCCTACATTCAACAACGTCGCCCTGAAATGACCCCTCATGGAGGCCCCACCACCTCCTTTGCCTCCAACCAGACCCTCATGTCTGGGTACTCCCAGCAACAGATGGCGTCGCCCCCGATTCCACCAAACCCCCTTGCTAATGTGCCTCTCAGTAACCAGAATGGCACTTTGCGAGTAGGACAGAGTGGTGTGGGGGTGAGTGGCTTCCTCTAGAATATTTCTATATTTATGTTGTATAACAGTGTTATCACATGTGTGCAGGTGTTATCCTGTAAGTGTTCTCCATTTAAGGTTTGTTATTACAGTCTTATAACATGAGTTACATGGGGTCCTGTAAATATTCTCCAGTAATGGTTTCTTATGACAGTGTTATCAGATGTGTGTAGGTTTAGTCCTGTAAATATTCTCCAGTAAAGACTTGTATAACAGTGATATCATGTATGCAGGGTGGTGTGACGCTGGTGGACCCCCAGAGTGGCCCCGCCCCCCAGATGGAGCCCCTGACCCTGGAGGAACCCCAGTCTCTCGCCCCGTCGCAGCAGCAGGAAGGACAGTCCGCCTTGGCAAACACAAAAGAGAAAACCCCCATGTGTCTTATTAATGAGCTTGCCAGATATAATAAGGTAAATGACCCAGATAATCTCGTCTTCCCAAGGCAAGAGAGTTAACTAACTTAAAAAGTCCAGCTGCCACCCTTGCCGAACTAGGCTTGAATTCCTGTGCGTTATGTCCTTTCTATGCCTCTCCTATGGACCAACCAGATTCCACCTCTAGTATCACTTGCATTTGCTTCAAACCAAATGGCTGCGCCCAGTCAAGACCTGATCGATAATTAAGATCTATGTTGTGATAAATCGGGTCTTACATCACAAAGTGCATCAAATCACATGAACACCTTGATTAAAAACATGAACAGATTTGGAAAATATCTGGTGACGAGTTGGCGGTGCACATGCTTTGCCCAATCCTGCAGTCGACCGAAATCTGCATGACAGTTTACGAACCAGATTTCGATTTCAATGAGCAATTTTGATTGGACTATGCATATCAGCCAAAATATAACTCCATAATACCAGCCTAGTTCGGCAAAGAAATATAACTCCATAATACCAGCCTAGTTCAGCAAGGGTGGAAACTGGACTTTTATGGTCAGTTAATCCCTGTGCCTTGGGAAGATGGATATATTTTTTACTTATCTTGCATTACTCCTTAATGCATTCACTGCTTACCTTACAACAAAGGTGCCTGCAGGTGTGCAGATGACTAGCCATCACAGTTGGTTCATTTATGTTACAAGTTCAAGTTGCAGGTTAAAGCTTTCATTGGTTTCAGTGTGTGTAGTTCTTAGAAGTGTAATTCATTGGTCTAAATATTCACATATGCAATCAAAGGATAAAGATTTGAAAAGAATCTCAGTGTTTTCTACTTGTAGGATTGGGGAAGCAGTGTATCTGCCGGTAACAGTGTCCTCATTATGTCTCCAGATCTTGCACCAGTACACGCTCGTCGATGAGCAAGGACCAGCTCACAAGAAGACTTTCTTTGTGAAACTCAAGTTGGGGGAGGAGGAGTACTCGGCATCCGGTCCGAGCATCAAGAAGGCGCAACACTCCGCAGCCGCCATTGCCCTGGAGAAGACAAGCTTCACCCACCCTCCGCCCAAACCCAACCGGACTCCGAACATGGGAAGTATGACAGAAAGTAAGCATCTTCATCTACCACGGTCAACTTGTCGGGGGGTTTAAAGAGAGGCCTGGCCAGTTTCACTCCCACAATGTTTGGTATGAAAGAGGGGGCAACAGTGGCCCAGGCGTCTAAGGCACCACGATTCACTGTGTAGAGTTACGTCCCTTGGACACACAAGGAACCTATGATTGTGGGTTCGAATTCCAGTTTGCCCTGATTATTACTAGAAGACCAACCTGTAGGTCCCGTGACCAAATCATGGAAACAAAGGTTTGAAAGTGTTTTTGAGTTTCCTGATGTATACTGAACAATTTTGACTTGCGCTGCCCGGTTGATTTGATGCCCGGGCATTTTGGGGAAGGGTCAACAAAGGTCACACAGGGGTCAAAATTCAAAATTGTGTCGATATGCATATCAAACTACTCATCCAGTCATAAGAAACCTAGAAATATATAGTTTGTTATACTTCTGACCTTAAATTGGGTAGCTATGGCCAAAAACGTTGAAAGGTCAACGCACTTTTGGCAGTCGGTGAAATTCACAAACACAGTTAACATTATCCGATAATCATGATTTCAGTGTCTAATAATATGTTTTCTGACATGACAAATTCAACCAGGGAACTTTTAAAAGTTAAAGGGTTACCTTGGCCTTGAAAATCGAAAATGGTTGGCTGCATGAAGAATTGTAATGCTTCAGCAAAGTCACAGGATCCTTGGCCAATAACGCAGCATATTTCAGAATCCATTGTCCAGTAATGCTTTTCTAACCTTACTTTAGTGCACAGTTCATCATCCTACTCGGTGTCATACCGATCAGATGCAGAGTCGGACTCACTGTCACAATCACTTGAATCTAGAATCTGTGTCCGATTCTACAGAGCAGTTTGCTCTGGCATCACTCAGATGTTGAGGCAGTGCTGGCTGTGAATACCGTATTGGCAAGTAAGCATTTCTGGACAATGGATTCTGAAATATGCTGCTTTATTGGCCAAGGATCCTGTTTCCAATGACTTTGCTGAAGCATGGCAACCATTTTCGATTTTCAAGGTCAAGGTAACCCTTTTTACTTTTAAAAGTTGCTTGGTTGAATTTGTCATGTCAGAAAATATATTATTAGACACAAAAATCATGACTATCGGACAATGTTAACTGTGTTTGTGAATTTCACCGACTGCCAAAAGTGCGTTGACCTTTCAACGTTTTTGGCCATAGCTCCCCCATTTAAGGTCAGAAGTATAACAAACTATATATTTCTAGGTTCCTTATGACTAGACGAGTAGTTTGATATGCATATCTACACAATTTTGAATTTTGACCTTTGTTGACCCTTCCCCAAAATGCCCGGGATTTTCAACCGGGCAGCCCAAGTCAAAATTGTTCAGTATACATCAGGAAACTCAAAAACACTTTCAAACCTTTGTTTCCATGATTTGGTCACGGGACCTACAGGTTGGTCCTTGACTATATGTTTCTAGGTTTGTCAGCACCATATTCGTGCTTGTGGGTTTCACCGAAGTGTTAAACGTCTGAGACCTGCATCACTTCAGGCTTTACTCCCATATTAAGCTGACAAACTGTGATATAACTGGAATACTGTTAAAAGCGGCGCTAAACCCTACTCACTCACTCACTCACTCACCCGCTCACTCACTGGTATAAATGAGGAGCTGCACTTAACAGTAAGTCAGGAAACTTTAGCATTATTTTGTTTGTTTGTTGTTTAATGTCGCCCTCAGCAATAGAGGTGGGACGATTAATCGATCTCCAATCTTTCTTAATTTCCGATTCTTGAATCGATTCAAAATCCTTACATAGCGATTCGGTAAAATGATTCATGCTTATCAAGTTTAACATTCTTATAATATTTCAAAGTTAATGATGTTAGTATTTTACCGTTTACATGTTCCATTTCAATTTATCATTTTTGATTGATAGATTAAAACATAATTTACTATTTCCCGGAATGTTATTGAAAATAGAATTCTCGAACACACACTTCCACAAAGGGTCCACATAGAACATGTCAAAGAGCAAAATTAAGACTGTTCAAGCAAATTTTCAAATATAGTACACAAAGAAATAAATCAAATCAACCAAAATATATCTTAAAGTTGTCAAACTTACCGCTAAGCTATTATTTCCATCTTTTCGTGCGATCGCGTGTAATGTAAATCAAATGACATTCTCGGCTCGGACACGATGTTTAATGCCAAAATATATGCATGAACAATCTTTGTCACAGTTCGTAACCTAGACCGATACATCCACGAAGCTCCATATTTTTAATATAGATCGCGATTTTCTGCTTAAAACGTTCAGAATAGCATGATTTAACAAAAATGTCAAAATCTGAAATTTGCTGTATAGCAGTAATTTGATTGGCCGCCTTAGGTCGAACCTTGTAGCATTGTAAGTGAATCGGCCCACCTCTACTCAGCAATATTCCAGGGAGGTCAGGTAACCTAGTGGTTAAAGCGTTCGCTCGTCACACAGAAGACCCGGGTTCGATTCCTGACATGGGTACAATGTGTGAAGCCCATTTCTGGTGTCCCCCCGCCGTGATATTGCTGGAATATTGCTGAAAGCGGTGTAAAACCATAGTCACTCACTCACTCACTCACACTCTCACTCACTCACTCACTCACTCACTCACTCACTCACTCACTCACTCACTCACTCACTCACTCACTCACTCACTCACTCACTCACACTCACTCAGCAATATTCCAGTTATATGACGGGGTAGGTAAATAATTGAGTCTTGACTGATGTCTTGAGCATCTATCCACGCAATTGGGAGACAATGATTGTCATCAACCAAGTCAATGATTGTCGGACACATGATCATGTGTCAGATTGATGTGGGAGGAAAGTGAAGCAAGCCTAAGATGTTCACCACAACATGTTTATGGTGCAGACAAATCAAGAATCAGGTCTAATCTGGGATTCAAACTCACGGTCCAAGGTTTCTGGGACGTTAAAGGGACACAACTCTGCACAGCTGGAATTGAGCACTGTAGGGCATGGGTCCTCTTAAGTTCGATACACATATTTTTTCATGATGTGTTGCTATCTTTTTGCATTAAACTATTGCTTAGAGCTCACTGAAATGTTTTTTGAGCATGTGCATGGAGTATTATTGTTTATTTGATTGTACCTCCCGAGAAATGTTTGACCTGAGAACTGTTTCGCCAGACTCGCTCTTTCAATGCATTACGATACTTGCTGGTCTCGCCTACAGGTTTGGACACTGTCCATAGAGTGGGATCTAATTCTACTGTCATGTTTCAGACCTTGATTACCCCACTGGGGAATCTGGTTGTAATAGGTCCCCAGTAACCTGTGCTGGTCGTAAGTTTGCGACCAAATGGATCAGGTGGTCAGGCACAGTGACTACCTATGCCCTGACAGCATGGATCGTTGCTCACAATATCAATCACTTGATAGTCTGGTTCAGACTTGGATTATTTGCAGGCCGTCATTATGTAGCTGAAATGTTGCAGAGTGCAGCCTTACGAACAAGCAAGAAAGCAGATGTTGACTATGCATATGAAATATTCTTCTGATAAGTCGAGTTAACGTGGTACTAGATGGTCAAGCATTGATGGAGGGTACAACAAGTATAGTGTCACTTATCGGCAGAACGTTGGCTATGTGCCATGCAGGAACAGCCCTGGTTCACATGTTCACCAAAACATGGCTCCTTTTGTAGAATGAATGTCCTTTCTAGCAAGGACTATAAGTTGATGAGAAAAAAGACAACATATCAAATGTTTCAGCCCATTGAGATTTAAAGCAAAAATTCACACTTATATATACTTACTATCATGTGACTCCCCTGTAATCGCTGTCCTGATCGGTGCGTACTCAATGTTGCTGTTTGTGTGTGGAGTGTCAGATCCCCTTTGTAGTTCATTATACACATTCATCATGTATTATTATGATGGTCAGCTGCCGAAACCATTGTCCGCCTTGACCATGATTACAAAGATAATTTGAAGATTTCCATGATGAGCAGAAGCTAATGTGTGATATATGCACTCAGTTGACTCTCGATTACCTGAGGACTTTCAGTATGAATGTGTGTATTCCCCAGTCTCTGCCACTCTGGAAGTCAGTCTCTCTCATGCTCTTGAAGTTTGTTGGGCTGAAGTTTAATTTGCACCAAAATTGTTTCTCTGCTGTTGGGACTATCTATGTTTGTGTTGAGACTTGCTCAAGCAGTACAGACATGAAGAAGAGACATAGTGACTTCCAGATATGTCATAACCAAACCAAATTCTTCTTTTTTGTATGAGATTTTCTTTGTGTGTGTCTGTTTGCCTGACAGCTGGAAAGGTTTTCTCATGTTCTGCAGCTAGTTCATTAATTACATGCTTAACTGACCACTTTTGAAATGTTGATTTTTGTAGCAAAAATCGTAATTAACCTCCCTGTGGAGGAGTGGATTGCCAGGGTAAGCCAGCATGGCTTGCTACTTTTAAAGTTACTAGCCCGTCTCCAAACTAACTGGCCTTAGCAAAGTGGCCGAACCTGAGATCACATAGTCACCTAGCTGGGCTCTGAAAATTTTAGAACTGCTCACGCCTAAAACATTTTTTTCTGCACTTGGAGTTTAAAACTTCTATCATATGCCTCATTTTGTTGTGATTTTTTAGCAAGTAAAGATATTATACTTTAAAAAGTACAGATGTTGTTTTACACAACATTACAAACTGTCATCCGGTTGTCATTGTTTTATTCTACAGATATGATCCAATTAAAAAAATTATACATACACGGAGAAGGGGTGCAATTTTGTCTAGCCGGGCGGGCCATCTAATTTACGTTTCAGCAAGCCCTTTGTACTTTTTTCTGGCCAAGGGGTCGGCAGTTAAATCGCCCCCTGTTTGTGGGAAAACCTAGCAGCTGCTGTTTGAATGGTGAGAAAGTCGTGTCCACCATACTGTGGAAGCTAGTCGAGAGTCCACTGTTTTTACAGCTAATAACATCACTCCAACAGTGGAACTGAATGCTCTGGCTATGAAGCGAGGAGAACCAGCCGTCTACAAACCAATCGAACCACGACACCCACAGTTCTACTCTCCACCAAACTTTGACTACAGAGGCATGTACAACCAGCGGTGAGTCTCTTGCAACTAGTTGTCGCGTGTCTGTATCAGTTGTCGCGTGTCTGTATCAGTTGTCGCGTGTGTGTGTCAGTTGTCTCGTGTCTGTGTCAGTTGTCGCGTGTCTGTATCAGTTGCTGCGTGTCTGTATCAGTTGTCGCGTGTGTGTGTCAGTTGTCTCGTGTCTGTGTCAGTTGTCGCGTGTCTGTATCAGTTGTCGCGTGTCTGTATCAGTTGTCGCGTGTCTGTGTCAGTTGTCGCGTGTCTGTATCAGTTGTCGCGTGTCTGTATCAGTTGTTGCGTGTCTGTATCAGTTGTCGCGTGTCTGTCAGTTGTCGCGTCTCTGTATCAGTTGTCGAATGTCTGTGCCAGTTGTCACGTGTCTGTATCAGTTGTCGCGTGTGTGTCAGTTGTCGCATTCTGTGTCAGTTGTCACGTGTCTGTATCAGTTGCCATGTTTGTCTGTATCATTTGTTATGTGTCTATCAGTTGTCAAATGTCTGTGCCAGTTGTCACGTGTCTGTCAGTTGTCGTGTGTCTGTGTCAGTTGTCACGTGTCTCTCAGTTGTCGCGTGTCTGTATCAGTTGTCACGTGTCTGTATCAGTTGCCATGTTTGTCTGTATCATTTGTTATGTGTCTATCAGTTGTCGAATGTCTGTGCCAGTTGTTGCGTGTCTGTATCAGTTGTTGAATGTCTGTGCCAATTGTCACATGTTTGTATCAGTTTTCACGTGTCTGTATCAGTTGTCGCATGTCTGTATCAGTTGTCACATGTCTGTATCAGTTGTCACGTGTCTGTCAGTTGTCACATGTCTGTATCAGTTGTCACATGTCTGTATCAGTTGTCGCGTGTCTGTATCAGGTATCATGTGTGTCAGTATCAGTTGTTACGTGTATGTGTCAGTTGTCACATGTATGTGTCAGTTTCCATGCGTGTCTGTATCAGTTGTCACTTGTATTTGTCAGTTGTCATGTGTATGTGTCAGTTGCCATGCGTGTCTGTATTAGTTGTCACATGTATGTGTCAGTTGTCACATGTCAGTATCAGTTGTTGCTTGTCTGCTATGTGTGTATGTGTCAGTTGCCATGCGTGTCTGTATCAGTTGTCAGATGTATGTGTAAGTTGTCACGTGTATGTGTCAGCTATCACATGTGTCAGTATAAGTTGTCGCATGTATGTATCAGTTGTCACATGTATGTTTTAGTTGCCTTGCGTGTCTGTATCAGTTGTCACATGTATGTGTCAGTTGCCATGTGTGTCTGTATCAGTTGCCATGTGTATGTGTCAGTTGTCACATGTATGTGTCAGTTCCCATGTGTGTCTGTTTCAGTTGCCATGTGTATGTGTCAGTTGTCACATGTATGTGTCAGTTGCCATGTGTGTCTGTATCAGTTGTCACATGTATGTGTCAGTTGCCATGTGTATGTGTCAGTTGTCACATGTATTCGTCAGTCGTCACATGTATGTGTCAGTTGCCATGTGTATGTGTCAGTTGTCACATGTATTCGTCAGTTGCCATGTGTGTCTGTATCAGTTGTCACATGTATGTGTCAGTTGCCATGTGTATGTGTCAGTTGTCACATGTATTCGTCAGTTGCCTTGCGTGTCTGTATCAGTTGTTGCGTGTCTGTATCAGTTGCCTTGCGTGTCTGTATCAGTTGCCTTGCGTGTCTGTATCAGTTGCCATGCGTGTCTGTATCAGTTGCCATGCGTGTCTGTATCAGTTGTCACATGTATGTGTCAGTTGCCATGCGTGTCTGTATCATTTGCCATGCGTGTCTGTATCATTTGCCATGCTTGTCTGTATCAGTTGTCGCATGTCTGTATCAGTTGTTGCGTGTCTATCAGCTATCACATGTGTCAGTATCAGTTGTCACATGTATGTGTCAATTGCCTTGCGTGTCTGTATAAGTTGTCACATGTATGTGTCAGTTGCCATGTGTGTCTGTATCATTTGCCATGTGTATGTGTCAGTTGCCATGTGTACGTGTCAGTTGTCACATGTATGTGTCAGTTGCCATGTGTGTCTGTATCAGTTGCCATGTGTATGTGTCAGTTGTCACATGTATGTGTCAGTTGCCATGTGTGTCTGTATCAGTTGTCACATGTATGTGTCAGTTGTCACATGTATGTGTCAGTTGCCATGCGTGTCTGTATCAGTTGCCATGCGTGTCTGTATCAGTTGTTGCGTGTCTGTATCAGTTGTCACATGTATGTGTCAGTTGCCATGTTTTTCTGTATCAGTTGTCGCGTGTCTGTATCAGTTGTCGCGTGTCTGTATCAGTTAAACGTGTCTGTATCAGTTGTCACATGTATGTGTCAGTTGCCTTGCGTGTCTGTATAAGTTGTCATGCGTGTCTGTATCATTTGTCATGCGTGTCTGTATTTGTTGCCATGCGTGTCTGTATCATTTGTCACATGTATGTGTCAGTTGCCATGAGTGTCTGTATCAGTTGCCATGTGTGTCTGTATCAGTTGCCATGTGGGTCTGTATCAGTTGTCGCGTGTCTGTATCAGTTGTCCTCGTCTGTATCAGTTGTCACGTGTCTGTATCAGTTGTTGCGTGTCTATCAGCTATCACATGTGTCAGTATCAGTTGTCACATGTATGTGTCAATTGCCTTGCGTGTCTGTATAAGTTGTCACATGTATGTGTCAGTTGCCATGTGTGTCTGTATCATTTGCCATGTGTATGTGTCAGTTGCCATGTGTACGTGTCAGTTGTCACATGTATGTGTCAGTTGCCATGTGTGTCTGTATCAGTTGCCATGTGTATGTGTCAGTTGTCACATGTATGTGTCAGTTGCCATGTGTGTCTGTATCAGTTGTCACATGTATGTGTCAGTTGTCACATGTATGTGTCAGTTGCCATGCGTGTCTGTATCAGTTGCCATGCGTGTCTGTATCAGTTGTTGCGTGTCTGTATCAGTTGTCACATGTATGTGTCAGTTGCCATGTTTTTCTGTATCAGTTGTCGCGTGTCTGTATCAGTTGTCGCGTGTCTGTATCAGTTAAACGTGTCTGTATCAGTTGTCACATGTATGTGTCAGTTGCCTTGCGTGTCTGTATAAGTTGTCATGCGTGTCTGTATCATTTGTCATGCGTGTCTGTATTTGTTGCCATGCGTGTCTGTATCATTTGTCACATGTATGTGTCAGTTGCCATGAGTGTCTGTATCAGTTGCCATGTGTGTCTGTATCAGTTGCCATGTGGGTCTGTATCAGTTGTCGCGTGTCTGTATCAGTTGTCCTCGTCTGTATCAGTTGTCACGTGTCTGTATCAGCTATCACGTGTGTCACTATCAGTTGTCACATGTATGTGTCTGTTGCCATGTGTGTCTATCAGTTGTCACGTGTATGTGTCAATTGTCACATGTTTGTGTCAGTTGCCATGTGTGTCTGTATCAGTTGTCACATGTATGTGTCAGTTGCCATGTTTTTCTGTATCAGTTGTCGCGTGTCTGTATCAGTTGTCGCGTGTCTGTATCAGTTAAACGTGTCTGTATCAGTTGTCGCATGTATGTGTCAGTTGCCTTGCGTGTCTGTATAAGTTGTCATGCGTGTCTGTATCATTTGTCATGCGTGTCTGTATTTGTTGCCATGCGTGTCTGTATCATTTGTCACATGTATGTGTCAGTTGCCATGAGTGTCTGTATCATTTGCCATGCGTGTCTGTATCATTTGCCATGCGTGTCTGTATCAATTGCCATGCGTTAATTAATCAACAGTAAACTGCAAGTCAATGGGTTTTTTTAAATGTCTTTTAAGGGTGTGAGACCTTGACAAATGTGGCCTTTTCATTAATACCGTGGGGCAGGTAGTAAATGTGACACCTGTAAACATAAAAAAAAAAAATGAAGCATGCAAGACTACATAAAATTGCTGCATGTTCAAACAGCATGTTAAAATTAAGATAGCTTCTGTGCATCCGTCAGGGTGGGTACTGCCGTAAAAATTCATAGTTCAATCATTAATTATATAAAGTCGGGCATAGCTCTCTCACACACAGACTCACGCACGCACACATGCGCCCACGCACCAGTAGTACCAAGAGTGGAAGTAAGCAGATGATGTAGTACATTCAGAACTAACAGACAAGTCGTCGTTAATGTTCTCAGCCAAACCATTGTTTCCACTGCGAGTCATGGTCTCACTGACTATCCATTTTTTAGTCTGAGGTGGGGCAATCTGGTTCATTGTCCCTGATTTGTATTGTTATTTATTTCAGATACCATTGTGGTCGAATGCCTCGCACCTTCTATGTGTCTCTCAAGGTTGGTCAGAAGGAGTTTATTGGCGATGGCCCTACTAGACAGGCTGCACGCCACAATGCTGCAACAAAAGCACTGCGCATCCTCCGCAATATGAGCATGCCGGCCGACAACAAGGGAGACAACAAGGAGGAGATTGAGGAGGACGGTGAGTACCTGGATATATGGGGAGGTTACTGGTAGTCTGGGGAGGTTACTGGTAGTCTGGGGAGGTTGCTGGGTGTGTGGGGAGGTTGCTGGGTGTGCGGGGAGGTTGCTGGATGTGTGGAGAGGTTGCTGGATGTGTGGGGAGGCTGTTGAAATAGTGGAATGTTGCTGCATGTGTAGGGAGGTTGCTGGATGTCTGGGGAGGTTGCTGGATGTCTGGGGAGGTTGCTGGATGAGTAGGGAGGTTGCTGGATGTGTAGGGAGGTTCCTGAATGTGCGGGGAGGTTGCTTGATGTGTGGGGAGGTTGCTGGATGTGTGGGGAGAGGTTGCTGGATGTGTGGAGAGGTTGCTGGATGTGTGCGGAGAGGTTGCTGGGTGTGTGGAGAGGTTGCTGGATGTGTGGGGAGGTTGCTGGATGTGGGGAGAGGTTGCTGGATGTGGGTTGCTGGATGTGCGAAGAGGTTGCTGGATGTGTGGGGAGAGGTTGCTGGATGTGTAGGGAGGTTGCTGGATGTGCGGAGGTTGCTGGATGTGTATGGAGGTTGCTGGATGTGTGGAGAGGTTCCTGGGTGTGCGGAGAGGTTGCTGGATGTGCGGGGAGGTTGTTGGATGTGTGGGGAGGTTGCTGGATGTGTGGGGAGGTTGCTGGATGTGGGTTGCTGGATGTGCGGAGAGGTTGCTAGATGTGCGGAGAGGTTGCTGGATGTGTAGGAAGGTTACTGGATGTGTTGGACAAGGGGGGAGGTTATATGGTTGCTTTCCTTTAAGGTACATTTTAAAAATGTTCATTCTGCCAACAGAACTGAATCTCTGTTTGTCTTCAGATCAAGATCAGTTGAAGTCTGAGATCAGTCTGGTACATGAAATAGCACTCAAGAGAAATCTCCCTGTGGACTTTGAGGTATGTGCTGCTTTGTCAGTGTAACAGGTCACGGTCCTAGCTTCACAGTCTGGTATCCCCCGCCGTGATATTGCTGGAATATTGCTTAAAGTGGCATAAAAACCAAATTCACTGACTCCTAGCTTCACAGTCTGGTATCCCCTGCCAGGATATTGCTGGAATATTGCTTAAAGTGGCATAAAACCAAATTCACTCACTCCTAGCTTCACAGTACCGGGCTCTGCTAACACAGAGTATTGAAAACATGGCAGTGAGTCCGGGGGAGTCCTGATGGAACCAGCACATAAACACATTTGTATTCCTAATATGGTTATGTGATCATCTGTTATTATCTGGAAACATTTTCATTTTCTCATATGTCTCCCTTCTGTGATAGCTGATTTGATTTAAACATATTTTATTGCGGAAAACCAAATGGATTAGACACAAGTGACACACTTGCGAGGCCTTCTATGATAGCTGCAGGGCGGACCAGTGAAAAACAGACCAAAAAATGTTACAAGATGGATCTTTTTGTTACCCTGCCTTGTGCTCTGTATTTAGGGGCCGCTAGCGCTATAAAATCGGCATTAGTCCGAACGAGTACAAGCAGACACACACGCATGCTCATCGCTATGTAAGTGCAATAATCTTGCACATGACATTAAATCCAATTTCACCTCACCTCTTTCACCTGAAAATGAACTGACGGTTGTAACATACTGTTATTTTGGTCCTGGGCATTTACTGTATATATCCTGTATATATGTTTATAATGAACTACGGTTATAAAGATCTATATTTAGTGGTCCCTATCAGTTCGCTGAGAGCATAGTTTACTGGAGCTGAAATAATGCCTTGTGTGGCATCAGCCAACAAAGAAACAAACACTCATTCTTTCACCATGGCCATCATGATCAGCTAGACAGTGATGTGTGGTGTGTGAAGCCATTATCTTCATGGCACAATTGGAGTTAAAGTGGTAGCATTGTGGCTTGACAGTACAGTACACTACGTTTATAGGAACACGCTTATAACAAACTGGCGGATATAACAAACTCTTTTTGGTCCCATCCATTTGCTGTATAATTGCTGCGTATATATGCTTATAACAAACTACGGTTCTCACAAACTAAAATTAGTGGTCCCTTTGAGTTCATTATAACCCTAGTTTACTGTAGTTTGTTACAAATGTATTGCTGCGGTTGAGTCCAGTGTGTCCTGTGCAGGTGATACGTGAGTCCGGGCCGCCCCACATGAAGACGTTCGTCACCAAGTGCACGGTGGGGGAGTTTCTGACGGAGGCGGAGGGCAACAGCAAGAAGCTGTCCAAGAAGAGAGCTGCTGAGCTGATGCTGGAGGAGCTGAAGAAGCTGCCGGCATTGCCCGCGACGACCATGAGGCCCAAGGTGAAGAATGCTGTCAACAAGAAGAAGAACAGAAACCTCATCAAGGTGATTACCGACTCTGTGTTCCCACACTGCGAGTGGGGGGCACGGGTGACCCAGTCGTCTATTGTGCGCAATTCGCTGTGCAGAGTTGCGTCTCTCAGGCCATTGGAAATCTATGATTGTGGGTTCGAATCCTGGATTATGTTTCTAGGTTTGTCAGCACCATACCCGTGCTCGTGGGTTTCACTGAACTGCTAAACGTTAGGACCTGCACCACCTCCGGCTTCCCACCCACTTTAAGCTGACACGCCGTTATAAAACTGGAATACTGTTAAAAGCGACATTAAAACCAACTCACTAACACTGCTAGTGGCCGACATATTGCAGTGCATAGGATACCTTGTTACACGAGTGTTGAAACAGATTCACCAGAAGCACTCATAAAATCTCCATCACCATCATCATTGTTTTTTCCGTGAGAGGGCTACATTAAATTTAGCCTCTTTAGCCTCTCTTTGTCCTCCATTACTAGCTGTTCACTTCAAAACAACAGCAGTGGATGATTAACTTACCCACGAGTGTCGTGTGACTCCGACTTTGCAGATCACCGGACAGCAATATACTCATCAACCTTCACCAATCTTGTAACCCACCTTTCAAGTCACATTTTGCCAACATGACGCGATGAAATATTGTTCAAAGTGGACATGTAGTATTCAGCATTTTAGGCAGAATTATTTTGAATATGTCTACTCAATGGTTTGAAAATATCCAATAGACAGGAGTAAAAATAACTTAAATACCCACATGCTGATGTTAAAAGTAATAAACAATGTTATGTTCATCATAATCATTTCATGTAACAATTAACTATGTGCGCTAGTACTTACCACCATGTGTTGCATGAGTTTGACTCAGATCTAGATGATGTGATAGATATCTTGTTCATCTAGTGATTGTAGCCATCTTGGGTCCTTTGTGTCATACTTGAAAGGGAGATAACTCCAACCTGCTTGTCTGTCTCCTCAGTTATCGGACAGCCTGGTGCCGAGTGGTGGGAGTGCGTACGGTGCGGCAGTGGAGAGGACAGACGGCCTGCATGCTGGCCAGGTAGAGAGAACCCTGCTGATTGGTCCACACAAACTGTTGTCCGCGTGAAGGCGATGGCCTGACCATTGGCCTGGATCATGGTGACCCGAGAGAAACACTCATTCATTTATCCAGTATCAATTAAAACTTGTTTTACAAGATTTTGAACCATGAATTTTCTAAAACTGATAATGTAAGAAAAACTTTGGTTCAAAGTGAAGTGTGACCACAAATGCAAAACTGATCTAACTGCAGCAAAGTATGTAACATAAGACTCCTTAGTTTGTAGGAAGGTGGTTGTCTGGTCCTTGGGCCTTTGTTTTGATTGGTTGCCACTAATGTAGTACTAACACGGTCAGTGAGAGCTGGACATGGGGTTGTGCTTGCACAGGCCAACCTTACATATGGATGGATGGATGTTTGTAAAACATGCTATTCTTTGTTGTACACAAGTACACAGAACCCTTCATCTTAGCAACATGTTGGAACAGCCTGGCAGCTGAGGCCAATTAATGTCCATGCTTGTATGTATGGAGCTCACACCATTAGTGTCTCATGCTGTCCTATTATGGTTTGCTTAAAGCAGTGTAACACCACATTAACTCATCGCAGATATCCTCCATCAACATCTGGGTTAGAATTGCTTTCCAGTAACCCATGCTTGCCGGAAGAGGCAACTAAATTAGGTAGTCAGACTCGCACTCCAATCCCAGTTGTGTAGATCAATGCTTGTGTTGTCAAACACTGGATCGTCTGGTATATCCAGACTTGATTATTTACAGACCGCCATCAATCATATAGCTCAAATACTGCTGATTTTGGTGTTCAAAATTTTAGTTTAACGATAAAAGAAACCAGCCTAAATGGGAGAAAGATTTCAGCTAAATGTGGAACAATATTCCCACTTGTTCTGGTAAGAGCTTGAATTGTTCCGGTTCAGGACCACTGAAGAATATTTAATGTTATCAAGTCTTAGGCTGACAGGATGGCTAAACCTTCATCAATGAATTGAAATCCTGAGACAATGTGAACAGAGAACCCATGTCTGCCTCAGGTAATGACCTGCATGTTGTTTGATTGCCAGGTTCAGAAGGCGGACCCAAGCTATGGCAGTGGCATCAACCCCATCAGCCGCCTCATCCAGATCATGCAGGCTCAGAAGAAGAAGGAACCGGTGTACTCCCTGGTAGCCGAGCGGGGGCTCCCTCGACGCAGAGAGTTTGTCATGCAGGTCCGCCCCCAACTCCAATCTCATGCTGATGTAGTCACACAATGCCTCTGTCATTGATCCATGTAGTCAGTGTCTGGATCGGCCATTGTTCAGTTCATCCTTGTAGCCACAGAGTGTCTGGATCGGCCATTGTTCAGTTTATCCTTGTACCAACACAGTGTCTGGATCGGCCATTGTTCAGTTCATGTTTGTAGCAACACACTGTCTGGATCGGCCATTGTTGAGTTCATCCTTGTAGCAACACACTGTCTGGATCGGCCATTGTTGAGTTTATCCTTGTAGCAACACACTGTGGATCACACTGGATCCTGCAGCATACACGATGGAAGAGTCAATTTTTTTATCTTGTGCTGACTTATACTTATTGCTTGTCTCATCTCATTTCCAAAAAGGTAGTCAAAACTTCCTTGGCCCACTTGCACAAAGCGATCTTAGCGCCAAGATGATCGTAACTCCCATACTTCAACATAGGCTTACAATAGTCTTTGCTCCAAGATCATTTTGTGCTAGTGGGCCCTGATCAGTGTTCCCGGAGAATAGAAATACAGCTCAGCCGTACCCACCTCTAAGCCGTGCATGCACACCAGAAGCATATGACTAATCCAGTAGACTCATCACTCTCTCATGTTCCTGCTGAGTAGTTGGACAAACTCTTGAAAAGTTACAGAATCGATACCACTTCTAAGAGCCCCAGCATGGGAAAAATCAGAAACTGTTAAGTTGCTTTAACTGAGAAAATATAAGATATGAATTTTAGCTTTGAACCGGACTTACTGTTGAATGTACATTAGGATTTGCCTCGTGTAGTGCATTGCCACAAATTAACTTTCAAAAGCAGTGAGTTATTAATTTTAGGAAGATCACTCCAAAATAAGTATCCAAATTTAAGTTCATTTGGCATTAATAGGGAATTATTGCCTTTTTAGGCCCGTGTGCGTAATTAAGCTTGGGCCTAACTATGGGAATCCCCAGTCCTCAGACCCTACAAGGCAGCAGGGTTAGATCCACCTTCAGCATCCAACCTACACAAAGTCCGAGATATTCCTACAGAGGATGACTTGGGAATTTGTCAATTTGGGCCATTAGCAGGCGCACCTCAACTGACAATGCATACTAGGAGATGGACTTCCTCTCTAAGTGGGATATGTTTCCTTAGCGCACTTTACGAAACCACAAAATCCAAGAGGTTGACTCGTCACAGATCACAGTCGGAATCACACACTTGGTGGAACCCCCCTACCACCTACCACCCACTACCAACCCACCCACTACCCACCACCCACTACCCATCCACCACCCACTACCAACCCACCCACTACCCACCACTCACTACCCACCCACTACCTACTTTGGGATTCAAGCAAGAAGTATGTATCATTTATGAGGTAAAATATGTAAAAATAAATAAAAAACCACCCATTTGCACACGCTTTAGGTGCGCATGCACAGCTAAGGGATACATTTGTGTGAGCTGTTTTTCTGTTCCCTGGGAACACTGTTGAGGTTTTCAATACCTTTTCGGAAATGAGATGTGATCAGTAAGTATGAGTCAGAATAAGTATAAATGATATTTTTACTTTGATCCTTGTCAAAAAACAGTGGTAAATGCATTAAGGTGTAATGCAGGATAAGTATACAAATGTAAAAAATATTTAGATTTTACAAATATTATTGATATGCCTTGATTTTATTTTCGAAACTTTAGGTATAGTTTCTAGATGTGACTTGTGTTTCTTGTGTGTACAGGTCCAAGTGGAAGACCACACATGTACTGGTGTCGGACCTAACAAAAAGTTGGCAAAGCGGAACGCAGCCGAGGCCATGCTCCAGTTGCTAGGTTACAGCCGACCATCTCCACAACCAGCTAAGTCGTCCATAAAGACATCCACGGGGCCTGATGTGAGTCCCATCAAGAGGAGCACCTGTTTGTTTGTTTTGTTCTGTGTTGGCAATATTCCATTCTAGATAAGCAGATCTCATAGAAAGCCAAGGGTTTAACTTGGTCCTTGAAATCTGTATCAAAATGTTATGTGCGGTAGATAAGTCAAACCCCTTACCTAAAACTACCATATTTTCTTGAGTATACTGCACAATTTTTTCCAAAAAACACAGCTGTGTAGAAGGGGGTGCGCATTATGCATGCAACAATGAGTTTTGATGGGTTTTTTCCCCCAACGGAAAGACATTACCGTGAGCGCGTAACACCAAAAATACCATGTCATTATCAACCAATCCATACTGAAGTACGCAAAGTAATCATGTAATTACACAGTCTGGCTATAAGAAGTGTTCTTTGTATATCTGGACTTATGTTTGTAACTTATTTCATAAAATTTATTAAAAATTCCTTTTTACTGTTGTTTTAATTAATTTTGGCGAAATCGTTTGTGAAGCAGTTGGAAGAAATATAAGAACTGACAATAGCGATCGGCTGCTTCGCTTAGGGTTATAATTATTTTAAATATATTTAGTAAAAGCTGCAACGAAAATAACAAGACATTGGAATATATTATTCCTGATAAAAAATAGTTTCAGATGAAAATGTTTGCTGATCCTTGCATTAAAATCCTGTAAAGTTATATCATTGGGTGTGTCTTGACCAAATCACCGGTAGATTCCAAGAAAACCTGTGTACAGCTGATTGCTGTTTCCGGCTTAGTTTACGAGAAATACACAAGGTAATCTTAATCCCTGGATGTAAAACAATGCCTAGCAGAACAAAAAAAACAATTTAAACGGTAAATCAACATGTCTGTTGATTTTATTTTTATTATCTCTAATTTCAAATTTGTACTGACCAAGTTTCTCATCATCCGTTCATTTACCTGAATGGTAAAACATTATGTCTAGTTCATTTTAATTGCAAATTTCACATTTTCATTGACAAAGTTTGGTATAGCATTGTTCACTCACCTGAAGTGATATGATGTAGTTTTTGATGAAAAAGAGTTTGATGAAAGTGTAACCCATACATAAACCGACCTTTTCTACAGAATCTTTTTTCCGGTTCTCAAAATAATGCTTATCTACGGTCATATACGGTAGCTGTTACACGCCGACGATTGTTGACATTATTTGTTGCAGTAGTAAATGTGCCGCCGACAGTCGCCCTCTTCATGCTAGGCATCTGTGTTGAGTAGCTCAAGCTTTCATTGGTGAATGTTATATTTTTAGATTACCCTGCATTACTCCTTAATGCATGTTACTGCTTGTTCTTGACAGAGAAATAAGCTGTGTGAAGGTCTTTGCTTGAAGAAGTTGTTCCAACTAGCTGAGAGGCCAACCCAATCATCCAGCTCCCACGCAGGAAGTGACGTCATGGATCCTCACATTACTCTTGTCACTTGTTGAGTGAAGACCTGTTTTTCACCTGTAACATAAACTCATTGAGTTAATGTTTATTGTCGTTGTGTTGTGCATACGGTTTGTATTTTGTACATTCTATGTTTGATAACATGTGCATAACATCTTTTTACACCTGCTAAGGCTTATCTTGGCCGTAGATCACTGGAAGCAGACCCTCAGACACACCCGGCTCTCCATCTCAACGGACAACATAACCGTCATCGTCCTTCAACAGACGTTCCGATTCTTTCACCTGGTGGATCATCTGGGGGTGGCGCATCACCCGACCACAAGGAGCCTCTATGACAACAAGCAATCCTTTGAGAGCTTTTGCAAGGGCAAACAACCCAAGGTCTGCATCGCCTCAATTCCTGGAAGAGATCATGCTCTATCTTTGCCACAAGTGCAAGCTCAAGGGATTGGACCCCCACGCTCCAACAACCCACATGAGATCCAGGCAGGCTCCTCCACCATGGCGCTACACAGCAACTGCTCTCTACGTGCCATTGTGGAGGGGTGTTTCTGGCAATTTGACACAATCTTCGCCGGTCACTACCTGCGAGACGTCGCATTGGAGGATGTGCTAGGCACGCACAGCTTTGTTCCGTTAGTAGCGGCCCAACAGGTCACCACTACTACACGCCACTGACCTTGCCTCGCGTCCAGAGCCGGCCTTTCGACCTCCCCTGGCGTAATGCCTGGGATTAGGATACGGTACAGCGCTCCAGTCTAAGGCCTTAACTTCAGAGGATTATCGTTAATGGCTGCGTAGCACCCGGACATTACGCATACCTGACTCTTCCCATCCATGTAATGGTCATTGATGCTGACCACAGCCAAGGACGGGCTGAGGGAAAAGGAGGTTCCCATACACGGAGTGGTCACTTGAAGCTGACCACACAGCCGAGGATCAGCCACATCTGAAGATGTGCCCTCCACTGATTCCGTCGGATAAAGTAATGCAGGATAAGTAAAAAAATCTAGTAAAATATTTGTATACTTATCCTCCATAACTGCGTCTAAAGAGCCCCACCCATCGCAGAGCTGCCTCCCCATGAATGCCTTCCGATGTCCCGGACTCCAAGAGTAATGTGAGGATCCTTTGGTCACGTGGGAGCTGTGTGATATGGTTGGCCTCTCAGCTAGTTGGAACAACTTCTCCAAGCAAAGACCTTCACACAGCTCTTTTCTCTGTCAAGAACAATCAGTAATATGCATTAAGGTGTAATGCAGGATAAGTATACAAATGTAACATTCACTAATGAAAGCTTGAGCATCTCAACACAAAGTATCTAGGATTTTACTAGTACTTTAAATGTGATTTTAGAGAAGACCTAGAAGTAAGTCAAAATGTGTTTCTGTTCAAAGGTCGGGACTGGCGATAAGAAAGTTACGTTTAGTGACAACAGCCCGGATAACGGAGGTAAGGATTCATGCAGCATGGTCAAGATTGAGCTACTGTCTTCGGATGAGCAGGTATAGAAATGGGCACTACGTTGTTATATTGTGGGGTTTTTATGAGCAGCAACTCAAAACTATGCTAATGTACCCTTCATAAATGCCATGACATGAAATGCATGAAGGTACTGACCCACTCTGGAACTGATCCCTGTGGGCAGTGAGTTCATGTGCGATCAAATCTAGCCTAACTTTGTCTGTTTAAGAATATCCGATTAATATGAGCTCCACCTCCAGGATACAGAACCTTATTTTCCTGTAAGGAGGACTCTGCAAGAATAAGCATGTTTGAGTGCATCTTCCCCAGGCAAGGGAGTTAAAAAGTCCAGTTTCCACCCTTGCCGAACTAGACTAAAATTTCCAAGCCTGATCGAAGCCCCCCAGTGGCTATTATGAGTTATGTCCCTTCTATGTCCCCTCCTATTAACCAATCAGGTTCCATTTCTCATATCATTTGTATTTGCTTCAAACAAAATGCCGAAATCCATGTCTAGTTCATTACTCGATTTTGATTGGACAATGCATAGACTCGTTAGTCCAGTCAAAATGTTACTCAGGAATTCCAGCCTTGTTCGGCAAGGGCAGAAACGGGACTTTAACACCTTGCCTTGCGTTGTGTTGACTAAGTGTCTTCCAGTTGCCTGAGGAAGTCCAGATGCCATCTTGAATCATCATTATTTTCTTGTGTGACAACACAAAGGTTAAACAGTTTGTTTGTTCAGTAACTCTACCTTTCAAATTACTATTCAGTTCTCTTCACATGTTATTGTATTTTTCGTTTTTACATAATTATCAAAATTCTGGTTTGTTTATTTTGATTGCATGTGAGTTTGCCTTCAACACTGAGGCATGATAAGAAGTGTGATCTGTCATGCTCACACGTCGGTCAAGGACTCACATCTTGTCTGTCCCGTGCAAGATATCCAAAATGATGCAGACCTGAGGGAAAAAACAGGAATTAGATCTTTGAGAAAAACAATCATTCGGTTTCAACGATGCTACTAGACTAAATTAGACAATCATGTCAGGAGACTTGTGGGGTATAATTCCACTGGGACACATCATAGCTTGTTCAGATCCAGGCTTCATACAGAATCTACCCTGCTCCAGTTGGCCCTGCTGCAGGCTGCTGCTGTTACCATGTCCCAGGCTACGATGGATGTGCCGGCAGCAAACTCTGCTCCTGGCAGCTTCCCAAAGCAGAAACACAATATACGGAGCTTGACTTGAGAGTTTTTTCTGAAGCTTTGGAATCTTTGTTCAATCTCAATTAGGCCATAATAAATTATTTGCCAGATTTTCATCCGTTTTTTTTATCAAAAGTTGGGATGCTTTTTATTTTTTATTTTCTATTAAAGTCGTTAAGATGAAGACGGAATACATTGGTATGAACAACAGATGACTGAAATAACAAAGATAATAAATAAACATTTCTTTCAACTGTAGCAAATGTAAATTTCTTTCTTGCCCCATCTTGTATGCTTGTGTTTATGAATTTGTCCTCAATTTATAATAACTTGTCAAGTTCCTCACAAGCAAACTTGTTGAAGATTTCCATAAGTGTCAAAGACTCTGGTCAAGGACAGGCATACCAGTATTGTATGGATTTGTTCACCCTCTCGTACTTTCAAAGTCTTGTATATGTGTAGGATAAAGCACTTCTGAGGGGTTTTATGATATTTATGACGAACTGTCAGTTTTATCCCAAAGATAAGTTTGTTGTTATTTGCCTTTTATAAGACAACATAAATTTTTCACAATCACGATCGAGGGAGCATTGACAGTGATCAGTCAAATTGTTACATACGAAAAAAATATATCCGGCAATCCAAAGATTATATGCTCATGGTTATTGATTTATTTGATTTAAACAGTATTTTATTTCCATTAATGTTCAGATTTTACATTACATAGCATTACAAAATGGAAAAAGGATTAGCAAACAGGCCAAAAAGGCCTATATTAATGCTTCTCCTAATATTGTACATCATACGTGTAGATTGTAATGAAGTCTATAGAGCAGACATTAATGAGGAACACAACATGAAATAAAATGGAAAGCAAGATACCAAATGCATTTTATATTCTTAAGTTGACACATAACTTACGTAAAGCGGTTTGTTTCAATGATGTAATTGTGAACTGATTTTATAATGTGTTCATTGTCTGAGGAAGATGAATCTTCATTGCCATGGAGTATAGTATGTATGCTGAGCTGGTTAACAAAAAAGTATTTATCAATTCTAAACTTGGCATAGTGTGGACAAGATAGAAAAAAGTGGAAAGCATCTTCTCTATTTAGGCCACATGGACAGATGGGATTATCAATCAGAAATCTGTGAAATAAATGTGATTTCAAATCACTACAACCTAGTCTAAGTCTAGATAAAATCACCTGACATTGCCGCTGGCCTTAATTAACAAAAGATGGAAAATTTGAAGTAAGCTTAGTTTCTCTAGAAATTAATTGCTTAAACCGAGATAAGGAATCTACATTTCTAATATTAATATCAAGTGCATTCCAAGCTTGTATAACAGATGGCAAAAAAGATCGATTATACTGGGATAAGCGTCCTGCACTGGTCTGGAAGTCATTAGAAGTACGAAGGTTATATCCAGTTATGCTGGATATATTAGGTGGGACCCATAAAGATAGATATTTAGGAGTTAGCCCATTGACAATTTTGTAAAATTAATTTATTTCAAAGATATTTTGTAAAGCTGCAACTTAAATAATGTGATATTGTAATGTTTTATTCCTGTTAAAGATAATAGTTTCCGACACAATTCTTCCAATCATTGTATGAAAATTCTTTCAAGTAAAAATATTGGGTAATTTTAAAGTGAATCATCGGTAGATTCCAAGAAAACGTGTGTACAGGTGATTGCAGCTTCTGGCTTAGTTTACGAGACAGTACAGGCAGTAATATTAATCTCTGCATATAAAACAGTGACTAGCAGAACAGGAAATACAATTTAATTGGTAAATCATCATGTCTTGTGATGTTTATTTCAAAGTGTATTGAACAAATTTCATTATCACCGAGCTGTTCGTTTACCTGAGTTTGGTGAAGGGATACAATGTGATATTGTTTCTGTTGAATACAAACACGTTTTTGTTGCAAATGTATGGATTCTTTTTAATAGACAGGGTATATAAATTAACACTGATACTATCAGTGGGGTCGTATTATAGACCATAGTAAGCTCTCTATTGTATGTTACCGAGAGTGTAACGAAGGTGTCAAGCGCTGGGAAGGAGCTTGCGAGAGTCAGTTGTAGACCTGTTTACGTCATTACATAAACATGAAATGGTCGTTTGACAGCTGCTGTTGCTACAGTGCTCTAAACATTAAATAAAAACAGTCACTCGGCCAAATAAAATAAATTTGTCGGGGGGGATTGGCCGTGAGTCAGGAGGGGATGATAATCTAGCAATTAATTTATTATGGCCATTAGAGTTCACATTACACGAGAACTTCACCTGGGTCATGGTAATTCTGCACTTGTCATGTTACACGAGAGGAAGAACTTCACCTGGGTCATGGTAATTCTGCACTTGTGTCATGTTACACGACCGAATCCCCAAAGGAAAAGGATGTTTGTGAATCCAGTACACACAAATGTATAGAATGGTCACAGAAAAAATGTATGTTGTGTCCCTATATCTCTTTTAATAGGTTTAGTTTCTTGTAACATAGAAATAACAGGCAAAATAACTTTAGTATTGTCAGTGGCATTCTGATCTTTGTCTGTTTTCAGCTTCTCTTGGAGGCATCACGAAGACAGGTCGCCAGCTCGTACCGGGGCTGCTGCTTATTCCCCAAGCCGGCATGGGCCAAGGTTAGTTCCTTCCAACTTCTCACATAGATGTAACTTTCCTTACCTATGATATTCTCGCATAGATGTGACTGGACCAGAGTTACTTCCTTTACCTACGATCTTCTCACATTGATTTTACTGGACCGGAGTTACTTCCCTTACCTACGATCTTTTCACATTGATTTGACTGGACCAGAGTAACTTCCCTTACCTACAAAGATTCGGGTTCGATTCCCCACATGGGTACAGTGTGTGAAGTCCATTTCTGGTGATATTGCTGGAATATAGCTAAAAGCGGCATCAAACCCTACTCATTCACTCACTCATCGTTGATTAAGGTTGTAATGTTCGCTGCTGCGGTGACTGTGACTTCATTGATAGCCCTGCTATGGTAACGGTTACTTCGTTGTAATGTTTGCTGCTGCGGTGACTGTGACTTCCTTGATAACCCTGCTATGGTAACGGTTACTTCGTTGTAATGTTCGCTGCCGCGGTGACTGTGACTTCATTGATAGCCCTGCTACTTCGTTGTAATGTTCGCTGCTTCGGTGACTGTGACTTCATTGATAGCCCTGCTATGGTAACGGTTACTTCGTTGTAATGTTCGCTGCTTCGGTGACTGTGACTTCATTGATAGCCCTGCTATGGTAACGGTTACTAAGTTGTTATGTTCGCTGCTTCGATGACTGTGACTTCATTGATAGCCCTGCTATGGTAACGGTTACACTGTTGTAATGTTCGCTGCTTCGGTGACTGTGACTTCATTGATAGCCCTGCTATGGTAACGTTTACTCCGTTGTAATGTTCGCTGCTTCGGTGACTTTGGCTTCATTGATAGCCCTGCTATGGTAACGTTTACTTCATTGTAATGTTTGCTGCTGCAGTGACTGTGACTCCATTGATAGCCCTGCTATGGTAACGGTTACTTCGTTGTAATGTTCACTGCTTCGGTGACTGTGACTTCATTGATAGCCCTGCTATGTTAAGGGTTACTTTGTTGATTGCGTGTCATCATACCTCAACAGCATGGGATGTTGCTCGGAATATCAACCACTGACTAAAACTCTCTGACCAGACTTTATTATTGACAGCCTTCAGTGATACAACTGGAACAGTTCTGACTGGCGCTTATCGCTTTCTATGCAGATAATGGTGACTATCTTTAAACCATGGCACAACATGTTGACATTGATTCCGATGTTTGCAGGTATGGGCAGCCCTCTGGGTCCGATCCGCCCCGAGCAGCAGCTCCGTGAGCTGGCTGCACGCAACAACTTCCAAGTGCAGTTTGACGATTTCTCAGGCCAGGTACCTCTGGTACTCAGTTTTGTGTCACTTTCATCACTAACCAACCCATGTATAGCCACCAACCCCATGTATAGCCCCTAGCCTATGTATAGCCACCAACCCATGTATAGCCCCTACCCCATGTATAGCCACCAACCCATGTATAGCCACCAACCCCATGTATAGCCCCTAGCCCATGTATAATCCCCTAGCCTATGTATAGCCACCAACCCCATGTATAGCCCCTCGCCCATGTATAGCCACCAACCCATGTATAGCCCCTAGCCCATGTATAATCCCCTAGCCTATGTATAGCCACCAACCCCATGTATAGCCCCTCGCCCATGTATAGCCCCTAGCCTATGTATAGCCACCAACCCATGTATAGCCCCTACCCCATGTATAGCCACCAACCCATGTATAGCCCCTAGCCCATGTATAATCCCCTAGCCTATGTATAGCCACCAACCCATGTATAGCCCCTCGCCCATGTATAGCCACCAACCCATGTATAGCCATAACCCATGTATAGCCCCTAGCCCATGTATAGCCCCTAGCCCATGTATAGCCACCAACCCATGTATAGCCACCTACCCATGTATAGCCACCAACCCATGTATAGCCCCTAGCCCATGTATAGCCACCAACCCCATGTATAGCCCCTAGCCTATGTATAGCCCCTACCCCATGTATAGCCACCAACCCATGTATAGCCACCAACCCATGTAAAGCCCCTAGCCCATGTATAGCCCCTAGCCTATGTATAGCCAACAACCCATGTATAGCCACCAACCCATGTATAGCCAACAACCCATGTATAGCCACCTACCCATGTATAGCCACCAACCCATGTATAGCCCCTAGCCCATGTATAGACACCAACCCCATGTATAGCCCCTAGCCTATGTATAGCCCCTACCCCATGTATAGCCACCTACCCATGTATAGCCACCAACCCATGTATAGCCCCTAGCCCATGTATAGCCACCAACCCCATGTATAGCCCCTACCCCATGTATAGCCACCAACCCATGTATAGCCACCAACCCATGTATAGCCCCTAGCCTATGTATAGCCACCAACCCATGTATAGCCACCAACCCATGTATAGCCCCTAGCCTATGTATAGCCACCAACCCATGTATAGCCACCAACCCATGTATAGCCCCTAGCCCATGTATAGCCCCTAGCCTATGTATAGCCACCAACCCATGTATAGCCCCTACCCCATGTATAGCCACCAACCCATGTATAGCCACCAACCCCATGTATAGCCCCTAGCCCATGTATAATCCCCTAGCCTATGTATAGCCACCAACCCCATGTATAGCCCCTCGCCCATGTATAGCCACCAACCCATGTATAGCCCCTAGCCCATGTATAATCCCCTAGCCTATGTATAGCCACCAACCCCATGTATAGCCCCTCGCCCATGTATAGCCCCTAGCCTATGTATAGCCACCAACCCATGTATAGCCACCAACCCATGTATAGCCCCTAGCCCATGTATAATCCCCTAGCCTATGTATAGCCACCAACCCATGTATAGCCCCTCGCCCATGTATAGCCACCAACCCATGTATAGCCATAACCCATGTATAGCCCCTAGCCCATGTATAGCCCCTAGCCCATGTATAGCCACCAACCCATGTATAGCCCCTAGCCCATGTATAGCCACCAACCCATGTAAAGCCCCTAGCCCATGTATAGCCACCAACCCCATGTATAGCCACCAACCCCATGTATAGCAACCAACCCATGCATAGCCACCAACCCATGTATAGCCCCTAGCCCATGTATAGCCACCAACCCCATGTATAGCCCCTAGCCCATGTATAGCCACCAACCCATGTATAGCCATAACCCATGTATAGCCCCTAGCCCATGTATAGCCCCTAGCCTATGTATAGCCACCAACCCATGTATAGCCATAACCCATGTATAGCCCCTAGCCCATGTATAGCCCCTAGCCCATGTATAGCCACCAACCCCATGTATAGCCCCTAGCCCATGTATAGCCACCAACCCATGTATAGCCACCAACCCATGTATAGCCCCTAGCCCATGTATAGCCACCAACCCATGTATAGCCACCAACCCATGTATAGCCACCAACCCATGTATAGCCACCATCCCATGTATAGCCCTAGCCCATGTATAGCCACCAACCCATGTATAGCCACCAACCCATGTATAGCCCCTAGCCCATGTATAGCCCCTAGCCCATGTATAGCCACCAACCCATGTATAGCCACCAACCCATGTATAGCCACCATCCCATGTATAGCCCCTAGCCTATGTATAGCCACAAACCCCATGTATAGCCCCTAGCCCATGTATAGCCACCAACCCATGTATAGCCACCAACCCATGTATAGCCCCTAGCCTATGTATAGCCACCAACCCCATGTATAGCCCCTAGCCTATGTATAGCCACCAACCCATGTATAGCCCCTAGCCTATGTATAGCCACCAACCCATGTATAGCCCCTAGCCCATGTATAGCCACCAACCCATGTATAGCCCCTAGCCCATGTATAGCCCCTAGCCTATGTATAGCCACCAACCCATGTATAGCCACCAACCCATGTATAGCCACCATCCCATGTATAGCCCCTAGCCTATGTATAGCCACCAACCCCATGTATAGCCCCTAGCCCATGTATAGCCACCAACCCATGTATAGCCACCAACCCATGTATAGCCCCTAGCCCATGTATAGCCACCAACCCATGTATAGCCACCAACCCATGTATAGCCACCAACCCATGTATAGCCACCATCCCATGTATAGCCCCTAGCCCATGTATAGCCTCCAACCCATGTATAGCCACCAACCCATGTATAGCCCCTAGCCCATGTATAGCCCCTAGCCCATGTATAGCCACCAACCCATGTATAGCCCCTAGCCTATGTATAGCCACCATCCCATGTATAGCCCCTAGCCTATGTATAGCCACCAACCCCATGTATAGCCCCTAGCCCATGTATAGCCACCAACCCATGTATAGCCACCAACCCATGTATAGCCCCTAGCCTATGTATAGCCACCAACCCCATGTATAGCCACCAACCCATGTATAGCCACCAACCCATGTATAGCCCCTAGCCTATGTATAGCCACCAACCCCATGTATAGCCCCTAGCCCATGTATAGCCACCAACCCATGTATAGCCACCAACCCATGTATAGCCCCTAGCCTATGTATAGCCACCAACCCCATGTATAGCCCCTAGCCTATGTATAGCCACCAACCCATGTATAGCCCCTAGCCTATGTATAGCCACCAACCCATGTATAGCCCCTAGCCCATGTATAGCCACCAACCCATGTATAGCCCCTAGCCCATGTATAGCCCCTAGCCTATGTATAGCCACCAACCCATGTATAGCCACCAACCCATGTATAGCCACCATCCCATGTATAGCCCCTAGCCTATGTATAGCCACCAACCCCATGTATAGCCCCTAGCCCATGTATAGCCACCAACCCATGTATAGCCCCTAGCCCATGTATAGCCACCAACCCATGTATAGCCACCAACCCATGTATAGCCACCAACCCATGTATAGCCCCTAGCCCATGTATAGCCACCAACCCATGTATAGCCACCAACCCATGTATAGCCACCAACCCATGTATAGCTCCTAGCCCATGTATAGCCCCTAGCCCATGTATAGCCACCAACCCATGTATAGCCCCTAGCCTATGTATAGCCACCATCCCATGTATAGCCCCTAGCCTATGTATAGCCACCAACCCCATGTATAGCCCCTAGCCCATGTATAGCCACCAACCCATGTATAGCCACCAACCCATGTATAGCCACCAACCCATGTATAGCCCCTAGCCTATGTATAGCCACCAACCCATGTATAGCCACCAACCCCATGTATAGCCCCTAGCCCATGTATAGCCACCAACCCATGTATAGCCACCAACCCCATGTATAGCCCCTAGCCCATGTATAGCCACCAACCCATGTATAGCCACCAACCCATGTATAGCCCCTAGCCTATGTATAGCCACCAACCCCATGTATAGCCCCTAGCCCATGTATAGCCACCAACCTACGTATAGCCACCAACCCATGTATAGCCCCTAGCCCATGTATAGCCACCAACCCCATGTATAGCCCCTAGCCTATGTATAGCCACCAACCCCATGTATAGCCCCTAGCCCATGTATAGCCACCAACCTACGTATAGCCACCAACCCATGTATAGCCCCTAGCCCATGTATAGCCACCAACCCCATGTATAGCCCCTAGCCCATGTATAGCCACCAACCTACGTATAGCCACCAACCTGCATATAGCCACCAACTATCTTTACCGATAGATGACTAATTTGGTCCTCGACTAGTGTATTATCAGGTCAATTAAATTTGCTATAATTGGGTCATCTCATGATTTTAGCCATCGCCATGTTGGTATTTCACAGCTGATGTTATGTGTGTGTCTGTGCACTCCTGCTATAGGATGTACAAGTTAGGATTGCGTCCACAGTGTCAGTATTTGCTCAATGTCCGCTTAATCACAGTCTGTCTTGATACCACTCTACAGTCGGGGTGTTGCTTGCCACTGAGCAATGTGACGTTGCTGTTACGCTGCTGACGGGATATTTCAATGTGGTATTGTTCAGGATGAAGTGCTATGCTCTAACTGTTGTGCTATTGGTTCCAGAACAACAGTAAGGAGCACCTGAGCCGCCTGTCGCTGTCTACCACCCCCCCTCAGGTTCACCACGGCTCCGGACCCACCCCCGAATCCTCCCGGGACAAAGCTTCCATGGATGCTCTCAAAGTGTTGTCCGATATGGGCTACTACATCGAGGACAAGACGCACATCGGAGATGGGTGAGTCACAGATAGGGAGTCAGGTGGGGATGGGGGGAGTCATGTGGAGAGGGGGGTGTCTATTGGGGAGGGGATGTGTCACGTGTTGAGGGGATGAGTCACGTGTTGAGGGGATGAGTCACGTGGTGAGGAGATGTGTCACGTGGGGAGGGGATGTCACGTGGGGAGGGGATGTGTCACGTGGGGAGGGGATGTCACGTTGGGAGGGGATGTGTCACGTGAGGAGGGGATGTCACGTTGGGAGGGGATGTCATGTGGTGAGGGGATGTGTCACGTGGTGAGGGGATGTCACGTGGGGAGGGGATGTGTCACGTGGGGAGGGGATGTGTCACGTGGGGAGGGGATGTGTCACGTGGGGAGGGGATGTGTCACGTGCGGAGGGGATGTGTCACGTGGGGAGGGGATGTGTCACGTGGGGAGGGGATTTTTTCACGTGGGGAGGGGATGTGTCACGTGGGGAGGGGATGTCACGTGGGGAGGGGATGTGTCACGTGGTGAGGGGATGTGTCACGTCGGGAGGGGATGTGTCACGTGGTGAGGGGATGAGTCATGTGGGGAGGGGATGAGTCATGTGGGAAGGGGATGTGTCACGTGGTGAGGGGATGTGTCACGTGGTGAGGGGATGTGTCACGTGAGGAGGGTTGAGTGTCGTGGGGAGGGGATGTGTCACGTAGGGAGGGGTTGAGTCACGTGGTGAGGGGATGTGTCACGTGGGGAGGGGATGTGTCACGTTGTGAGGGGATGTGTCATGTGGTGAGGGGATGTCATGTGGGGAGGGGATGTGTCACGTGGTGAGGGGATGTGTCACGTGGGGAAGGGATGTGTCACGTGGGGAGGGGATGTGTCACGTGGAGAGGGGTTGAGACACGTGAGAAAGGGATGTGTCACGTGGGGAGGGGTTGAGTGTCGTGGGGAGGGGATTTGTCGCGTGGGGAGGAGTTGAGTCACGTCGGGAGGGGGATGAGTCACGTGGGGAGGGGATGTCACGTGGGGAGGGGATGTGTCACGTGGGGTGGGGATGTGTCACGTGGTGAGGGGATGTGTTACGTGGTGAGGGGATGTGTCACGTGGTGAGGGGATGTCATGTGGGGAGGGGATGTCACGTGGGGAGGGGATGTCACGTGGGGAGGGGATGTGTCACGTGGTGAGGGGATGAGTGTCGTGGGGAGGGGATGTGTCACGTGGGGAGGAGTTGAGTCACGTCGGGAGGGGATGAGTCACCTGGGGAGGGGATGTGTCACGTTGTGAGGGGATGTGTCACGTGAGGAGGGTTGAGTGTCGCGGGGAAGGGATGTGTCACGCGGGGAGGGGTTGAGTCACGTGGGGAGGGGATGTGTCACGTGGGGAGGGGATGTGTCACGTGGGAAGGGGTTGAGTCACTTGGGAAAGGGTTGTGTCTTATTTCAGTGCGTCATTCAGCTATTTATTCCACAGAGAGTTTGAGTGACATGTATCTGGTGTTTGTGTTTCAGCCTGCAGATCAAGTCTGAGATCAACACCAGCATCCCGCCACCGACACTGGGCGGGGCAACAAGCCAGCTGATGAAGGAGTAGTCCCTGGCTGCAGCCTTGTCTTGTGTTCATGTGGAGTACAAACTGAAGCATCGAGATCACAATCAAAACTCCGTACTCAAGTGCAGATATTTGGACCAAGAATTAAGTGCTCATTCTCGGAATCGGTGTACTTGGGTTCAGGAAAGATCCCATATTAAAAACTTTATTTAGCCAGGTGCAAAAAAAGGACAATTATTGCTATTCTCTAAATAATTGTGCATAATAAGAAATTGTGCAAGACAAGGTTGCAAGCTGCCTGCCGCTGTCGTTTCAATCTTTGTACTTTTCTAGATATGCATCTGTAGCCCTGTGCTCTCTATTGTGGATTATCTCCATGCATAGGAGCTTGATCAGTGTACCTACATGGTAATCTGCACAGACCTGTGCTACGTTAATCAAAGTAGACATTTTGCCCTGGAGGTATGGTCAAAGGGGAGACAACTGTTTAAAGAGGGGTAACTCTTGACTAAAACGATTCAGTTTCATTGATAAATGCAGTGCTTCTAACATTGCTACTTCCAGTGGTTTTATGTCGACACAAAGAGTTTTTTAAAAGTTTTACAAAATATTAATGTTGCACTAATATTGTTTGGTGATGCTGTCTCGACCCTGTGTCCCCAGTTGTTGTCTTCCCTTTGCTATCCAGCATGAATGTACACTGCTTTTCTCATCAGCCTTTGTGAGAGTGCACAGTTTATTTTATGTGTTTCTAAAGGAAGGAAAGTGCAAAGCAAGAAAGCTGAGTGAACCTCACATGTTGAGGTCATGCAGGAAACTGAGGGCAAAAACAGGATTTGGTGCTTTATGTGGAGGGAGTATTTGGAGAGATACTGCAAGGCTTATCAAAGGTTGACAGCCCATTGTTCTCTAATCGGTATTTAGCCCATGTTGTTCGACATTGCCCTTTGACAGATGACCACGTGACTCCCATCATTGTGCGTGAACATTATGTTGTAGTGGTTCCTCATCGTTTCCTGGTGATCTTCAAAGGGCCCGAAATGCTGATGTTTTCATGCTCTATTTCTATATCGACTCCTAGATCTAAAACCCCCTTCGTTGCTTGATTCAGACAAATTGTTTCCTTGTTTTGACTTGTATGAAGATAATGAATATCAATCAAACGACTTTCAATATGTCTTCGATGCAGCCCGTCGCTCTCATGTTGAACACCTTAACAGAACAAAAATTGTCAACGGCTAAATTCATATGATCAAATTAAACAAGTTGTCTGAAGAAAGTTTTCTTTTATTAGTTTTGAGTTATACTTTTTTACGCGAGATCTAGTTGTTTTGGGTCGATATATGTTACGGCATTTATTATTTTCAGTGTCCTTGTTTTATGGTAATTCCCAGCCTTGTACTGACTGGGTATTCACCAGCTATGTTTTCTTACCAATGGATGTAGGCCAGAAATGAAGCGTCAAGCAAAATTTGCAGTTATTTTATTTTGTCATATTTTGGATGATGCTCACTTGTCAGAATTTGATAACTTTACCAGACAGGAGCAAACATAGACTCCATGTTGCCAACGACACTGAATGTTTAGAAGCAGATCAAGCATTTCTGGGTCTGTACGCTGTTCCTTGGTCTGGTAAAATCGACCTCTCCCTTTGAATGTTATGTTCTGTGCTGGGCGGCGCTGAAAGGGCACCTGTATTCGGATCTGGTTTTCCCTATGCCTGCCAGTACTTGTGGTACTTGTTATGTTGAGGGTTACTAATTCTTCCATTGGTAAGGAGTTCGTGGGCTTAGTGTGTTTTGCTGTTGTAATACCTTTGCTAACTATTTTGTCAGTATTCTGCAATAGGAAAACACACTTCTTCACTAAATAGTCAGCTATTTGTCAAAATAAAAAATTATTGACATAGCTGGAAAAAGAGTTGTGTGTTTGTTTTATGCTTGTCTGCAATACAGTCCAAAACAATCCATTGTTCAACGTGGTAAGCTACAATGCACACAGTCGGGGTACGCTGTGACACACTCAACGAATCGGACCACCTATCTGTTTGGTTACCTTTTACAACCAGCATAGGCTGCTGCTCACAACAGCTGACTATTGATATAAATCTCAGAGATTGATAATCGTTGTTAACTTAATAACGATCAATTATCGATAAATATTGCAGAAGTAACTTGACTTTGAGCAAATATGCAAAAAGCTCAGACAAAACAACATATTTCACATCACTGGTGAGTGGTGACACGTTTTTGCATGTATTACTTCGTGGACATTCAAGATAAAACCTAATCAATGGCTTGCTGTCCTCGGCAGTGGTCAAAAACAAGTCTGCTTAATTAAAACTTTATTTCATAACAAAAGTTGTGTGAGATATTATTAAGATGACACAATTTTCATATCATAATCATTAAAATTTCTTCCCATCGACGATAATTCTGATTATCCATCTTGGGGCCACATGGAATCTGATGATGCATCGAAGCATTGATCAATCTTGCACAGATATTAACATCAACTGCTGCAATACTGCCATGTTTGACAAGCCTCCCCTTGCACAAAGTGATCTTAGTGATCGTAACTATCATACTTTAATATAGACTTACTAAAGCCTTAGTGCTACGATCGCTTTGTGCAAGTGCGCCCAGTTCCCCAGCACTCCATCTTACTCCTACAGGTAGAGTAGGAACAACGTGCTAGTATGGTAATATAGTCTATTTACATCAAGTGTTTATTAATGATTAACATAATCTACATGCTCTGAACAGCAGGTGCGTGACGGGACCGTCCATTGTATTTGTAATGTCCTCTGTACAAAGGGAGAACACTCCAGGGACGGGGACTTGAGTCATATTTCTGTGTATTCCCTGGAAGAAAGGAGACAACAGGCTGCAGTCTAGCATTTGTGGGAGTGGGTGGCACTATGTGGTGATGTGAATGAGTCTTAACACTCTGGAAACCTGAAACACGTCTGACACAATGCTGTGGAGCCGGACACAAGGACAAGGAGGATTGTTTCCTCTGCTTACCCATAATGAAAAAGAATTTAAGGATGTCAATTTCTGTAATATTTAAACACCACTTTAATGTGTAAGTATATAGTCCGAAACCTTATTTCCTCATAATACAGAAGTTGACCACCATAAACATCCTTATGTGTATCTCTCCTAAATGCCTTTTTAAGACTTGCTACCCATAACCTGAGGGGACTGATGGTACTCTGGGTGATGACGTGTTTGACTTAAGCTACTCACCTTCTGATGGTACTCTGGATGATGACGGGTTTGACAGAAGCTACTCACCTTCTTATGGTATACACTGGATGATGGCGTGTTTGACTGAAGATACTCATATTCTGATGGTACATTGTCTAATGACTTGTTTGACTGAAGCTACTCACCCTCTGATGGTACTCTGGATGATGACGGGTTTGACAGAAGCTACTCACCTTCTGATGTTACTCTGGATGATGACGTGTTTGACAGAAGCTACTCACCTGATGGTACTCTTGATGATGATGGGTTTGACAGAAGCTACTCACCTTCTGATGTTACTCTGGATGATGACGTGTTTGACAGAAGCTACTCACCTGATGGTACTCTTGATGATGACGGGTTTGACAGAAGCTACTCACCTTCTGATGGTACTCTGGATGAGGACGGGTTTGACAGAAGCTACTCACCTTCTGATGGTACACAGGGCAAGGGATCCCGAGGCTACACTGAACACCATTGCGATGGTCTCGATGACAAAGCTCCATGACAGCCGACAGACAAGGTGATGCAGCGACGACAACGACAACATGTAACGTTCCCCATAGTTTGTAGCGTAGATGCTGACGGCAAACAGCAGCATGAATGCTGCACAAGATGTCACGAAAGTCAGTGGTCAGTGTACACCAGCAATATAGATCTTATTACATGGCATTCCTTCTACGCTACGGACAAACGTTTTTTTCTGAAATTTCTTCACTGAGGAGTGTTTGCAGACCACCACTAACTGTCGTGATATATACCACAAAGCGAGAATTGACAATCACCCGACGTTTTATGACCCGTGAAGATTCGGGGTAGAATAGGTCTTCAGCAACCCAAGCTTGCCGTAACATCCTAGCCCAATTATCCATCGTATCCCACTGGATTGTCCAGGCTCGATTATTTACAGACCGCTGGAATATTGCTGAGTGCGGCGTTTAACAACAAACAATCAATCATATTACTCTTGTATCATGACATAATTAGTTATAGTCATGGCATGACAGATACACAAAATCATAGAATCTGTTATGATAATTAAAATGAACTCTCACAGATACACTCATTAATCACTCGCGTCTTGGAGGATTGCCTAGGCAGTACTTTGGGCTATAAAAGCATTTATTTGCAGAACATGTCGATGAGTCACTATCACTCTCACTCAGAGGATACTTACTCACAAACCTGTTATTTGTCTTACCATCAAGGAAGGACATCATGACGAAGCCGGCAACAATTCTTCGACTGTTGCAGAAGGGGTTGAAGTGGTAGAGCAGCTTCATCAGCGCTGACAGCAAGGCTCCCCCGAAACTCAGGCATACCAGAATCTGCACACACAACAGCCATCCTGCAACATGGGAATGTCACGGTGTCACTGACAACGTAGATCACCCACGACGTGACACTGACAACAGCCTACACACACAAAACCCAAAGACCTTGTCGCCAAGACTGAAATTTCTCTCTTGAGACTTGTCCAGTGATTTCTTCAAATTATGTTATGCAACTTCACAAGCTTTTGAAGGCCTAGCCTGAAACGTGTTTGTTGGAATATGTCTCGTCATTTCAGGGAAGGCTTTTAAAAGGCCACGAACAAACTCATTTCAGATCTATCATTAAGCCAATGCTACTTTACGTGAGTAATGAATGCGTATGGTTTTACGCCGATCTTAGCAGTATTCCTGCAATATCACGACGGGGGATGTCAGGGATCGAACCCGGGTCTTCGGCGTGACAAGCGAACGCTGTAACCTCTAGGCTACCCGACCGCCCCACTCCTTTCAGTACTTTAAAGGTCCACGAACAACAGCAAAATGACAAAATCCTAAGGACTCTTGAACTGACTCCCTCACAGCAAACAACAAATGGATGCCTTCATCCAAATCCTTTTCAGTCTCAGAACAGTAAGTCCTGATCATATTCTCAAGAGTCTGAGGAAACCTCTCCAAAGCTCTTTGAGGTTCAGGATGATACGCACTAGACTTAATCTGTTGGAAAACACCTGACATGAAATAAGAGCCCTGATCTGACTCAATTGTCCTAGGCAAACCAACCATGACCAAAGCCCCTATAATAACCTGAGATGTAATTGTCCATAAAGGAATAGCCTCTGGAAACCTTGTGGAAGCACACAAGATATACACATGCACAAAAGTTAAGCGCCACCCACAATATTTGTGAGCTGTTACTTTTGGCACTTAATGATGACTATTATAATGAGATGTACGATTGTTATAAGCCATATATGTAAACCTCATGTGATGCAAAAGTGGTCCTAAAAAGTGTTCCAAAAGAATATGAGCAGAAAGGAATTTTATCGAAGACCAGAAATTGAAGGATTAGAAAACATTAAAAACCTTTTTTTTGTCATGTAACTGTCATGATATCAGCAGACCATATCAGGTGTCACATAGACACCCTAGGGAGTGTAGAGTCTATTGCAAGACAGACACGTCAGTAACGTGTGTATGATCCACGGACATTGACCACAGCTTCAACCCTACGCCTCATACTCAAAACAAGTCGTTGAATGCTTCTCTGAGGCAAACGGATCCATTCTTCATGAAGTGCGGCTTCAGGTCCAGCGAGATTTTGAACTGGGGGATCACGACGTCTGATTTTCCGGCCAAGAATGTCCCAGAGATGCTCAATCGGATTAAGATCCGGACTACAGACCGGCCAAGGAAGAGTGGCAATAGCTTCTTGACGCAAATAAGCCCAAACTGCCCGAGATCTTTGTGGTCTAGCATTGTCGTCCATGTAAATAGGTCTTGTCTGATGAGGATGGTTGTCAAAATGAGGGACTACCACGGCATCTTGGTATTGTTGGCCATTCAGGTTTCCACGAATTGTCACCAGCGGAAGTTTGCAGCCAAAGGAAACACAACCACATATCATGACAGACCCCCGCCACATGCTAAAGTCTTCTGGGTGTTCCTTGGTGCAAAACGAGTGTTCCGTTGCCTCCAAACACGTATTCGACCATCAACAGTTCGTAGCAGGATTCGACACTCGTCAGACCAATGGATCCTTCTCCAGCTGGCCTAGTTCCATCGACTACGGGCACGACACCAAATCAGACGATTCCGCATGTGCCTCTGTCAGTTGAGGACGTTTTACTGGTCTCCTGGCGTTATAACCAGCGGCTCTGAGGCGACGCCTTACGGTCAGAGAGAGAGTCTCTGATAGGTAATCCACTGCAGTCTTAAATCTGTTGAAGTGGCAAATGGATTTCGTCTGACTATCCTGAAAAGACGTCTATCCTTTTTGTTAGAGGTCTTTCTTGGCCTACCAGACCTATGCCTGTCATTGACATCATTGGTTTGACCATGTTTGACAATCAAATGAGTGATAAAACTGTGATGACGACCCATTTGTCTTGCAATGGCCCTGCATGACATGCCAGCATTTGTGATGCCTATCACTTGCCATCTTTCAGCGTTCGTTAACTTTCTCCTCACCATGGCTTATTGGAAGGGGAATCTCACACAGGAGCAAAATACAGCCATGTGTCTGAAACTTGAATTTCACTATTTATAGGGTAGGGGAACTGCAGCAACACGTAAAGCACGCTTTCCTTGTGGTATCTGGACAAATTTGGGTTCATGAAACTATGGAAGCCTAATTCAGTCATACATCATCATATTTCGTATTTCTGATCAAGAAACTATGAATATAGTGGCGCTTAACCTTTGTGCATGTGTATAGTAAGCATGTTCCGATTTCATTGATTTTCTGCAGCCTGTACAGTTGTGGACTTGATATTCCAGTCAATAGACTGTTACAATAGTTGATTCTCGACAAAAACAAGAGATCGTACCATAGTTACAGATGCGTCTTTGGTGATCAGATGACGAATTGCACCAATGTTTCTCAGATGGTGATAGTGAGCGAGTGAGTGAGTTGGGTTTAACGCCACTTTGAACAGTATTCCAGTTATATCACGGCGTGTCAGCTCAATGTGGGAGGAAAGTCCGAAGTGATCCAGCTCTAAGAAGTTAACCACTTAGGTGAAACCCACGAGCACGGGTATACTGACAAACCTAGAAACAAAATCGGGGCGAACCGGTTTCAAACCCACAATCATAGGTTTCTGGCGTGCCCAAGGGACGCGACTCTGCACAGCGAATCGCGGCGCCTTAGACGACTTGGCCACCCGTGCCCCCGGTCTAACAGTGTCTAACAGTACAGCTTGTGGGAACAGTACCTGTAGATAGGCTCAGGTTTGCAATTTTAGTGATTCCTGGAAGCAGGACGTCCCTTGTCAAAACAAGTCAAACTTTGTCCCGACGTATTGTGGACAAGCAAGATCATCGCAGACAGATCCAAAAATATGACATAGGGGAGTGATTTTATCTGTGAAAAATCAAGGTTAAACCCATTCCCATGTGGAAGTATTACATCAGATGTTTTACCCAGCAGAAGGATCACAGTTGAGAACAGTTTCTATGGATTTGTGGAATTTGTAGTAATCTCTAGATTGAGATATTTAGGTTTCATCTTGTTATCACACTAACAACGTTTCTAGAAGAGTTGAAGATTTGTCTTTGAATTTCTAATCTGGATTTCCGGAAGAGACGTTCAGGTGCTCGCCTCTTGGCATTAGCATCCTTGACCTCAGGGGTGTACCAAGGACACCGAGGCCAGGTTATGTCTGGTCTTCTTGCATCTCAGTGGTGAATGTTGAGAACATCTATCAGTGAAGATCTATCAGTGTTCTGTTGAAAACAGTGACGAGTTCATTTACATAATCCGGGGGACACCTTCCCGAGGCAAGGGAGTTAACTGACTATAAAAATCCAATTTCCACCCTTGCCGAACTAGGCTTGAAATATGAAGTTATATAATGGCTGGACTAACGAGTCTATGCATAGTCCAATCAAAATCGCGAAACGAAATCGATATCCGGTTCGTAAACTGCCGTGCATATTTCGATCGTTTGCAGGATTTGTAAAGCATGTGTACCGACTCAGTTATTTTCCAAATCTTTTCATGTTTTTGATTATGGTGCTCACGTGATTTGATGCACTTCCCGAAGTAAGACCCGTTGTATTACAATATAGATCTTGAAACTGCACTTTTAAAGTCAGTTAACTCCCTTGACTCGGGAAGATGTCCGGGGGACTGCAGGAAAGTGAACTCATTATGAAGTCATCTTTGAAAGCCTGATGGTCGAGTGTCTTTTGGGTGCGTTCCTATACCTCCTTCAGGGGTGGAAAAGGGTTAACCTCCTTCAAAGGTGGTATAGGGTTAACCTCCTCCAGAGGTGGAATATCTTTTACCTCCAACAGTGGTGGAATAGGGTTAACCTCCAACAGTGTTGGAATAGGGTTAACCTCCTTCAGAGGTGGAATAGGGTTAACCCCCTACAGTGGTAGAATAGGGTTAACCTCCTTCAAAGGTGGTATAGGGTTAACCTCCTCCAGAGGTGGAATATCTTTTACCTCCAACAGTGGTGGAATAGGGTTAACCTCCAACAGTGTTGGAATAGGGTTAACCTCCTTCAGAGGTGGAATAGGGTTAACCCCCTACAGTGGTAGAATAGGTTTTACCTTCTTCAGAGGTGAAAAAGGGTTAACCTCCTACAGTGGTGGAATAGGGTTCACCTCCTACAGTGGTGGAATAGGGTTAACCTCCTACAGTGGTGGAATAGGGTTAACCTCCTTCAGAGGTGGAATACGGTTAACCTCCTACAGTGGCGGAAAAGGATTAACCTCCTTCAGAGGTGGAATAGGGTCAACTTCCTACATTGGTGGAATAGGGTTAACCCCCTACAGTGGTTGAATAGGTTTTACCTCCTACAGTGGTGGAATAGGGTTAACCTCCTTCAGAGGTGGAATAGGGTTAACCTCCTAGAGTGGTGGAATAGGGTTAACCCCCAACAGTGGTGGAATAGGGTTAACCTCCTTCAGAGGTGGAATAGGGTTAACCTCCTACAGTGGTGTAATAGGGTTAACCCCCTACAGTGGTGGAATAGGGTTCAACTCCTACAGAGGCGGAAAAGGGTTAACCTCCTTAAGAGGTGGAATAGGGTCAACCTTAAGAGTGGTGGAATAGGGTTAACCTCCTATAGTGGCGGAAAAGGGTTAGCATCCTTCAGAGCTGGAATAGGGTTAACCTCCTAGAGTGGTGGAATAGGGTTAACCTCCTACAGTGGTGGAATAGAGTTAACCTACTTCAGAGGTGGAATAGGGTTAACCTCCTAGAGTGGTGGAATAGGGTTAACCCCCAACAGTGGTGGAATAGGGTTAACCTCCTTCAGAGGTGGAATAGGGTTAACCTCCTACAGTGGTGGAATAGGGTTAACCTCCTACAGTGGTGGAATAGGGTTCACCTCCTACAGTGGCGGAAAAAGGTTAACCTCCTTCAAAGGTGGAATAGGGTCAACCTCCAAGAGTGGTGGAATAGGGTTAACCTCCTACAGTGGCGGAAAAGGGTTAGCCTCCTTCAGAGGTGGAGTAGGGTCAACATCCTTCAGAGGTGGAATAGGGTTAAACCCCTACAGTGGTGGAATAGGGTTAACCTCCTTCAGAGGTGGAATACGGTTAACCTCCTTCAGAGGTGGAAAAGGGTTAACCTCCTAGAGTGGTGGAATAGAATTAACCCCCAACAGTGGTGGAATAGGGTTAACCTCCTTCAGAGGTGGAATAGGGTTAACCTCCTACAGTGGTGGAATAGGGTTAACCTCCTACAGTGGCGGAAAAGGGTTAACCTCCTTCGGAGGTGGAATAGGGTCAACCTCCAAGAGTGGTGGAATAGGGTTAACCTCCTACAGTGGCGGAAAAGGGTTAGCCTCCTTCAGAGGTGGAATAGGGTCAACCTCCTTCAGAGGTGGAATAGGGTTAACCCCCTACAGTGGTGGAATAGGGTTAACCTCCTTAAGAGGTGGAATACGGTTAACCTCCTTCAGAGGTGGAAAAGGGTTAACCTCCTAGAGTGGTGAAATAGAATTAACCCCCAACAGTGGTGGAATAGGGTTAACCTCCTTCAGAGGTGGAATAGGGTTGACCTCCTACAGTGGTGGAATAGGGTTAACCTCCTACAGTGGTGGAATAGGGTTAACCTTCTTAAGAGGTGGAATAGGGCTAACCTCCTTCAGAGGTGGAATAGGGTTAACCTCCTTCAGAGGTGGAATAGGGTTAACCTCCTTCAGAGGTGGAATAGGGTTAACCTCCTACAGTGGTGGAATAGGGTTAACCTTCTTAAGAGGTGGAATAGGGCTAACCTCCTTCAGAGGTGGAATAGGGTTAACCTCCTAGAGTGGTGGAATAGGATTAACCTCCTTCAGAGGTGGAATAGGTTCAACTTCCTACAGTGGTGGAATAGGGTTAACCTCCTACAGTGGTGGAATAGGGTTAACCTCCTTCAGAGGTGGAATAGGTTCAACTTCCTAGAGTGGTGGAATAGGTTTTACCTCCTACAGTGGTGGAATAGGGTTAACCTCCTTCAGAGGTGGTATAGGGTTAACCTCCTAGAGTGGTGGAATAGGGTTAACCCCCAACAGTGGTGGAATAGGGTTAACCTCCTTCAGAGGTGGAATAGGGTTAACCTCCTACAGTGGTGGAATAGGGTTAACCTTCTACAGTGGTGGAATAGGGTTAACCTCCTACAGTGGCGGAAAAGGGTTAACCTCCTTCGGAGGTGGAATAGGGTCAACCTCCAAGAGTGGTGGAATAGGGTTAACCTCCTACAGTGGCGGAAAAGGGTTAGCCTCCTTCAGAGGTGGAATAGGGTCAACCTCCTTCAGAGGTGGAATAGGGTTAACCCCCTACAGTGGTGGAATAGGGTTAACCTCCTTAAGAGGTGGAATACGGTTAACCTCCTTCAGAGGTGGAAAAGGGTTAACCTCCTAGAGTGGTGAAATAGAATTAACCCCCAACAGTGGTGGAATAGGGTTAACCTCCTTCAGAGGTGGAATAGGGTTGACCTCCTACAGTGGTGGAATAGGGTTAACCTCCTACAGTGGTGGAATAGGGTTAACCTTCTTAAGAGGTGGAATAGGGCTAACCTCCTTCAGAGGTGGAATAGGGTTAACCTCCTTCAGAGGTGGAATAGGGTTAACCTCCTTCAGAGGTGGAATAGGGTTAACCTCCTACAGTGGTGGAATAGGGTTAACCTTCTTAAGAGGTGGAATAGGGCTAACCTCCTTCAGAGGTGGAATAGGGTTAACCTCCTAGAGTGGTGGAATAGGATTAACCTCCTTCAGAGGTGGAATAGGTTCAACTTCCTACAGTGGTGGAATAGGGTTAACCTCCTACAGTGGTGGAATAGGGTTAACCTCCTTCAGAGGTGGAATAGGTTCAACTTCCTAGAGTGGTGGAATAGGTTTTACCTCCTACAGTGGTGGAATAGGGTTAACCTCCTTCAGAGGTGGTATAGGGTTAACCTCCTAGAGTGGTGGAATAGGGTTAACCCCCAACAGTGGTGGAATAGGGTTAACCTCCTTCAGAGGTGGAATAGGGTTAACCTCCTACAGTGGTGGAATAGGGTTAACCTTCTACAGTGGTGGAATAGGGTTCACCTCCTACAGTGGCGGAAAAGGGTTAACCTCCTTCAGAGGTGGAATAGGGTCAACCTCCAAGAGTGGTGGAATAGGGTTAACCTCCTACAGTGGCGGAAAAGGGTTAGCCTCCTTCAGAGGTGGAATAGGGTTAACCCCCTACAGTGGTGGAATAGGGTGAACCTCCTTCAGAGGTGGAATAGGTTCAACTTCCTAGAGTGGTGGAATAGGTTTTACCTCCTACAGTGGTGGAATAGGGTTAACCTCCTTCAGAGGTGGTATAGGGTTAACCTCCTAGAGTGGTGGAATAGGGTTAACCCCCAACAGTGGTGGAATAGGGTTAACCTCCTTCAGAGGTGGAATAGGGTTAACCTCCTACAGTGGTGGAATAGGGTTAACCTCCTACAGTGGCGGAAAAGGGTTAACCTCCTTCAGAGGTGGAATAGGGTCAGCCTCCTACAGGAATGAGCTTTGAGGTCAGACATTTGGTGATCCTTGGCGTGAACATGGTGAACAGGGTTATCATAACCTGAAAGTTCTGAGTGTGTTGTCGATGTTATGTTCTGTGTTTGATGTTGATGTTATGTTCTGTGTGACGTTGGTTATATGTCTTTTGTGTGATGTTGATGTTATGTGTACGGTGTTGATGTTATGTTCTGTGTTTGATGTTGATGTTATATGTTCTGTGTGATGTTGGTGGTATGTCTTTTGTGTGATGTTGATGTTATGTGTATGGTGTTGATGTTCCGATTGTGATGTTGATGTTATGTTCTGTGTGATGTTGATGTTATATTCTGTGTGATGTTGATGTTATGTTATATTCTCTACGCGTTGTTGATGGCATGTTCTGTGTGATGTTATGTTCTGAGTGTGATGTTGATGTTATGTTCTGTGTGTGATGTTGATGTTATGTTCTGTGTGACGTTGGTGGTATGTCATTTGTGTGATGTTGATGTTATGTGTACGGTGTTGATGTTGAGTTCTTTGTGATGTTATGTTCTGTGTGTGATGTTGATGTTATGTTCTGTGTGTGATGTTGATGTTATGTTCTATGTGATGTTGGTGGTATGTCTTGTGTGATGTTGATGTCCTGTGTGATGTTGATGTTCCGATTGTGATGTTGATGTTATGTTCTGTGTGATGTTGGTGGTATGTCTTATGTGATGTTGATGTCCTGTGTGATGTTGATGTTCCGATTGTGATGTTGATGTTATGTTCTGTGTGATGTTGATGTTATGTTCTGTGTGATGTTGATGTTATGTTATATTCTCTACGTGATGTTGATGGCATGTTCTGTGTGATGTTGATGTTATGTTATATTCTCTACGTGATGTTGATGTCTTGTGTGTGATGTTGATGTTATGTCCTGTGTGTGATGTTGGTGTTACGTTCTGTGTGATGATGGTGGTATGTCCTGTATGTGATGTTACGTTCTGAATGTGATGTTGATGTTATGTAATGAAGTTCGAGACGTACCTGGTACATGACGTATGGTCAAACATTCAACAATGCCCGTTGTGTTCTTCACGCATGTCCGCCACAGCCCTTCAAACCGCTGCTCTCCGCCGAAGTGGCGATGGTCGTGCCACGCCCCTGTCATCCCCCCGTCCACACGTCTGTGGTCTTGGATAAGGACGCTCCAGTGACGGCTGTACAGACCAATCGCATGTAATACCGCCGTCAGTACTGACACTAACGCTGAGAACTCGTTGCCCATCACAGACACGAAGCAAGTTGCCATTGAATCAGGACGACCTCAGTGTGTCACAATGATGGCTCCAAGATGTAGAAAATCTGATCACTGTTCTGTACATATACTCCTGGAGCAGGTCGATGAGCCTACGGGATGCCCCACGTATAATCAAGGATGGGATGGGGTGGGCTGGCGTGGGGTCGGGGTATCTGGCCCTTGTATGGCTTCACGTGGACTTCAAGAGTACGTACTCAAGTATGCTGACCAATATCATGCACGTATTCTCAGAGGTGGGGTCTGGCCATTTTATGCTTCAGGAGCAGGTCTCCAAGTCTTATATGCTCGACGTATACTCCACCAGCAGGTGCCCGACGCGTGTTCACTGTACGTACACTCAAGGAGCAGATGTCTGGCCCTTGTGAGCTGCAGGTATACTCCACGAGAAGGTGCCCGAAGGTGTATTGGCAAAACGTATACTCCAAGAGCAGGTGCCCGACCCTTGAAAGCAGAGAGTATACCCCCCTCACTGTTCGTCTTCACCGAGAGCACCGCACAAAGACTGGAGGATATGATGTTGCACATTCCGACACATTATGTAATAACAACTTTTTCTTTAACTGCTTAACATACAGTAAAGTTGGGCGTAAATTAAGGGAAATCCGCGGAAGAGTGTGACATTCAGTAGGGAAGTGTGTGGGTATTTTGTAGTCATGTGAGATGAGACAAGTTATCGGGGATTCCCCACGTCCGCCATGTGACATTGCTATTCTAAAGTAGAACAGATACATGGCGTCATCAGTTTCTCTTCGCAGCTGTAATATTTCCTCGTAGTCTACATCCTAGCTGTCATGTGACTGGACCTGGGCGTGTCTCCTGGGGGTTGGAGGGTGGGGGTCTTTGTTCAAGCCGCAGTCGTGGTATCATTTGTTGTTTATATTTTGTGATTGATAAAAACAGTTTAAATAATTCGACATAACTATCTGTATACTTTGTTTCTTATGTTGATCTCGTGTGCTGTCTAAATAGGCTACAGATCACAACTTCGCGGGGTTTTTTTCTAATTGACTACGCTGTATGGTGTAACTTGTTCTTCAGTGATTTTATTTTAATACAAGACATCCGCTACAGGATTCGGAATGGTTTTGTTTGTGAACCAGATATAACACACAAATATAATAACATCATCAGCATTCCTAACTGTGAACAACTGAGCATTTCGTGCTGGCGGCTGAATTAATGGGGTGTTTGACCCCTACACATGTAAACGAAACTGTTCGTTCAACATCTTATGATAGAAACTGAAACACGTAGTGGCATTGCAGTGTTCACCTTCACGAAGAAATGTTCGTGTTTCGCGCAGAGAGACCATGGATATAATAGATTATATGGTCACTGGCCCATAAAAATCAAAACACGCACAAGATGTGCTGCATGCGTGTTTTGCACGCAATGCATGTGTCTGCTAATATCAGTACATCAAAAAGAAATAAGAAACACATCCAAGTTAAAGATGAATCGAAATTTGGAATTCCCAATTGTAAAAATAGATATATCTCAGCTTGATGGCGCTCTCAACTCCAAATAGTGATTGGCTAGCAGGTTCAAATCACGTCACGTGTCCGTCGTCTGCACCGTATAGTCAAATTAGTCATCATGTCGAAGAAACGGCAAAGAACATTGCCTGATTTTCGCGACTGTCCAGTTGGCAAAGCTCATAGTATTGAGGACCCGTGATACAAGTCTATTTTCTTCCCGCCAACGTTCTTGCGTCTTGAATGTAGCCATAATAATTACGCGATCTACAGCTTACACTGGCTGTAATCTAAATTTAGGCTAAACTACATTTACCATTTAACTTGTATTTCCTGCACTCTTTCATATGCACAGGTAAAGATTTCAAATTGTTCAATAGTTGTTCAAATTTTCTCCTAGGTCTACCCTTGATTCAGTTGAAACATAGCCAATATCATATTAAGTTGAAAGAATTTTGATAAAAGAATCGGAAGAAATTGTTTAAAACTGACATCAATGAAGAATATTATTCCAATTTTGTGTTATTTTAGTTGCAGCTTTTGCTTTTAAAATTATTATTATTATTTAAGCATAAGTGATGCACTTTGGTACAACTGATTGCTATTGCTATTCCTGTTACTTTAACATAAAGCAGGGTTAGAAATTGGCACGAGTCCTGTAGTCCTTGCCAAACTGCCTAATGGTTAAGGTATCATAAGGACTAGTAGTAATTTGCCATTTTTAAGGGTTTTGCTATATATTATCATTATAAGGACTAGTGTTAGTTTCTACCCCTGTAAAGCATACTTGTTTACTCCTGACATTCCAAAATATATACACTATAATGTATCTGGCTATACCAGGAAGTGCTAAATCAGTTATCACAAGTTTGAATGGGGTACTCATTAGCAAGTATTGGTAAATGCAATTAATTTTCCGTGCTTTGTGACAGGTACTGAAGAGTAAACTGTATCAGGTCTTTGGAAGACATTTAGAAGTGATTCACATAAGGAAGAGAATATATGGATGTCAACTATGTGAATATGTGAATCATTCACCTGATGAAGGAGTAAGCATATACTCTGAAACGTTGTGTTCCTCATAATAAAGAAGTTGACATCCATATATTCTCTTCAAGAAGCAGCTGATGGGGCAATGACTGGCTCAGACTAACTGTGGCCATTGAAACTCTTGTAGTTAGACAGCTGCAGTCAATGTTTGAGGAGTTGAGGGGATATGAGTGACCTAAGACCCAATTTCACTCCAACTGAAAGCAGGGGTTATCCCAATAGTCCCAAGTTTTATATCAACATCCGTTCAAATAAAAAATATATAATAAACATAGTTAAAATAAGTAAATAAAATTAATAATGAAAATTTTGTATTTTATTGACAAAATGTTCCACTAACAAATGATCATTATACATACAGAGTGTCACAACATTCAGTCTGTTCAACTAGAAACACACACAAGACAATGAGCACTTCTGTGCAATATTAACAAAGGAAAGGCTTGAGTAAAACAAAAAACAATTAGGAAATATAAAATGAATCATTTTTATACAAATGACCTTTCATTAAAAAACATAAGAATGAAAAGGCACTCTTAAACAAACTAAATGGTAAAAGCAGATTGGACTGACCCTACTGTCTGGACACATGTAATTCACATGGTTGTAGGTCAACATCAATATGAATGAGTCTGACAGAGCCATTCACGTCAGCTACTCATCAAGAGCATTCGCAGGTGACTAGACAACAGTCAAGTCTTTTCCGGATGAAACAAAAGACATCACAGAGTTTACAGCATTAACACATGCAAGTGTCTTAATCATTCGTAAAATAACTTGTACTGAACCATGGTGGGCCAGACCAATCTGTTATTGTCTAACGGATATGTTGCACATACATATTGCAAGAGTAAATAAAAAAAGAGCCACGAGACTGTAGCTCACCTGACTTATGAACTAATAATTTGATGACACTTTAACCTAATTTTAGTACAAATGGCATATCCTAATGTTGCATAAATGATTCTTTGATTGTTATTGCATTTTCACTTTGCTGAGACCAACTAGTTTGCTGTAAAAATTGAATGAAGGTAAAAAAAACCCTGGAAGATTCATTTTAGGCCCCACTACTTAAAACACCTATGCCTTACACATTAAATACACATTTTTGGAAAGATGTCCGATTTATAGCCAAAGTTCTCAAAATCATTTGAAATTCTGTGAGCACTATTTAGCAACACTATAGCTGTGGCGCTTCAGCTCCGAAGTGGGCCTTGCAGTTTCAGAGAAGATGCAAAGTTAATAACGGTTGGACAGCCCACAGAAAACGTATAATGACATACACTCATCTGCCTTTTAGTCATGTGACCTAAAAATATAAAAAATGCTGTGTGATTGACATCGTGATTACAGATCCTATTTCAAGCTACATTTTATTAAATATACCATTTTGCCTTCTGCCTCTAGGCAAATTGACCAATGAAGTCAAGGTTCTGTTGTTGTTATTGTGTTTTCTATTTGGTGAAACAGTCGGGACATAGGGAAAAGGTCACTCAAATAAAACTGGTTAAAATGGTTGACCTTAATAAAGACCTATTATCCCTGCACTTAATGAATCACAATATTCGATACATCAAACTCTTTTAAAGCCTTTGGTAAAGAGTGGTTGAGTGAGTATGGTTTTACGCTGCTTTTAGCAATATTCCAGCAATATCACGGCGGGGGACACCAAAAATGGGCTTCAAACATTGTACCAATGTCGGAAATCGAACCGGGTCTTCAGCGTGACGAGCAAACACTTTGACCACAAGGCTACCCGACTGTCCCCCCTTTGGTCAAGATAGTTAAAGAGCTGCTTGGCTGGGGAAACTGTCATTCAAAGAACACTCCATGACAAAGTTGATGATCAAGCAGCTCTTTAGTCAGCAGTTCCAGTGAGGATACAGGTAGGAATTCAGGGTCAACAAGAATAGCATTGTTTAATGTTAGTTCTCAGAAAATAACAATAAAATGGTGGATTGTCAACTTAGTAACTTTAAATCACTTAAAATTTATTCATCAATGATATGTTTAACATATACAGGTCATTTACCTCTTACATTGAATTAGAACAAGAATGCTTAGGTAATTTAGGGAATACAATAATAGCCTGATCATCAGGCGTTCAACTTTTTAGAACTGACCATCTGTCAGCAAAATAGAGCGTAAACACTTGAGTCATCTAAATATCTGAACTTACTGTTGTGAAGTTTAGTTAGCTACTCATGTCATGTCAGTTTCAGTGACAATTCAATATCTAGGTATGAATATAAGGTTCGAGTGTTCATGGGTTCAAATCCAAGATTACGGTAAACATCCTGCATTACTTGCTCCTCCTCCTCCACTGCCATGTGACTGAAATACTGCTCAAAACAGCAGGAAACCATACTCACTCACTCACTCACTCACACCTGCATGGGAACTGCTCCCTGAGCTCTGCACCTCTCTAACACATCACAATGAAAACAATATGTAAACGTTTTAAACCAACATCAACTACCAAGTATGTACAGCAATACAGCTGTGTGAGTAAAGTCTTAGTTGCTATAGACAACCATTTGCACAATTCCCTAAATTCTTCATAACAATTACATGTAGACATTTACAGAAACACATTTCATTGTGAACATTATTCATACAGACACTATGAATTACGAGTGATTCAAAATGTAACATTTGCTCCACTGAGTGTTATACTGAGGATGTAGTGGCAGAGAGATTTGTGATGTAATTTTATTGTGACATCATAGTAACGGATGACATCACAATGGTCTGCAAAACATGTCATGCCATTTCTTATGACAACGTTATGCTGTTCTTTTATGATGTCGTACATGATTCAAACAGAACTTAGCCTAAGATGCTTACATGTTTCTTCTCTTTGCTGGCCTATAAAAGTAACTTTTCGTCAAAATACTTCTCAAATCATGATTATGGTGGTGATGTTTGTGAATTTCCTGAGATGCTTTAGGTAAGGTGAGGGTAAACACACATTTCACTGTCATGATAGATGAGATGAAACAAAGAGAACATCAACAGTTGTTTGTTTGCCCTTGAGTGGTACAAAATCATTCTCCAATTAAAGAGGACTCCATTTTCAATCATGTTACCTTGCATCAAGAAGCATAACATGAAGATTCAGTATCAGCCTCCTTCAAAACAATCAGTTGCCCAAAACAAAAACAACAAGAGGATGAAGTCATTGATATGCAATGGTAAATACTTATCGTGAATATGTCAACTAGTTCAATATGTATACATGTTTTTGTTGCCATGGACACTAGAAATATTTTCAAAAGTAGCAAACTACATGTATCAAAATGCACCAGTTCCACCACTTTACCTATCTGTGTGCCAAATTTGTTCCCGGAAACAAGAACCTCCCCTATTTCCAGACTAAGTCAAAGTTGTTGCCATGGAAACTCAAAAAATATTTTGATAAAAAGTCTCAAACTATCAAAAGGCACCAGTTCACTACTAGACCTATCTATGAGCCAAGTTTGGTGAAGAAATATTGTGCGGTTTTCAAGATCTGCTCGGAAAACATCTTGCACAGTTAGCCTGACAGTGTCCAATTTAATACCCCCAGCCACCTTGTGGGGGATAAATATGACATATATATTCACACTGTGTATATATACAGGAATATTCACTCATTGGGAATCATTTAAATAGGTTGCAATCGTTGACACATATATTTTCCATATTACCTGAATGGGTTTGATACAATTTTCTTACACAACTGAAAACTGACTTGACCAATTCACTGCATCACACAGGCTACATACATACCCTATTTGCCATAACAGGAACCCCAGGCACTTAGAAAATTGACAAGGGCATCTAAAAACATAAACGCATCTAAAACGAGATTGAGCAGTTGTGTATAAGCAAAAGAAACTAAACTTTTTGTTAAATACTGTAGTTACTTTATCCCTTCTTCGGTAAAACAATCTGTCATTTACACAAAACAATATGAACTGTCATGTAAATCGGTCTTAGTAAAGATGACTTGCATATTGGTCAAGAAGTTGGATAGGGGGCACTTATCAGAGCAGGCCACTTAAAACAGCAAATATGGTATTCATGGGTTACTGAAAACACTTACCCTCAATATCTCACCTCAACAAATAACCATATTGGTACAGTGAATTGTTTCAAAATAGCTACTATGACAATTTATCTGAGATAATTGAGAAACAAATTTCACAGGCACTACAGTGTCTGTAAGTATCACAGTCCAAAACATGTCCAGCATTGGGGCCAGAATGGCAGGAACCCAGAAAGCCGACACTGAAGTCTTCTTGCTGCTTATCCTCATCAAGTCCAGGGCCCAGTTCCATAAAGCGATCTTAGCGCTACGATTGTCGTAAGTGTAAGTCTATCCTAAAGTGTGGGAGTAACAATCGTCTCAGTGCTACTATCGCTGAGTGGAACTGGGCCCTGATGTGGTGGACACCTCCTTACACTTGGATTCACAAGAAAATAATTACCATCAGGTTTCCTTACTATGGTATGTCTTTTGCTGAATGAGTGACCTAGGTTTCCAATGGTCACAGTGAAAGCTATATTTTGAGCTTATTACAATTTTACGATGAAACACATTGCCTCAACCAATCATTGGTGACGTCCCGTTTGGTACTTCTTCAACCAATCACTGGAGACCCCCTATGGTACTTCTCCAACCAATTACTGGTGACGTCCCCTACGGTACTTCTTCAACCTATCACTGGTGACGTCCCCTACGGTACTTCTTCAATCAATCACTGGAGACCCCCCCTATGGCATAAAAAAGGAGACAGGAGTGACCCAGATAACTATAGAGGCATTTCATTAATGAGCATTTTAGGAAAAGTATTTACTACAATATTAAACAATAGAATTTCAAAATGGGCGACCATGCGTGATAAGATTCCTGAATTTCAAGCTGGCTTCAGAAAAAGTTATTCCACCGTAGATCATGTATTTACACTATATGCACTTATTCAAAAAACCTTGTCACGGCGTAAGCATAAACTGTATGTAGCATTTGTAGATTTTAAAAAGGCTTTTGATTCTGTCAATCGCTTTAAGCTATGGACATGTCTACGAAAAACTGGTTTACGTGGGAAAATGTTTACTATTCTAAAATCAATGTATTCTAATGTGAGATCATGTGTTCGTTGTGGGGATAGTTTAACAGATTTCTTTGATTGTCCTTTGGGCCTAAGACAAGGCTGTATTTTGAGTCCGATCTTATTTTCATTTTTCATTAATGAATTATATTACGAAATAGCTGCCAGTGGTAAACATGGTATCTAAATGTTCCCAGATTGGATAGAAATACTAATGCTACTTTTCGCAGATGATGTCATTTTAGTGTCAGATACTGTTGTCGGTCTTCAAAGGCAATTAAATATTTTAAGTACGTACACCAAAGAATGGAAATTATCCGTAAACTTGGAAAAAACTAAAATTGTGATCTTCAGAAAAGGTGGTCCAATAGCGTCGAAAGAGAGATGGTCATTCGATGGTCAGTTAGTCAATATAGTAGATCACTACACTTATTTAGGGATCTGGTTCTCACACACAATGAATTGGAAAAAATGTGCCCTTGACTTGTCCTTGCGTGCAAAGAAAGCTTTAATAAGTGTAATGTCTATTTCTCATAAAGTGGGTTTGATGTCACCTAATATCTTCTTTAAGCTTTTCGATACCCAGATACAACCAATTTTATTGTATGGTTCTGAAGTATGGGGATTTCAACGTTATGACTGTTTAGAGAAGGTTCATTTATTAGCATGTAAAAAGTTTCTTTGTGTCGGATCTTCTACACCAAATTGCATGGTTTATGGTGAATGTGGTAGATACCCATTATATATTAATTCTCAGATCAGATGTTTAAAATACTGGTTTAAAATTCTTCATATGCATGAACAACGTCTCCCCAAATTAGCCTATAACATGCTTCTACATTTAGATAACATGGGAAAGAATACTTGGACATCGCATATAAGAAATCTTTTATTTTCGCATGGTTTTGGTTTTATATGGCTATGTCAGTCAGTTGGAAATGTAAATATGTTTCTTAATGAATTTTGGAATCGGTCTATAAATATGTTCTACCAAGAATGGCACTCCACTTTAGAGGATAGTTCGCGTTATGAATATTACAAAACTTTCAAGACTTTACTTCAACCAGAAATATATTTATCAGTACTCACTACGGAAAACTTAAGAAAACAGTTAATTAAATATCGACTTGGTTTGCTAGACCTATTTGTAAATGAAGGAAGAAAACTGTCCATTGAAAAAGTGAAAAGAATTTGCCCATTGTGTGAGCTAGAGATAGAAAATGAAATTCATTTTGTGTTTGTCTGTCCATTTTACAATGATCTCCGAAAGAAATATATAAAAGATTATTTAATAGCAATGTCACCGATAAACGCCTTTGTAGTTATGCTGACGACAAAGAACGAATCAAATATATTAAATCTTTCTCTTTATATTAAGCATGCATTAGCCAAAAGAAATGAATTAATCAAACAACGTGTATATCCCAATGTGTAACAAATGTAATTGTATCTACATGCGTAACTCTTTCTTGTATATGGGCCGGTGGCCTTTTGTACAATAAACTTCTTTGACTTTGACTTTGGTACATCTTCAACCAATAACTGGTGACGTCCCCTTCGGTACTTCTTCAACCAATTACTGGAGACGTCCCCTACGGTTCTTCTTCAACCTATCACTGGACACATCACATACAGTACTTCTTCAACCTATCACTGGACACATCACATAAGACTATGAAGCAGAGGCTCATGAAGATTGGCATCAAGCATTACAGAAAGATTTCCAGACATGAAGTATCACAAGATGTCAGATTTGCACCTCGCAAAACACCTCAGTGTAAATAAGCTTTAGTTGACCCTTTTCTTGACAATATTGTTAAGGTACATGTAGTTTGGTTCTGATGTTCAAAACCTCAAACCCTCCAAATGACATGCTGGTTTTCTTGGGGAATAAGTCAGTGAAGAGCCAGACTCACAAGAGACTAATTACAATTCTATTTACAAGTAACGAAAATAACAATATCTTAAGATATTGCTGGAGAGTCAGTACAACCCTCTGGGCTGAGGGCTATCCTTGGTTGGAGAGTCAAACCCCTACTGGCAAATATCTTGGTTCGGGTAATAGGGGGTCGGTTACCCGGCCCTACCCGGGTACCCACTGCAAGTCTCAACAGTTGGGAACAAAATGTCTGACTGGTAATTGTTTTACCGCAGCCTTGGCCAAACCTATTTAGATGGAGAGAGAGAATAAGATACATATATGTATCAAACAATCAGATCATGCATTCACTGAAGTTGACTGAAGCTTTATCTTTTTTTTAATCAAACATATACGTCATGCGTCTCCAGTAAGTGGTTGAAGAAGTACCGTATGGGACGTCTCCAGTGATTGGTTGAGGAAGTACCGCATGGACGTTTCCTGTGATTGGTTGGGGAAGTATTGTATATCACGTCTCCAGCGGTTGGTTGAAGAAGTACCGTATGGGACATCTCTAGTGGTTGGTTGAAGAAGTACCGTAGGGGTTGTTTATAGTGATTGGTTGAAGAAGTACCATATGGGACACCTCTAGTGATTGGTTGAAGAAGTACCATAGGGGACCTCTCAAATGATTGGTTGAGGAAGTATTGTATGTCACATCTCCAGTGATTGGTTGAAGAACTACCACATGGACGTCTCCAGTAATTGGTTGAAGAAGTACCGTATGGGCCGTCTCCAGTGATTGGTTGAGGAAGAACCGCATGGACGTTTCCAGTGATTGGTTGGGGATGTATTGTATGTCACGTCTCCAGCGGTCGGTTGAGGAAGTATCATATGAGACGTCTCCAGTGATAGGTTGAGGAAGTACCGCATTGATGTTTCCAGTGATTGGTTGGGGAAGTATTGTATGTTACGTCTCCCATGATTGGTTGAAGAAGTTCCGTATGAGACATCTCTAGTAATTGGTAGATGAAGTACCGTAGGGGTTGTCTCCAGTGATTGGTTGAGGAAGTATCGTATGGGACATCTCTAGTGATTGGTTGAAGAAGTAGCATAGGGGACCTCTCAAATGATTGGTTGAGGAAGTACCGTATGTCACGTCTCCACTGATTGGTTGAATAAGTACGGCAGGGGACGTCTCCAGTGATTGGTTGAGGAAGTACCGTATGGACGTCTCCAGTGATTGGTTGAAAATGTACCGCATGGACATCTCCAGTGATTGGTTGAGGAAGTATCATATGTGAAGTCTCCAGTGATTGGTTGAGGAAGTATCATATGTGACGTCTCCAGTAATTGGTTTGAAGAAGTACACAGATGTCTCTGAAAACATTTCAAGAATTGTTTTTTTTCCACTTTGAGGGAATTTCACTTTCTTCCTGTATATGTGTCCATGAACTTATCTGCTCCAAAGAACTTCACGATTTCTACCATAGCATCTGTTGGCAGCATTCTGAAATGAATAGAATCAAATATAAATACATAAAGAAGATGTTTACAAAATTATTCTTTGCAGTAATCTGTGCTTGGAGAGTGTTTTTGGATCCAACTGTATTAGCATGTTTATCAACATAATTGAATACACAACAGGTTATCAACAATTTACTACACCCCTCTCTTTCTATGATAACTCACAACTGTGCGCGAGACATGAATTCACACTGGAATACAATACTATCACCAAAAAATGGACATCATCAAAAAGTTTCCGTTACAGCATTAATGAAGGCTAGCAGACTGCACAGAACATTAGTTTCTCTATATTAATTGACTTTAATATACAATTAATACACATATATAGACGAGTTCAGGGGTCAGTTCCACAAAGATATCATAGCTCTGTTATATTGTAACTCCCATACTATTTATAATAGCATAGACTTACGACTGTCTTTGTGCTACATTACCTTGTGGAAGGGACCCTGCAACACAAAGTCTACAATCACATCACAATACTCTATGATGTGATTTGTAGTATTTTGTTGCAAGATCCACCTGCAAAACAATGCCATGTGAGTGAGCCTGGCAACATTGTTGCTTAGGTCATCAAGTGTGCATAAACTCCAACTGATTTATCATCTCTACTTGTAGATGTATAAAGCCCAGGGATGTTAGGAGTTTTCAATATTTGTTGGTGAAACTTGTTCCTGCAATACATAAGCACCCGCTTTGGTATTCTACAATGCTATCATAAAACAGGTGATCTCTTTACAGGTGAGTAATATTACAAAATTGCATACTGTTCCATATTTGAAAGAGACCAGTGAAGTGATTTCTATCGAGCAAAGTACAGCAAAATGTCAGAAATCCAGACAGAACTGTTTTCAGTGAAATCTTCTAGGCTAACAGTTTTCCGTATCAAAGTGAATTTGCAGTGAATAGTTGGCCGATCACAATCTTCCTGGGTATATTAGGAAGGGGGCAGGGTGTGGAATCTCCAAGAAGGAATTTTGTCCAAGAACATAAAGGTATTAGTTATCACAATCACCTAAAACAATCTGGCCAATATATTCCTGCCAGTATGGCTCCAACAAACAATAAAGAACAATTAAATATGTGATAGTTTATACTACTCTCCTTCTTTTAGGCCAACAAAACCACATTTCTTCTCTTTGAAATTTCAAGTGGTTTGAGAATAGATATAACCCACAAGCGTTGAAAGATTGACATTAATTACTTTCAATGTGTCTAGAATGTATAGCGAACAGTCTGCAACTTCAGTTAATTGCCTGAAGAATATACATACTGTATTCGACGTAATAAGCGCCCCGCTCTAATATACATTGTATTTCTTATATATATTGGCTAGTGAACAATCCCAATCTGATTGATCAATGTACATAAGACTTATTTATTCGCGTATAATACCCACTCTTGTGTTATATGCATCCTTAATTATGGGCAAATAAATTCTGTCATATATAAACATTTAAGGCTGTCAGCATATACCACGAAATCGTGATTTCCTGCTTAAACGTTCAGAATAACACGATTTAACAAAAATCTTTCGCCAACTTCTGAAATTTAGCAAACACGAGCTTGGTATCATAGCTGTAATTTGATTGGCTGCCTTATGTCACATGCTCAAAATTGACCAATCACGAAACTTGTAGCAGATTTCAGCAAGAAAGCGTCATTAGAAACCAATTTTAATCCAATGAAATCTCTTGTTTTAACTACGAAAAAAAAAAACAGGTGATGTTACGAGTGTGTAGATGATGGAATAAGCTTTCCAGCGATGTGTCATATACCATTCTTCGACGACTGTGTTATTCATACGAAGCCTCGAAAACGGGGGTATTTCTTCATGTTACTGAGCGGACAGCCGCTGTTATCGGGAAATGGCTGATGACAGAAACTATTTATAATTCTTTTTAAAATGATTTTCCAATAAGGTCTACGTAAACAATAAAAATAAAACAGAAATTGGTAAGTGGATTTTACTTCAGATGGGGCTTGTCTGTCACAGTCATTAAATGGAAGTCAGTAAAGTAAGTTTGTAACTCACTTTAACTTGAATAAATCACTTACTATTAAGATCACAGATGTCTCACTTACTTACAATTACATGAATTTATTAACAGTTTGATTGAACTACTGACAGAGAGACACAAATAAACAACAAACACTTTAATGGTTATTAAACATGTTTAATGCTGAAATGTAACAAATAATTTGCTGGGCACCCCATGATTTCCCAAGGCACACCTAAATTTTATACCTTGTGCCTTGTGGCACACTTGGCAAAAATTGCATTTCTAGCCCTGGATCAACTAAAGTACACAGTCATCCATATCCCTCTCAAATCCCTTCTGCTTTCAAAACATCATCTATTGTGGTCTCCAAGAAAACTTGTGTCAATTCAGGGTCTTGTGCACACCGTCCAAAACATCAAACGTGTAAAACAAATTTCAATGATAACAGTGTAAGCAGGTTTCCCTATGACTGATTTTCTATTTCTTCCAGGGAGGATGAGAGTCCCCATCATCACTGGGTTCAACCCTCTTTCCTCCACAGTTAATCTCATTAAGTTAATCTAATCAGGGCTAAGTAGGATTGTGTCCAGCTCTCATTCCCCATGACTGTCAGGAGGATTAGTGGAAGAGCTTCAGTATTTATTGGTTCGTTCGACCATTTTTGTTAAGTAAAAGTCAATTGTCATTAAGTAGAAATATTTGTGTCACCAGATGAAGGATCAGAGAGTTTATAGACCAGCATGACTCAAAATTATCTTACAACAAGTGACTGGAAACAGACTTTGTCGCCCCAGCTGCTTGCCAGTGCATCATTATTGATAACTCTGAGATGGTGGTAGGTCACCGCTGTATGGTTTGTTTGATTGAATCAAGTTAAATCAGTGTTCCTGCTGGCTCTTGAAACTGCCAGTCCTATTGGACTGGTAACTCTAAAAATTACCAGTCTCTCCTAATTTTTGTCTGTCCCAACTTTCAACAAATAAAAAAACATATGAAAATTACCTGGTTACAATTCTTTCAAAATCACATTTAAAGCAATGACATCATCTCTGAAGTAACTTAGTTAGATCTACACATCATTCACACAAAAGTTCAGTCACAATTTTCTCTTCTTTTGCTAATATTTCAAGGTGAAGACACATTTTTAACCTTGAAGCAAAGCAAAATGTTATTTCCTTGCACTAAAAAATCGACAAGGGGAAACCCTGATGGTAACCGACAAGCTGTTAGAAAAATATACTTATATGAATATCACAGAGTTATAAGGTTTTTTATTTGCTGGTCCCCAGGGACTGGCTGTCACACGAATTACCAGTCCAAGACTAATTTTACCGGTAAAAAGCTTGTAATTACGGGTAAACGGGACCACTGGTTTAATGCTGCACTCAGCAATACTCCAGCTATATGCCAGCAGTCTGTAATAATCAAGCCTGGACCATACAATCCAGTGATTGACATCCTGAGCATTGATCCATGCAATTGAGATAAAATAACATGACTCAACCAAGTCAGCGAATCTGACTACCCCCATCCTGTTAGTCGCCTCTTATGACAAGCATGCTGAAAATCAATTCCGATCTGGATCTTCATGGGGTTCCGTTATTTGGTAAAACACAGCATCCATAAAACAATGAAAGCAGTTAAAAGAACACACCTATTTGTGCAGAGTTAGGTCGTCGTTATTTGTGTCCATGTTACAAATGTATGTAATTAATTTTGAGTCTGCTGTGCCATCTGCATTTTCATAGGTCAACTGCCTGGACCCCATGGCAGGTGGAGACACCATTACTGGACTTATCTGTTTCAGGTGAGACACCATTGCTGGGATGATCGGTTCAGTTTCAGTTCCACCGGTCTTGTAAATGTGAAAAATAGCAAAGACTGAACCTACAGCGCCTGACATAATGCAAATTAGATTCTTGAAATATGTTCTACTAGCAGAGCTACAGATAAGCAGCGTATTTGCATAAAATACCCCCCCCCCAAAAAAAAAACAACATTCAAAACCCAATTACTTTCAAGTTACTTGCGTACAGAAACGCATGCATAAAATGAAAAACTCAAATGTATAAAAACAGCTCGCGTAAATACCCAATAAAGCTTTTTCAGCATGCATACAAAGGAACTAATTTCCAAAACACAATTACGAGCTAATTTACATTCCGAGTCAAGCCTATATATCAAGAACAGTTATATACTGTCTACAATATTTCATTTCATACAAATCTTAAAATGTTCACTAATTTTGGAAAAAATAAAAATAGAGTGATGAATAGATGAATGAAAAAAGTATTGGTTACCCAATAAAAAATGTAATAACCCAATCAAAATAGAAACCCTAGAGTAAAAACTCAATTGCTCAAAATGTTATCTGGAGCTCTGTACTAGGATTTACACAATGTAATAAACATATTTGAAAAATACATGTTGATCACACCATGTGCACAGCATCAAATACAAGTAACAACAATTTCTTCTATCTCATTAAAATCAGATCTAACTTTTCCTTGGCACTAAACAAAGATCTGAGGACATCCCATTACGGGTCATGTCAGAACGACCTTCTGCGAACTTTGACCGACCACTGAAATGACTAACATGAAGTCGACATCAGCCAATTAGAAAGCAGTTTTCTCGAGCTTTACGGCACTCGTTTCAACCTGGCGACTTCCATTTCAGACTAAGCTTGAAAAACATGTCGACACAGTTCTTGATTAAAATTTTGAAAACTGAACAAACAAACACCCCGGAATGTCTAATATATGGTTGAGATTATATGGCAGTGAATCCCACGTACTGTGCAAAGCCTCCTCCGTTCAAATGTCTATCCCACGGAAGCGAGAGATAGAAGATACTTTTGAAGGGATCGGTTGTACGGGCCGTAACTGTCGTTCGGAGTACACAGTGTTTACGTTTTCAAGGTTGTATGATAAGAAAACACATTCCGACTGTCACTTTTATGATCTGGTAAGCGACTCTTTGATTGGTCGGATGAAAGGTCGTTCTGACGTGACCTGTAATGGGATGTCCTCAGATCTTTGTTTAGCGATAGCGAGAACTAAAATCTGATTTTAATGAGATTGTATTCAGGTTGTACCTAATGCTTAATGGAGGATGGGATTGGGGTGGGGAGGGTGTGTTGATGGGTTGAGGTGGAATTTGTTGGGGTGGGGGTGGGTGTGGGGGTGTTGGGGTAGAGGTGGTGATGCGTTGAGAATGACTTATTGAATAAAACCTGAAGGATTCACCGACACATTGCCGAAACATGTTTCACATTCACTTTCGAAGACCATCGCTACACAACGTAATCCTTCAGTCCCCCTTCTTGAAATGTCGCCTCACAGAAGTTGTGCCGTACAACCAATATCAAAATGAGTTGATGTCAATCAAGGAAGAAGGTTTTTGACATTGAAATTGAAAACAACATAATACTTCATTACACGCAAACGATACCCATGCATCGAGCGCTCCTCAGGAGTAATCAGATTAAATCCCAAAGAATCAATTGGTTCAGGCTGTAAGACAGGTGCTTTGCTGCCCACATACAGGAGACAGTATCTGCCTTCACTGTTCTGCCTCAGAAATCAATACAAGTCTCACTCATGTCTCCTTGACTGATGTGTTCTGACTGTAAGTCCCAGCCTGAGACTGTTGCAGCTCACGCAACCAACACAGCAGGCCTTAATTTCATCTGTCATTTAATCTTTCCTCTCCAGAAACCAGATACTTTCATTCATACTTTTTCAAACCGAAATTAGTGACGAAACTTAAAGCTACATTTAAGTGATCTGTTAGGTAAGGGATGGGAACAGGTTGAGGTGGGATTTGTAGGGCTGGGGGTGGAGATGGGTTGGGATGGTGATAGGTTGGGGTGGATATGGGTGGGAATGACTTATTGAATAAAACCTGAACGATTCACCGACACATTGCCGAAACATGTTTCACATTCACTATCTAAGACCATCGCTACAAAACGTAATCCTTCAGTCCACGTACTTGAAGTGTCGCCTCACAGAAGTTGTGTCGTACAAGTGTCAACCAATATCAAAATGAGTTGACGTCAATCAAGTAAGAAGATTTTTGACATTGTAGTTGAAAGCAAAATAATACTTCATTACATGCAGACGATACCCATGCATCGAGTGCTCCTCAGGAGTAATCAGATTAAATCCCAAAGAATCGATTGGTTCAGGCTGTAATTACTGTGACTGCCATCATGTCCTCACTGATCACCAGTGGTAGACTAAGAAAAAGTTGAAGTAATGAGTGACAGCATCTATTAGCACAATACAATGTATTGTAATGTTTCTATCACTCAAAATGTAAAAGTATGACTAACAGACATGGCCAAAATGGAAAAAGTAATTTCAAACTGATTATATGATTAAAACTTTGCCTTGTATTTATTAGAGAAGAATGCGACCCTGTACACATTGAAGTCTCTTGAGGAGAATGGGACATCCAGCCTGGCCTAAGTGTTAGAATGTCAAGTTATTTTTGTTTTATCAAGTCCTATAAAGATGTGTTTAGCTTTTCTCCACAGAAATCACTGACAAACAGTCCCAGATGAATTCGTTGGTAAAATTATCAAATTTCTGTGGTTAAATTACCAATATTCTAAAATTTCAAAATTCTGCAGTAAAGTCTGAGGTAAAAACATAACCGTTTCCCCCTCAATACAAAATCAATTTTTTCCTATAACATTTGAAATGTTTTGCATTTAGACATTTCAAGACATATAATTTGCAAATACATATACATATCTGATATATATTTATTGTTAGATGTAAACATAGTTGATGTTGTCGTAATGCCAAAAGAACATTTAAAAGGGAGAATGAAATCTTTGTTTTATTGTAGAATTCATGTGTTTGTTTGAATTGCTATAAATGTTTGGGCATCACTTAAGTGATAATAATGAAAATTAGTGTATTGATTGATAAAACAAGGCAAATTCCATGATTTTTCTGCAATTCTGCATTAAGTCACATTTTCTGCAAATCTTTCTGCAATCACAGAATCGCAGAATTTGCTGGGACTGGACAAATGTGATGAGCTTTGTCAATACTTACTTAATCTTTCCTTCTTGTCACTTTAAAAAAACTAAAACAAAAAATGTGGTACATCACTGCTAGCTTCATGTAATATACTCACGTTTTGAGCACTGCAATGACATACACCAAGCGTGGAATACAGATTTGATGTTGATTGGTGAGAATTCCCTGAATGATCTTTTCCACTGTGGCCCTTGTCTCCAGGGGTGGTATAACTGCCGGGAATCTGTAGGAAGAATTAGATTTCAAACACCTAGTTTAATTATCCTTCCAATTAAAGTATATTTGGGCAGAATCTGAAATCAGATAAGATTGTTCTGAACATAAAAGTGAACAACAAGTGTCAATAATGTGTGTCGCATGGGATCAACATCACTCTGATATCATGTAATAAAGAAGGTTATAAAGTATGCTATTAAGCATGCAATAAGGTATGTTATGAAGCTTGCTTCAGGATTTGATAAATATCATATCAGAAGTTAAAAATACTAAAAGTAATACAATGATTTTTCTTGGCAACTTCAGAGGCCAGTCAACAATTAAATATCAATGGAAAAATAACTTAAAACTCTTCATCAGTGTCTCAATACATACATTTCAGTTATTCTCAAAATGGCGTTGTGTTTTGTTTGTTCGTGAAACAGGTCTAACTGGCATAAGGACTATATATACATATAGGTTCCACTGTTGTCAATAGCGTGGCACCATCATGCAACAACATCATGCACCATTTGGGGGAAAGGGAAAGTGTGAAAAAATATAGATACAGCCATAGATCTCTGTAGCTCATATTGTAATGGCACTTTCATACTATCAAACTGTGTGACTGTGTTTTGTTCAATGCCACCGAGAGCAACGTTCCAGCTATATGATGTTGGCCTGTCAATAATCAAGTTTGGACCAGCTAAGCAGTGATTGATACAAAGAGCAAGAAAGGGTCCCATGTCACAGAGCTGGACCTTGCAGTCCATTAAGTCGCAGCACAGGTTGATGGGGACCAATTCTTATCTGGCATCCCCAGAATCTGTCATTTTAAGTACATTTTAGTCTCAATACTAAAATATATTTTTGAGTCCTAATACTAAAATAAGGACAATATTTGCAGCGGATTACTGGATAGAAATAAAGTGAAAGAACCTCTGGATTAAGACTAATGGCGACAGGTGCAGGCAGATGCAGTACAACACAAGTCACAGGCCATGAACGCATACATAAAGGACATATAATATGATGATATCCAAAAGGCTATCATTATGGCTGGTTCTGTTCAAAATCTATGCGTGAGTGAGTGAGTTTTTTTATGCTTTTAGCATTATTCGAGCCATATCATGATAGGGTCACACCTGGTTAGTACCTTCACACTCAATACCCATTTGGGGGATTGATAAAGCCTAAAGTGTGACGAGTAAACACTTGTAACTACTTGGAACCAATAGGCTACCGCCTTTACTACTTTCTGACCAAGGCGATTATGCTTGTTGTAAGAGCTAGGCGACTAACGGGATCGGTTGGTCAGGCTCACTGACATGGTTGATGCATGTCATCTTATCCCAATTGTGTGGATTGACACTCATGATATCAATCACTGGATTGTCTGGTCCAGACTCGATAATTTACAGACCGCCGTCATATAGCTGGAATATTGCTGAGTGAGGCATTAAAGAACAAACAAACAAACTTCCTGAACAACCTGTCCAGATGGATAGTATTCAAACATGTGTGTTTACCACTGAAAGATGATGGACAGTGCACCAAGACATTAGGTCACGTGAACCGTTGATTCACATGAAAAAAACGAAACAGAAATAAACAACATGATGCAGATTTCAGTGCCTGGTTACAAACCTATGATGCTCAAAAATAGGGTATGACCTGGAAAACACATGTACAGATGTAGAGTCACATGACACAACTAGCTCCATCAACATACAGCTACTTTCAATGTGAAAAAACTTGGGAGTGTTGTGTTTCATAATATTTGGTTTAAACGCTATATTCATTTAGCCGAAGTACATATGATCCCAAATGACAAGAACCTGAAAAAAACAGCTTCTACAGCATGCATACGGGACACAATTAGCAGTAAAACAAAATTACAATTAAGGAAGAAAATTTATGGATCTCAACATACTACTTCCCCTTATGTGTATCACTTCCAAATGCCTTTCAAAGACAAAATTACAAATGGAAGCGTTAATTTCTACACTTGCACACTTAAAGAAATTGATTAATTCTAATAGTTTCTACACTGAAATTAGAGACAAAGAACTTAGGTTATAGCTGTCACAATGTCTTCAGAGGAACATCAAGCAGAAGTCTCACCTCATCTCACAGCCCTCAAACATGCCTGTCTTTGTATAAGATGGGCACACGACGGTTGTATGAACTTGATCGTATCCAGCAAAAACTATCTCATAGTTCAACACCTCAGTGAAACCCACCACACCAAACTTGGAAGCTGAGTAGTCTGTCAACTTGTTGACACCAATAAGTCCCACTGAGCTGGCTATGTTGACAACATGGCCATGGTTTTTCCGAAGCATGGCTGGTAAAAAACACTTCACCGTCTGAAATGAAAGGAGTTGACTGAAAATATTGGTAGCAATCACTCAAATTTTTATTATGATAGTTCCTGCCATGATATGTTCTAATGAGTCCAGTTCCAGCCAGCAGCCGTCCCGGGATTTCCCTTCCATTTATCAGTGGAAGAACCACAAGTCTGTTAATCTGAGACTCATCTCTTGAAGTGCTTCTCAGAATAGCTATATATATATATATGCTGCAGGTAAATCGATAGGTCACCACCATCGATAGCTCCGAAATGAACTCTTAACCACAACTGAAAGTAACTGTCAGCACCAAGAATTGTTAATTGTGTTGAGTTCCACACATCCAAACTTTACTATGATGATTTGAGAGTAGTAGCCTGAACATGTCACTGGACATCATTTCAGTGGATCTTTGTGTTAATGCATAAACCTTTATTAGCAAAGCTTGCTAGACCAACAGAAATTTTACTAGACTGTGAAACAACCTTTGACTTTGATCCTTTATTGTAAAAAAAATAATAACAATTAATAATCGGTAACTAGTGTTTAATTACTAACATCCTGTTTGGGTAAAAAAACGCCAGCTGCCCTCGGCCCTATTCCACACAATAAATTCAGGGATTAATCCCCTGAGTAAAAGCTGAAGGCATCTTCATTGTTGTAAGGCGCTACGGTGACAGAAGTTGTGGGAATGATAATCAAAGGACGAGAATACAGAAAAATTATAATGTACTACAAAATCCAAGGCAGAAACAGGCAGACTAGGCGTCGGCCTGGTCATTGTGATCAATGAAATTGTGTAGCATGCAAACACTTGGAACCCGTTTTAACTCCAGTAAGGGGAATTCCCCCAGAGGCAATTTTTTTGTGTTTGGGGGATGATTTTGCCTGTCATTTTTTATTGTCTGTTTTTAGGCTATTTCCATTTTTCAAATTTAATGTGACTAAGTATGCCCAAAAGTCTTAAAAGTTTCTATGATGACTTAATTTAACCTACCCCTTAAAATAATCATGTTTATTACTAAAATACAGTAGTTACGTTGATGTTTTTACTGTCCAGCAAAGGGTTCACTTGTAATATTGTAAACAAGACAGTACAAATTTTGAACTCCCATTAGAGAAGTGTGCATTACACACATGGATTGATGCTCATAAAATAAATCACTGGATTGTCTGGTCCAGACTTGATTATTTACTGACTGCTGTGATATAACTGGAATATTGCTGAGTGTGACATTAAACAACAAATAAACAAACAAATCAAAATTAGAATTGAAAACGTGGAATATGTAGTTAACGTATGATCAAGGTTGTGCAAGTATTCAAAATTAAGCATGAACGGCAAGGGTTCTTGTCATAACCCTGATGTTAAACAATCAAATTATAAGGGGTCCCTACATTCATATAGGAGCAAATCTCAAGGATCCCAGAAGTGCCCCCCTTAGTTTCAAAGACCGCTTTGTGAGTGTCCAGACACTTTTCAAGTTTTCTGTTTTAAATCAAATTCATTTGAAACCTAGAATTTGCTAATACAATAGTATCACCCTGTATGTACACATACAGCCTTAAAAAAATTATTTTGTTTAAGACTAGTCCAGAGGATTAGTGAAAAGTTTATTTCTCTGGTCCTCTGTTCGTAACCATGGTAACTAGTCCTGCTTGAACAAGACAAATATGTTTATCATGTTTACATTATCTTGCAGTTTTATTCGGTTCCAATTGTAGCAAAAGCATTGGTCTTTTACTTGTCATCAGCATAACTTAATACTAAGCCTCGCATGTATTTTGAATGCTGGTCTATTATGACACGTAGGACAACCCAACATATGAGATACATATCATATTGCAACCAAATAGGCACTATTTTACATATCCTATCAGAAGAAAACATAGGTGACAGGACATATATTGTTTTGTGACAATATACAGACTTGATAGAAATGTCAAGCTCACCAAACTGTCACAAAAACATTTCTCAGAATGTGGCACATATTTAGAAAACAATATGCAAGTAAAGAGAAGTATTTGACATAGTTTAGTGCTTTCCAGCCAAACAAACTGACAATAGAGCCTCAAAGCACTCAGTAAGTCTTTCAATCAAACACCTCCTCTATGATTGTCAAGTATAAATTAAGCAGCTGCCCCATGGCTGGAGTTACCTGTGTAATATAGGTCGGTCAAGAGGTTAACCCGACCTTCTATAAAAATGTCACCATCGTCCATTGTTCTCTATGGGAAAAGAGTTGTGTTTCCTGGCACAATAGCTGGCCTTGGAAAATAACTGTACAGGTATGGATCCCAATTGGAAACCTTTGACAAGAACATTAGCTGAATCTCAGCCACAAAGTTCAACAATAATGTCGTCTAAAACCTTAGCCACTAGACTGAAGCATAGCCTTGTCAAATGCCCTCGGCTTTACTCTAGGGGTTCTAATTTAATTGGGTTTTTACATTTTTTAATGGATAACCCAAAGATGTATATCCATATATATATTTTTATATTTTTTCGCTCATCTATTTATCACTCTATTTGTTTTTTCCCAAAATTTGTGAACATTTTAAGATTTGAAAAAAAAATTGAAATAATGTTTTAGATGTATTTAAATGTTCTTAATATATAGGCTTTACTCGGAAAGTAAATTACCTCGTAATTGTGTTTGGAAAATTAACTCCTTCATACGCATGCTGAAAAAGCTTCATTGGGTATTTACGCAGGCTGTTAATATATCTTTGAGTTTTTCATTCTACGCATGCATTTCTGTACGCAAGTTAATTGAAAGTCATTGGGTTTTAAATATTTTACACAAATACGCAGCTTATCTGTAGCTCTGTCTGCAACAGTCACTACGCCAGCATCTAATAGCAAGGTCAGAATAGATGACGTTGAATCAGTGAGATTGTGTTTCTAAAATCACATTTAATTCTCTTTAACAGGCTATTAATAACTGAGTGTCAATTGACAAACAGAAGCTTTGCCAGTGTTGAATGTTTTGAGTGATCAGATACAGATTCAGACATGTTGGACATATTTTCACATACCCAGAAGTGAGCAAGTAAATTGACATCAAAAGTCCTCTCAATCATGTTATCTGGAGACTCCAATAGCGACTTGCCAGTCACAACTCCTGCGTTGTTGATCAAGATGGTCACGTCCCCCACTTCCTGTCTGACCCGCTCTCCTGTCCGGTACACTGCCTCACGGTCACTGAACACACAAAGTTATCAATATCATTCTCTAGTCTAACACACTGCATCGACATCACTGAACACATGAATAGCATTCTCTGGTCTAATACACTGCATCAACATCACTGAACACATGAATAGCATTCTCTGGTCTAATACACTGCATCAACATCACTGAACACATAAATATCATTCTCTGGTCTAATACACTGCACTGACATCACTGAACACATGAATATCATTCTCTGGTCTAATACACTGCATCATCACAGAACACATTAATATCATTCTCTGGTCTAATACACTGCATCAACATCACTGAACACATTAATATCATTCTCTGGTCTAATACACTGCACTGAAATCACTGAACACATGAATAGCATTCTCTGGTCTAATACACTGCATCATCACTGAACACATGAATATCATTCTCTGGTCTAATACACTGCATCAACATCACTGAACACATGAATATCATTCTCTAGTCTAATACACTGCATCGACATCACTGAACACATGAATATCATTCTCTGGTCTAATACACTGCATCAACATCACTGAACACATAAATATCATTCTCTGGTCTAATACACTGCATCGACATCACTGAACACATAAATATCATTCTCTGGTCTAATACACTGCATCGACATCACTGAACACATAAATATCATTCTCTGGTCTAATACACTGCATCAACATCACTGAACACATTAATATCATTCTCTGGTCTAATACACTGCATCGACATCACTGAACACATAAATATCATTTTCTGGTCTAATACACTGCATCGACATCACTGAACACATAAATATCATTCTCTGGTCTAATACACTGCACTGAGATCACTGAACACTTTAATGTCTTAAAAAAAATTCAGGCGTCATCATTGAAGGAAACAAGCATGTGGAGTTTCAGCTTCATTGGTCTGTTGGTTTCTGAGAAGTCTGTCTTACAGAACCTGATACAAATATATCAAATACAGCCCAGGCAAGTCTATGTTGGGGGATTATTAGGACTGATACGATTCACTTGCGTATTCCGTGAATAGAACCGTATCGATTCTTGAATTGAATTCATTATTCGTGGCCACAAGAATCAAATACTTATGTACATACCCTGTACCTAAAAATATCCTTAAGAACATATTATATGCATAGATTTCTTCCGAAACAACGCTCTTATATTTGATTTAACAGTATTGTTGTTTCTGGTCATTGTCGCATTTGAGCAGATACTAGTACCTGGATAAGAGCAGTATATAAATGTATAATATATTAATAATTAACAAACGATGTCAAATAATTTATGTTTGTTTTGTTTCACTGAATATGACAAATAATACATAAACTGCTGACTTGTTATTGTATTCGTGAATTAATATTCGTATTAATTACCCATATTCGTGATACGAATCGTATTCGTCGCATAGTGTATTCGTTGCAGCCATAGTGATTATGATTAAAGTGAAAGGAAATTGATTTTGAGAGAATGTTGGAGCATGGTTAAAGTGCAAAGGTAAAATAAAGGTCAACATTTTGAATACTGCAAAAAAGCAGATCATATACATTGAGCCTAGTATCAACTACACATATATCATGCTTCAATACATTTTGATCAAATATGGGTGAGTAAAGGCAATAAATAGTTTTTCAATATGACTGCCGTGGTGGCCATATTGAAAATCAGATTTGAATTTCTTGAACAAGTTGGGGTGTCATCATTGGTGGTTATAAGTACATGAAGTTTCAGTGTCACTTGTGACCTAATGAATTTGGTGGTCACTGGTCAGGCTCAGTTATCACACTCAGACGGCATGGATAGTTGCTGGCATTTGAAATTAAGAGGGGTCCTTGAGATTTGCTTCTATTTTTAATCTTAGGGACTCTTGAATCTTTAACTTTTAACATGAGAGCTATCACAAGGGCCCCTTGCTGGGGTTTTGCCGGAGAAAATTGACATCAGGATATTTTCATGAATTTATCAACTTTGATAGGACATTATTCTACATCTCTATAAATTTGAAAAAAATATTTAAATCCAGACACTTTGGATGACTTAGAAAATGAAACGATCTGACATCCTGTCTTGAGTGTCATGCTTAATATTAAACACTAGCTGCTCCTCATATCAATCACTGGACTGTCTGGTCCAGAGCCTGTTAATTACTGGGTATGGTCATATAGCTGGAGTAATTCTGAGTGTTCCTTTAAACAACAAACAAACAGATTCAGTTATGAACAGTGCTATAGTTTTGTAACCATAGGATTCTCATTGAAACATCAGAGTTAAAAGAGACATGCTCAAAGCAAGCAATGAACTCGGATAACTTTGACCACTGTACCAAGAACAAACCATATATGAAGGAAATGTGAAACATTATGCTAATTACAGATGGAAATCTCCTTGTTGGATTTGTTTCTTGTTTAACACCTCACTCAGCAACATTCCAGCTACATGACAGCAGTCTGTAAATAATCAATTCTGGAGCAGAAAATCTAGTTATTACTATTATGAGCATCGATCCACGCAATTGGGATATAATGACATGCATCAACCATGTCAGCGAGCCTGACCACCCTGTCCCATTAGTCGCCTCTTACGACAAGCATGGGTTGCTGAAGATCTGTTCTAACCCAGAATCTTCACAGGTCTTGATGAAACTAAGTGATTAAAGGGCAAATAATGTCAACATAGAGATTTTGCAGATTTTTATACTTTAGTGCATACTTAATCACAAATGTTTGACCAAAACTACATTTGAAAATAGCATTAAAAAAGGAGATGATAAAAAAACAACTCACGAAATCGTCCCCCAAATGAAAAATTCTGCCAGCATGGGGATTCCCCTTATGGGTACTAATTCACCCAAGCTTGGTAATGGGTAAGACAAAAGGTGATTAAGAGGGACGTAAGACAATTAATTGGTGAATACTTTGGAGACGCATTAATTTCACTATTTACAGTATCTCACAAAACATAACGACACAACTAATTGGTGAACAATATTCATTATTCATATACACTGTACTTAGTGAAATTGTTTAAAATATATATCGATGAGTGAGAGAACATATTAATCATATAGTACGATTTAGGCTATAAGAGGAGTTGCAGACAAGAATAAGTATTCCACTGTGGCAAATGCTCAGGTTGGTTTACAGTTTATTCCCAATTCTAAGAAGGATTGGCCATTGCTGTTGCAGGATAAAAGTTCATGATTAAAACCAGGAGTAAACCTTCCATTCATTGGAAATGTTCCTAAAGAGAATGCCCAACCATATTAACACCAAAGATGACTTTGTCACAAAGCACAATTATATGTCTCTGAGCAGTGGGATGAAGACACATATCATCTCAAGGGGTGGAAACAAAATATGTACAAATTCATTTAGATACTGCAGGTAGAGCAGGATAATACTGCAATCACAAGCCAGGTAGTTTGATGCCACCCAGGAAGAAGAAGAAGAAGAAGAAGAAGAAGAAGAAATGGTATTGAAAACATAGACTATGCTATTGAGAGGGAGAATAGACAACTGATGGCCAACCAGAAACCAGTGAACCATTATAACAATACTGTTTCACATCTGGACTGTGAATTATGTAAATGGAAATGTGAAATGTGAAATTGGACAAATAAGACAATATTTAATACAGTGCTCATTTTTTTAACAATTGTTTATTTTATGTTTTAAAGTAAACGATTGCTAGATGCAGGGTTCTACCTTGACTTACAAAAGTGGGGGTCCATAGGACCCTAAAGAATTCATGATAAGGGTCCTTGCAGGCATTATGAGGGTCCTGTAAAGGCATGAAATGGTTTAGTGTTCTGTACGTTTTGATAATTACTTTACAGCCTTGAATTAATCAGTGATCATGTGCACAGTGGTCATGATTTATGGATGATGAAGTGACAATGCCAATAACTCCCTTAGGTGCGCTGTAGGTACAATGAATCTTATTGTGCGTCCCTCGGGATGCAGTATATTCCTTTTCTGCGCCCAATCTCAACATTTGAGCATACTGGACGCACATTTGTGCATCGCGCAAAACCCAGTAGATGTATATGGATGTATATTGCTTAAGTAAACATAATAGAAAAGTCACATTAGGAAGTCACTCTTCCCAAACAGGATGTTACAGACATTAATTGTTATCTTAATTATTCACAAAGTCATAATCAAAGGTTGTTTCACACACTCAGCAATGTATGCAATGTTATTTTTGTAGGATTAACAGAAATAGCAACAATTTTTGAATGACTGATTCCTACAGTATCCATAGCTACCAAGCATCACAAGTCAGCCAACATATCAGCCAATGAAATCATTTGTCATACATCACTGCACTGTTGTGCCGCTATACAAAAAAAGTTTTGTTTTGAATCTGATTATGGGGCATGTGATTTCCGTACCCTCACTTGGGTATTTAAATACTTTCTTTGAATGTTATATTTTTTCTCTCAGGAATTAACATAATACTTCTGGGACAATTGATGTTCACAACAAAATCACAAATGCAATTTCTTATGAATCCATTCCCAAGTTTCATGTCCACTTTTAATATGAGTGAGTGTGAGTGAGTTGGGTTTAACGCCGCTTTTAACATTATTCAGGTTATATCATGGCGTGTCAGCTTAATGTAGGAGGAAAGCCCAAAGTGATGCAGGTCTCAGACGTTTACCACTGCGGTGAAACCCACAAGCACGGGAATGGTGCTGACAAACCTAGAAACATAATCGGGGCAAACCAGGATTCAAACCCACAATCATAGGTTTCTGGCGTGCCAAAGGGATGCAGCTCTGCACAGCGAACCGTGGTGCCTTAGATGACTGGGCCACCTGTGCCCCCCCCCCCCCCCCCCCTCCCGTTTAATAAGAGTCTATGGGATGAAATATTTTGTATTCTGTAAATTCCTGGGCAAAGACATGTTATCCAACATTGGCATCCCTCCCTTCTAGTAAATGCTTGCAGTGACAGGCCATGCACTTGCTTTTTTAGGCTTAAATATTTTTTGCTGAGAGACAGATAAGTATGGACATCTCAAATTTATTTTGAAATTCAGAATTAAAATGATTTTGTTGTCATTTAACTAATTTCACTAAAATTGACCGAGAGGTCAGTAGGGTCTTGTCTTGACTGAAGGAGTACTAGGACCCCATCTTGACTCATAGCTTCACTAAAATCAGACCTTAGTTCTCTCAAATGCTTAATAACTGCTTAATAAACTTTGTTTATTTACTATGATTTGATTTTAATGAGATTGATCATAATGTGACACTGTTTGCATAATATTACGATTAGTTGAAGAAACCAAATGTACGCTATATCCCTTCAACACTTGAGCTAGTTAGCTATCCCCTGTATACCAGCTTATACACTGTAGTGTGGGTTTGAAATGATACCTATAGAGTATCAGATAAATCTTTTAGTTTGAGGTAGGCTAAACCTTCACAATCACTACTAAAACTTAAAAAGAAATATGATTCCTCTACAGCCATTCTAAGCGTCTTGCGCTTATTCATGGACTTAGAATGACCCAACATTAAAACGTAAAAAATTCTTTCATTTAATGTGACTGCCAAATTGGTTGTAGATCTAGATCTCTTTCTGTCAACTTCTACTTTTGTAGGCCAAGTGACAACATCGTGAAATTTTGACAGGTTCATTTGTTGTATGGTGTCTTAACCAAGTTTTAACTCACCTGACATCAACGATGAAGGAATGCGCTGTCCCTCCGATGTCCTCAATTATTGTAAGGGACTCGTTATTTCTTTCTTTATCAATATCCCACAGAACAATCGCCGCTCCACGCTTTGCAAACTCCACCGCGAGCTGGCGACCCATTCCACTGCCCGATCCCGTTATCAAAACAATGTCGCCGACAACTGATTTTGGCGATCGCGGAATAAAGAAGCGATAAAAAGATACAAAATATGCAACACACACATTTTTGACCGTTACTAAAATTTCATGAAGAAGGCTCATGTTTTCTCTAGATCTAGCGTTTGGAACCGTTGACATGACTGATCGAACTTTGTCGTCTGCAACAGGCAGGTGCGCGCGGCTGTCATTGATCTTTCATCCCTACCAAAAGTGGTATCATTTGTCGTAAAATAAAAATAGAAAAACATTGTCTTTTTAATCATTGTGGCATATTTTCCCAATATTAAGGGCATTAAACCATTTCCAATATTTGCTCTCAGTGATTTATAAGAATGTCGTAAACGCTACTGCGCGAACACACTACTACTTCAGGACAACTTTTATTTTATAACATGACTGTGTTGTGAAGCGCACAGTAGCATGTAACTAATATTGATACCAAAAAAGATTTTTTTGCGAGTTTGTCTATTTATGATAATGGCCCTGTGTGTAGCAATATGCCTTCACAACTTGGAAGTAATGAACATGAGATAACACAAATAATATTGATAACCAATAGGAATAGCGACTGTAATTAGAAATGTTTCGTTTTCATTCCCCCACCCGACTTAAACCTCATTCACCCCCCCCCCCCCCCCCCCCCCCCCGCATCATATATGACTTGTCCTGTAGATAGACTGCTCTCGTATCAACTTACTCACATTCATGGACTTAAAACTCAGTAGAGACTTGGAGCAAGGCTAGTAGCAGTGTTAGAAATTGGCACTAGTCCTGTAGTCCTTGCCAAACTGCCCAATAAATAAGGTATCATAAGGATTGTAGAAATTTGCCATATTTATGGGTTTTGCTATAGGTATTTGTTATCATTATATAAGGATAATATAAGGACTAGAGGACTGAAACTGTTAGTTTCTATCACTGCTAGTAGGTGCTTGACATGTAATGTGTTGTTAAATTGAACATTTAAAACGCCAGGACTGTTTCAGTTACTTACAATAACATATATATTACTGCATAAGCCATTAAATTTCCTAAACATTTGGTAAATCTTAAATATTCTGTTTGTTTAATGTTAGGCTATTATGTACGTATAGTTGTATGGTGAGTAGAATCTTCTTCACTTCCGGCCTTTTTCCATAATACAACATGGCGGACACGTACGTGTTTGAACCATTGCCGTGGTTAAATCTCTTTGAATCTCTATGAACAGGTGTAATAAATAACTATCGGCCATAAATATCATTTATTTAAATATTGATTGTTCGTTTGAAAGTTTTATTTTATGAATAAGTTGTGTCATTCAGACCCTGTGATGTTTTGAGAAATAGGGTGTAATGCTGAACATTTCGAAAATGCATGCGTTTCCTTTCTGACACCATGCTACCCAGACATTGTAGTGGTTTGTCAGCGGTTAAATGCATCATTTTGATATGTTTACAGCAAGAAGAAGCCCAAGGTGCCCGAATCCCTGTTGAAAAAACGAAAACAGTTCCAGGAACTGAAAGCCAAGCGGGCCAGATCAGCAGTCGACGCGAAGAAGGTGAGCTCATTTTGCCGAGGAACTTAATTTCGGTGTATTTGTATTCCATGTGCATTCATTTTATGAATTTATAGTTTGACGCCAGTGACGTTTTGATTAAATCCCGATGGTACAACACAAATGAGGTTGCTGAAACTATCAGAAATGGTATCAGTTGTATGGAACACCAATGATACTAATACGTGCAAGACCTGAATCTAGTTTTGAAATAAAAGAAGCAAAAAGGTACAAGTTTGCTAGAATAATGATCATTCATTCTGCATTGAATTTGTAGGCAACAATGCTGTTTATCGGGCGCAGCCCAAGCTCTACCATTCAGTCAAATACCGCGCTAAAGTGTTACCGCTGTCTCGCTATACTGGTACCGTGCCTCATACTCTGGTGACTCTCGCTTTACGATCTAACACCCCTTTTTGGTCCTTAGGGTTAGCCTGCTTTTGGCAAGGGTAAGCCATAATTTCTTAACTTTTCAAGCGTTTTCCAGTTAATCCGATAGGTCGGTCATGTTGACATAAACAATGGCAGGTGTGGTTTCAAGAAAAGATTAATGGGAGAGCGGACAGTGACGTCACACGTATGCGTAATTCATTGTTTTCTTAGTTACGCATGCTTGTTAATAAGGTGCTAATGACCCGTTAAATGAGCACTTATTACATGTGATAGCGCTCATGGAAGAGTGTTGGCTAATTAACGCATTAATTAGCCAAGCCAGTTAGTGTCAAGCCCCCACAGCGCTAATTGGATATGAAAAAGTGCACGGTAAAGTGCACTACTCCCAATTTGTACATGTTAACATTGGGAATCCTATAGGACTGGCTAAAAAGATTGATAGTCAGAATCATTGTGTATGGGAAGAAATATTAACGATTATCGATACTCATGGGAACTATTATGATGAAATAAAGTTTAGATTTACCAAAACAGACTTATGATTTTCAATAATGGCAATTGTCTAAGATGAAAAGCAAGTGTTTTTATAATATCGCAAATGTCCACATCTATGCATAAATGTGTCACTGCTCACCAGTGTTGTGAAATCTGTTGATTTCCTTTGCTACTTTCTAGCATATTTGCTTAAAGTTCCTTCTTTGATATTTATCGATATCGATTTAGTTAGCGATGATAGACCTATGTCCTATATCGATAGAGGGCCCTAGAATCCTGTACATTTTCGCTATTTAATTGTTGCAGCATGGAGGGTTGCACTAATTTTGCCAGCTTCAAAGCTAAGTAGACCTAAGTAGGAATGATCCCAACATGATCAACCCGTGAAGATTCCGGGGTAGAATGGGTCTTCAGCAACCCATGCATGCTGTAAAGGGTGACACTGCTTGTCGTAAAAGGCGACTAACAGGATCAGGTGGTCAGGCTCGCTGACTTGGTTGATGCATGTCATTGATCCCAATTGCGAGGGTCGATGCTCATGCTATTAATCACTGGATTGTCTGGCCCAGACTCGATTATTTATAGACCGCCTTCATATAGCTGGAATATTGCTGAGTGCGGCGTTAAACAACAAACCAACCAACCAACATGATCAAGGAGTTTGTAGTCGGCCCCAAGTCTGTAGCCAGTGTCATACAGTATTCCCAAATTGTTAATAAAACTGAGGGCCATTTTCTCCTAATTATCTGGGGCCTTTTTCTCCTGCACAGTCCTGTATTGTCCCACCCAAACCCTAAAGGCGAATTGATTGCAAACTCCACTCCAGCTGAACACATAATATGCCTCCCCCAATATGCTGATGGAAATCATAAGTTGTGTGTATGGGAATGTGCTCATGATAGTTGTGCATTTAATCATGGATTCATTCATTTTTGACTATGATGGTTTCATCTTCCACATAAAATTGTCATCTTGCTTCACCAGATCTGACAACATTTTAACGCCATAGTCAACAATATTTATCCTGCATCTTTGCAGCCTGTAAATAATTACGTCTGGATCAGACAAGTCACCGATTGGTATATGAGTAACGTCCTGCATCATCAGCGGATGATGACACATAAGTCACCAAGACCCTGACCATCGATCCATTTCGTTGAGACAAGCATGGGTTGGGGCGGTCGGGTAGACTATTTGTTAAAGTGTTCGCTCGTCATGCTGAAGACCTGGGCTCGATTCCCGACATGGGTACAATGTGTGAAGCCCATTTCTGGTGTCCCCTGCCATGGTATTGCTGGAATATTGCTAAAAGCGGCGTAAAACCATACTCGCTCACAAGCATGGGTTACTGGGGACCTATTCTGACCCAGGATTCCAGTGGAGAGGATGAATTAACTGTTATAAAAATTTGATACTTGGGGTTGCTGGCTATGTTGAGGACATTACCAGAACTGCATAACAACAACCAGAACATTTCAATCCTGTTTGGTTTTTGTTTTGAGTAGGTCATAGGGCCTGATTTGATTCAGTTTACTAAATGTGGGAAATGAGATGTGCCTAATTCTGTTACAGAGTTTGAAGAAGAAGAGGGGCATCATCTTCAAGCGTGCTGAAAAATATGTAAAAGAATATCGGGCTAAGGAGCGTGATTCCATTCGCCTTCAACGCCAGGCAAGGAAATGTGAGAACTTCTATGTTCCAGATGAACCAAGGCTTGCATTTGTTATCCGAATCCGAGGGTAAGTACAAGATCTGCTGCCATGGAGCACATTAGCAGAATATCCACATGTAGTGACCGTGAATAACTCTATTAACACTTTCATCACCAGTCAACCAGCAGCTTTTACCTGTGACGCTGAGTTCCCCTGAAACTCTTGTGTGATGGATGCAGCCATCATTTATCAAGCAAAATGTCTGCTTATAAAACATCTTTGCTACCACATGTTATACAACTTAGGAAGGTCTAATTCCACTGTTTATACATATGAAAGTTACGTTTATCACATTTAGATAATGCATTTACAACTTAATTTAATTCAATGTCAATAAAAAAAATGTCAGCAAACACATGCATAACGTCCAGATTAAGAACCAAGGAAGCAAAAATTTGATTTTCGGCCAATATAAAAATTCATAAAATCCACTTACCTATTTCTTTTTTATTTTCATTGTTTAAGTAATTGGAAAATTTGTTTAAAAAGAATTATAAGTAACATCTGTCATTATCATTTTCCCCGATAACAGTGGCTGTCCACTTAGTAACATGAAGAAATACCTCTGTTTTTGAAGCTTCTTAAGAATAACACGTGCATGGAAGACTGCCATCTGACACCAGTAGAAAGCTTCTTCTGTCATCTGCATGAAAGTAACCTGGCCTTGAGTATTGCTGCAGCTGTAACTTGCAATTCTATAAGTAAAAATTGGTTTCTAACGATTCTTTCTTGCCGAAATTGGCTGCAAGGTTCGTGATTTGTTAAATTTGAGCACTTGACCTAAGGCAGCCAATCAAATTACAGCAATGGTACCGTCCTGGTGCATGATGAATTTCAGATTTTGATGAAAGTTTTTGTTAAATCGTCTTATTCTGAAAGTTTTTAGCAGGATATCACAATCTTTATTAAAAATATAGAACTTTGCGGTAGGATTTTTCATGCATATATTGTGGCGTTAAAGATTGTGTCTGAGCTATAAAAATAATAACTTAGACGTAAGTTTGACAACTTTTAGATATGTTTTTGTTGATACTATTTATTACTTGTTAAAATATATATTATTCACTATTTCACGCAATGTTATTGAAAAGAAAATTCTCGGGCACATACTTCGACAACGGGTCCTCATCAAGCAAAATAAAGACGTTCCAAGCAAATCTTTATTTTTTAATCTGATTCCCATGCAAGTAACACTCTGTGCCATTCCTCTAGAATGGTTCAATTTTTCATCTTGCTACATGAAAACAACCACCTCTTTAATTCCTTGGATACCTACCATGGAATTCTCATAATGGTTGTAACATTCACAGGAAAGTTGGCGTTTCTTTGACCATCATTGTTGAGCTGTACTCTGAGGCAGGGTAAACCTCCACTTGATAGGCATTGTCTACTTTGTAATTGGTTGTGGTCAAGAAGTCTGCTCAGACATGTTCCATGCTTGCAGGTACTACACACTATGACCACTAGGGGTGAAAGGAGATGCAGCTTTTTTACGTTACATCACGTGGCAACTTGATTATTTCAGAGCAGTTTCATCAGGAAATCTAGCTATAGAGACGTTTGGACTGGCTATTTTCTGTAGTGAACTTGAAAGGCTAATTACAACCTATTTTGCAAAATGTGACCAACCTAAATGTTACAGGGCATGGTTGTATAAAACTAGTATAGATACAGAAACAAATGTATCATTTATCGTATTGTCGCATGAAAACTTCAAATGCAATTATGTATCGTTTTACCCTTAATGACCTAGATTAATATTACAGATGCTGCACACTATTATGAAATTCAAGTTGAGTATATTTGGCCGTGTCTCCTTGTAGTATCAATGGCGTCCACCCCCGGCCCAGGAAGATCATGCAGCTGCTTCGTCTCCGACAGATCAACAACGGAACATTCATCCGACTCAACAAGGCCACACTGCAGATGCTGAAGGTCATTGAACCCTACATCACATGGGGGTCAGTATGCCTGATTGGTGATGCTCATCACTGGCTGTTGAAGCCACAGTAGAAACCAACCCATTTGAGTTATTCTTTGCGATTCTACTGAATAAGACAGGGAGTACAGATAACAACTGTCAATGTGTTCCATTTTGCTGAGCATGCAGAGTTGTCACCTTTAGGAGTGCCAGAGATCTTTGATCATGGGCTAGAATCCCCTATTTTCTCTGATTAAGGTTCTGAACTTAATTAACCATGTTCATACTCATTTGTTTTGTTGTTTAACGCTGCACTCAGCAATATTCCAGCTCTATGATGGAGGCCTGTAAATAATCAAGTCTGGATCAGACTATCCAGTGATTGATATCATGAGCATCGATCCACGTTATTGGGATTGGTGACATGCATCAATAAAGTCAGCGAGCCTGACCACCCGATCCCGTTAGTCGCCGCTTACGACAAGCGGGATTACCTTTTATGGCAAGCATTGTGTTGCTGAAGACCTATTCTACCCCGGATCTTCACGAGTCTCATACTCGTGACATGCCATGATACAACTGAAAAAGACACGCCATTATACAACTGAAAAACTGTCCAAAACAGGTGTCCAAATTATTTTCTGTTGGAATTCTTACTACACATTGTAAAAAAAACATTAAGAACTCTTCTTTCGTACCAAATATGTATTGCATGTTCTACTCTTGTTATCACACTCTCAGCATCCACTACTGATGGTGGTTTACATTTGTGATGATGATGGTGATGATGTTACAGACCCACCAACCTGAAGAGTGTGCGTGAGCTCATCTACAAGCGTGGCTACGGCAAGGTGAATGGCAGGAGAATTCCTCTCACAGACAATGCTGTCATTGAAAAAGTTCTGGGTAAGTTTTATTTCTTTGTTATCCCCCGCCCAACGAAGTTGGCGGGGGATATAGAAATGGGCTCCGTCCGTCCGTCCTCCGTCACGTTTTGTTTCTGGAGCATAACTCATAAACCTTTCAATATTTTTTAGGGTTTGTTTAGATTTAATTATGTCATAAATTCTGACAGGGGCGGGGGATATAGCCACGTTAGTGGCAAACTCTTGTTAGATTTAATTTCTTCTGAATAGAGGACTGAGCGGCAGAAAACTAACTAGCATGTGGCATCTGAAGTCCTTTGTCCCCAGCCAGGCCCAGTCTTGTTTACAGGCCACCGCCTTCATTTTACTGGAATGTTGCACACACTAACAGCGTTAGAAACTGGCACTAGTCCTATAGTCATTGCCAAACTGCCCTATAGTTGAGGTATCCTAAGGACTAGTAGAATTTTGTCAATCATTAAAGTGTTGCTTTATGTTATCATTAGAAGGACTGATGGACTATAACTGTTAAACCACATTAGAAACTCACTGTGATCGGGACATGTTGCATATAGTGTTGATCTCCTTGTTTTGCAGGCAAGTACAACATCATTTGCATGGAGGACTTGATCCACGAGATCCTTACGGTCGGACCCAACTTCAAGATGGCCGCCAACTTCCTGTGGCCCTTCAAGCTGAACACTCCAAACGGAGGCTGGAGAAGGAAGTACAACCACTTCAACGATGGTGGTGATTGTGGTTACCGTGACGACAAGATCAATGCTCTGCTAAGGAGAATGATCTAAATACATTGACAGTTGATCCTGGGAAACATCAGTGCTGTGGAAATTAAACAACTGTGATGTAAACCAGAAAGTGTTCTGTCTTTTGTGCTGATTTATTCAAAACAACTTTGATTTCTTGTGAAGTAAACGCATATTTTCGAGCAGGGACCAATCGTTATTACTTACACATGTTTGAAATAAACTACCCTGTGAACTGGCTCGAAGTACTGTCCGAATTAGTTTCAATATCTGGAATTGGAAACAGCTGAGCTAAATAGAATTAAAATGAATACTGTAAATCTGGAAAGTTTCGCAATAAAAAAAAACCTGCGAAAACTGCAAGCGACACAATAGCAATAGTTCTATGACTTATTTTTTTGGACCAACAAGCAAAGTAAGGAGACATATTTCTTTTATTCACTTCGATACAGTCAAACCAGCCAGTGCATGGCGTATAAATAATCCCTCAATCCTCCATGTCACTAAGAATCTGGAACGTTCACCAACCAGCGACATTTCAAGCAGCTAACTTGACAGTCACGACACCAGCCTCGCAAGACAATTGTCTGGTTGACTGCAGGGATCCTCAACTACAGTTTGTTAAACATGATACTCCAACCTTCCTTGTCGACCCTTAACTACCGTTCGTTTAACATGATACTCCAACCTTCCTTGTCGACCCTTAACTACTGTTCGTTTAACATGATACTCCAACCTTCCTTGTCGACCCTTAACTACTGTTCGTTAAGCATGATACTCCAACCTTCCTTGTCGACCCTTAACTACTGTTCGTTAAGCATGATACTCCAACCTTCCTCATCGACTACAACACATGCATCTACAGTTTGTAAAATGCTGACAATGAGTTTGCTTCACATCATGGTGTTTCCTACACAATAAAAAATAACGTGCAGAATTAGTTGTGAAACCTAGAGTAATCTCAGCAAAATGTTCCACAAACAGTGTAGGCTATTGTTAGCCACTCACAGTACTTCCATGGTGCAAAACCTTCCAGACTTAGAGTAATAGAATGCTCCGGCTTCTGAATCTGGAGTACATGTACTTGGTGGGGTAAATGCCCAGTGGTCTTAAGGGCCACAATTTGCTGTAAAGAGTTGCGTCCCTTGGGCATGCCAGAAACCTATGACTGGGTTCGAATCCTCCATTATGTTTGTCAGCTTGCATCACTTTCTTCCCACCTGAAGCTGCCACGCTCGGATATATATATATGCCTGGCATACTGTTAAGAGCAGTGTTAAACCTAACTTGCTCTCTTTTTAAGTTGAAGGGCGTGGTTGTTATATACAAAGGAACCAGTTTCATCTATCTTGACTTTTTTTATAACTTGCACAGCTTGTAGTTTCATCAGCCGCCTGTGTATCCATCGACAACACAAGTTGACATTCATTTTACTAAGTTATCCTTTGTGTATTAGGATAGGGTAGAGCTAGTAGCTCTGTCTGCAATATATGGCGACACAGGGATGCATGTAGGGAGATTGTGTGACCGAGCTCCCTCTGCTATGTATGGCGACACAGGGATGCATGCAGGGAGATTCTGTGTGTGACCGAGCTCCCTCTGTGATGTATGGCGACATAGGGATGCATGTAGGGAGATTCTGTGAGTGACCGAGCTCCCTCTGATGTATGGCGACACAGGGATGCATGTAGAGAGATTCTGTGAGTGACAGCTCCCTCTGTGATGTATGGAGACACAGGGATGCATAGAGGGAGATTCTGTGAGTGACCGAGCTCCCTCTGTGATGTATGGCGACACACGGATGCATGTAGAGAGATTCTGTGTGTGACCGAGCTCCCTCTGCAATGTATGGTGACACAGGGATGCATGGAGGGAGATTCTGTGTGTGACCGAGCTCCCTCTGCAATGTATGGCGACACAGGGATGCATGTAGGGAGATTCTGTGAGTGACCAACCTCCCTCTGCGATGTATGGCGACACAGGGATGCATGTAGGGAGATTCTGTGAGTGACCCAGCTCCCTCTGCTATGTATGGCGACACAGGGATGCATGGAGGGAGATTCTTTGAGTGACCGAGCTCCCTCTGTGATGTATGGCGACACATGGATGCATGGAGGGAGATTCTATGGGTGACAGATCTCCCTCTGTGATGTATGGCGACACAGGGATGCATGTAGGGAGATTCTGTGAGTGACCGAGCTCCCTCTGCAATGTGTGGCGACACAGGGATGCATGTAGGGAGATTCTGTGAGTGACCGAGCTCCCTCTGCAATGTATGGCCACACAGGGATAAATAGAGGGAGATTCTGTGAGTGACCGAGCTCCCTCTGCAATGTATGGCGACACACGGATGCATGTAGAGAGATTCTGTGAGTGACCGAGCTCCCTCTGCAATGTATGGCGACACAGGGATGCATGGAGGGAGATTCTGTGTGTGACCGAGCTCCCTCTGCAATGTATGGCGACACAGGGATGCATGTAGAGAGATTCTGTGTGTGACCGAGCTCCCTCTGCAATGTATGGCGACACAGGGATGCATGTAGAGAGATTCTGTGTGTGACCGAGCTCCCTCTGCAATGTATGGCGACACAGGGATGCATGGAGGGAGATTCTGTGAGTGACCAACCTCCCTCTGCGATGTATGGCGACACAGGGATGCATGTAGGGAGATTCTGTGAGTGACCCAGCTCCCTCTGTGATGTATGGCGACACAGGGATGCATGGAGGGAGATTCTTTGAGTGACCGAGCTCCCTCTGTGATGTATGGCGACACATGGATGCATGGAGGGAGATTCTATGGGTGACCGATCTCCCTCTGTGATGTATGGCGACACAGGGATGCATGTAGGGAGATTCTGTGAGTGACCGAGCTCCCTCTGCAATGTGTGGCGACACAGGGATGCATGTAGGGAGATTCTGTGAGTGACCGAGCTCCCTCTGCAATGTATGGCCACACAGGGATAAATAGAGGGAGATTCTGTGTGTGACCGAGCTCCCTCTGCAATGTATGGCGACACAGGGATGCATGGAGGGAGATTCTGTGTGTGACCGAGCTCCCTCTGCAATGTATGGCGACACAGGGATGCATGTAGGGAGATTCTGTGAGTGACCGAGCTCCCTCTGCAATGTATGGCCACACAGGGATAAATAGAGGGAGATTCTGTGTGTGACCGAGCTCCCTCTGCAATGTATGGCGACACAGGGATGCATGGAGGGAGATTCTGTGTGTGACCGAGCTCCCTCTGCAATGTATGGCGACACAGGGATGCATGTAGGGAGATTCTATGGGTGACCAACCTCACTCTGTGATGTATGGCTACACAGGGATGCATGTAGGGAGATTCTGTGAGTGACCGTGTTCCCTCTGCGATGTATGGCGACACAGGGATCCATGTAGGGAGATTCTATGGGTGACCAACCTCACTCTGTGATGTATGGCGACACAGGGATGCATGTAGGGAGATTCTATGGGTGACCAACCTCACTCTGTGATGTATGGCGACACAGGGATGCATGTAGGGAGATTCTATGGGTGACCAACCTCACTCTGTGATGTATGGCGACACAGGGATGCATGTAGGGAGATTCTGTGAGTGACCGTGCTCCCTCTGCGATGTATGGCGACACAGGGATGCATGTAGGGAGATTCTATGGGTGACCAACCTCACTCTGTGATGTATGGCGACACAGGGATGCATGTAGGGAGATTCTATGGGTGACCAACCTCACTCTGTGATGTATGGCGACACAGGGATGTATGTAGGGAGGTTCTGTGAGTGACCAACCTCACTCTGTGATGTATGGCAACAGAGGGATGCATGTAGGGAGATTCTATGGGTGACCAACCTCACTCTGTGATGTATGGCGACACAGGGATGCATGTAGGGAGATTCTGTGAGTGACCCAGCTCCCTCTGTGATGTATGGCGACACAGGGATGCATGTAGAGAGATTCTGTGTGTGACCGAGCTCCCTCTGCAATGTATGGCGACACAGGGATGCATGTAGAGAGATTCTGTGTGTGACCGAGCTCCCTCTGCAATGTATGGCGACACAGGGATGCATGGAGGGAGATTCTGTGAGTGACCAACCTCCCTCTGCGATGTATGGCGACACAGGGATGCATGTAGGGAGATTCTGTGAGTGACCCAGCTCCCTCTGTGATGTATGGCGACACAGGGATGCATGGAGGGAGATTCTTTGAGTGACCGAGCTCCCTCTGTGATGTATGGCGACACATGGATGCATGGAGGGAGATTCTATGGGTGACCGATCTCCCTCTGTGATGTATGGCGACACAGGGATGCATGTAGGGAGATTCTGTGAGTGACCGAGCTCCCTCTGCAATGTGTGGCGACACAGGGATGCATGTAGGGAGATTCTGTGAGTGACCGAGCTCCCTCTGCAATGTATGGCCACACAGGGATAAATAGAGGGAGATTCTGTGTGTGACCGAGCTCCCTCTGCAATGTATGGCGACACAGGGATGCATGGAGGGAGATTCTGTGTGTGACCGAGCTCCCTCTGCAATGTATGGCGACACAGGGATGCATGTAGGGAGATTCTGTGAGTGACCGAGCTCCCTCTGCAATGTATGGCCACACAGGGATAAATAGAGGGAGATTCTGTGTGTGACCGAGCTCCCTCTGCAATGTATGGCGACACAGGGATGCATGGAGGGAGATTCTGTGTGTGACCGAGCTCCCTCTGCAATGTATGGCGACACAGGGATGCATGTAGGGAGATTCTATGGGTGACCAACCTCACTCTGTGATGTATGGCGACACAGGGATGCATGTAGGGAGATTCTGTGAGTGACCGTGTTCCCTCTGCGATGTATGGCGACACAGGGATCCATGTAGGGAGATTCTATGGGTGACCAACCTCACTCTGTGATGTATGGCGACACAGGGATGCATGTAGGGAGATTCTATGGGTGACCAACCTCACTCTGTGATGTATGGCGACACAGGGATGCATGTAGGGAGATTCTATGGGTGACCAACCTCACTCTGTGATGTATGGCGACACAGGGATGCATGTAGGGAGATTCTGTGAGTGACCGTGCTCCCTCTGCGATGTATGGCGACACAGGGATGCATGTAGGGAGATTCTATGGGTGACCAACCTCACTCTGTGATGTATGGCGACACAGGGATGCATGTAGGGAGATTCTATGGGTGACCAACCTCACTCTGTGATGTATGGCGACACAGGGATGTATGTAGGGAGGTTCTGTGAGTGACCAACCTCACTCTGTGATGTATGGCAACAGAGGGATGCATGTAGGGAGATTCTATGGGTGACCAACCTCACTCTGTGATGTATGGCGACACAGGGATGCATGTAGGGAGATTCTGTGAGTGACCCAGCTCCCTCTGCTATGTATGGCGACACAGGGATGCATGGAGGGAGATTCTGTGAGTGACCGAGCTCCCTCTGTGATGTATGGCGACACATGGATGCATGGAGGGAGATTCTATGGGTGACCGATCTCCCTCTGTTATGTATGGAGACACACGGATGCATGTAGAGAGATTCTGTGTGTGACCGAGCTCCCTCTGCAATGTATGGCGACACAGGGATGCATGGAGGGAGATTCTGTGTGTGACCGAGCTCCCTCTGCAATGTATGGCGACACAGGGATGCATGTAGGGAGATTCTATGGGTGACCAACCTCACTCTGTGATGTATGGCGACACAGGGATGCATGTAGGGAGATTCTGTGAGTGACCGTGTTCCCTCTGCGATGTATGGCGACACAGGGATCCATGTAGGGAGATTCTATGGGTGACCAACCTCACTCTGTGATGTATGGCGACACAGGGATGCATGTAGGGAGATTCTATGGGTGACCAACCTCACTCTGTGATGTATGGCGACACAGGGATGCATGTAGGGAGATTCTATGGGTGACCAACCTCACTCTGTGATGTATGGCGACACAGGGATGCATGTAGGGAGATTCTGTGAGTGACCGTGCTCCCTCTGCGATGTATGGCGACACAGGGATGCATGTAGGGAGATTCTATGGGTGACCAACCTCACTCTGTGATGTATGGCGACACAGGGATGCATGTAGGGAGATTCTATGGGTGACCAACCTCACTCTGTGATGTATGGCGACACAGGGATGTATGTAGGGAGGTTCTGTGAGTGACCAACCTCACTCTGTGATGTATGGCAACAGAGGGATGCATGTAGGGAGATTCTATGGGTGACCAACCTCACTCTGTGATGTATGGCGACACAGGGATGCATGTAGGGAGATTCTGTGAGTGACCCAGCTCCCTCTGCTATGTATGGCGACACAGGGATGCATGGAGGGAGATTCTGTGAGTGACCGAGCTCCCTCTGTGATGTATGGCGACACATGGATGCATGGAGGGAGATTCTATGGGTGACCGATCTCCCTCTGTTATGTATGGAGACACACGGATGCATGTAGAGAGATTCTGTGTGTGACCGAGCTCCCTCTGCAATGTATGGCGACACAGGGATGCATGGAGGGAGATTCTGTGTGTGACCGAGCTCCCTCTGCAATGTGTGGCGACACAGGGATGCATGTAGGGATATTCTGTGAGTGACCGAGCTCCCTCTGTGATGTATGGCGACACAGGGATGCATGTAGGGATATTCTGTGAGTGACCGAGCTCCCTCTGTGATGTATGGCGACACAGGGATGCATGTAGGGATATTCTGTGAGTGACCGAGCTCCCTCTGTGATGTATGGCGACACAGGGATGCATGTAGGGATATTCTGTGAGTGACCGAGCTCCCTCTGTGATGTATGGCGACACAGGGATGCATGTAGGGATATTCTGTGAGTGACCGAGCTCCCTCTGTGATGTATGGCGACACAGGGATGCATGTAGGGATATTCTGTGAGTGACCGAGCTCCCTCTGCAATGTGTGGCGACACAGGGATGCATGTAGGGATATTCTGTGAGTGACCGAGCTCCCTCTGTGATGTATGGAGACACAGGGATGCATGTAGAGAGATTCTGTGAGTGACAGCTCCCTCTGTGATGTATGGAGACACAGGGATGCATGTAGGGAGATTCTGTGAGTGACAGCTCCCTCTGTGATGTATGGCGACACAGGATGCATAGAGGGATATTCTGTGAGTGACCGAGCTCCCTCTGTGATGTATGGCGACACAGGGATGCATAGAGGGATATTCTGTGAGTGACAGCTCCCTCTGTGATGTATGGCGACACAGGGATGCATAGAGGGATATTCTGTGAGTGACAGCTCCCTCTGTGATGTATGGCGACACAGGGATGCATGGAGGGAGATTCTGTGAGTGACCGAGCTCCCTCTGCAATGTATGGCGACACAGGGATGCATAGAGGGATATTCTGTGAGTGACCGAGCTCCCTCTGCAATGTATGGCGACACAGGGATGCATAGAGGGAGATTCTGTGAGTGACCGAGCTCCCTCTGTGATGTATGGCGACACAGGGATGCATGTAGGGATATTCTGTGAGTGACCGAGCTCCCTCTGTGATGTATGGCGACACAGGGATGCATGTAGGGAGATTCTATGGGTGACCAACCTCACTCTGTGATGTATGGCGACACAGGGATGCATGTAGGGAGGTTCTGTAAGTGACCGAGCTCCCTCTGCGATGTATGGCGACACAGGGATGCATGTAGGGAGATTCTATGAGTGACCAACCTCACTCTGTGATGTATGGCGACACAGGGATGCATGTAGGGAGATTCTATGAGTGACCAACCTCACTCTGTGATGTATGGCGACACAGGGATGCATGTAGAGAGATTCTGTGAGTGACAGCTCCCTCTGTGATGTATGGAGACACAGGGATGCATGTAGGGAGATTCTGTGAGTGACAGCTCCCTCTGTGATGTATGGCGACACAGGATGCATAGAGGGATATTCTGTGAGTGACCGAGCTCCCTCTGTGATGTATGGCGACACAGGGATGCATAGAGGGATATTCTGTGAGTGACAGCTCCCTCTGTGATGTATGGCGACACAGGGATGCATAGAGGGATATTCTGTGAGTGACAGCTCCCTCTGTGATGTATGGCGACACAGGGATGCATGGAGGGAGATTCTGTGAGTGACCGAGCTCCCTCTGCAATGTATGGCGACACAGGGATGCATAGAGGGATATTCTGTGAGTGACCGAGCTCCCTCTGCAATGTATGGCGACACAGGGATGCATAGAGGGAGATTCTGTGAGTGACCGAGCTCCCTCTGTGATGTATGGCGACACAGGGATGCATGTAGGGATATTCTGTGAGTGACCGAGCTCCCTCTGTGATGTATGGCGACACAGGGATGCATGTAGGGAGATTCTATGGGTGACCAACCTCACTCTGTGATGTATGGCGACACAGGGATGCATGTAGGGAGGTTCTGTAAGTGACCGAGCTCCCTCTGCGATGTATGGCGACACAGGGATGCATGTAGGGAGATTCTATGAGTGACCAACCTCACTCTGTGATGTATGGCGACACAGGGATGCATGTAGGGAGATTCTATGAGTGACCAACCTCACTCTGTGATGTATGGCGACACAGGGATGCATGGAGGGATATTCTGTGAGTGACCGAGCTCCCTCTGCGATGTATGGCGACACAGGGATGCATGGAGGGAGATTCTGTGTGTGACCCAGCTCCCTCTGCGATGTATGGCGACACAGGGATGCATGTAGAGAGATTCTGTGTGTGACCGAGCTCCCTCTGCAATGTATGGCGACACAGGGATGCATGTAGAGAGATTCTGTGTGTGACCGAGCTCCCTCTGCGATGTATGGCGACACAGGGATGCATGTAGGGAGATTCTATGAGTGACCAACCTCACTCTGTGATGTATGGCGACACAGGGATGCATGTAGAGAGATTCTGTGTGTGACCGAGCTCCCTCTGCAATGTATGGCGACACAGGGATGCATGGAGGGAGATTCTGTGTACGACCGAGCTCCCTCTGCGATGTATGGCGACACAGGGATGCATGGAGGGAGATTCTGTGAGTGACTGAGTAGTGGATGATTTCATATAATAGACCAAAGAAAAGTCTGGTGATAGGATTTAATGACAAATTTTGACACAGATAAAAAATGTTTGATATAAAATAATTAAGAACATCATCCAATGGTATTGCACTGCATACAAGTACATAGGAAGCACAGTCGCAAGGATACTAGTCTGTCCTTCAGACCCTGCGACTACATTTGTCATAAGAGGCGACTGAGGGGATTGGGGGGTCAGGCTTGCTGAGTTGGTTGATAAATGTCATCATATCCCATTTGCGTTGATCGAAGCTCAATCACTGGATTGTCTGGTCCGGGAATTTTTATTTACAGACTTCCATCATATAACTGAAATATTGCTGAGTGCGGCGTTAAAACAAGGATGCATGTAGAGAGATTCTGTGTGTGACCGAGCTCCCTCTGCAATGTATGGAGACACAGGGATGCATGTAGGGAGATTCTGTGTGTGACCCACCTCCCTCTGCGATGTATGGCGACACAGGGATGCATGTAGGGAGATTCTGTGAGTGACCCACCTCCCTCTGCGATGTATGGAGACACAGGGATGCATGTAGGGAGGTTCTGTAAGTGACCGAGCTCACTCTGTGATGTATGGCGACACAGGAATGCATGTAGGGAGATTCTGTGAGTGACCCACCTCCCTCTGCGATGTATGGAGACACAGGGATGCATGTAGGGAGGTTCTGTAAGTGACCGAGCTCACTCTGTGATGTATGGCGACACAGGAATGCATGTAGGGAGATTCTGTGTGTGACCGAGCTCCCTCTGCGATGTATGGCGACACAGGAATGCATGTAGGGAGATTCTGTGAGTGACCCACCTCCCTCTGCGATGTATGGCGACACAGGGATGCATGTAGGGAGATTCTGTGAGTGACCCACCTCCCTCTGCGATGTATGGAGACACAGGGATGCATGTAGGGAGATTCTGTGTGTGACCCACCTCCCTCTGCGATGTATGGCGACACAGGGATGCATGTAGGGAGATTCTGTGAGTGACCGAGCTCCCTCTGTGATGTATGGCGACACAGGGATGCATGTAGGGAGATTCTCTGAGTGACCGAGATCCCTCTGTGATGTATGGCGACACAGGGATGCATGTAGGGAGATTCTGTGAGTGACCGAGCTCCGTCTGTGATGTATGGCGACACAGGGATGCATGGAGGGAGATTCTGTGAGTGACCGAGCTCCCTCTGTGATGTATGGAGACACAGGGATGCATGGAGGGAGATTCTGTGAGTGACTGAGTAGTGGATGATTTCATATAATAGACCAAAGGAAAGTCTGGTGATAGGATTTAATGACAAATTTTGACACAGATAAAAAATGTTTGATATAAAACAATTAAGAACATCATCCAATGGTATTGCACTGCATACAAGTACATAGGAAGCACAGTCGCAAGGATACTAGTCTGTCCTTCAGACCCTGCGACTACATTTGTCATAAGAGGCGACTGAGGGGATTGGGGGCTCAGGCTTGCTGAGTTGGTTGATAAATGTCATCATATCCCATTTGCGTTGATCGAAGCTCAATCACTGGATTGTCTGGTCCGGGAATTTTTATTTACAGACTGCCATCATATAACTGAAATATTGCTGAGTGCGGCGTTAAAACAACAATCAAACAAACAAAAAACACCCAGGTCTAAGGGGTGATGAGCGAACACAATAGCAACCAGGCTACTACTGCGGAACAAATTCTTGGATGTATGGGACAGTAGACGACTGCCCACTCATAGACATGATGTGTGATGCCTCCCACATAAATATTGGGCTTTGTGGGCTGGAATACTATGAATACGATACCGGATGACCGTAGTGTTAAATGGCTGTATTGTCATCAAGCAACAAAGCTACAGACAAAATATTTTCAGTACTAGTAAATGGAGTCTTAAGTAACGATGTAAGAGCCATTAGAAACGATGCTAGCGCCTTACATATAGTGACCAGTCAGTACAGTTCCCAGTCAAATCATAGGAATGTAAACATTTTTGTCAGATTAACAAATGTTTTAAAATGAAACCTCTTTATGGCCATAAGTTGCTTTTTCCATATGGCAACCATATAGAAATTTGGATTCAGTAACTCTTGAATTTCAACAGGAACTCAATATTACTATTAACTGTTGATATTAAGGGTGTTATGCCAAAATATTCAACATTTGACAAATTGTGTCTTCATCCTACAAGATGCCATGATTGGCCACACTACAATGTAATTCCCATTAGATGTACTAACGATACTAGTTTACAATGGTTCCAATACAGAAGACTACACCATATCTTACCAACTAATATTTCTATATATATTTCAGAGTCTATATACACGTTTCCACTCCAGTGCAGTTCTATATGTACAGAGATCCATGTTAGTTCATATAACATGGAGGCCATTGTTATTTTGTTTTCCTGTAAAATGTTGATAAAAGCAACAAAAGAATAAAATTCTAAAAAAAGAAATGACATCACATTATACCATAAGTAGCTTCTCCATGTGGTGGCCATGTAGAAATTCGGATTCAACCCTCTTGAACAAATTCAGGTGTCATTGGTGGGAAAAGGCATGTGGACTTTTAGCCTGGTTCGCTGTGGAGACTGGAAGTCTGTTGTGTGACAAAACAGCTCAGGGCTTACAAACAAAGGGTCTTGTGTCACATTTAGTGCACATTCATGTATTTTGTACAAAAGAGACCCAGAATCTGATTCAAACAGTATGTGTTGACCGATCAACATTGGCAAGAATAGATGGGCAATTTGTATTAATCCTGAAAAGATAATCTGATTCCTTGTGTTGAAAGGTAAAGCTAAACATATTTCAGGAATAAAATATTGAATTCATCTTACAACATTCAATCATGTTTCCAGTAAATACAGATCTGTGTTATTGTACTGACTGTTCCTGGCAATGACAGTGGCAACCATTGCCTACATCACATAAAGGCAGGATTAAACCAACGTTCTGGATACACACCAATAACTCCTGAACTACACCATGGACATGTTCAGCATGAGATGTTTCACTGCGTGAGTGAGTGAGTGAGTGAGTGTGTGAGTCAGTGAGTGAGTGAGTGAGTGAGTGAGTGAGTGAGAGAGAGTGTGTGGGTGGGTGAGTGAGTGAGTGAGTGAGTGAGTGAGTGAGTGGGTGGGTGGGTGGGTGGGTGAGTGAGTGAGTGAGTGAGTGAGTGAGTGAGTGTGTGGGTGGGTGAGTGTGTGAGTGAGTGGGTGGGTGGGTGAATGAGTGAGTGAGTGATGAGTGAGTGAGTGAGTGAGTGTGAGTGAGTGTGGGAGTGAGTGAGTGTGTGAGTGAGTGAGTGAGTGAGTGAGTGAGTGTGTGAGTGAGTGAGTGAGTGAGTGAGTGAGTGAGTGTGTGAGCGAGTGAGTGAGTGAATGTGTGACTGAGTGAGTGTGGGAGTGAGTGAGTGAGTGTGTGAGTGAGTGAGTGTGTGAGTGAGTGTGTGAGTGAGTGAGTGAGTGAGTGTGTGTGTGTGACTGAGTGAGTGAGTGAGTGAGTGAGTGAGCGAGTTGGGCTTAACGCCGCTTTTAACAGTATTTTAGTTATATCATGGCGTGTCAGCTTAATGTGGGAGGAAAGCCCGAAGTGATGCAGGTGTCAAATGTTTACCACTTTGGTGAAACCCATGAGCACGGGTATGGTGCTAACAAACCTAGAAACATAATCGATAATCGGAGCGAACTGGGATTTAAACCTACAATCATAGATTTCCAGCATGCCCAAAGGACGCAACTCTGCACAGCGAAGCGTGGCGCCTGAGACGACTGGGCCACCCGTGCCCCCTTCACTGCAGGAACATCGCACTACGACCCTGACAGAAACACAGGTACAAATCACCTCCACATTCATCATTATATCAACAACAAAAAAACATTGCAGGGAACTCAGTCATTGTAATATAACAGTTGACAAATTGCTCAGTAAAACACTGGAATGATGTGGTAGACCACCCTGTCAGGCCGGTAACATGAAAACTACAAAACCCTCAAGTTACAGTTAGAATAAAATATACTTTATATCATTAAAAGTATTCTTTAAATTTCATTTGGGTAACTTATAAATAGATGAATATACATGTAAAAGACTCCATTGGTCGTGTGGAATGTTTCGATGTACACACAGTATGTTCACAGGACTTGTCATCATTTCCACATGGATCCCACAAGCTACACACAAGTATGTACATTTATCATGTAAGGAAATATCACTAAGGTGAGATCAAGCAATACCTACATTGTAGATATCGCTGCAATGAAATTGCATCACAATGCAATGCAGACCATTGTAACGTCATTGGTTACCATTTACATGTTTCAATCTGCTATTGTTTCTATAATTAAAACAAATTAAAAACTTGATGGCAAACAGCTGTTCGATTGAGCTGAGGTTAACTTGTGCTGAGTTTCATTTTCATTGACTTGTAAACAATGTGCGTCCTTTCGCTTTGTGGTGGGGTATAAGGAATTTATTCTCCCACTAAGAAACTTATTTTCCTCCCAGCCGGGAGATCATGTGAACCAATCAAACCTCAACATTCTGACATGTAGGTAAGATAACAATCTTTGTACATATTCACATGACACAACATCAATCTTTGTACATATTCGCATGAAACAACATCAATCTTTGTACATATTCACGTGACACAACATCAATCTTTGTACATATTCACATGACACAACATCAATCCTTGTATATATTCACATGACACAACATCAATCCTTGTATATATTTACATAACACAACATCAATCTTTGTATATATTCACATGACAACATCAATCTTTGTATATATTCACATGACACAACATCAATCTTTGTACATATTCACATGACACATTAATCTTTGTACATATTCACATGACACAACATCAATCTTTGTACATATTCGAATGACACAACATCAATCTTTGTACATATTCACATGACACAACACATCAATCTTTGTACATATTCAAGATTTGAAAGATCAAGATCACAGAACATGTAATGAACAAAAAGGTTGTTTGCAGTTATCTCCCTTTTTCACTTAATTGAAACATGCATCCTCCTGGTGCAAGGACATTGAGCATGGAATGGCGCCTGCATGCAGAGTTTACAAGACTTCGTCCAGGACGATCCGAGAGGCAAAGGCGACAGAGAACGCCAGGATGACACCTAGGATGGCGTTGTATGTGATGGGGAAGCTGAACACCTGCACCAAGAAAGAAGCAGCAGTCAGCGGTAATGACAGACCTTACTGACTGAACGGGTTATGAGTCGTTTATTTCTAATATGAGATATCAACATTATGTACAGCCTCTTTAAGGATGTTGATAAAATGTACAAGCTTTAAAAATATATACCCAAATTTTAACAAAGATGACTCCCTAAATTAGAATCCGATTTCAGAAATGTCGGACAAGTCCTTTTTACGAACAGGTGTGTAAGTAACTTTGGTATTTCCTACAATATTCTCATATTCTCACAATCCTCACATCGATTAACTGTACCCCACCCTTGGATGCAATCGTTCAACCACTGCGTTTATCTGCGTAGCCCAACTACATCTATGGAGAACAACTTACTCGACACTTCCCTCTCGAAATAACGTTGTCCAATATATGATGTCGTCAAGTTGCGAGCGCATATTTGAATCTCCAGAAATGACGTCATGATAGAACAATGTTTTATCATGAAATAAACAGTGCTTCATTCTTCATTGCTCTTTGTGTTTTGTCGCATTGCTAACTTATATATCCTAATACAGGCAGTGATGTAGTGATGACATTATTGCTCTTTGTGTTTTGTCGCATAGCTAACTTATATATCCTAATACTGGCAGTGATGTAGTGATGACATTATTGCTCTTTGTGTTTTGTCGTATAGCTAACTTATATATCCTAATACTGGCAGTGATGTAGTGATGACATTATTGCTCTTTGCTGCACCTACCTGCATCTGCAACGGCTGCTGGATGAAGAACTGCAAGAGGCGCAGCCGACTCTCCGTTGGGCAGATACACTTGAACATGAATATTCAAATCTCACCTACCAAATAATCATAAAATAAAAGTGTCTCTCAATGAATTCATTAGGTCCTTACAGGGTTTAGAAGTGTTACACATGAGGCAGAGAATGTATGGATGTCAACTTCTTTATGGACAGGAACACAACGTTGCAGAGTATAGGCTTACTCCTACATCAGGTGAATGACTGCCATGCGGCAGAGAGCAGAGAGATGTACAGGTAAGAACAACAAAAGAAAGAAGATAACAAAAGGTGGAAACTAACAAGGGAAGACAGCAGATAATTGACGCTGATGGGTGATTAGCAACAGACAATGGAAGCCAAAACTTCACAGTAATTTCATTATGGAATTACGAAAACAGGACATACAAGATTGACAGGACATACAGGATGGACAGGACATACAAGATAGAAAGGACATACAAGATGGACAGGACATATAAGATGGACAGGACATACAAGATGGACAGTATATACAAGATAGAAAGGACATACAAGATGGACAAGACATACAGGATGGAGAGGACATACACGATGGACAGAATATACAAGATGGACAGGACATACAAGATGGACAGAACATACACGATGGACAGGACATACAAGATGGACAGGACATACAGGATGGACAGGACATACACGATGGACAGGACATACACGATGGACAGGACATACAGGATGGACAGGACATACACGATGGACAGGACATACACGATGGACAGAATATACAAGATGGACAGGACATACAAGATGGACAGAACATACACGATGGACAGGACATACAAGATGGACAGGCCATACAAGATGGACAGAATATACAAGATAGAAAGGACATACAAGATAGAAAGGACATACACGATGGACAGGACATACAAGATGGACAGGACATACAAGATGGACAGGACATACACGATGGACAGGACATACAAGATGGACAGGACATACACGATGGACAGGACATACAAGATGGACAGGCCATACAAGATGGACAGAATATACAAGATAGAAAGGACATACAAGATAGAAAGGACATACACGATGGACAGGACATACAAGATGGACAGGACATACACGATGGACAGGACATACACGATGGACAGGACATACAAGATGGACAGGACATACACGATGGACAGGACATACACGATGGACAGGACATACAGGATGGACAGGACATACACGATGGACAGGACATACACGATGGACAGAATATACAAGATGGACAGGACATACAAGATGGACAGGCCATACAAGATGGACAGAATATACAAGATAGAAAGGACATACAAGATAGAAAGGACATACACGATGGACAGGACATACAAGATGGACAGGACATACATGATGGACAGGACATACACGATGGACAGGACATACAAGATGGACAGAATATACAAGATAGAAAGGACATACAAGATAGAAAGGACATACACGATGGACAGGACATACAAGATGGACAGGACATACACGATGGACAGGACATACACGATGGACAGGACATACAGGATGGACAGGACATACACGATGGACAGGACATACACGATGGACAGGACATACAGGATGGACAGGACATACACGATGGACAGGACATACACGATGGACAGAATATACAAGATGGACAGGACATACAAGATGGACAGAACATACACGATGGACAGGACATACAAGATGGACAGTATATACAAGATAGAAAGGACATACAAGATAGAAAGGACATACACGATGGACAGGACATACAAGATGGAGAGGACATACACGATGGACAGAATATACAAGATGGACAGGACATACAAGATGGACAGAACATACACGATGGACAGGACATACAAGATGGAGAGGACATACAAGATGGACAGTATATACAAGATAGAAAGGACATACAAGATAGAAAGGACATACACGATGGACAGGACATACAAGATGGACAGGACATACATGATGGACAGGACATACAAGATGGACAGGACATACAGGATGGACAGGACATACACGATGGACAGGACATACAAGATGGACAGGACATACACGATGGACAGGACATACACGATGGACAGAATATACAAGATGGACAGGACATACAAGATGGACAGAACATACACGATGGACAGGACATACAAGATGGACAGGCCATACAAGATGGACAGAATATACAAGATAGAAAGGACATACAAGATAGAAAGGACATACACGATGGACAGGACATACACGATGGACAGGACATACAAGATGGACAGGACATACACGATGGACAGGACATACAGGATGGACAGGACATACAGGATGGACAGGACATACACGATGGACAGGACATACAAGATGGACAGGACATACACGATGGACAGGACATACAAGATGGACAGGACATACACGATGGACAGGACATACAAGATGGACAGGACATACACGATGGACAGGACATACACGATGGATAGGACATACACGATGGACAGGACATACACGATGGACAGGACATACAGGATGGACAGGACATACAGGATGGACAGGACATACACGATGGACAGGACATACAAGATGGACAGGACATACACGATGGACAGGACATACAAGATGGACAGGACATACAAGATGGACAGGACATACACGATGGACAGGACATACAAGATGGACAGGACATACACGATGGACAGGACATACACGATGGACAGGACATACAAGATGGACAGGACATACACGATGGACAGGACATACACGATGGACAGGACATACAGGATGGACAGGACATACACGATGGACAGGACATACACGATGGACAGGACATACACGATGGACAGGACATACACGATGGACAGGACATACACGATGGACAGGACATACAGGATGGACAGGACATACAAGATGGACAGGACATACACGATGGACAGGACATACACGATGGACAGGACATACACGATGGACAGGACATACACGATGGACAGTATATACAAGATGGACAGGACATACAAGATGGACAGGACATACACGATGGACAGGACATACAAGATGGACAGGACATACAAGATGGACAGGACATACACGATGGACAGGACATACAAGATGGACAGGACATACAAGATGGACAGTATATACAAGATGGACAGGACATACAAGATGGACAGGACATACACGATGGACAGGACATACAAGATGGACAGTATATACAAGATAGAAAGGACATACAAGATAGAAAGGACATACACGATGGACAGGACATACAAGATGGACAGGACATACAAGATGGACAGGACATACAAGATGGATAGTATATACAAGATAGAAAGGACATACAAGATGGACAGGACACACAAGATGGACAGGACATACAAGATGGACAGGACATAGAGGATGGACAGGACACAGACGGGATAAAGGAGACACAGAAGTTTGGCAGGGAAATCCAAAGCACGCTGGAGCTGAGCATACCTTGATGAGCCTCTGACCCTCAGCATTGACCTCTGCATAGGCGGAGCAGATCAGCAGAAGGACAAGGAGGGGGAAGACGAACTGCAGGATGCCGGTGAGCGTGGCGCTGTGGTTGGCCCAGAATATGATGTAGTCAGCACACCAGATGAAGATGAACGCAATCCAGCTAGACAGCCACCGCTGCAGGAACCGAGATGTCACTGCCAGACGCCGCTGAAATTGTACCAACTCTGTACATTGTGTGACTGTACAGATCTGACAAGGCTGGGCAGCCAGGTACCCAGGACCAACTGTGTACACTGTGTGACTGTACAGGTCTGACAAGGCTGGGGAGCCAGGTACCCAGGACCAACTGTGTACACTGTGTGACTGTACAGGTCTGATTAGGTTGGGCAGCCAGGTACCCAGGACCAACTGTGTACACTGTGTGACTGTACAGGTCTGACAAGGCTGGGCAGCCAGGTACCCAGGACCAACTGTGTACACTGTGTGACTGTACAGGTCTGACAAGGCTGGGCAGCCAGGTACCCAGGACCAACTGTGTACACTGTGTGACTGTACAGGTCTGACAAGGCTGGGCAGCCAGGTACCCAGGACCAACTGTGTACACTGTGTGACTGTACAGGTCTGACAAGGCTGGGCAGCCAGGTACCCAGGACCAACTGTGTACACTGTGTGACTGTACAGGTCTGACAAGGTTGGGCAGCCAGGTACCCAGGACCAACTATGTACACTGTGTGACTGTACAGGTCTGACAAGGCTGGGCAGCCAGGTACCCAGGACCAACTGTGTACACTGTGTGACTGTACAGGTCTGACAAGGTTGGGCAGCCAGGTACCCAGGACCAACTGTGTACACTGTGTGACTGTACAGGTCTGATTAGGCTGGCAGCCAGGTACCCAGGACCAACTGTGTACACTGTGTGACTGTACAGGTCTGACAAGGCTGGGCAGCCAGGTACCCAGGACCAACTGTGTACACTGTGTGACTGTACAGGTCTGACAAGGTTGGGCAGCCAGGTACCCAGGACCAACTATGTACACTGTGTGACTGTACAGGTCTGATTAGGTTGGGCAGCCAGGTACCCAGGACCAACTGTGTACACTGTGTGACTGTACAGGTCTGATTAGGCTGGCAGCCAGGTACCCAGGACCAACTGTGTACACTGTGTGACTGTACAGGTCTGATTAGGCTGGCAGCCAGGTACCCAGGACCAACTGTGTACACTGTGTGACTGTACAGGTCTGACAAGGCTGGCAGCCAGGTACCCAGGACCAACTGTGTACACTGTGTGACTGTACAGGTCTGACAAGGCTGGGCAGCCAGGTACCCAGGACACTGTGTGACTGTACAGGTCTGACAAGGTTGGGCAGCCAGGTACCCAGGACCAACTGTGTACACTGTGTGACTGTACAGGTCTGATTAGGTTGGGCAGCCAGGTACCCAGGACCAACTATGTACACTGTGTGACTGTACAGGTCTGACAAGGCTGGGCAGCCAGGTACCCAGGACCAACTGTGTACACTGTGTGACTGTACAGGTCTGACAAGGCTGGGCAGCCAGGTACCCAGGACCAACTGTGTAAACTGTGTGACTGTACAGGTCTGACAAGGCTGGGCAGCCAGGTACCCAGGACCAACTGTGTACACTGTGTGACTGTACAGGTCTGATTAGGTTGGGCAGCCAGGTACCCAGGACCACTCTGTACACTATGTGACTGTACAGGTCTGACAAGGATGGGCAGCCATCATTGCAAATAATTTTGTGCTTAAATCACTTTGGATGCCACTGAGTTTCCTGCACAAATAAAGGATCGAAAGGATTTTGCGTCCTGAGAATGCGATAAACGTGTAGAAGCTTTTGCTAATCGTCGGGTGACAAAGTAGACACAATTTGTGGATTCTTGTCAGCCTTGCTTGACAACGGTATAAAGATCTATACGGAAACGTCACCTTTCCAGTAATTAAAGAAGTTGTTTTCCATAAATCTACTTTGTCTGCCGTCAACTTCTAAGTAATGCCTATCTAACAATCAATCATCAGGTGTTATGAAAGGTTCTGGGTGTTACACAAAGAAGGATGATTACATACAGACTTAATTGGAAAATGTACGTGTAGATATATGTACTTGTAAACTTCACATTCTTTGTTTTTATGCATGAGACAATGGAGGCAAGGGGTGGTTGGGTAGCCTAGTGGTGAAAGTGTTCACTCGTCACGCCAAAGCCCATTACTGGTGTCCCCTGTTGTGATATTGCAGGAATATAGCTAAAAACGGCGTAAAATCCATACTCACTCACTGGAGGCAATTATTTTTAGAATGCTGTTGAGCGAGAAAAATAGTCTCTATTGTGGTAGACCTGGATATTTCATCAAATTGTCCAAAACAATGGCCCATTGTCTGTGGACAGTTTGGGCCTGCTTGAATTGTTTCACCATTTTATCTTGTTTCAAAAAGTGTTGGATGATGAAACTTTGCCTAGAACATCCTACCAACAACATTCTTTTCAAAGTCACGTTTAGTTTCCATGGCAACCATATACAAAAACCTACTGGTTCTTTGCTCCCCAGTGTATGCAGACAATTTGATGAAATCTGGTGGTAGGCTTGTTTGTGGCGGGATCTAAGATAATGGCAGGAAATATCAAATCTAATAAAAACGGCCAAAAATGACATTTTCAATATGGCCACTCTGGCAGCAATTTTTAAACTCTGTGAGCATTTATTTAGAGAGCTTGGATCATTCATACACGGTTACAGCTCCATAGGCCATGTAGTTTCACAGATGTTAAAACAGCAAAACTTTACAATGGAAAAACAACCGGACAAACGATGGACAACGCGCCATGACATTACCTCACTTGGTGTTCAGTCAGGTGAGGCAACAATTGTTGTTTGGTTGGGTTTTGATTTATATACAACCCACTTCTTTTTACAAAAGCAAGAAGAGACAGAGTCCTATTTATTGTGTATTTCGTAAGAGCTGCAACATGATTGTCCATATGTGGTCACTTACCGACATTTTCCAGTACGAGAACAGCAGACTGTCGTTGGACATGATGGGCGGAACTGCCAGGACGTCACATGACTCATCGTTGGTCTCCTTCTTCTCCTCCATTTCTTCCTTCTGCTTTACAAATGGAAACCATGGTAACAACATAGCATGTTTCAGACTAAACATTAAGATCGCCAATGGCCACATGACTGATGGCGGCCACTGATCAACTACGGACCACTTTATCTCTACAAGCACCCTGCATGTAGCATGACAGTCGGTGAAACAGTTTGTATTTTCCGTATATCGCTGTGTATAAGGCGAGTTTTTCGTACCGAGAATGAGGGGTTAAGAAGGGGCGTCCAAGATCTCACGGTTTTTTTTCCAGTTGTTTCACTTTCGGCTTCCACTGTCAACTGACTGTCAACTGGCGTTCGATAGCCAGCCCAGCATTTGACAATAAAACTTTTTTCGTCCTAAATAACTGTTTCAGTAACTATTTCCACACATAAACATGATTTGTATCTGTTTTCTTTAATAAAGTTGAATATTTTCTGCAAATAAAGTTGAAATGACCCTTGCCCTGATCCAGATTGTAAAGCCAGCTGACACGGTAAAACAATCAACATCCGTGAGTAGAGAGTCGGAAGTACTGGTAAGCATTTGCATATTTCACATGTGACCTAACATGTGATATCCGGTGAAGCTGAAATCAATTCCCGTTGTTTTTACAGTTGTATGAACAACTGTTGGAGACGGTGTGTATAAGTGATTGTGGAATAAACACGCTGAATGTGAAGCAAACATAAGCCTAGTTAGTTAGAACATAGTTATTTGGCGATTAAATTACTCACCTCCGTCTCTTATGTTATTACCTCATAAATGAATTTTATTTTACGGGCACCAATCCGGTGTTGCACCATGTAAACACAAAATGTAGACGCATGCTGGAGTTGCGCACACAAGCAATCATCGCAGAAAAAACAACGCAAAATAAATGATGTGCTTCATTCCAGGTCACTGTAAACATGGAGTATAGGATTTTGGGTCGATTTTAAAGGCGTGTACAGAGGGGTCGCCTTATACGTGGCATCACTTTATATGCAGCGATATACGGTAGTTATCAGAAACTACAGCTGTGGAGAACGTGTTCCATTGTTTACATCCAGACTTTGAGTTTTGACATAACCCTCAACATGTCTGTAACCACTCTCTTGTTCTCTTGTGAGGTGTTTTAGTTTGGGTGAGACAGCCACTAACAAGTGACTCTTCAGTCCAGGCATAAACCACTGCAGCAGCACTTGCGAGAGAGAGCATCACCGGTAAATCGGTGGAGCAAGCAATGTGCCAACACAAAGGTGTTCCAATGTCCCCATGAACATTGACAGTGAAGCTCGCTCTCTGAACCTGTACAAGGAACACTACTGTTTGTTTGTTTGTTTGTTTGTTGTGCAAAGCCTCACTTGGCAATATTCCAGCTATATAATGTCAGTCTGTATATAATTGAGTCCGGACCAGACAATCCAGTGATTGATATCATGAGCATCGATCCAAGCAATTGGGATACAATGGCATGCATCAACCAAGTCAGCGAGCCTGACCACCCAATCCTTTTAGTCGCCTCTTATAACAAACATCGTCTCCTTTTATGGCAAGCATGGTTTGCTGGATCTTCACGGGTCACTTGCAACTGTTAGACAATGGTGATGTTGCTACTTACCTCCCTGTCAGCCTCCTCTGCTGATCTGACATCATTCTCTCTTGACGTGTTTGAGTGGTCAGTGATGGGTTCCGACCTGGCCCTGCACCGGCTACCGCGAGATCTCACAGGAGAAAATGTTGGTCCACAAATCGATTCGAGAAATACCCCTTGGGACGTCACCACGTCATTGTCGAAGTCGCTGTTCATGGCAAGATCATCCCAGATGAACCACTCTGTCACAAGATGGACATGGAGACACATGTTATTTATTCTGAAGAAGTATCAGCCCCAGTAGACAAAAATCAACAATCAAGAACTTTCGTTGTTGAGTATAGTTCCGACTTTTCTACACTAATACAAGATTAAGCCGGAGCACTGAAAATAAATTCTCTTTTCTTGCTTTTGTCCACACCCTCCTGAACAGCCATGGCCAGTTGTCATGTAGGGAGAGAGTGCTGCACACAGTTACTCATAACAATGTCCACCAACATCTTTAACATAACATTAATGCTGGTTCCAAATTAAACAAACACAGATTGACAAAATGCACTACTTGCGATTGTTTACCCTCCTCGACTTGCTGCTCCCCTTCCCTCTGCTTCAGGGGGACTTGCCCCAACACCTGCTCCATCCAGAAGGCTTCGTACACCTTGGCATCCATTGTCATTTCACGCATAAATCGACGAACACCTGCAATATAACGTATAACACATTGTGTGTTACACTGACTCACATGTAGTATAGAACTGAGTCACATGTGGTATGGAACTGACTCACATGTAGTATGGAACTGACTTACTTGTGGTATGGAACTGACTCACATGTAGTATGGAACTGACTTACTTGTGGTATGGATCTGACTCACTTTTAGTATGGAACTGACTCACATTTGGTATGGATCTGACTCACTTGTAGCATGGAACTGACTCACATGTAGTATGGAACTGACTCACATGTGGTATGGAACTGACTCACATGTAGTATGGATCTGACTCACTTTTAGTATGGATCTGACTCACATGTAGCATGGAACTGACTCACATGTAGTATGGATCTGACTCACTTTTAGTATGGATCTGACTCACTTTTAGTATGGAACTGACTCACATTTGGTATGGATCTGACTCACTTGTAGCATGGAACTGACTCACTTGTGGAGTAACATTGTCTCACCTATGGTATAACACTGACTTACCTATGCTATATACTGACTCACCTACGGTGTAACACTAACACACCTATGGTGTAACACCGACTCACTTATGGTACAACACTGACTCACCTATGATATAACACTGACTATCCTTTGGTACAACACTGACTCACCTATGGTACAACACAGACTCACCTATAGTATAACACAGACTCACCTATGGTACAACACTGACTCACCTATAGTATAACACTGACTCACCTATAGTATGTGTTCGACAAACGGACAGCATGACAAAGCCCACCAGGAGAGTCCACAGGACGCAAAGCAACGCGTAGAATGTCTTTGACACAAACTGGATGTGACACACAATCGGCTGCAGCTGTATCTTGGTACAAGAGGAGCTGAAGAACAGGTCAAAACCATCATACGAGTTGATCCCCACAAGCCCTAACCCAAGGATAGACATAAGACCAGCAGTGCTGATCTTCAGGAACGTCTTTGAATGCATGCGGACACTCTCTGCAAAGTTTTTGTTACTGAACAATTTCCCGGCCAGTTTGTGTGCATAGACCCCAAGCAGGATCCACCCAAAGCCAATCATCATGGTTACTGTTCCGATAAGAACTGTTGTCTTGGAGTATTCACTCAGAATATCACACACATTGTACCAAGCACCAGTAATTCCAAACGTCACGGCGGCTGTGAGGGTGATGACGTGTAGCAACGTAGCAAATATGGGTTTGTCCAGAGGGTTGAGTTTGATGCCGAGTGACCGCGCCAGGAGATACCACATCCAGCTGGGGAGGCGGCGCGACATCTTGATGTTCTTGTGGTGAAGGCCGTCATCCATGGACTGCACCACTGACATGAGCTGTGACAAGTACGGCGAACCCTGGGAGGCCAGGAACCGGTCTGGTGAGGACGTCAACGAACTGATGGAGTCGGGACCTTGGGACCTGGAACCAGAGTTGTAATAAACCTCACCTGCCATATATACGGAGCTGGACGGGACACATGTTGCCAGTGCCATTTTACTGCCTGAGCTTAACCCAGGTAGTGAAGCTCACCTTTCTAACATGAGGTGATAATACACGGAATGTGAAAAATATGAACACTATGTTGACAGTTATTCTCCATGATGTGAACTGAGTTAAAATGGAGCCACACATGCTTTGTAAAAACAGTTATATTCTAATCAAGACTAATAGTTGTCAAGCTCCATCATATATAGCCTTTCTGCATAGGAACTCCCTCAACACAGTACAAGTAAGACACTGATCCCTTGTACATCAAGCCCCACTCAGTGTAAGAATAAATATAAGGATCTTTTCTATAGTGCCGAGTTCCAGCTAGACTGTTCGCAGATGCTTTATATTATTATTAACCCATGCAAAGGATCAGTATGCACCCCATTTTCAAGCCCACTGAGATTCCATGCCACAGTTTAACATGGATACGCAACTCTAACACAGTATATTGACACAAGTCCTTGTGTTATCCCATTAATGCCGAGTGCCAGGCAGTGTAACAAAAAGTACCAACGTCTTTCTTTCTCAAAACAACACTTGTGTATCAATATTTTCTAATTACGGAAGAATTAATACATATCTTGAGGCATTTGGGTGGACTGGGACCCTACTAGGGATGGGACGAGTCCAAATTTACTTACTGAATACCTGTTGTACGTCTCAAGAGTTGATTACAAAATGTCTGATTAGGAATAGTTTGACAGTAGCCCTGGCAAAATGTGTTCAGATACATGTATAAAACAATCTGGTCATGCATACACTTAAGTTGACTGAAGTTTTAACTTAATTCAAACCTATAAAAATCAGAAAGAATGAGTGCTTAGTCAGAAAGAAATGTTAACATTAGTGACTTTAAAGGGGCACTGATCTTAAGTAATGTCCCCGGGACTGGTTGTTGGTTGTTGATATAGCAGATATCTAGACTAGTTTGTGACCTGTGCTGTTCAATTCGTAAGCGCATTTGTCACTTTTATTGATAGTATAAGGGCGTATGGTCCCATTGATCAACAAAATGAAATACAGTTTTGGAATTAATAAGGAAATCTAAGGTATCTAAGGTATATTTGTGGGTAGCTTGGTTTTGTACGATTCTCGTTTACACTATTTTGACTTGCAACACAAATATTTCACCTAAGCATTGCTTTATTTTATCGTGTTTATATTTTTGCAGTCAAAATGTGCAAAGTTTTCACTTAGGAAATGTATTAAACGCCAAAATATTCAGTTCTTTTACAAACTGACTGAAAAATATGTCCATCTGTATTGTTGTGATAACGAATTCCAAACATTTTTATTTTTAATATCATCACCAAGTGACTGACAATGTTAGGATTACATGTACATTTGTATATTGTTTGGATTCTAATCCTTGCATATTTAATCTATTGTGATGTATTTGACCGTCTTAATAACTTTTAGCCAATCAGTTAGATAAATTGGCAGATTTTTCAGTCAATTTGTATCAATAATACAAACATTAACTTTAACATAAACACAAACTTTAACTTTAATACGCCAAAGAAGACTTGGTCTGCTATATCTAACTGAAGCTCTGATGTTCGCAGACAAGACTGTCACACCTGTAATTGATCAAAGACTGATGACATAACGCCATGAACAACTCACATGTCGACTGTGCGTAATCCTCCACTTCCGTAGCGAGATTCACCTGTTGCACGAGACACGTACAACGGATGGATGGCGTGCGTGTGGCGCGTGCGGGTTCTTGCTCGGACCCTCTCTCCACCTGAGTGAGTCGACACATCGCGGGGGCGGGGCCCGGTCGTGGTGACATAATCAGGACGATCAGATTGCGAATGACCGATAACAGTTCTCTTGGCTGCTGAGGGATCGCTTCCAGCCCGTTTCAAGCAAGGCCGGGTCAGGTTGCTTCCCTTGGCCGTCTCTGTCGGAGTTTCGATGTCAAAAGGATTAATTCTCTGTTGATGTTCTATGCTTGCAATATCTAGAAGTTCTTCTGCATGGCCGTCCGCCATGTCGATATCGTGCACGGCCTGTCAGTGTCAATAAGTTGACGTCGCCATTTTTGTTGTTATTGTCCCGGAAATATTAGCGGAACTCCCTCCTCCCCATTAATTCAGGAACAGTCCATAATTATGCAGATGGTGGTGAAGGGTTTTGTAAAAAGAAAGTTGATTATGGCAATATTTCTATGTATGTCCTTAGATCAAACAGAATCACAGACATGTGTCTTGATATCCGTATTACCAAGACATGTTGCTTATGCACTGACATTTTTGGTCCTGCCGAAGTAATGTGTTGAACTCCAGCCTATGTAGTTTTACGTCTTGCTCCCCAAACATGGGCGGAACCATATTAACCTGAAAAGTATAACGTGACCTGCGGATCAAAGGGAGGCAACTGCTCTGTAGAACAGTTCAGAAGACGAAGTCACAATGGCGTGTTCAACTCGAGCATTACGGAGAGTCGGGACGTTTTCACAATCATGGTAGGACGAAGCAACGGCTAAGGATGCATATTCCTAATAATCAAATATCAGTTTATTTGACTATTTTCAGGGGACTTAGTGTAAGATACTGGGTTGTCATCGATTGCAATACGAATTATAGCCGAGAGCTTCGATGGCGACCCACACTTCTACCCCCCCCCCCCCCCCCCCCCCCTTCCCCTGAATGTTTAAGGCTTCAAATCTTTATGAATTTATATATATATAGACCCACCCTTTAACTAATGCTGGACCTGTCCTTGGTGATTAACCTCCATCGACCCTGTCCGCCTGACCCGCCACTAACAGCTGATTGTGATAACGAGGTATTTGGTTTAGTTAGGGGTCAAGGCGCTTATCAAACATGTCCAGTGTATCTGTTCCTTACAAAACTTGATTCCGATCGAGATTCTTACGTGGAGCATAAGCATTTTATCTGGCATGCATAGAATCAACATTATAAAACAAAGTTCGAAAGTTGAAAGATAATTGCTAAAACAGCAGCTGTGGTTTCTTCGGCCATCATGCAGGTTTGCTGAGAGACCAGCAGATAGAATATATGCAAACCCTTATCTAGGCGGATATTTGACCTCTTGGCAAATGATTTTTTTTATCCAGGATAGATGCACAAATAAAGAACAACTTAATCCCAAAACATGGTGGTAGCTTGTTAATAATTTTATGAAAACTGTAACAACTGCAAATTGCGTCTTTGCACCTATATACAACAATGGTATCCTTTATGATGAATGTACTTCATCCAACTTGCTGTGTACTTACTGACTATCTTACAGAACAGTTCTACATGCAGACAGAGCTGCCCCATTATGTTACCCATAACAATGTTACAAGTAATATAAAGTGAACAAGAAAGGAGTGAGTAGTCCTAGATGTTCCTATGTCAATTGATACTACTAAAGCTACGTATACGGACCCGTGAAGATCTGGGGTAGAATAGGTCTTCAGCAACCCACGCTTGTCGTTAAGCCGACTATGCTTGGCATAAGATGTGACTAACGGGATCAAGTGGTCAGGCTCTCTGACTTGGTTGATGCATGTCATGGTATCCTAATTGTGTGGATCGATGATCATGATGTCAATCACTGGATTGTCTGGTCCAGACTTGGTTATTTACAGACTGTCGTCATATAGCAAGAATATTGCTGAGTGTTAAATAACATAATAACATAACATAGCTTAAGCTACGGGACCAGATGGAGTTAGCAGTAGATTATTGAAATAAATTGCAGCCTCTAGATCAGACCCTCTGAAGCAACTTGAACTCCCTGTGTAAGTCAATGTTTCCACTTGTATGGAAGAAATCTTTTGTAATATCTATTTAAAAAAAGGGTAGCATTGATGAATGTTCGAACAACAGACCAGTTGCTCTTACTAGTTTAGTGTAAACCTATTTTATTCAACTTAACTTGAAAGCGATTGGTGAACAGGACTAACTGGCTTTTGTAAATACCACTGCCTGTTACATAATTACATTTGTGTTGACATGAAAACTTTAAGGTCAAGAATTATAGAGTAACAAGATCACCCATGTTACCAACACTACAGTCATATGTGTGTAAGCGTATCATCTATTTATACTCAATGTACAAACCTACCACTGTTTTCTATCAAATCCTGGCCAGACATAAGTATGTTGTGGTTCACATCTCTTGTTAAATTCTTGTCACCATACAATGCTGTTTTCAGATCAAAACCCTAATGTTACGATACCCAGTACAAGTAAAGAGGAAGTGCATTTGAGACTCCAAATAAAATCCACACTGACATGCTGCAATATTTGAAATATGTCTTTCAACTCTATGACTATTGAGACCAATGCATCCAAGTCGAGCATGGACAATATGACAATATCGAGTACCTTATTTTAAGTCAAAGTATCTAAAATTTTCAGAAGTATCCAATGCTTACTAGTTCTTTGGCAAAAATCTTCAACAAGTGTGTTCTTATGTACATGTTTAATTTCTTCAGAGATAATACTATTTGAACTAACTTACAATCTGGATTCATGCCAGGAGCTTTGTATTCAAATGAAAGGATTTATTATGATTGACGTTGATATGCATTAACACTTAGGATTAACATGCAACATGATTGCTTATGGAATTTCCATAATGATTGTTTCCATAAAGTATTGTTAGAAAGGTAAGCCCTCTGGTGAATTATCTAGGTAGTCTCATTTACCGCCTGTCACATAAATCGCTAGAAATTATGTACAAGTCTTACATCATTCCAGTCTTTGATTATTACTATCATCTTTAGATAATTGTACGAAAGAACAAGAAATGATGCTTGAAAATTAACAGCTAGACCCAATAAGGACAATTTGCGGAGCAGCCAGAGGTACAGGTCTTGTATGCTGAGACTAATTTCCTACCAGTCCAAATACGACAACTCTTTTCTATGAAATGATCAATCGCTTCATGCCTGAATATCTTCCTCACCTAAGACCTCAAAATGTCCCTGCTAACAGTAGCTATAGATTGAGAGAGACAGTAGAAAGAGACTATGAGATATAGGACAAATTATTATACTAAAAGTTTAAAAAAAAATACTTTTAAGCACTGAAACCTTTGCCTTTATCATGTTATTAATGCAAAAACTTGTGGTGAATTTAAGAGAGTATTAAAAAAAAATATATATCAATTTGTATATTGATCTAAATTTGTAAAGTAGATTTTGTCAGATTGTACATTCTCACCTCAACTTGGGTGTAGTGATCCAAATGACACATTTCTGATAATGCAGCCTGTTCTTGCTTGCTGTTTTAAATTGATTGGATGATGCATGTCATCGTATCCAAACTGCGTAGATCAATGTTATCCCTAACCGTATTTTCCCAAAAGTTTAAACTAACGTGAGACTATAAATCCTACATATATACTATACCAATCTTCTACTACCCATACACCAAACTGTAACCCAAACCCTAGCCTCATAACAATCTTCTTCTACCCATACACCAAACTGTAACCCAAACCCTAGTCTAATAACAATCTTCTTCTACCCATACACCAAACTGTAACCCAAACCCTATCCTAATAAGAATCTTCTTCTACCCATACACCAAACTGTAACCCAAACCCTAGCCTAATAACAATCTTCTTCTACCCATACACCAAACTGTAACCCAAACCCTAACCTAATAACAATCTTCTTCTACCCATACACCAAACTGTAACCCTAACCCTAACCTAATACCACTCTTCTACTACCCATACACCAAACTGTAACCCTAACCCTAACCTAATAACAATCTTCTTCTACCCATACACCAAACTGTAACCCTAACCCTAACCTAATACCACTCTTCTTCTACCCATACACCAAACTGTAACCCTAACCCTAACCTAATACCACTCTTCTACTACCCATACTCCAAACTGTAACCCTAACCCTAGCCTAATAACAATCTTCTTCTACCCATACACCAAACTGTAACCCAAACCCTAGCCTAATAACAATCTTCTTCTACCCATACACCAAACTGTAACCCAAACCCTAGCCTAATACCAATCTTCTACTACCCATACACCAAACTGTAACCCGGTTTGATAATTGCTAAAACAGCAGCTGTGGTTTCTTCGGCCATCATGCATGTTTGCTGAGAGACCAGCAGATAGAATATATGCAAACCCTTATCTAGGCGGATATTTGACCTCTTGGCAAATGATTTTTTTTATCCAGGATAGATGCACAAATAAAGAACAACTTAATCCCAAAACATGGTGGTAGCTTGTTAATAATTTTATGAAAACTGTAACAACTGCAAATTGCGTCTTTGCACCTATATACAACAATGGTATCCTTTATGATGAATGTACTTCATCCAACTTGCTGTGTACTTACTGACTATCTTACAGAACAGTTCTACATGCAGACAGAGCTGCCCCATTATGTTACCCATAACAATGTTACAAGTAATATAAAGTGAACAAGAAAGGAGTGAGTAGTCCTAGATGTTCCTATGTCAATTGATACTACTAAAGCTACGTATACGGACCCGTGAAGATCTGGGGTAGAATAGGTCTTCAGCAACCCACGCTTGTCGTTAAGCCGACTATGCTTGGCATAAGATGTGACTAACGGGATCAAGTGGTCAGGCTCTCTGACTTGGTTGATGCATGTCATGGTATCCTAATTGTGTGGATCGATGATCATGATGTCAATCACTGGATTGTCTGGTCCAGACTTGGTTATTTACAGACTGTCGTCATATAGCAAGAATATTGCTGAGTGTTAAATAACATAATAACATAACATAGCTTAAGCTACGGGACCAGATGGAGTTAGCAGTAGATTATTGAAATAAATTGCAGCCTCTAGATCAGACCCTCTGAAGCAACTTGAACTCCCTGTGTAAGTCAATGTTTCCACTTGTATGGAAGAAATCTTTTGTAATATCTATTTAAAAAAAGGGTAGCATTGATGAATGTTCGAACAACAGACCAGTTGCTCTTACTAGTTTAGTGTAAACCTATTTTATTCAACTTAACTTGAAAGCGATTGGTGAACAGGACTAACTGGCTTTTGTAAATACCACTGCCTGTTACATAATTACATTTGTGTTGACATGAAAACTTTAAGGTCAAGAATTATAGAGTAACAAGATCACCCATGTTACCAACACTACAGTCATATGTGTGTAAGCGTATCATCTATTTATACTCAATGTACAAACCTACCACTGTTTTCTATCAAATCCTGGCCAGACATAAGTATGTTGTGGTTCACATCTCTTGTTAAATTCTTGTCACCATACAATGCTGTTTTCAGATCAAAACCCTAATGTTACGATACCCAGTACAAGTAAAGAGGAAGTGCATTTGAGACTCCAAATAAAATCCACACTGACATGCTGCAATATTTGAAATATGTCTTTCAACTCTATGACTATTGAGACCAATGCATCCAAGTCGAGCATGGACAATATGACAATATCGAGTACCTTATTTTAAGTCAAAGTATCTAAAATTTTCAGAAGTATCCAATGCTTACTAGTTCTTTGGCAAAAATCTTCAACAAGTGTGTTCTTATGTACATGTTTAATTTCTTCAGAGATAATACTATTTGAACTAACTTACAATCTGGATTCATGCCAGGAGCTTTGTATTCAAATGAAAGGATTTATTATGATTGACGTTGATATGCATTAACACTTAGGATTAACATGCAACATGATTGCTTATGGAATTTCCATAATGATTGTTTCCATAAAGTATTGTTAGAAAGGTAAGCCCTCTGGTGAATTATCTAGGTAGTCTCATTTACCGCCTGTCACATAAATCGCTAGAAATTATGTACAAGTCTTACATCATTCCAGTCTTTGATTATTACTATCATCTTTAGATAATTGTACGAAAGAACAAGAAATGATGCTTGAAAATTAACAGCTAGACCCAATAAGGACAATTTGCGGAACAGCCAGAGGTACAGGTCTTGTATGCTGAGACTAATTTCCTACCAGTCCAAATACGACAACTCTTTTCTATGAAATGATCAATCGCTTCATGCCTGAATATCTTCCTCACCTAAGACCTCAAAATGTCCCTGCTAACAGTAGCTATAGATTGAGAGAGACAGTAGAAAGAGACTATGAGATATAGGACAAATTATTATACTAAAAGTTTAAAAAAAAATACTTTTAAGCACTGAAACCTTTGCCTTTATCATGTTATTAATGCAAAAACTTGTGGTGAATTTAAGAGAGTATTAAAAAAAAATATATATCAATTTGTATATTGATCTAAATTTGTAAAGTAGATTTTGTCAGATTGTACATTCTCACCTCAACTTGGGTGTAGTGATCCAAATGACACATTTCTGATAATGCAGCCTGTTCTTGCTTGCTGTTTTAAATTGATTGGATGATGCATGTCATCGTATCCAAACTGCGTGGATCAATGTTATCCCTAACCGTATTTTCCCAAAAGTTTAAACTAACGTGAGACTATAAATCCTACATATATACTATACCAATCTTCTACTACCCATACACCAAACTGTAACCCAAACCCTAGCCTCATAACAATCTTCTTCTACCCATACACCAAACTGTAACCCAAACCCTAGTCTAATAACAATCTTCTTCTACCCATACACCAAACTGTAACCCAAACCCTATCCTAATAAGAATCTTCTTCTACCCATACACCAAACTGTAACCCAAACCCTAGCCTAATAACAATCTTCTTCTACCCATACACCAAACTGTAACCCTAACCCTAACCTAATAACAATCTTCTTCTACCCATACACCAAACTGTAACCCTAACCCTAACCTAATACCACTCTTCTACTACCCATACTCCAAACTGTAACCCTAACCTTAACCTAATACCAATCTTCTACTACCCATACACCAAACTGTAATCCAAACCCTAGCCTAATAACAATCTTCTACTACCCATACTCCAAACTGTAACCCAAACCCTAGCCTAATACCAATCTTCTACTACCCATACACCAAACTGTAACCCTAACCCTAACCTAATAACAATCTTCTTCTACCCATACACCAAACTGTAACCCAAACCCTAGCCTAATAACAATCTTCTTCTACCCATACACCAAACTGTAACCCAAACCCTAGCCTAATACCAATCTTCTACTACCCATACACCAAACTGTAACCCGGTTTGATAATTGCTAAAACAGCAGCTGTGGTTTCTTCGGCCATCATGCATGTTTGCTGAGAGACCAGCAGATAGAATATATGCAAACCCTTATCTAGGCGGATATTTGACCTCTTGGCAAATGATTTTTTTTATCCAGGATAGATGCACAAATAAAGAACAACTTAATCCCAAAACATGGTGGTAGCTTGTTAATAATTTTATGAAAACTGTAACAACTGCAAATTGCGTCTTTGCACCTATATACAACAATGGTATCCTTTATGATGAATGTACTTCATCCAACTTGCTGTGTACTTACTGACTATCTTACAGAACAGTTCTACATGCAGACAGAGCTGCCCCATTATGTTACCCATAACAATGTTACAAGTAATATAAAGTGAACAAGAAAGGAGTGAGTAGTCCTAGATGTTCCTATGTCAATTGATACTACTAAAGCTACGTATACGGACCCGTGAAGATCTGGGGTAGAATAGGTCTTCAGCAACCCACGCTTGTCGTTAAGCCGACTATGCTTGGCATAAGATGTGACTAACGGGATCAAGTGGTCAGGCTCTCTGACTTGGTTGATGCATGTCATGGTATCCTAATTGTGTGGATCGATGATCATGATGTCAATCACTGGATTGTCTGGTCCAGACTTGGTTATTTACAGACTGTCGTCATATAGCAAGAATATTGCTGAGTGTTAAATAACATAATAACATAACATAGCTTAAGCTACGGGACCAGATGGAGTTAGCAGTAGATTATTGAAATAAATTACAGCCTCTAGATCAGACCCTCTGAAGCAACTTGAACTCCCTGTGTAAGTCAATGTTTCCACTTGTATGGAAGAAATCTTTTGTAATATCTATTTAAAAAAAGGGTAGCATTGATGAATGTTCGAACAACAGACCAGTTGCTCTTACTAGTTTAGTGTAAACCTATTTTATTCAACTTAACTTGAAAGCGATTGGTGAACAGGACTAACTGGCTTTTGTAAATACCACTGCCTGTTACATAATTACATTTGTGTTGACATGAAAACTTTAAGGTCAAGAATTATAGAGTAACAAGATCACCCATGTTACCAACACTACAGTCATATGTGTGTAAGCGTATCATCTATTTATACTCAATGTACAAACCTACCACTGTTTTCTATCAAATCCTGGCCAGACATAAGTATGTTGTGGTTCACATCTCTTGTTAAATTCTTGTCACCATACAATGCTGTTTTCAGATCAAAACCCTAATGTTACGATACCCAGTACAAGTAAAGAGGAAGTGCATTTGAGACTCCAAATAAAATCCACACTGACATGCTGCAATATTTGAAATATGTCTTTCAACTCTATGACTATTGAGACCAATGCATCCAAGTCGAGCATGGACAATATGACAATATCGAGTACCTTATTTTAAGTCAAAGTATCTAAAATTTTCAGAAGTATCCAATGCTTACTAGTTCTTTGGCAAAAATCTTCAACAAGTGTGTTCTTATGTACATGTTTAATTTCTTCAGAGATAATACTATTTGAACTAACTTACAATCTGGATTCATGCCAGGAGCTTTGTATTCAAATGAAAGGATTTATTATGATTGACGTTGATATGCATTAACACTTAGGATTAACATGCAACATGATTGCTTATGGAATTTCCATAATGATTGTTTCCATAAAGTATTGTTAGAAAGGTAAGCCCTCTGGTGAATTATCTAGGTAGTCTCATTTACCGCCTGTCACATAAATCGCTAGAAATTATGTACAAGTCTTACATCATTCCAGTCTTTGATTATTACTATCATCTTTAGATAATTGTACGAAAGAACAAGAAATGATGCTTGAAAATTAACAGCTAGACCCAATAAGGACAATTTGCGGAGCAGCCAGAGGTACAGGTCTTGTATGCTGAGACTAATTTCCTACCAGTCCAAATACGACAACTCTTTTCTATGAAATGATCAATCGCTTCATGCCTGAATATCTTCCTCACCTAAGACCTCAAAATGTCCCTGCTAACAGTAGCTATAGATTGAGAGAGACAGTAGAAAGAGACTATGAGATATAGGACAAATTATTATACTAAAAGTTTAAAAAAAAATACTTTTAAGCACTGAAACCTTTGCCTTTATCATGTTATTAATGCAAAAACTTGTGGTGAATTTAAGAGAGTATTAAAAAAAAATATATATCAATTTGTATATTGATCTAAATTTGTAAAGTAGATTTTGTCAGATTGTACATTCTCACCTCAACTTGGGTGTAGTGATCCAAATGACACATTTCTGATAATGCAGCCTGTTCTTGCTTGCTGTTTTAAATTGATTGGATGATGCATGTCATCGTATCCAAACTGCGTGGATCAATGTTATCCCTAACCGTATTTTCCCAAAAGTTTAAACTAACGTGAGACTATAAATCCTACATATATACTATACCAATCTTCTACTACCCATACACCAAACTGTAACCCAAACCCTAGCCTCATAACAATCTTCTTCTACCCATACACCAAACTGTAACCCAAACCCTAGTCTAATAACAATCTTCTTCTACCCATACACCAAACTGTAACCCAAACCCTAGCCTAATAACAATCTTCTTCTACCCATACACCAAACTGTAACCCAAACCCTAGCCTAATAACAATCTTCTTCTACCCATACACCAAACTGTAACCCTAACCCTAACCTAATAACAATCTTCTTCTACCCATACACCAAACTGTAACCCTAACCCTAACCTAATACCACTCTTCTACTACCCATACACCAAACTGTAACCCTAACCCTAACCTAATACCACTCTTCTACTACCCATACACCAAACTGTAACCCTAACCCTAACCTTAGCGATGACAAAGTATTGAAAATATATATTATATCCTTACTGAACAAAATATGCCTTCCACATATAAAAAGACCGAAGAGGAAGCGCATCAACACTGAAAGAAGGACTAGACTACGACACTCAACAGTTCAGCTTACAGTGATATACTCCCACAAACTGAACTGTATTATGTCTCAGTCATACAGATCACACGACCCTTTATTGTGACCACTCTTATTGGAAAATGAATGTTTGCTTTCAATACAACTCTATTGGCACCACTCTACCTTTTACATATCTCAAGTGCTCACTGACAATTGTTCTCGTTAAAGCTGATGATGAATATGTGTCAGTTCCCTCCACAACAAACACATCAACTCAATGTGGGATGTTGGAAATGATAGCAGTAAGGAGTATCATCTCACATGCAGTAGTGGGAAATTCAAACTCCTCCCAGATAGACCTTCACTTGAAAACATACAAGACAAATATGCCCTTTGCCTCTTTCAATGATCTCGGAAAGAGCAGTTGAGTCCTTTGTCCTTTGCAGAAAATACGTATACTAATACTAATATTCCTGATTTTTCAAATGACCTTGTATGACCTTGTGAGGGAAGGCCCCTAATGCCATACATACCTTAGACAGTTTATGGTGGAAGGTACTGTTGGAGATAGGTTCAAGCTTACAGTTGTCCAAAAGATTGTTTCGGGTGAACAATTGACATGCCTTTGCATGTGTTTGTTATGGATGGCACTGGTTTTGGCAAGATATGCCCACAAATTCACCATGTTCACGGACACCTTGTGTCATCACTTTTTGAATGGGTATCATAAACATTCTCATGATATAGTCAGAATTGGACAATAGCAGAGATTTCTTATGAATATGGAAAGGGTTTTGTCGCTTTGATTAACAATCCTTTACAATCATATGTTTCCTTTTTATACTGTTGGGGACTGGACAGCAATTTCAATGATTGCTGTTGGACACACCTGAAAGCCATTTCCTGGGTGCACGTTTAACAGTTTTGTGAATAGCTATTGAACTTTTTTCCTTAGATATATATTTTGTAAAAGAAAGGATTTGGCCTTCCTACATTAAAGGCATCTGTCATGACAGTCATTCCTGATCCCCCAGGGGCCTTTAATGTAGACTCAAACCAACTTGTCAAATGTTTGTTTACCTGTTAAAAGGTGACAGCTGAAACATGCATTTTGTCGGACCTTGACCATCTTTCAGAGGCAAGAGAGTTAACTGACTTAAAAAATTCCAGTTTCCACCCTTGCCGAACTAGGCTGGAACTCCTGGGCTCGATCGTAGCACCACCAGTGGCTATTACGAGTTATGTCCCTTCTAAGCCTCTCCTATGGACCAATCCGATTCCACCTCTCATATCACTTGCATTTGCTTCAAACAAAACGGCAGCGCCAAGTCAAGACGATCCGATCGATAATCAATATCTATTATGCGATAAAACAGGTCTTGCAAATCAAATCAGGTGGGCACCTTGATTAAAAACATAAAAAGATTTGGAAACTATCTGTTGACAGCGAGTTGGCAGTGCACATGCATTTCAAATCCTGCAATTGACCGAAATCTGCATGACAGTTTACGAACCAGATTTCGATTTCATTGCGGGATTTTGTTTGGACTATGCATAGACTCGTTATTCCAGCCCAAATATAACTCCATAATATGTACCAGCCTAGTTGGGCAAGTGTGGAAACTGGACTTTTATAGTCAGTTAACTCTCTTGCCTCGGGAAGATGACTAGCCTATATCAAAGCCTAGTTTCTACCCTTGCCACATCAAGGCCACTTTTCTTGGCTCAACCCTGGCACCACCTCGGGTAGAGTTGTGCCCCTTTTAATGAAAATGCGATCTCCAATCATATCTCTGTTCTTCTCTCATATAGCTTCACAAAGATGCCCAGACCGCGTCATACCAAGAGACGTTAAAAGATGGTACTTGTTGTTACCCTGCATTAAGGGGCTAAAACAAGGACTGGTCGGCTCGGAGTCAGTATACTGTGTCTGAGTTGGGTATTCATGTTAAACTGCGGAATGATATCTGTGAGCTAGCACTATAAATCGGCATGAGCCCGGACTAGTACAAGTAGCCACAGAAACACACACACGTACATGCACGTCGCTATATAAGTGCAATAATCTTGGACGCAACGTTAAACCCCTTTTCACCTCACCTCACTTCACCTCACAAAGATGCATAGCAACTACCATTGGCGACAACCTAGTTGATCAGATATCGAAAACATCCCTGACACAAAAACTTAGTCAATCAATTGGGGAGTTTAAAAGATGAAAAAGTTAATCACTTTCATGTGTGTACCAATCATGGATGTTGATTTCTTGAAATGTTCTCTGATTCGACTATCGATATGTTCTCTTGCCTCGGGAAAATGCACCTGACAGGTTTCAACAAGCCTCTCTGAAATGGTGAGTGAGTAAAAATGATGCTTTCAAGAGTTAGAGAATAGGAAACATGTTTAGGAAACACAGCCAGCTTGGGGCAGGGAAACTGACACATGTTTAGGAAGCACAGCCAGCTTGAGGGCAGGGATACTGACGCATGTTTAGGAAACACAGCCAGCTCGGGGACAGGGAAACTGACGCATGTTTAGGAAACACGGACAGCTTGAGGACAGGGAAACTGACACATGTTTAGGAAACACAGCCAGCTTGAGGGCAGGGAAACTGACGCATGTTTAGGAAACACAGCCAGCTCGATGGCAGGGAAACTGACGCATGTTTAGGAAACACAGACTGGAGGGAAACTGACGCATGTTTAGGAAACACAGCCAGCTTGAGGGCAGGGAAACTGACGCATGTTTAGGAAACACAGCCAGCTTGTGGCAGGGAAACTGACACATGTTAAGGAAACACAGACAGATAGGGGACAGGGAAACTGACGCATGTTTAGGAGACACAGCCAGCTTGAGGGCAGGGAAACTGACGCATGTTTAGGAAACACGGACAGCTTGAGGGCAGGGAAACTGACACATGTTAAGGAAACACAGACAGATAGGGGACAGGGAAACTGACGCATGTTTAGGAGACACAGCCAGCTTGTGGCAGGGAAACTGACGCATGTTTAGGAAACACGGACAGCTTGAGGGCAGGGAAACTGACACATGTTAAGGAAACACAGACAGATAGGGGACAGGGAAACTGACGCATGTTTAGGAGACACAGCCAGCTTGTGGCAGGGAAACTGACGCATGTTTAGGAAACACAGACAATTTGAGGGCAGGGATACTGATGCATGTTTCGGAAACACAGCCAGCTAGAGGACAGGGAAACTGACGCATGTTTACAAACACAGACAGCTTGAGGGCAGGGAAACTGACGCATGTTTAGGAAACACAGACAGCTAGGGTCAGGGAAACTGACACATGTTTAGAAACACAGCCAGCTTGAGGTCAGGGAAACTGACACATGTGTAGGAAACACAGACAATTTGAGGGCAGGGATACTGACACATGTTTAGGAAACACAGCCAGCTAGAGGACAGGGAAACTGACACATGTTTCGGAAACACAGACAGCTAGAGGACAGAGAAACTGACACATGTTTAGAAACACAGCCAGCTAGAGGACAGGGATACTGACGCATGTTTAGGAGACACAGACAGCTTGAGGGCAGGGAAACTGATGCATGTTTAGGAAACACAGCCAGCTAGAGGACAGCGAAACTGACACATGTTTAGGAAACACAGACAGCTTGAGGTCAGGGAAACTGACACATGTTTAGGAAACACAGACAATTTGAGGGCAGGGATACTGACGCATGTTTCGGAAACACAGCCAGCTAGAGGACAGGGAAACTGACACATGTTTAGGAAACACAGACAGCTTGAGGGCAGGTAAACTGATGCATGTTTAGGAAACACAGCCAGCTAGAGGACAGCGAAACTGACACATGTTTAGGAAACACGGACAGCTTGAGGGCAGGTAAACTGATGCATGTTTAGGAAACACAGCCAGCTAGAGGACAGCGAAACTGACACATGTTTAGGAAACACAGACAGCTTGAGGACAGGGAAACTGAGGAACCAAACAACACTGTTTCCCTATTGACATATACAAAACCATTTGCTTGTTAACAGTCCTGAGCCACAATCCTTCTCTAAATAGATATATCCTTTAGGGAGTACACTGTATATTAGAGTTTGTTAGAACCAGAAAAGTATGTTTATGCAAATAACATGATAAGAGAACTAAAGCGTCAAAAATTTAGTGGAATTTGGGTCAGTTTAAGTATCACAGGCTGAAATTGACCTTTAATATATTGCAAAGTACGACCAAATTCAGCATGAAGTGAAAAATAGAGGTCTATTGACATGTATCCTACTTGAGACATAACTACCACATCAACACAATTAATGTAGGTCATGGTTGGTCCAGGGAATTAAAACACATCTGTGACATCATTCTATTGGTAATATATATTATCTTGAACCAACATTTCAATTAATTTGCAGTTGGAAATGACAGGACTATTTTAAAAATATTTTGACAATTGAACAGTTAAAATTTTGTTGGAAAATATGTCCCCATCGGGGTTCAAACCCGCATCGCTTGATTTGAGGACGTGTGATTGTTACCTCAGCTATGGCGACACATGAAGGTATGGTGTGAAATTAGCTATTAAACATGTTCATAATTTTACATAATGCTTAAAAGGTAAAAAATAATCGGCATATGAATATAATGTTGTGTTACAGCTGGTTACCAATATTTCATATTTATAGCAATAAGATAAACCTTTGACAAGAGAAAAAACAAATCAGGTAAACATAGATATACTTCGGGGCTCTATGTTTCCTATGATTCCCGTCAGCATGTATTTATAATACAGTTTAGGACCCTACAACATTATGAAGAGCTGTGTACCATGCATTGTAAATATCAGCTCAAGATGGAGCTTAGTGCACCTGCAACAGCGGCAGAGAACAAGTTCCTCGTGCATGACGCAAGGGCGACTCACTCAGTATAAATACAGACTACAAAGAGTTCTGGTTGATTTTTCAAATATTTTCCACAAGAGAATATTTTATCAAAGTGTAATAGTATACGGATGAGTTTAAAGTAGGGGAATATCCCTGTAACTCTCCATTCCTGCGTGAACCTCTGCTCCATTATTTTGAAGGAATGGAGAGTTACTTGGATTTTCAGCTGTACGTAATTAAGGGTCTCTCTGAAAGTCTGTAAAACCATAACCCAGCACTGTGCTTCATGTGACTTATGTTGGTGTGTTCCTCCACAGGTTGAGGGGCCTCCGCCAGGCAGCAAGATGCAGCCAGGCCCAGCAAAAAGGTCAGTTCTCTTTCAAAGTGATGGTAGGTTGTCCTCCGTAGTGAGGGTGGATTGTGCTCTGTAGTTAGAGTGGGTTGTCCTCCATAGTGCAGCAGGGTACGTTGTCCTCCATAGTGAGGGTGGGTTGTCCTCCATAGTGCAGCAGTGTGGGTTGTCCTCCATAGTGCAGCAGTGTGGGTTGTCCTCCATAGTGCAGCAGGGTACGTTGTCCTTCATAGTGAAGGTGGGTTGTCCTCCATAGTGCAGCAGTGTGGGTTGTCCTTCATAGTGCAGCATTGTGGGTTGTCCTCCATAGTGAAGGTGGGTTGTCCTCCATAGTGAGGGTGGGTTGTCCTCCATAGTGCAGCAGGGTACGTTGTCCTTCATAGTGAAGGTGGGTTGTCCTCCATAGTGCAGCAGTGTGGGTTGTCCTTCATAGTGCAGCAGTGTGGGTTGTCCTCCATAGTGAAGGTGGGTTGTCCTCCATAGTGAGGGTACGTTGTCCTCCATAGTGCAGCAGGGTACGTTGTCCTTCATAGTGAAGGTGGGTTGTCCTCCATAGTGTAGGAGGGTGGGTTGTCCTCCATAGTGAAGGTGGGTTGTCCTCCATAGTGAAGGTGAATTGTCCTCCATAGTGAGGGTGGGTTGTCCTCCATAGTGCAGCAGTGTGGGTTGTCCTTCATAGTGAAGGTGGGTTGTCTTCCATAGTGCAGCAGTGTGGGTTGTCCTCCACAGTGATGGTGAGTTGTCCTTCATAATGAGGGTGGGTTGTCCTCCATAGTGAGGGTGGGTTGTCCTCCATAGTGCAGCAGGGTGGGTTGTCCTCCATAATGAGGGTGGGTTGTCCTCCATAGTGCAGCAGGGTGGGTTGTCCTCCATAGTGCAGCAGGGTACGTTGTCCTTCATAGTGAAGGTGGGTTGTCCTCCATAGTGCAGCAGTGTGGGTTGTCCTTCATAGTGAAGGTGGGTTGTCCTCCATAGTGAAGGTGGGTTGTCCTCCATAGTGAAGGTGGGTTGTCCTCCATAATGCAGCAGTGTGGGTTGTCCTTCATAGTGAAGGTGGGTTGTCCTCCATAGTGAGGGTACGTTGTCCTCCATAGTGAAGGTGGGTTGTCCTCCATAGTGAAGGTGGGTTGTCCTCCATAGTGAAGGTGGGTTGTCCTCCATAGTGAGGGTGGGTTGTCCTCCATATTGAAGGTGGGTTGTCCTCCATAGTGCAGCAGGGTACGTTGTCCTTCATAGTGAAGGTGGGTTGTCCTCCATAGTGCAGCAGTGTGGGTTGTCCTCCATAGTGATGGTGAGTTGTCCTTCATAGTGAGGGTGGGTTGTCCTCCATAGTGAGGGTGGGTTGTCCTCCATAGTGCAGCAGGGTGGGTTGTCCTCCATAATGAGGGTGGGTTGTCCTCCATAGTGCAGCAGGGTGGGTTGTCCTCCATAGTGCAGCAGGGTACGTTGTCCTTCATAGTGAAGGTGGGTTGTCCTCCATAGTGAAGGTGAGTTGTCCTCCATAGTGCAGCAGTGTGGGTTGTCCTTCATAGTGCAGCAGTGTGGGTTGTCCTCCATAGTGAGGGTACGTTGTCCTCCATAGTGCAGCAGGGTACGTTGTCCTTCATAGTGAAGGTGGGTTGTCCTCCATAGTGCAGCAGTGTGGGTTGTCCTCCATAGTAAAGGTGGGTTGTCCTCCATAGTGAAGGTGGGTTGTCCTCCATAGTGAAGGTGAGTTGTCCTCCATAGTGCAGCAGTGTGGGTTGTCCTCCATAGTGAAGGTGGGTTGTCCTCCATAGTGAAGGTGGGTTGTCCTCCATAGTGAAGGTGGGTTGTCCTCCATAGTGCAGCAGTGTGGGTTGTCCTCCATAGTGAAGGTGGGTTGTCCTCCATAGTGAAGGTGGGTTGTCCTCCATAGTGCAGCAGTGTGGGTTGTCCTTCATAGTGAAGGTGGGTTGTCCTCCATAGTGCAGCAGGGTGGGTTGTCCTCCATAGTGCAGCAGGGTGGGTTGTCCTTCATAGTGAAGGTGGGTTGTCCTCCATAGTGCAGCGGGGTGGGTTGTCCTCCATAGTGCAGCAGGGTGGGTTGTCCTTCATAGTGAAGGTGGGTTGTCCTCCATAGTGAGGGTGGGTTGTCCTCCATAGTGCAGCAGGGTGGGTTGTCCTCCATAGTGCAGCAGGGTGGGTTGTCCTCCATAGTGCAGCAGGGTGGGTTGTCCTTCATAGTGAAGGTGGGTTGTCCTCCATAGTGAGGGTGGGTTGTCCTCCATAGTGTAGCAGTATATCTGCTCACAATGAGTTCGAGATGCAAAGGCTTTGCAAATCCTACAATTGACAAAAATCTGCACGACAGTTTACGAACTGGATTTCTGTTTTGATTGGACTATGCAAAGACACGTTAGTCCAGCCAAAATGTATAATACCAGCCTAGTTCAACTGGAATTTATAGTCAGTTAACTCTCTTGCCTCCTGAATATGTGTTGAGCCTGACTCTGAAGACCTCTCCTTGTGTTGCAGGCCAGTTCAGCACGACCAGCCCCTCCACACAGAAGGAATACGCCTTTGAAGTGAGTTCGAAAAATGGTGGGGCAGACTTGTCTAATACTTCACTAATGTCCTGGCTGAGTTAACCTGTCTAATACTTCACTAATGTACTGGCCAAGTTCACCTGTCTAATATTTCACTAATGAAGTGGCCAGGTTCACCTGTCTAATACTTTACTAATGTAGTGGCCGAGTTCACCTGTCTAATACTTCACTAATGTAGTGGCTGAGTTCACCTGTCTAATACTTCGCTAATGTACTGGCCAGGTTCACCTGTCTAATACTTCACTACTGTACTGGCTGAGTTAAACTGTCTAATACTTCACTAATATAGTGGCCGAGTTCACCTGTCTAATACTTCACTAATGTAGTGGCCGAGTTCACCTGTCTAATACTTCACTAATGTAGTGGCCGAGTTCACCTGTCTAATACTTCACTAATTTATTGGCCAGGTTCACCTGTCTAAAACTTCACTAATGTAGTGGCTGAGTTCACCTCTCTAATACTTCACTAAAGTACTGGCCAAGTTCACCTGTCTAATACTTCACTAATGTAGTGGCCGAGTTCACCTGTCTTATACTTCACTAATGTAGTGGCCAAGTTCACCTGTCTAATACTTCACTAATGTACTGGCCAAGTTCACCTGTCTAATACTTCACTTATGTACTGGCCGAGTTCACCTGTCTTATACTTCACTAATGTAGTGGCCGAGTTCACCTGTCTAATACTTCACTTATGTAGTGGCCGAGTTCACCTGTCTAATACTTCACTAATGTAGCGTCAAGAACCATTGCAACCCCCTCATTTTTCTAATTCAAGTTATCTGTTTGGCTGCATTTGAAGGTCCCTCCTGATGAAAAGGGGGAAGGAACCTATGGCGTCACTCAGTCGAAAGTTTTACATGGATACCCATATTAAATTGTAGTTATTTCAGTTATTCACTCTTGAAAAACAATTAAGATATTCCTGTATGCACAATTTATGATTTTTTTTTGTGCATTATGTCCAGGATTATAAATATACCCAGTCATTCTGATCTCCAACCCCAGGGGGCGTGTTTGATGTAGAGGATCAATCTCTCCTCTGTCGAAGTGTTGCTTGAAAATGTAATACCACAAGCTTTTCCTGATTACAATTTCAATTCAAACCTTGAAGAGTTTTATCTGTCCTATAAGTCATCTAAGCCAAGAAATACCAGAACAGTATCAAGAACATTTTGATGCCTTATAGTGAAGCAATAGTGATGTTACTTGAAGATTCTATGGAGATACCCGACATTAGATTGATAGAGGCCTTGTGCTGATGTTACCTAAATTTTCTTCAGGATAATAACATGTTATCTTACCAAATGCCTCCAATAAACTGTCTAGTCCTTGACCAAATATCTGTGTTGTGACTCTCACATCTGGAGGCTACACAATGTGACAACAACCAAATAAATATCACACTTGCACGCACACACGCATGCAGACACACACACACAGACACACCAGACTGACACACAGAGACAGACAGACACACCAGACTGACACATACACACACAGACACATCAGACTGACACACACACACACAGACGAACCAGACAGACACACAGACACACCAGACTGACACACACACACACAGACACACCAGACTGACACACACACACAGACACACAGAGACACACCAGACTGACACACACAGACACACCAGACTGACACACACACACACACACACACACACCAGACTGACACACACACACACACAGACACACCAGACTGACACACACACAGACACACCAGACTGACACACACTCACACACACACACACAGACACACCAGACTGACACACACACACACAGACACACCAGACTGACACACACACACAGACGAACCAGACAGACACACCAGACTTACACACACACACAGACACACCAGACTGACACACACACACACACCAGACTGACACACACACACACACCAGACTGACACACACACACACCAGACTGACACACACACACACACCAGACTGACACACAGACACACCAGACTGACACACACACACACAGACACAGCAGACTGACACACACACACACACTGACACAGCAGACTGACACACACATACAGACACACCAGACTGACACACACACACACACACACCAGACTGACACACACACACACCAGACTGACACACACACAGACACACCAGACTGACACACACACACACACACACACACACACTGACACAGCAGACTGACACACACACACAGACACACCAGACTGACACACACACACACAGACACACCAGACTGACACACACACACCAGACTGACACACACACACACAGACACATCAGACTGACACACACACACACACTGACACAGCAGACTGACACACACACACACACACACACACACACCCACACACACACACACCAGACTGACACACAGACACACCAGACTGATACACACACACAGACACACCAGACTGACACACAGACACACTAGACTCACACAGACACACCAGACTCACACACACACACACACACACACACACACACACAGAGACACACCAGACCGACACAGACACACCAGACTGACACACACACACAGACACACCAGACCGACACACACACACCAGACTTACACACACACACACAGACACACCAGACTGACACACACACACACACCAGACTGACACACAGAGACACACCAGACTGACACACACCAGACTGACACACACACACACACACCAGACTGACACACAGACACACCAGACTGACACACACACACACAGACACACCAGACTGACACACACACACACTGACACAGCAGACTGACACACACACACAGACACACCAGACTGACACACACACACACACACACACACACACACCAGACTGACACACACACACACACACACACACACACACACACACACACACACACCAGACTGACACACACAGACACACCAGACTGACACACACACACACAGACACACCTGACTGACACACACACACACACACTGACACAGCAGACTGACACACACACAGAGACACACCAGACTGACACACACACAGACACACCAGACTGACACAAACACAAACACACCAGACTGACACACACAGACACACCAGACTGACACACACACACACAGACACACCAGACTGACACACACACACCAGACTGACACAGACACACCAGACTGACACACACACACACACACTGACACACACACACACACACACACACACACACACACACACACACACACACACACACACCAGACTGACACACAGACACACCAGACTGATACACACACACAGACACACTAGACTCACACAGACACACCAGACTGACACACACACACACACACAGACACACCAGACCGACACACACACACCAGACTGACACACACACACACAGACACACACAGAGACACACCAGACCAAAACACACACACACACACACACACACACACACACACACACACACACACCAGACTGACTCCCTTCCCTGATCTTTCCAGATGGCTTGTTCCAACATCAGATACGGCGTGGGCGTCACAGCAGAAGTGGGAATGGTAAGATGGAGACAGTTGTGTGGCCAGTCTCAGTAGGGTAAATTGTGTATCTGTTAGTCAATATCTATAGTCCATCTTCTCAACATGCTCAAGGCAAGATTGTAAAGAAACTGGTCTAATGTTACAAAGTGCCTCAAATCACATGAGCAACTTGATGAAAAAGATGAAAAGTGGTATGGTACACATACCTTTTACAAATCCTGCAGTCGACCTAAATTTGCAATCCATGTCGTTACAAACCAAATGATTTTGATTAGACAATGCATAGACTCATTAGTCCAGCTAAAATATTACGCAAGACTTCAAGCCTTCTTCGGCAAGGGTGGAAACTGGACTTTTATAGTCAGTTAACTCCTTTGCCTCGGGAAGATGCTATAGTTAAGCAATATTAGGACTGTAACATAAACGTATCCATGTCATGTTCAAGACATTAATATTACCCCAAAGTATATAAAGATTTCAATGTAATAATGCTCTTTTATATGCACATGTGGGTTTTCATAATTTTCAGTGTTGATTGGTCGCTCGCGAAAACATGAGATAATTAGCCATCACTTATTGCCAGTTGGTTATTCTCTATGTACAACAGTTTTGTGTGTGGATGATGAGTGATGAGATGCTGGCTTGTTTTCCAGGACTGTAAGAACTTAGGTGCCCGGAACGTGTGCGTCATGACGGACAGTAAGCTGGTCGACCTGCCCCCGGTCAAGATGGCCCTGGAGTCGCTGGACAGACAGGGCATCCCCTACCAGGTGTACGACCAGTGCCGTGTTGAACCCACAGATGAGAGGTATTACAACAATACATTCCCCAAACACTCAGCGTACAGCCTTGGGTACCTGAGTCGCTGACTGGTGACTGGAGACTGCTGTCAAGTTTAACTGCACAGGTTGCCCAGTCATCTAGCGTGCTATAATACAGTGTGCCACGTTGGCGTGACAGAAACCTAGATGGTGGGGTTGAATCTCAGTTCACCCTGAGTATGGTTTTCACCATAAGTGTACAGTGTACTTGTGGGTCTCGCCAAGTTGTAGACATCTGAGACCTGCATCACTTCTGGCTTTCCTCACGCTTGAAGCTGCCGCACTTTGAATCGATTTAAATAACGTTTGAAGTGGTGTTAAACCTAACTCACTCACTCACTTTATCAATTAAATTTAAAGTTTCTATGATTTATATAGATAAACATTCTGTCAGTCAAGTCTGTCAAACATTTGCTTTGAATTTCCAGTTTCAAAGCTGCTATCAGATTCGCGAAGGAGGGTGATTTTGACATGTATCTGGCAGTGGGAGGCGGGTCTGTCATGGATACGTGCAAGGCCGCCAACCTGTACGCCACCAACCCCAGCGCCGATTTCCTTGACTACGTGAACGCACCGATAGGGAAAGGCCTGCCTGTCACACACACACTGAAACCACTGATAGCTGGTGAGAGGGGGAGTTATCAGTCTGTGAATGTGTTAGCAGTGGGGTTATCTGTTGGGTGTGTGCCATGGTGGAGCTAATGACTCACTCACCCACACACTCTCTCACCTCACCTCACCTCACCTCACCTCACCCATTCACGTCATAACCCATTTATTCATTCACTTAATCACCCATTTGTTCAATTATTCACTCATTCATTCATTCGACAAATTATTTATTCACTCACTTGATCACCCATTTGTTCACTCACTCACTAACTCATGTGTCCACTCACTCACTCACTCACTCACTCACTCACTCACTCAACCACTCAACCACCCATCCACTCACTCACTCACTAACTCATGTGTCCACTCACTCACTCACTCACTCACTCACTCACTCACTCACTCACTCACTCACTCACTCACTCACCCACCCACCCACCCACTCACTCACTCACTAACTCATGTGTCCACTCACTCACTCAACCACTCAACCATCCACCCACCCACCCACCCACTCACTCACTCACCCACTCAACCACCCACCCACTCACTCACTCACTTACTCAACCACTCAAACACCCACCCACCCACTCACTACCTCATGTGTCCACTCACTCACTCACTCACTCACTCACTCAACCACCCAACCACCCACCCAGCCACCCACCCACTCACTCACTCACTCACTCACTACCTCATGTGTCCACTCAATCAACCACTCAACCATCCACCCACCCACCCACCCACTCACTCAACCACCCACCCACCCACTCACTCACTCACTTACTCAACCACTCAAACACCCACCCACTCACTCACTCACTAACTCATGTGTCCACTCACTCACTCACTCACTCAACCACTCAACCACCCACCCTCCCACTCACTCACTCACTAACTCATGTGTCCACTCACTCACTCACTCAACCACTCACTTACTCAACCACCCACTCACTCACTCACTCACTCACTCACTCACTCACTCACTCACTCACTCACTCACTCACTCACTCACTCACTTAACCACTCACTCACTCAACCACTCACTCAACCACTCACTCACTCAACCACTCACTCAACCACCCACTCACTCACTCATTCACTCACTCACTCACTCAACCACTCACTCACTCAACCACTCAACCACCCACTCACTCACTCACTCACTCACTCACTCACTCAACCACTCAACCACTCACTCACTCACTCACCCACCCACCCACCCACTCACTCACTCACTCACTCACTCACTCAACCACTCAACCACTCAACCACCCACCCACTCACTCACTCACTCACTCACTCACTCACTCACTCAACCACTCAACCACTCAACCACCCACTCACTCACTCACTCACTCACTCACTCACTCACTCACTCACTCACTCACTCACTCACTCAACCACTCACTCACTCAACCACTCACTCAACCACTCACTCACTCAACCACTCACTCAACCACTCACTCACTCACTCACTCACTCACTCACTCACTCACTCACTCACTCACTCACTCACTCACTCACTCAACCACTCACTCACTCAACCACTCAACCACCCACTCACTCACTCACTCCTTCACTCAACCACTCAACCACTCAACCACTCACTCACTCACTCACCCACCCACCCACCCACTCACTCACTCACTCACTCACTCACTCACTCACTCACTCACTCAACCACTCAACCACTCAACCACCCACCCACTCACTCACTCACTCACTCACTCACTCAACCACTCAACCACTCAACCACCCACTCACTCACTCACTCACTCACTCACTCACTCTGACCAAAGTGTTCTTCATTTCCAGTCACTACAACAGCTGGAACCGGCAGCGAGACAACCGGGACGGCAGTGTTTGACCTCCTGGAACTCAAAGCCAAGACAGGTCTGTCAATAGAAATTAGGGCTGGGTACCTTCACTCACTCACTACTACCTGGGTACCTGACCCCTATTACCCAACCCTACCTGGGTACCCGCTGTAGGTCTCAAGAAATAGGTGAAAATGTCCGATTGGGAATAGTTTGACCGTAGCCCTGGCAAAATGTATATAGATATTCGTATAAAACGATCTGGTCATGCATACATTGAATTTTTGTCTCCATTCAAACATATAAACTGAACATGCTGAAGGAATGCGTGCACAGACAGAAAGAAATGCAAACATTAGTCACTTATGGTGTAACTGTGGAAAGTCTAGATAATTTTTGCCATTAAACAATATATCATGTGACTACCCACGGGTCCAGTTAGTCCTTTGGGTATCCTGGTCCTATGCAGGAACCACCCGACCCAAGTACCCGAGTTACCCGTCCCAGCCCTAATAGAAATGTTCCTTCTTGTTAATAGTCGAGAAAGTGGTGAGAAGTAAAGGCAGAAAGTGAATTGGTTACAGTTTGCTGCCTCAGTTTATAGAAGGAAATTCTTAAGTGGGGGTAACTTTTCATTCACCATTTCATTTGCTGTTGGCTAGAAAGTCCCGCCCAGTTATTCCCCAGTGCTGTATCTGTCATGCAGGCATATCCCAGCGGGCGCTGCGTCCGACGCTCGGCATCGTGGATCCTCTTCATCTGATCTCTCTCCCCGAGCGTGTAATGGCCTACAGCGGCATCGATGTTCTGTGGTTAGTCGTTGTGGTTGTGTGTGATGAAGCTGCTGTTGTGTGAGATGAAGTAGCTGTTTTGTGTGATGAAGCTGCTGTTGTGTAAGATGAAGTAGCTGTTGTGTGTGATGAAGCTGCTGTTATGTAAGATGAAGTAGCTGTTGCGTGTGATGAAGCTGCTGTTGTGTGAGATGAAGTTTGCTGTTGTGTGAGATGAAGTTTGCTGTTGTGTGTGATGAAGTTTGCTGTTGTGTGTGATGAAGCTGCTGTTGTGTGAGATGAAGTTTGCTGTTGTGTGTGATGAAGCTGCTGTTGTGTGAGATGAAGTTTGCTGTTGTGTGAGATGAAGTTTGCTGTTGTGTGTGATGAAGCTGCTGTTGTGTGAGATGAAGTTTGCTGTTGTGTGAGATGAAGTTTGCTGTTGTGTGTGATGAAGCTGCATTTGTGTGAGATGAAGTTTGCTGTTGTGTGAGATGAAGCTTGCTATTGTGTGTGATGAAGCTGCATTTGTGTGAGATGAAGTTTGCTGTTGTGTGAGATGAAGTTTGCTGTTGTGTGTGATGAAGCTGCTGTTGTGTGAGATGAAGTTTGCTGTTGTGTGTGATGAAGCTGCTGTTGTGTGAGATGAAGTTTGCTGTTGTGTGAGATGAAGTTTGCTGTTGTGTGTGATGAAGCTGCATTTGTGTGAGATGAAGTTTGCTGTTGTGTGAGATGAAGTTTGCTGTTGTGTGTGATGAAGCTGCATTTGTGTGAGATGAAGTTTGCTGTTGTGTGAGATGAAGTTTGCTATTGTGTGTGATGAAGCTGCACTTGTGTGAGATGAAGTTTGCTGTTGCCAGCCATGCCCTGGAGTGCTACACGACCATGAGTTACACGGACAGAGACCGGCCAAGCAACCCCCAACTGCGCCCCGCTTACCAAGGATTCAATCCCATCAGTGACATCTGGGCGCAGCACGCTCTCCGCATGACGGCCAAGTATATCAAGAGGTGAGTTTAGTGGAGTTAAACTCACTCGTGAATTCTGGTTTGCCCTGATTATGTTTCTAGATTTGTCAGCACTATACACAGGCCCATGGGCTTCACAAAAGTGTTGGACGTCAATACCTGCATCACTTCAGATTTTCCTCCGTGTTGACTGTGATGTAACTGAACTAATAATCCAAACTTTGTTCCAACTCACTCACTCACTATTCTGAGGAATCTATTTTTAGCCGATAGTCATATTAAGATTTATTTTACTTGGATGATATTGTGAGATGATATGTAATAGTGGTGTGATATTGTGTGATGTGTAATAGTAGTGTGATATTGTGGGATGTGTAATAGTAGTGTGATTTTGTGTGATGTGTAATAGTAGTGTGATATTGTGTGATGTGTAATAGTAGTGTGATATTGTGTGATGTGTAATAGTAGTGTGATATTGTGTGATGTGTAATAGTAGTGTGATATTGTGGGATGTGTAATAGTAGTGTGATATTGTGTGATGTGTAATAGTAGTGTGATATTGTGTGATGTGTAATAGTAGTGTGATATTGTGTGATGTGTAATAGTAGTGTGATTTTGTGTGATGTGTAATAGTGGTGTGATATTGTGAGATGATATGTAATAGTAGTGTGATATTGTGTGATATGTAATAGTGGTGTGATATTGTGTGATATGTAATAGTGGTGTGATATTGTGTGATGTGTAATAGTAGTGTGATATTGTGTGATGTGTAATAGTAGTGTGATATTGTGTGATGTGTAATAGTAGTGTGATTTTGTGTGATGTGTAATAGTAGTGTGATGTGTAATAGTAGTGTGATATTGTGTGATATGTAATAGTGGTGTGATATTGTGTGATGTGTAATAGTAGTGTGATATTGTGTGATGTGTAATAGTAGTGTGATATTGTGTGATGTGTAATAGTAGTGTGATATTGTGTGATGTGTAATAGTAGTGTGATATTGTGTGATGTGTAATAGTAGTGTGATATTGTGTGATGTGTAATAGTAGTGTGATATTGTGTGATGTGTAATAGTAGTGTGATGTGTAATAGTTGTGTGATATTGTGTGATGTGTAATAGTAGTGTGATTTTGTGTGATGTGTAATAGTAGTGTGATATTGTGTGATGTGTAATAGTAGTGTGATATTGTGTGATGTGTAATAGTAGTGTGATATTGTGTGATGTGTAATAGTAGTGTGATATTGTGTGATGTGTAATAGTAGTGTGATATTGTGGGATGTGTAATAGTAGTGTGATATGTAATAGTAGTGTGATATTGTGTGATGTGTAATAGTAGTGTGATATTGTGTGATGTGTAATAGTGGTGTGATATTGTGAGATGATATGTAATAGTGGTGTGATATTGTGTGATATGTAATAGTGGTGTGATATTGTGTGATATGTAATAGTGGTGTGATATTGTGTGATGTGTAATAGTAGTGTGATATTGTGTGATGTGTAATAGTAGTGTGATATTGTGTGATGTGTAATAGTAGTGTGATTTTGTGTGATGTGTAATAGTAGTGTGATGTGTAATAGTAGTGTGATATTGTGTGATGTGTAATAGTAGTGTGATGTGTAATAGTAGTGTGATATTGTGTGATGTGTAATAGTACTGTGATTTTGTGTGATGTGTAATAGTAGTGTGATGTGTAATAGTAGTGTGATATTGTGTGATGTGTAATAGTGGTGTGATGTGTAATAGTAGTGTGATATTGTGTGATGTGTAATAGTAGTGTGATATTGTGTGATATGTAATAGTAGTGTGATATTGTGTGATGTGTAATAGTAGTGTGATATTGTGTGATGTGTAATAGTAGTGTGATATTGTGTGATGTGTAATAGTAGTGTGATTTTGTGTGATGTGTAATAGTAGTGTGATGTGTAATAGTATTGTGATATTGTGTGATGTGTAATAGTAGTGTGATATTGTGTGATGTGTAATAGTAGTGTGATTTTGTGTGATATGTAATAGTAGTGTGATGTGTAATAGTAGTGTGATATTGTGTGATGTGTAATAGTGGTGTGATGTGTAATAGTAGTGTGATATTGTGTGATGTGTAATAGTAGTGTGATGTGTAATAGTAGTGTGATATTGTGTGATGTGTAATAGTAGTGTGATATTGTGTGATGTGTAATAGTAGTGTGATATTGTGTGATGTGTAATAGTAGTGTGATATTGTGTGATGTGTAATAGTAGTGTGATATTGTGTGATATGTAATAGCAGTGTGATATTGTGTGATACTGTAAATCTGGAAATTAATATGTCTCCAAATTAATATGACTGCTGACCCCTAGCCAAAAATGCAACTCAATATCAATGCGACTTCCCCCACCCAATCCCCAGTGGAATGACACATTACCTTTATCCAAGCAAACAGCAAATAACACCTTCATAAACTTTCTTACTTACATTAGGAATTTAACGTGCGCTTTCCGACATATGTGTACTTCGTGCACGGGCCCGCCAGGCCATTTGGTGTTTGGTCGAAAAGGGTATGTCCGAAAAGGTGAATCAACCTAGGTGGGGCATTTAAGGTTGCTTACTTACTTTGGAGAACAAATTTTGAGTTTTGAAATATGCCATGCAAAAGGTGGAAGGGGGGGGGGGGGGGACTAAAGGGAGTTTGTGTGTTTTTATAGGTTTAAAATTTTAGGGTATATTGGCAGCTTGTTTGTTGTATTTTTATTTTTAAATGCGGCGAAGTAGGCCTGTTTTGATTAGATATATGTCTACTGCTTTAAATGTTTGTAAAGTCATTTAGGGGGTTAAGTACCTTTGCTAGTTTCATTTGATTGTTGCAGTTTAGTGTGGATTGGAGTGTTGTTCTGTGTTGCTGGTAATGTGTGCAATATAGAAATACATGTTCAGGCGTTTCTTTTAAATTGCAGTGGGGGCATTTACCGGTTTGGTGTTTTTTAATTTGGTGTAGGTGGGAGTTTAACTTAATGTGGCCTGTTTGTAGTTTAGTTATTACTCTGTCAATTTTTTTGGTTTTAGGATGGATTTTTTATTTTTTTGAGTGGCTTTTGAAGCAGGTGTTTCAGTTTGCAGTCAGATTTCTGATAGTTATTTTGCCACTTTTGGAAGATTTTCTACTTTGTGATACTTTTAATTTCTTTTTTGGATATTGGTAGGCTGATGCTTACTTCTTCCAATTTTAGTCCTGATTTAGCTGCTTTGTCCAAACACTCCAACGTGGACAGGGATCCAAACTATTTCTGTGTCTTTACCTAGTTTACGTAGGCGCTTTTAAATATCTGTTGTATCAGTTTAGGGCGCTTTTTTGTGTTTTTGTTTTTTATCCCCTGGAGCCCACTTAATGAGTCTGAAAGAATTAGGGTTTTTTGGTGACTATTTATTTGAACGCTGTGCGGAGCTGTTACTATCCCCATTAATTCGGCTGAGAAAATTGATTGATTATTTGGGAGCCTATATGATTGTGTTTCTTTTTTGGGTTTGTTGATATGGATGCCGAATCCTGTGCGTTTTGAGCACGGGTCAAAGGACCCGTCTGTGTAAATGTGACACCCAATTTGGCCATTTTTCGTGAATGTATGCTAATGTAAAGGATTTAGCAGTATTTGGATCATTTCCTTTATTTAGTCTGGTGGAGAGAGATATGTCGATTTGGGGGGTTTGGAGTTTGGGCGTGAAGGTGTTATTTGGGGCTGCATTTAATTGTAAAGTATTTAGGTTGTGTGTATTTAGGTAATTTATTATGCGTTGAGAGATTGGTGTAAATTGGGGGGTTTTGCGAGCGAAAGCTTGGAGTTGGGTTGAGGCCCAGTAATTCATTGTTAGATGATCCCGGCATAGATCCAGGGGTATTTCGCCTGTTAGTGCCTGTAGCGATATGCGCTGTGTGCCATGCTGAGTGTGTGTGATTATCTTGAGTGCTTGACATCGAATTGAGTTTAGTTTATCGGTTAATGAGGAGTTTAAGATGTTGTATATTTGGCATCCATAGTCTTATTTTTGATCTAATTAGTGATTTGTAAAGAGAAAGTAGGGTCTCCTTGGAGGCCCCCCAGTTGGAACCTGTAAGGCAGCGTAGTGTGTTTAGGTCTTTAGTGCATCTATTTGTTAGGTGTTTAATGTGAGCACCCCAGGTGAGGTGTTCATCAAAGATAAGTCCAAGGAATTTGGTTTCTTTTTGGAATTTTATGTTTTTTTGTTGTAGTTTAGGGGTTTTTGCACACATATTTCTGTGTTTGAATACTATCCCTGTGTGTTTTTTTCGGCATTTAGTGAGAAACCCAATTTATTTGCCTATATTTGAATTTGATCTAATGCATTCTGCAGTAATTTTTGAGGCATATTTATGCTTCTGGTGCGGACTCGATCATCCGCATATTTGGAAGTTTGAATTTTATTGGGTATTCCCTCGAATAGGTCATTAATCATAACGTTTAAAATGTTTGGCTTAGAATGCTACCTTGGGGTGTGGTATTTTCTAAGGGACACTGGTCCAATAGCGTTTGGTCGATACCCATATTTTGCAATTAGTTAGGAAGTCTTGGATATAGTTTATTATTTGGCCTTTAAGTCCTGCTTTTTTTAGTTTTTGTATTAGCCCGTTATGCCATACCATATTGAAAGCTTTAGAGAAGTCTAGAAATATGCCTACTGTGTATTGTTGGTTTAGTTGGCACATCCATAAATTACTTACTTACTTACTTTGGAGATTTAATGTGCGCTTTCCGACTGATGCGTATTTCGCACACGGGCCCGGCCAAGCCATTTAATGTGTTTCCGAAAGGGGCGAAAGTGGTCTGTGCAACCCAAGAAGGGGCTTTAGGGGTTGCTTATATAGAATTTGGGAATTTTGAGATTTGGAATAGATGCTGATGGGGTAGGGGAGGAGAACTAAGGGAGCTGGGTATGGTGGATGTTTGTGTGTTTATGTAATTTTGATTTGGTGGATTATAGTGTTTTTAGATGCGTTTTATTAGTTCCGTTTTGATTAAGAATACACCTAAGGCCTTGAAGTTTTCTAGTTTATTTTGTGGGTTTTAGTATTGCTTCTAGAGTGAGAGCCTTGTTTAGATTGAGGGTGGTTTGTAATGCGGCTAGATGTGTTAGGTAGTGTGTGCAGTAGATGAGTGCGTGTTCTGGGGTTTCTAGTTGTTTGCAGTGTGGGCTACCTGTAGTATGTTTTTTTATTTTTTTTAGGTGGTTATTTAGGTTGGTGTGTCCTGTTTGGAGTTTAGTGATTACTCTGTCAATTTTTTTTGATGGATGGAGAATTTTTGGTTTGGTTAGTGGTTTGCTGAGTACTTTTTTGATTTGGCTATTTGAGTTTAGATATAGGTTATGCCATTTTTTGGTGATTTTTTGCTTATTTACGCTTTTAATTTCTGATTTTGAGATGGGTAAGTTTAAGCTTATTTCTGGGATTTTGAGGGATAGTTTAGCTGCCTTATCAGCGTTTTCATTACCGTATATACCTACGTGGGCGGGTATCCACAAGAAGGTTATTTGTTTGCCTGCCTTAGTTAGGTCGTTGGAGCTTTTAAGTATTAGATTTATTAACTTAGGTCAGTTTTTGGTATTTTTGTTTTGGAGGACTTGCAGTCCACTTAGGGAGTCGGTAAGTATTAGGATTTTATTGTGGTTTTGGGATTCTTGACTATGGAGGGCTGAGGCCATGCCCATTAGTTCTGCCGTGAATATTGATTGGTTGTTTGGGAGTCGGAAGGATTGTTTGGTTTTAGTTGGTTGTGTGGTATGGACTCCGAAACCTGTGTGTTTGGAGGTCGGATCTGAAGATCTGTCCGTGTAAATGTGACACCAATTTGGCCAATTTTCGTGTATGTATGCTAGTGTGGTGGTTTTAGCTATGTTTGGGTCGGTTTGTTTATTTATTTGGCTAGCTAGTGTTGTGTCTATTTTGGGTATTTTAAGTTTAGGGGTGAAGATATTTGATTGTTTGCAGTTTTGTTTAAGATTTTTAATTTGGTGTTCATTTACGTAGTTTGTTATTCTTTGGGATATTGGGGTAAGTAAGGGGTGTTTACGAGCTAGAGCTTGGTTTTTGGGGCTGATATTTTGGTTTATTAAGTTTTGGATTAGAGGGTTTGATTGGGATGCGGCCCAGAAATTTAAGCTTAGCTGTTCCCTGCGTAGACTTAGTGGCATTTCTCCTGTTAAGGCCTGAAGTGAAGTGTAGGAGGTGCCATGTTGGGTGCGTGTAATGAATTTGAGAGCCTGATATTGTATCGAGTCAAGTTTTTTAGATAGAGAGTTGTTTAGGGTGTTGTAAATGGCGCAGCCGTAGTCTAGTTTTGATCTAATTAGTGATATGTAGAGTGAGAGTAGGGTATCTTTGGAGGCTCCCCAGTTTGAGCCAGTTAGGCATCTTAGGGTGTTTAGGTCTTTACTGCATTTAGTTGTTAGGTTTTGGATGTGAGCATCCCAGGTGAGATGTTCATCGAAAATAAGTCCTAAGAATTTGGTTTGTTTTTGAAATTTGATTGTTTGGTTGTTTAGCTGGAGGATTGGGGAGGCGGGTTTCATGTTTTTATGTTTGAATACTATTCCTGTTGTTTTTTCTGAGTTAAGGGAGAAGCCCCATTTGTCAGCCCATTGTTGTATTTTATTAAGAGATTTTTGGAGTAAATTTTGGGCCATGTTAATGCTTTTAGTGCGGATCCAGAGGTCTCCATCATCCGCGAATTTGGATGTGTTTATTTTAGGGTATAGGCCCTCGAAGAGATCGTTTATCATTATATTAAAGAGTGTGGGGCTGAGGATACTGCCCTGGGGAGTGCCATTTTCTATGGGACACTGGTCCGATAGAGTATGGTCTATCCCCACTGTTATTTTACGTTCGTTTAGAAAGTCCTGAATGTAGTTTATTATTTGTCCTTTTAGTCCTATTTTTTTAAGTTTTTGTATTAGCCTGTTGTGCCAAACCATGTCGAATGCTTTGGAGAAATCCAGAAAGATGCCTGTTGTGTATTGTTTGTTGAGTTGTCCTGTCTTGATGTCCTGTTCTAGTCGGGCGAGATTATCTAAGGTTGAGCGGCCAGGAGTGAAACCGCTTTGATCTGTGTTTATGATGTTATTTTGAGTTAAATAGTGTTGTAGTCTATTTTTGGCCATAGATTCTATTACTTTACATAGGTTTGAGGTTAAGGATATTGGTCTATAAGAATTTGCCTGGTTAGTTGGTTTATCGGGTTTAGGGATAGGGATGACTAGTGCCTGTTTCCAGGGAGTTGGTACCTGTCCGTTTTGATAGATTAGGTTATATAGTTTAAGTAGTGCCTGGAGTAGGTTGGGGGGGGAGTTTTTTGATTATTTGGTAGGATGTTAGATCTAGTCCTGGGGCAGTTCCCTTTTTCCTTTTTTGGAGTACGTACTGGAGTTCTTCCATTGAGTAAGGTTGGTTTATTTCGAAGTTATCATTATTTGGTTCTTTAGTAGGTTTGGCTTCTGCTTTAAGTTTTTGTTGGAATTTTTCGCTGAAGTTATTGTTGCTGCTTATGGCCGAGAAGTGGTTTGCCAGGTTATTTGCCTTTTCGGTAGGGTTGGTTGAATTGTTTTTGTTGGGTGTTTTTTTGTGACGTTTTAAGCCTCTAATGGCGTGGATTTTTCGCCAGACTGCTCTGGCATCTGTGCGATTATTTACTCCTTCACAAAATTATTTCCAATCTTTGGTTTTAGCTATTTTGACTAGTTTTTGGACCTTCTGGTTTAGTTCATGAGCTACTGTTATATGGTTATGGTCGCGTTTGGCTCTATTGAAGGCTGTTTTACGTTTGTGTCTAGTTTGTTCTATTTCCTCGTTCCACCATGGTACCGAGGGTTTGCCTACGTTATTTATTTTATAAGGTATTGATGCTTTGGCTGCGTTGATTATGTAGTTTGTTAGGTTTTTGCAGTAGATTTCTGGGTCCTTATTTTCTAGTTTGGTTAGGTTGGCTTGGTTGCAGATATCCAGAAATTTGTCCCAGTTAGCTTGGTTATAATTGAATTTTGGTTCTAGGTTTTCTGTTTGGGTAGGAACGTTTGTATTGCCTATGGTAATGTTTATAGGGAAGTGGTCACTACCTAGTGGGGCGTCGTGAACTTCCCATTGAGTACTTTGGGCCAGATCTGGGGTGCATATGGTTAGGTCGATAGCCGACATTTTATGGTTTTTCTTATCGTATCTAGTTGGTTGGTTATTGTTTAGGAGTACCAGGTTATTTGTTTCTATCCATTCAGAGATTAGTTTGCCATGATTATCTATTTTTTCATCTATGCTCCAGGTGGGGTGGTGAGCGTTAAAGTCTCCTAGGAATATAGTTGATTTATTGCTTATTTGGAGTAATTTGTTTAGGTCCTCAGCTTGAATTTTTTGTTCTGCCCAGTGGTATATGTTAATGATGTTTATTTTTTGGTTTTTGAGAGTTATTTGGATGCCGTTTGCTTCTAGGTTTGGTGTGTTTATTTTGATTTCTTCATAGTTAATGTCTTCTCTGATTAGTATTATTAATCCTCCTGCAGCTCTAGCGGTTTTAGGTTTGGCTCGGTCTGTTCTAACTGAGTTGTAGTTTGGTAGAGTAAATTTAGATTTTTTTGAGAATTTGGTATCTTGGATGCAGGCAATGTCTTGTCTTGTTTAAATTTTGCTTTTAGTTCGTGGCAGTGGGAATTAAGTCCGTTGGCATTCCACTGAAATATGTTTAGGCCTTCCATTATTTGGGCTTTTAGTGTTTGGAGGTTAGGTTTGATTTAGGCTAGGGGTTTTTACTTGGTTGAGGTAGGGCTAACTAATTTGAGGCCTATGCTGAAGAATTCGTAGGTAAGGGTTGTCAGTTTAAGCTTATTTGCTGCGGTATAGAAAGCTTTAGTGCTAGCGTTTGGGTTTATTTCCTTTAACATGAATGCGAGAAGGATGGTTAAGTTGTTTAGTTTGTTGTTTGACATTTGCTGAGGCCTGCGTTTAAAGATTTTGGGTTTTTTGGGGGTTGAGAGAGTTATTTCGTTTATGTCTTCCTCGGAGTTGCATTCGTATTCTTCTGTGTTGTAAAGTTTAGTTTCCTCACATTCCATGGGGGTGGTTTGCGTGCGTGCTTGTGTTTGTGGTAGTGGTCTGGATGTGGATGTGGTTTCCTTACTTCCATAAAGACAAGTAACAGTTCATATGTCTGTTCTGTTGACTGGCATTCAGGAAGTTCATAGGCAATAACATAATGGAACCAGAACTGTTCACTGATTGAGAAGGTGTCAACAAGCTTGACAGGAGTGGGTAGATCTCTTTACCCCAGCAGTGATAACTCACCTGATGCCCATTGTGTAATTGCTATTTTTTGAATGACATTGTTGTATACTTGTTACAATTGCTGCTCAATAAAAAGTGTTTGTGTTTATATTCAAGTTGGTATTTCCACTGTCCAAAGTGTGCAGTCAGGCCGTCTTATTGTTGTGCAAAGTTAATTAATGCGAGTGAAGCTTGACATAGCATTAATTGATATTGGGTGACATAGCGTTATAGTTGATATTGTGTGACATAGCGTTATTGTTCATATTATGAGACATAGCGTTATAGTTGATATTATGTGACATAGCGTTATAGTTGATATTATGTGACATAGCGTTATAGTTGATATTGTGTGACATAGCGTTATAGTTGATATTGTGTGACATAGCTTTATTGTTCATATGTGACATAGCGTTATAGTTGATATTATGTGACATAGCATTATTGTTCATATTGTGTGACATAGCGTTATAGTTGATATTGTGTGACATAGCGTTATTGTTCATATGTGACATAGCGTTATAGTTGATATTGTGTGACACAGCATTATTGTTCATATTGTGTGACATAGCGTTATTATTCATATTGTGTGACATAGTGTTATAGTTGATAGTATGTGACATAACGTTATTGTTCATATTGTGTGACACAGCGTTATAGTTGATATTATGGGACATAGCGTTATAGTTGATAGTATGTGACATAGCGTTATTGTTCATATTGTGTGACATAGCGTTATAGTTGATATGATGTGACATAGCGTTATAGTTGTTATTTCTGTCTGATAGAGCTGTGTATGACGTGGGTGATGAGGAGGCTCGGTCAGCCATGCATCTTGCCAGCTCCTATGCCGGAATCGGCTTCGGCAACGGAGGAGTGCATCTGTGGTGAGTCAGTGACCACATAACCATGACAACATGCAGCCGGTGACTCACATCGATACAACCTGTAAAGTGTCCTTTGTATTGCACAATAGAGAGAGAATATGTCCCTTAAGAAAACTATCAATACACAATGTAAATGATAACATGTGAGTAAATACTCTATGGCTGAAAAGGGGCAGTGAGGTGGCCAAGTGGTTAAAGCCTTTGCTCGTCACACCGAAAACCCAGGTTCAATTCTCACCATGGGTACAATGTGTGAAGCCCATTTCTGGTGTCCCCCGCTGTGATATTGATGGAATATTGCTAAAAGCGACGTTCAACCTCACTCACTCACTCTCACTCACTCACTCACTCACTCACCCACTGTTATTATTCAGTCAAGACAAAGTTGTCTCCCTTGTGTTCCAGCCACGGCATGTGCTACCCAATCTCCAGCCAGGGAAAGAAGTTTACGTCAAAAGACTACAGCCAGGACTACGCTCTGATTGTAGGTGGCAGTACTATGCTCCGATTGTAGGTGGCAGTACTATGCTCTGATTGTAGGTGGCAGTACTATGCTCTTGTTGTAAATGGCGCTACTATGCTCTGATTGTAGGTGGCGCTGTTGTGCTCTGATTGTAGGTGGAACCACTATGCTCTGATTGTAGGTGGCGCTCCTGTGCTCTGATTGTAGGTGGCACTACTATGCTCTGATTGTAGGTGGCAACACTATGCTCTGATTGTAGGTGGCACTACTATGCTCTGATTGTAGGTGGCACCACTATGCTCTGATTGTAGGTGCACTACTATGCTCTGATTGTAGGTGCACTACTATGTTCTGATTGTAGGTGGCACCGCTATGCTCTGATTGTAGGTGGCGCCGCTGTGCTCTGATTGTAGGTGGCGCCGCTGTGCTCTGATTGTAGGTGGCGCTCCTGTGCTCTGATTGTAGGTGGCGCCGCTGTGCTCTGATTGTAGGTGGCACCACTATGCTCTGATTGTAGGTGGCACTACTATGCTCTGATTGTAGGTGCAGTACTATGCTCTGATTGTAGGTGGCAGTACTATGCTCTGATTGTAGGTGGCACCGCTATGCTCTGATTGTAGGTGGCGCCGCTGTGCTCTGATTGTAGGTGGCGCCGCTGTGCTCTGATTGTAGGTGGCGCCGCTGTGCTCTGATTGTAGGTGGCGCCGCTGTGCTCTGATTGTAGGTGGCGCCGCTGTGCTCTGATTGTAGGTGGCGCCGCTGTGCTCTGATTGTAGGTGGCGCCGCAGTGCTCTGATTGTAGGTGGCACCACTGTGCTCTGATTGCAGGTGGCGCGGCTGTGCTCTGATTGTAGGTGGCGCCGCTGTGCTCTGATTGTATGTGGCGCCGCTGCGCTCTGATTGTAGGTGCACTACTATGCTCTGATTGTAGGTGGCACCACTATGCTCTGATTGTAGGTGCACTACTATGCTCTGATTGTAGGTGACACCGCTATGCTCTGATTGTAGGTGCACTACTATGCTCTGATTGTAGGTGACACCGCTATGCTCTGATTGTAGGTGGCGCCGCTGTGCTCTGAGTCCAGCTGGCAGTATCTTGTGTTGTCATGTTAGATATGATGTTGTTATGTTTGACTCGATGTCATGTTTGACTTGACTTCCTCTGCCTCAGCCCCATGGCCTCTCCGTCATCATCACGGCGCCAGCTGTGTTCGAGTTTACAGCTCCTGCATGCCCTGAGCGACACATCGAGGCTGCGGAATGTCTGGGTAAGCAGGAATACACGTCTTGTCGTTTTATTCATCGTGGATTAAACTATAGAAAAGTTCTTGTAACATAATGGATGATATTATTAGCTTATTAAACATGTTAAGTCCATTATAATATATATCAACTGTATAATAGTGTAATATAATGATAGCGTTGTAGTCTGTGATGTTGTAGGTGTTGATGATGTAGGTGTTGATGATGTAGGTGTGAATGTTGTAGTCTGTGATGTTGTGGGTGTGAATGTTCTAATCTGTGATGTTGTAGTCCGTGATGTTGTAGGTGTGGATGTTGTAGTCTGTGATGTTGTAGTCTGTGATGTTGTAGGTGTGGATGTTGTAGTCTGTGATGTTGTAGTCTGTGATGTTGTAGGTGTGGATGTTGTAATCTGTGATGTTGTAGTCCGTGATGTTGCAGGTGTGGATGTTGTAATCTGTGATGTTGTAGTCTGTGATGTTGTAGTCCGTGATGTTGTAGTCCATGATGTTGTAGTCTGTGATGTTGTAATCTGTGATGTTGTAGTCTGTGATGTTGTAGTCCGTGATGTTGCAGGTGTGGATGTTGTAGTCTGTGATGTTGTAGTCCGTGATGTTGTAGGTGTGGATGTTGTAATCTGTGATGTTGTAGTCTGTGATGTTGTAGTCTGTTATGTTGTAATCTGTGATGTTGTAGTCTGTTATGTTGTAGTCCGTGATGTTGTAGGTGTGGATGTTGTAATCTGTGATGTTGTAGTCTGTTATGTTGTAGTCCGTGATGTTGTAGGTGTGGATGTTGTAATCTGTGATGTTGTAGTCTGTGATGTTGTGGGTGTGAATGTTCTTATCTGTGATGTTGTAGTCCGTGATGTTGTAGTCTGTGATGTTGTAGTCTGTGATGTTGTAATCTGTGATGTTGTAGTTTGTGGTGTTGTGGGTGTGAATGTTCTAATCTGTGATGTTGTAGTCCGTGATGTTGTAGTCTGTGATGTTGTAGTCTGTGATGTTGTAATCTGTGATGTTGTAGTCTGTGATGTTGTAGTCCGTGATGTTGTAGTCCGTGATGTTGTAGTCTGTGATGTTGTAGTCTGTGATGTTGTAGTCCGTGATGTTGTAGTCTGTGATGTTGTAGGTGTGGATGTTGTAGTCCGTGATGTTGTAGTCCATGATGTTGTAGTCTGTGATGTTGTAATCTGTGATGTTGTAGTCTGTGATGTTGTAGTCTGTGATGTTGTAGGTGTGGATGTTGTAATCTGTGATGTTGTAGTCTGTGATGTTGTGGGTGTGAATGTTCTAATCTGTGATGTTGTAGTCCGTGATGTTGTAGTCTGTGATGTTGTAGTCCATGATGTTGTAGTCTGTGATGTTGTAGTCTGTGATGTTGTAGTCTGTGATGTTGTAGTCCATGATGTTGTAGTCTGTGATGTTGCAGGTGTGGATGTTGTAATCTGTGATGTTGTAGTCCGTGATGTTGTAATCTGTGATGTTGTAGTCTGTGATGTTGTAATCTGTGATGTTGTGGGTGTGAATGTTCTAATCTGTGATGTTGTAGTCCGTGATGTTGTAGTCCGTGATGTTGTAGTCCGTGATGTTGTAATCTGTGATGTTGTAGTCCGTGATGTTGTAATCTGTGATGTTGTAATCTGTGATGTTGTAGTCTGTGATGTTGTGGGTGTGAATGTTCTAATCTGTGATGTTGTAGTCCGTGATGTTGTAGTCCGTGATGTTGTAATCTGTGATGTTGTAGTCTGTGATGTTGTAATCTGTGATGTTGTAGTCCATGATGTTGTAGTCTGTGATGTTGTAGTCTGTGATGTTGTAGTCTGTGATGTTGTAGTCCATGATGTTGCAGGTGTGGATGTTGTAATCTGTGATGTTGTAGTCTGTGATGTTGCAGGTGTGGATGTTGTAATCTGTGATGTTGTAGTCCGTGATGTTGTAGTCTGTGATGTTGTAGTCTGTGATGTTGTAGTCCATGATGTTGCAGGTGTGGATGTTGTAATCTGTGATGTTGTAGTTTGTGGTGTTGTGGGTGTGGATGTTGTAATCTGTGATGTTGTAGTCCGTGATGTTGTAATCTGTGATGTTGTAGTCCGTGATGTTGTAGTCCATGATGTTGTAGTCTGTGATGTTGTAGTCTGTGATGTTGTAGTCTGTGATGTTGTAGTCCATGATGTTGTAGTCTGTGATGTTGCAGGTGTGGATGTTGTAATCTGTGATGTTGTAGTCCGTGATGTTGTAGTCTGTGATGTTGTAGTCCATGATGTTGTAGTCTGTGATGTTGTAGTCTGTGATGTTGTAGTCTGTGATGTTGTAGTCCATGATGTTGTAGTCTGTGATGTTGCAGGTGTGGATGTTCTAATCTGTGATGTTGTAGTCCGTGATGTTGCAGGTGTGGATGTTGTAATCTGTGATGTTGTAGTCCGTGATGTTGTAGTCTATGATGTTGTAGTCCATGATGTTGTAGTCTGTGATGTTGTAGTCTGTGATGTTGTAGTCTGTGATGTTGTAGTCCATGATGTTGTAGTCTGTGATGTTGCAGGTGTGGATGTTCTAATCTGTGATGTTGTAGTCTGTGATGTTGTAGTCTGTGATGTTGCAGGTGTGGATGTTGTAATCTGTGATGTTGTAGTCTGTGATGTTGTAGTCTGTGATGTTGTAGTCTGTGATGTTGTAGTTTGTGGTGTTGTAATCTGTGATGTTGTAGTCCATGATGTTGTAGTCTGTGATGTTGTAGGTGTGGATGTTGTAATCTGTGATGTTGTAGTCTGTGATGTTGTAGTCCGTGATGTTGCAGGTGTGGATGTTGTAATCTGTGATGTTGTAGTCTGTGATGTTGTAGGTGTGGATGTTGTAATCTGTGATGTTGTAGTCTGTGATGTTGTAGTCCGTGATGTTGCAGGTGTGGATGTTGTAGTCTGTGATGTTGTAGTCCGTGATGTTGCAGGTGTGGATGTTGTAGTCTGTGATGTTGTAGTCCGTGATGTTGCAGGTGTGGATGTTGTAATCTGTGATGTTGTAGTCTGTGATGTTGTAATCTGTTATGTTGTAATCTGTGATGTTGCAGGTGTGGATGTTGTAGTCTGTGATGTTGTAATCTGTGATGTTGCAGGTGTGGATGTTGTAATCTGTGATGTTGTAGTCTGTGATGTTGTAGTCCGTGATGTTGCAGGTGTGGATGTTGTAGTCTGTGATGTTGTAGTCCGTGATGTTGCAGGTGTGGATGTTGTAGTCTGTGATGTTGTAGTCCGTGATGTTGCAGGTGTGGATGTTGTAGTCTGTGATGTTGTAGTCCGTGATGTTGTAGTCTGTGATGTTGTAGTCCGTGATGTTGCAGGTGTGGATGTTGTAGTCTGTGATGTTGTAGTCCGTGATGTTGCAGGTGTGGATGTTGTAGTCTGTTATGTTGTAATCTGTGATGTTGTAATCTGTGATGTTGTAGTTTGTGATGTTGCAGGTGTGGATGTTGTAGTCTGTTATGTTGTAATCTGTGATGTTGCAGGTGTGGATGTTGTAGTCTGTGATGTTGTAGTCCGTGATGTTGTAGGTGTGGGTGTTGTAGTCTGTGATGTTGTAGTCCGTGATGTTGCAGGTGTGGGTGTTGTAATCTGTGATGTTGTAGTCTGTGATGTTGTAATCTGTGATGTTGTAGGTGTGGATGTTGTAGTCTGTGATGTTGTAGTCCGTGATGTTGCAGGTGTGGATGTTGTAGTCTGTGATGTTGTAGTCTGTTATGTTGTAATCTGTGATGTTGCAGGTGTGGATGTTGTAGTCTGTGATGTTGTAGTCCGTGATGTTGTAGGTGTGGGTGTTGTAGTCTGTGATGTTGTAGTCCGTGATGTTGCAGGTGTGGGTGTTGTAATCTGTGATGTTGTAGTCCGTGATGTTGTAGTCTGTGATGTTGTAGTCCGTGATGTTGTAATCTGTGATGTTGTAGTCCGTGATGTTGTAATCTGTGATGTTGTAGTCCGTGATGTTGTAGGTGTGGGTGTTGTAGTCTGTGATGTTGTAGTCTGTGATGTTGTAGTCTGTGATGTTGTAGTCCGTGATGTTGTAGGTGTGGATGTTGTAGTCTGTGATGTTGTAGTCTGTGATGTTGAAGGTGTGGATGTTGTAATCTGTGATGTTGTAGTCCGTGATGTTGCAGGTGTGGATGTTGTAGTCTGTGATGTTGTAGTCTGTTATGTTGTAATCTGTGATGTTGCAGGTGTGGATGTTGTAGTCTGTGATGTTGTAATCTGTGATGTTGCAGGTGTGGATGTTGTAATCTGTGATGTTGTAGTCTGTGATGTTGTAGTCCGTGATGTTGCAGGTGTGGATGTTGTAGTCTGTGATGTTGTAGTCCGTGATGTTGTAGGTGTGGATGTTGTAATCTGTGATGTTGTAGTCTGTGATGTTGTAGTCTGTGATGTTGCAGGTGTGGATGTTGTAGTCTGTGATGTTGTAGTCCGTGATGTTGTAGTCTGTGATGTTGTAGGTGTGGATGTTGTAATCTGTGATGTTGTAGTCTGTGATGTTGTAGTTTGTGGTGTTGTGGGTGTGAATGTTCTAATCTGTGATGTTGTAGTCCGTGATGTTGTAATCTGTGATGTTGTAGTCCGTGATGTTGTAGGTGTGGGTGTTGTAGTCTGTGATGTTGTAGTCTGTGATGTTGTAGTCTGTGATGTTGTAGTCCGTGATGTTGTAGGTGTGGATGTTGTAGTCTGTGATGTTGTAGTCTGTGATGTTGAAGGTGTGGATGTTGTAATCTGTGATGTTGTAGTCCGTGATGTTGCAGGTGTGGATGTTGTAGTCTGTGATGTTGTAGTCTGTTATGTTGTAATCTGTGATGTTGCAGGTGTGGATGTTGTAGTCTGTGATGTTGTAATCTGTGATGTTGCAGGTGTGGATGTTGTAATCTGTGATGTTGTAGTCTGTGATGTTGTAGTCCGTGATGTTGCAGGTGTGGATGTTGTAGTCTGTGATGTTGTAGTCCGTGATGTTGTAGGTGTGGATGTTGTAATCTGTGATGTTGTAGTCTGTGATGTTGTAGTCTGTGATGTTGCAGGTGTGGATGTTGTAGTCTGTGATGTTGTAGTCCGTGATGTTGTAGTCTGTGATGTTGTAGGTATGGATGTTGTAATCTGTGATGTTGTAGTCTGTGATGTTGTAGTTTGTGGTGTTGTGGGTGTGAATGTTCTAATCTGTGATGTTGTAGTCCGTGATGTTGTAGTCTGTGATGTTGTAGTCCGTGATGTTGCAGGTGTGGATGTTGTAGTCTGTGATGTTGTAGTCTGTTATGTTGTAGTCCGTGATGTTGTAGGTGTGGATGTTGTAATCTGTGATGTTGTAGTCTGTGATGTTGTGGGTGTGAATGTTCTTATCTGTGATGTTGTAGTCTGTGATGTTGTAATCTGTGATGTTGTAGTCCGTGATGTTGTAGTCCGTGATGTTGTAGTCTGTGATGTTGTAGTCTGTGATGTTGTAGTCCGTGATGTTGTAGGTGTGGATGTTGTAATCTGTGATGTTGTAGTCTGTGATGTTGTGGGTGTGAATGTTGTAATCTGTGATGTTGTAGTCTGTGATGTTGTAGTCCGTGATGTTGCAGGTGTGGATGTTGTAATCTGTGATGTTGTAGTCTGTGATGTTGTAGTCTGTGATGTTGTAGGTGTGGATGTTGTAATCTGTGATGTTGTAGTCTGTGATGTTGTGGGTGTGAATGTTGTAATCTGTGATGTTGTAGGTGTGGATGTTGTAGTCTGTGATGTTGTAGTCCGTGATGTTGTAGGTGTGGATGTTGTAATCTGTGATGTTGTAGTCTGTGATGTTGTGGGTGTGAATGTTGTAATCTGTGATGTTGTAGTCTGTGATGTTGTAGTCTGTGATGTTGTAGTCTGTGATGTTGTGGGTGTGAATGTTGTAATCTGTGATGTTGTAGTCTGTGATGTTGTAGTCTGTGATGTTGTAGTCTGTGATGTTGTAGTCTGTGATGTTGTGGGTGTGAATGTTCTAATCTGTGATGTTGTAGTCTGTGATGTTGTAGGTGTGGATGTTGTAGTCCGTGATGTTGTGGGTGTGAATGTTCTAATCTGTGATGTTGTAGTCTGTGATGTTGTAGTCCGTGATGTTGTAGTCTGTGATGTTGTGGGTGTGAATGTTCTAATCTGTGATGTTGTAGTCTGTGATGTTGTAATCTGTGATGTTGTAGTTTGTGGTGTTGTGGGTGTGAATGTTCTAATCTGTGATGTTGTAGTCTGTGAGGTTGTAATCTGTGATGTTGTAGATATGGATGTTGTAGTCTGTGATGTTGTAGGTGTGGATGTACGTAACGTGAAGCGTGGCGATGCTGGACGGGTGCTGTCAGACAGAGTGAAGGAGATAATGGATGACATCGGCACCCCAAACGGACTGACAGAACTCGGCTTTCAGTCTCAGGATGTTCCAAACCTTGTCAAGGGCACCATGCCACAGGTGGGTACATATACATATTCAGGGCACCATGCCACAGGTGGGTACATATACACATTCAGGGCACCATGCCACAGGTGGGTACATATACACATTTGGGGCACCATGCAACTTGTGGTACATATACACAGTCAGGGCACCATGCCACAGGTGGGTACATATACACATTCAGGGCACCATGCCACAGGTGGGTACATATACACATTTGGGGCACCATGCAACTTGTGGTACATATACACAGTCAGGGCACCATGCCACAGGTGGGTACATATACACATTAGGGGCACCATGCAACTTGTGGTACATATACACATTAGGGGCACCATGCAACTTGTGGTACATATACACAGTCAGGGCACACATAGACTGTGGTACTCCTGTCTTGGAGGCAGCAGTCTTGTGTCAATGCCCACACATGATTCTATATCGTCTATGTTTCAGCACCGAGTAACAAAGCTGTGTCCAAGACCCTTTCAGGAGGAGGACATTGCGACATTGCTGGAGAAGTCAATGAGAGTGTTCTAGGCGTTGCCCATGGGTCTATATCTGAACCAAACTAACCAGTCGGGACAAATCAACTGAATGAGAAATGAACGTGGCACAGATGAAGGCCCAGCTCAGCAAGTGACATGAAGAACGTGACCACATGGAATGGTGGCTGATGTTTGATGATTATGATCAAATAGTTTTAATTATTTTCATGCAAAGAAAATATTAAGTGCATTGATGCAATACATGTTGTTTACAATGTAGTAGACACATGCCATAACAACCTCATTTTGTTGACGAGAATGTTTGATAGAATTTATTATCCAGCACGAAGTGGTGCTTGCATGTTACTCTGGGGACCCAGTCGTCAAGGCTGTAGAGATTTGCTGACATACTGTGATGTAACTGGAAAACTGTTGAAAGCAGCGTTAAACCAAACTCCCTTACGATTACAAAGGTCAGCTTCACTCTAGGTCCAAGGTCATACTCAAACCAAAGTGCCAAAGGTGAAGGACATTTTCACATCGTCTTTCAGGTAGGGCCTTGACGATGTTAAAGTGTCAAGTTCATTGTAAAGTGTGTTGTGTGATTTGATTTGAGAGCAAATTCGAGTTGACATCAGTCCGGCGAGGTCACCTTTTCAGAAAAGTAATTCATGAGTATTTTCAATCACATGAATGATTCAATAATTAACTCAATACTTGTCATGTGACTTCACTGGGCTGTTTGATGGTCATTCACTCCTGAAATGAATTGTAAATAGTTTTATTCATTAAATATTGGCATTTATATTTGGAGACTTCATGTTGTAACACCACCCAAGTTTGTGTTCTCACAGGTGATTGGGTGATGTTGAAGGTGAAGGTCACTCAGTGATGGTTGGGCATTCAGAAGCCATCTGACCTGCTTCACATTACAAGGTCAAGGATAACTTCTCTTTCTGGCTAAATTTGCTTATGATTTTCTGACATGGTTCACCTTGGCGCCATAATGGAATTACACTTCTTCTTTTTTATGTGGACAGTATGCGTCATCTCTTTCCCAGGTGACACCTTCATTACTCTCTCGGTAACATCACTGCCACCAGTGTGCACGGCCATTACAAGAATATACACATTCAGGGCACCATACCACCAGTGTGTGCACGGCCATTACAAGAATATACATATTCAGGGCACCATGCCACCAGTGTGTGCACGGCCATTACAAGAATATACATATTCAGGGCACCATGCCACCAGTGTGTGCATGGCCATTACAAGAATATACATATTCAGGGCACCATGCCACCAGTGTGCACGGCTATTACAAGAATATACACATTCAGGGCACCATACCACCAGTGTGTGCACGGCCATTACAAGAATATACACATTCAGCGCACCATGCCACCAGTGTGTGCATGGCCATTACAAGAATATACATATTCAGGGCACCATGCCACCAGTGTGCACGGCCATTACAAGAATATACACATTCAGGGCACCATACCACCAGTGTGTGCACGGCCATTACAAGAATATACACATTCAGGGCACCATGCCACCAGTGTGCACGGCCATTACAAGAATATACATATTCAGGGCACCATGCCACCAGTGTGTGCACGGCCATTACAAGAATATACACATTCAGGGCACCATGCCACCAGTGTGTGCACGGCCATTACAAGAATATACACATTCAGGGCACCATGCCACCAGTGTGTGCATGGCCATTACAAGAATCTTGAAATTTCCCCTCTAACCCAAAATGTAGTAACGTTCATACTTTTTTTTGTATATAGGGATATAGCGATCAGCCAGTCTGTCCATCCGTAATCATTTCCTTTTCCTGGGCAGAATTCCAAAACTATTCAGTGTATTTGATCAAAACTTGGCAAAGATATCAGGCACATACTGAAGTGGTGCCTTTTGATATTTTGGGATTTTTCTAAAAAAAAAAAAAAATTCAAAATTTTTATGGAATGAAGTTGGACATAGACTCAATTGGGGATGGGGTTCTTTTCTGGGGCAGAATACGAAAACCATTCAGTGTATTTGATCAAAACTTGGCAAATCTATCAGTCTCATACTGAAGTTGTGTCTTTGGCGATTTAGGAATTTTATAATTTTTTATTTTTTACGTTCCCATGGCAACAAGATGGATTTAAGTTTTAATATAGGGTTGGTTCACTTATGGAGTAAAATAAATAAACTGTTAAATATTTCCTTGCCCAGAGAATACAGAATAGCACATTTACTTGTTACTTTACAGACAGCGGCTGGGGGGATGAGTCATCAGAAAGAATGTTTATGTCGTTGGAAATGCCATCATGTTTCCTTTTGAAAAGGTGTATGACTGACCATGTTTTCCAGATGAATTTACTTTGTTGTTTGTATAATCAGATTGGTTCGAGATTGCAGACTAACGGAAAATCACCCAACTTCTCCCTTACATTCTTACTATATCAATTACATGATAGTTTTAATGAAATAGAAATGCAAATTGACAAAGTAATTTAGCAGCAGTCATTTGTTTGTAAACATAACAGTCATTTGGTTGTGAGCACCTATGACAGTGGGGAGTTTTGACTGGTGGCAGCGATAGTAAAGAGAGGTCCGCCAACAGGCTATCGCTGTGAGGAGCTTAAGTATGTGTGTATGGAGAGTATTTGTGAGAAGTGAAACAACTGTAAACTGCCGCTTCCTTCATCTGCTGTGGCTGCTGCTGCTGCTGCATGATGATGCATGATGCTTTAACTTGTGGTTGTCTCATATACTATTTTCAGATATACTAATGTTATATGTTGATTTATGATTGATTGTTAATGACTAATTACATTTAAACAAGAAACACATAATATTGGTTTGTCTTTTGTCACTCACAACCTGACTTGATCTGTCAGTGTTCCATGCTGTCCTAGTCCTGTGTCCTAGTCCTGTGTCCTAGTCCTGTGTCCTAGTCCTGTGGTGGCTCTCATGGCCTCACCTCCACCCGCTACATCTTCTCAAAGTTGATTGGCACAAGAGGATATGCTTTCACCGAATTCCTCCACATGGCCAGGGGCAATTCCTTTTGGCAAATGTCAAAAGGTCAAGGTTGAAAAATAAGGATTTAGTTTCTCAAAAAGTCTTGATGCCTTCATCAATAAACATGGCTATGCCCTGTCCACATATATGGATCTGGATGACTGTTGATCTCAAATGCATCCGCTTGGACTTAAAAAAATATAAGAATTGGTTCTCAAAATACAGTGTGGCGGGTGTGTTTTTTTTTTGGGGGGGGGGGGGTAGGGGGTGGATGATAATCTCCTTTTACGGCAAGCATGGGTTGCTGAAGACCTATTCTACCCAGGATCGTCACGGGTCTATTACATCAAGTGTCAATGGTGGACCTGTTGAAGGTCAAGGTTATGGTGAAACGTGATAATATGATACTGCCAAGGTAGAAACATAGAAAAACCTACGGTAACAATCTAACAATAAATGCAACATGATCCATTTCTTAAGACACTTGTTGTCAAATACGAGTACTTCTACTTTTGATCGTGCACCAATATATTTACTTATTAAGTTGGAAACCCGATCGTTAAGGATTTTTTATCTGCTCTTGCAATCTATCGGTACCTTCTCATTGATTCCAACCTAACAAATACATGGACGGTTTCATGATCAACAATATAAGGACATATTTGCAGGCGAGTGTTTTAAGAAGCAAATGTTCCAATCAGTCGTGTGTCAGGAAACCACTATGGGCCACTCCATTGCTCTGTGTAGACAATTCAACTGAAACTGTTCACAGAGAGCAGCACACAGACTTCGTTACTATGGCAACTTGTCACAGGTGGACCTGATGATCCCAGTTGAAGTCCTCCTGCTGTGATTGGAGTCAACAAGCACTGCAGACCAGCAAACAATCGCAATTGTTGTATTTCATTTAAATAACATATCATAAAATAATACATGAGTACAATCTATTTCTACAAAACATCAACATCTAATTAAGTAACATAATTATCTTCCATATTGGTCACAATACTGTGGACTTGATGTGACTGATGGAGCCAGTACACTTGATGTAATAATATCATAAATAATATGATACACTGAGGTCAAGTCCAACCCTGTTGTCTTAAACCTAGCATGTTAACGAGACGTACGTTATAAAGTAAGGCGGTCGGGACCTGAGAATAGGTTTGAGACATTGGTGCGTTCAGGATAACAGGGTTTGAGATGTCAAACTTTGACTGTATATTGCTTCAACAGCATGTCAGTGTATACGAGATCTGTCTTCACCAACCACATACAGCACGTCATGTATGTGTTACAATTTGTGTCGGATAAACGGACAGTGACTCACTGGCGACAGCTGCAAACTAATGGCTTTGACAATAGAAACAGAAACTACTATTCTGCTAATGATAATAAGCCCAAACACTTGCCCCCATTATCTTCAACTGTACACATGGTACTGGTGTCACCAGCGCTGGCATCCATTGTTCAGATTACACAACCTGGATGTACATGTACAAGGCAGTAAATACAGCATCTGGACCCACTCACATGTGAGCTTGTCAAAGTCACCAAAATATTCTGTTTGCTTCATGCTGTTTACATTGTTGCATGATCTTAGTATTTGTTGTTAGTTTAATGCAGCTCTCGGCAGTATTCCAGCTATATGACAGCAGTCCATAAATAATCAAGTCTGGACCTGACAATCCAGTGATTGACATCATGAGCATCAATCCAAGCAATTGGGATATGATGACATGTATCAACCAAGTCAGCGAGCCTCACCACCCGATCCCGTAAGTCGCCTCTTACGACAAGCGTAGTCGCCTATTACGGCAAGCATGGGTTAATGAAGACCATTGTTGCATGAGGCTGCAGATATAATGTGGTGGCTTCACAGCATTTCATTGTGGCATTGAGGTCACTCCTACACCGGTGTTCACTGTGGCATTGAGGTCACTCCTACTCCTGTGTTCATTGTGGCATTGAGGTCACTCCTACTCCGGTGTTCACTGTGGCATGAGGTCACTCCTACTCCGGTGTTCACTGTGGCATGAGGTCACTCCTACTCCGGTGTTCACTGTGGCATGAGGTCACTCCTACTCCGGTGTTCACTGTGGCATGAGGTCACTCCTACTCCGGTGTTCACTGTGGCATGAGGTCACTCCTACTCCGGTGTTCACTGTGGCATTGAGGTCACTCCTACTCCGGTGTTCACTGTGGCATTGAGGTCACTCCTACTCCGGTGTTCACTGTGGCATTGAGGTCACTCCTACTCCGGTGTTCACTGTGGCATGAGGTCATAGCCGAGGAGTGACTCGGTCACCACATCACAGAGAGATAGAAGTTTAAATGGTTTATGTTCCGCGATGTCGACAGCATGGGGAATGGAGTCTGTGATCCAGAAGTTCTGGAACGGAACATCGGAGTCCACAAATCTCTTCCATGACTCTTTGGGGAACACTGGATGAGTGACATAGGCACTGATAGCAACAGCTCCTCGGTCCAGCAACACCTGCAGCAACAACAGCAGTAGGACTTCAACAACCACAACAACACCTGCAGCAACAACCACAACAACACCTGCAGCAACAACCACAACAACACCTGCATGAACAACAACAGTAAGACTTGATAACTTATATACAGTTATAAGTTATATGACAGAAACTATAACAGTATATCAGAGTCGTCTGTAGTGATATATAAGTTATATGACAGACACTATAACAGTATATCAGAGTCATCTGTAGTGATATATAAGTTATATGACAGACCCCATAACAGTATATCAGAGTCATCTGTAGTGATATATAAGTTATATGACAGACACTATAACAGTATATCAGAGTTGTCTGTAGTGATATATAAGTTATATGACAGAAACTATAACAGTATATCAGAGTCGTCTGTAGTGATATATAAGTTATATGACAGACACTATAACAGTATATCAGAGTCATCTGTAGTGATATATAAGTTATATGACAGACCCCATAACAGTATATCAGAGTCATCTGTAGTGATATATAAGTTACATGACAGACACTATAACAGTATATCAGAGTCATCTGTAGTGATATATAAGTTATATGACAGACACTATAACAGTATATCAGAGTTGTCTGTAGTGATATATAAGTTATATGACAGAAACTATAACAGTATATCAGAGTCGTCTGTAGTGATATATAAGTTATATGACAGACACTATAACAGTATATCAGAGTCGTCTGTAGTGATATATAAGTTATATGACAGACACCATAACAATATATCAGAGTCGTCTGTAGTGATATATAATTTACAGAACCCAGCAGCCACATTGACCGGGGGATCCCCTGATTGTGTACAGAGACTTATTCTGCTTCATCAAACAAATGGGGAGACAACTCCTCCTCACCTTCCCACACTCCTTCAGCGTGCCCCCTGTTTGGACCAAGTCATCAATGATGATCACATGCTTGCCACTTGGGTTGCCTGCAAGTTGGAAAAAGATTTTACCAAATCCTGTAACACAAATTAACCATTTTCTGTCAATTATACATACTTTCCAATGTTTATTTGTTATTCAGTGAATCTTCTTCTTTCTAAAACCTAAAATGCTATGTGTATTGTTGGCACATAGTTTTCAACTGAACTGTGGACAATACCTTCTTTAACTTTTACTATTTTCTTGTCTCCATCACGGATCTTGGCACAAATAATGGTCTGTTCCCCAGCAAAGTGAAGGTGGAAGCGTTTAAAAGCTCCATCATCAGGGAAGGCAAACGTCAGATTGGTTCGGTCCTCAAGTCGTTCAACCTCACGTTGCAATAGTAGAATCGCTGTCTCAAGTCTGCAATATTACATCATATATAACATCATTTTGAGAACAGTGGTCAGGCACCAGTGGCAAGACACCAGTGGTCAGACAACAGTGATCAGACACCAGTGGTCAGACACCAATGTCCAGGCACCCGTGGCCAGACACTAGTGGTCAGACAACAGTGGCCAGATATCAATGATCAAACACCAGTGGCCAGACAACAGTGGCCAGACACTAGTGGTCAGACAACAGTGGCCAGATATCAATGATCAAACACCAGTGGCCAGACAACAGTGGCCAGACACCAGTGGCCAGACATCATTGGTCAGATATCAATGATCAAACACCAGTGGTCAGACATCAGTGGCCAGACAACAGTGGTCAGACAACAGTGGTCAGACATCAGTGGCCAGACATCAGTGGTCAGACACCAATGGTCATACACAAGTGGCCAGACATCATTGGTCAGATATCAATGATCAAACACCAGTGGCCAGACACCAGTGGCCAGACAACAGTGGCCAGACACCAGAGGTCAGACAACAGTGGCCAGACACCAGTGGCCAGACACCAGTGGTCAGACACCAATGGTCATACACCAGTGGCCAGACATCATTGGTCAGACACCAATGGTCATACACCAGTGGTCAGACACCAGTGGCCAAACATCAGTGGCCAGACAACAGTGGTCTGAAACCAATGGTCATACACCAGTGGCCAGACATCATTGGTCAGACATCAAATGGTCAGACACCAGTGGCCAGACACCAGTGGACAGACACCAGTGGCCAGACACCAGTGGTATAACACCAGTGGTATGACCACTAGTGGCCAGACACCAGTGGCCAGACACAGTGGCCAGACACCAGTGGCCAGACACCAGTGGCCAGACATCAGTGGTCAGACACAGTGGCCAGACTCTAGTGGACAGACATCAGTCAGACACAGTGGCCAGACACAGTGGCCAGACACCAGTCTTCAGACACTAGTGGTCAGACACTAGTGGTCAGACACCAGTGGTATGACACCAGTGGCCAGACACTAGTGGTCAGACACTAGTTGCCAGACAGCAGTGGTCAGACACTAGTGGCCAGACACTAGTGGTAAGACACTAGTGGACAGACATCAGTGGTCAGACATCAGAGGCCAAACACAGTGGCCAGACACTAGTGGACAGATATCAGTCAGACACTAGTGGCCAGACACCAGTGGCAAGACACCAGTGGCCAGACACCAGTGGTCAGACACCAGTGGCCAGACACCAGTGGTCAGACACCAGTGGCCAGACACAGTGGTCAGACTCCAGTCTTCAGACACTAGTGGTCAGACACTAGTGGTCAGACACTAGTGGTCAGACAGCAGTGGTATGACACCAGTGGCCAGACACTAGTTGCCAGACAGCAGTGGCCAGACACTAGTGGCCAGACACCAGTGGCCAGACACTAGTGGCCAGACACTTGTGGACAGACACCAGTGGTCAGACACTAGTGACCAGACACTAGTGGTCAGACACTCTTGGACGGATATCAGTCAGACACTAGTAGCCAGACACCAGTAGCAAGACACTAGTGGCCAGACACCAGTGGTCAGACACAGTGGTCAGACACCAGTCTTCAGACACTTGTGGTCAGACACTAGTGGTCAGACACCAGTGGTATGACACCAGTGGCCAGACACCAGTGGCCAGACACTAGTGGTCAGACAGCAGTGGTCAGACACTTTTGGCCAGACACTAGTGGTAAGACACTAGTGGCCAGACACTAGTGGCCAGACACCAGTGGTCAGACATCAGTGGCCAGACATCAGTGGTCAGACATCAGTGGCCAAACACAGTGGCCAGACACCAGTGGCCAGACACCAGTGGTCAGACACAGTGGCCAGACACAGTGGTCAGACACAGTGGTCAGACACAGTGGCCAGACATCAGTGGTCAGACACAGTGGCCAGACACTAGTGGACAGACATCAGTCAGACACAGTGGCCAGACACTAGTGGTCAGACACAAGTCTCCAGACACTAGTGGCCAGACACCAGTGGTCAGACACCAGAGGCCAGACACAGTGGCATGACAACAGTGGACAGACACCAGTGGCCAGACACCAGTGGACAGACAGCAGTGGCCAGACACTAGTGGCCAGACACCAGTGGCCAGACACAGTGGCCAGACACAGTGGCCAGACACAAGTGGCCAGACACCAGTGGCCAGAGGCCAGACACAGTGGCCAGACACAAGTGGCCAGACACCAGTGGCCAGAGGCCAGACACAGTGGCCAGACACCAGTGGCCAGAGGCCAGACACCAGTGGCCAGACATCAGTGGCCAGACACAGTGGCCAGAGGCCAGACACAGTGGCCAGACACTAGTGGCCAGACACAGTGGCCAGACACAGTGGCCAGACACCAGTGGCCAGACATCAGTGGCCAGACACCAGTGGCCAGACACTAGTGGACAGACACCAGTGGCCAGACATAGTGGCCAGACACTAGTGGACAGACACAGTGGCCAGACACTAGTGGCCAGAGGCCAGACACAGTGGCCAGACACTAGTGGCCAGACACAGTGGCCAGACACAGTGGCCAGACACCAGTGGTCAGACACCAGAGGCCAGACACAGTGGCCAGACACTAGTGGCTAGACATCAGTGGCCAGACATCAGTGGCCAGACACAGTGGCCAGACACAAGTGGCCAGACACCAGTGGCCAGAGGCCAGACACAGTGGCCAGACACAAGTGGCCAGACACCAGTGGCCAGAGGCCAGACACAGTGGCCAGACACCAGTGGCCAGAGGCCAGACACCAGTGGCCAGACACCAGTGGCCAGACATCAGTGGCCAGACACAGTGGCCAGAGGCCAGACACAGTGGCCAGACACTAGTGGCCAGACACAGTGGCCAGACACAGTGGCCAGACACCAGTGGCCAGACATCAGTGGCCAGACACCAGTGGCCAGACACTAGTGGACAGACACCAGTGGCCAGACATAGTGGCCAGACACTAGTGGACAGACACAGTGGCCAGACACTAGTGGCCAGAGGCCAGACACAGTGGCCAGACACTAGTGGCCAGACACAGTGGCCAGACACCAGTGGCCAGACACAGTGGCCAGACACCAGTGGTCAGACACCAGAGGCCAGACACAGTGGCCAGACACTAGTGGCTAGACATCAGTGGCCAGACATCAGTGGCCAGACACAGTGGCCAGACACTAGTGGCCAGACATCAGTGGCCAGACACCAGTGGCCAGACACCAGTGGCCAGACACAGTGGCCAGACATTAGTGGACAGACACAGTGGCCAGACACCAGTGGTCAGACACCAGAGGCCAGACACTAGTGGACAGACATCAGTGGCCAGATACCAGTGGCAAGACACTAGTGGACAGACACCAGACAACTGAGCTTGGATATACTGGTTATATCTCTACTGAAGTTGCTCTACTGTAAGAGTGAGCTGTGTAAGAAATACCTTGGGATGACATTATCAGAGAAGTAGAATCTCTCCTGGAGGGCGTGGATGTCGAAGATGATGATCTGTGCGGGTCCCTTGGCGGTGAGCGGGATGGCAGACAGCAGAGTTGCCAGCGTCTGGAAGTAGGTCATCATTTAGGTCAGCATGTGTTTCAGCAAGTCAGTCATCATGCAGGTCAAAATTAGGTCGTCATATTGGTCATCACATAGTTCATCACATAGGTCATCATGTTGGTTATCACGTCATCATGAATGTTATCATGTTGGTCATCATGTAGGTCATCATGTAGGTCATTGTTTCAGCAAGTCAGTCATCATGTAGGTCATGACATAGGTCATCATGTTGGTTATCACGTAGGTCATCATGTACGTTATCATGTTGGTCATCGTGTAGGTCACCATGTATTTTCAGCAAGTGAGTCATCACGCAGGTCATAACGTAGGTCATCATGCAGGTCATAACAAAGGTCATCATGTAAGTCAATACGTAGGTCATCATGTAGGTCATTATGTTGTTATCATATACGTCATAACGTAGGTCATAACGTAGGTCATAACGTAGGTCATCATCCAGGTCATAACGTAGGTCATAACGTAGATTATAACCTAGATCATCATGTAAGTCAATACGTAGGTCATCATGTTGGTCATCATGCGGGTCATAACGTAGGTCATCATGTAACTCAATACGTAGATCATCATGTTGGTCATCATGTAGGTCATTATGTTGTTATCATGTAAGTCATCATGTAGGTCATTAAGTGTTTCAGTAAGTCAGTCATCATGCAGGTCATGATGTAGGTCATCATGTTGGTCATCACATAGGTCATCACATAGGTCCTTGTGTAGGTCATCATGTAGGTTATCACATAGGTTGTGTAGGTCATGACATAAGTCATCATGTTGGTCATCATGTAGGTCACCATGTTGGTCATCTCAAAAGTCATCACACAGGTCATCACGTAGGTCATTATGTTGATCATCACATGGGTCATCATGTGGGTCATCACGTAAATAATCATATAAGTCATCACAGGTCATCACATAAGTCATCATGTTTGTCATCACATAGGTCATCATGTAGGTCACCATGCTGGTCATCTCAAAAGTCATCCCACAAGTCATCACTTAGGTCATCATGTGGGTCATCACGTAGATCATCATATAGGTCATCACAGGTCATCATGTTGGTCATCACATAGGTCATCGCATAAGTCATCATGTTTGTCATCACATAGGTCATCATGTAGGTCATTACATAGGTCATCACATAGGTCATGTAGGTCATCACATAAGGCATCATGTTGTCACCACATAGGTCATCTTGTTGGTCATCACATAGGTCATCATGTAGGTCATCATGTTCGTCATCACATAAGCCATCATGTTGGTCATCACGTTATTTCATCATGTTGGTCATCATATAGGTCATTGTGGAGTTCATCATGTAGGTTATCACATAGGTTATGTAGGTCATCACATAAGTCATCATGTTGGTCATCATGTAGGTCACCATGTTGGTCATCTCATGGGTCATCATGTAGGTCATCACATTGGTCATCACACAGGTCATCACGTAGGTATTTACATTGATTATCACATAGGTCATCACATTGGTCATCACATGGGTCATCATGTGGGTCATCACATAGATCATCATATAGGTTATCACATAGGTCATCACAGGTCATCATGTTGGTCATCACATAAGTCATCATGTTTGTCATCACATAGGTCGTCATGTAGGTCATAACATCGATCATCATGTTGGTCATCACATAGGTCATCATGTTGGTCATCATGTAGATCTTCATGTTCGTCATCACATAAGCCATCATGTTGGTCATCACGTAGCTCATCATATAGGTCATCATGTTGGTCATCACGTAGATCATCATATAGGTCATAACATAGGTCATCATGTAGGTCATCGTGTAGGTCATCATGCAGGTCATGTAGGTCATCACATAGGTCATCATGTAGGTCATCATGTTGGTCATCACATAGGTGATCACATGAGTCATCATGTTGGTAATCAAATCGGTCATCACGTTGGTCATCACATAGGTCATCATGTTGGGCATCACGTAGATCAACATATTTGTCATCACATAGGTCATCACGAAGATCATCATATATGTCATCACATAAGTCATCATGTTGGTCATCACATAGGTCATCACGTAGGTAATCATGTGTTTCAGCAAGTCAGTGATCATGCAGGTCTTCACATAGGTCAGAGCAGAGTTACATGTATTTCAGAGCATGAGTGGTAAATGACTGCGGTAAGATTTTGTGCTTCTCCTGACACTGATATCTTTTGTAAAGCAAGCTTAAATGATATTCTATGCATGCTTTACCAAATCCACCAATCTTATGATTTTGTCTTTTTGTCAATTTGTGGTACCCCACTACTGACATTGGAAGAAGATGACAGCCTAGAAGATGTCGGACCACGTTCCCTTGGGGCTTTGCACAGAACAGACCTTATCCAGAATCACACATGCAGGTGATACCACCACCAACTATAGGCTTCATGCAAATTAGTAGGAGTCTGAATAAGGTAAAGCCCCGAACCTAGGCATCCCCACTCTCATATGTGTTTCGAAAATGGAAATTAAATAAGGAGTGATGAGACAGGCTGGTTGATCACGTGTTTCCGGTGCGCTTGCTTATCAGAGGGATACGTTTGGGTGAGATGATTTCTGTTCACTGGAAATTTCCAATACCTTTCGAGAATAAGAAGAGATAAGCAGATTAGTAAGAGTCAGGATGAGGTAAAATATATAATCATGCCAAATTGTGCTAGCCTAAGCGACTTGATTTGAGAACTGACCTTTGCTGTGGCGATCTGACCTTCCCTATCCACACGCTCCATGGTCCCAGTGGGGAAATATGGCAGTATGAAATGAAAGGACTTCGCCAGGTACCTAGGGCAGAATAAACACAAGGTCAACGTCACATCCAGAACGTCACATGTCAATACTGCTGAACGTCACACGTCAATACTGCTGAACATCACATGTCAATACTGCTGAACGTCACACGTCAATACTGCTGAACATCACATGTCAATACTGCTGAACGTCACACGTCAATACAGCAGAACGTCACATGTCAATACTGCTAAACGTCACATGTCAATACTGCTGAACGTCACACGTCAATACAGCTGAACATCACATGTCAATACTGCTGAACGTCACACATCATTACTGCTGAACGTCACACGTCAATACTGCTGAACGTCACACGTCAATACTGCTGAACGTCACACGTCAATACTGCTGAACATCACATGTCAATTCTGCAGAACATCACACGTCAATACTGCTGAACGTCACACGTCAATACAGCTGAACGTCACATGTCAATTCTGCAGAACATCACACGTCAATACTGCTGAACGTCATATGTCATTACTGCTGAACGTCACACGTCAATACTGCTGAACATCCCATGTCAATACTGCAAAACGTCACAAGTCAATACTGCTGAACATCACATGTCAATACTGCTGAACGTCACTAGTCAATACTGCTGAACATCACATGTCAATACTGCTGAACATCACATGTCAATACTGCTGAACGTCACATGTCAATACTGCTGAACATCCCATGTCAATACTGCAGAACATCACATGTCAATACTGCAGAATGTCACACGTCAAAACTGCATAACATCACATGTCAATACTGGTGAACATCACATGTCAATACCTAGTGTAGAATTATTGTATGTCATATACAAGTGTACAATTCCTGTATGTCATATACAAGTGTACAATTCCTGTATGTCATATACAAGTGTACAATTCCTGTATGTCATATACAAGTGTACAATTACTGTATGTCATATACAAGTGTACAATTACTGTCATATACAAGTGTACAATTTCTGTATGTCAAATACATGTGTACAATTCCTGTATGTTATATACATGTGTACAATTTCTGTATGCCATATACATGTGTACAATTACTGTCATATACAAGTGTACAATTACTGTATGTCATATACATGTGTACAATTACTGTATGTCATATACAAGTGTACAATTACTGTATGTCATATACAAGTGTACAATTACTGTATGTCATATACAAGTGTACAATTACTGTATGTCATATACAAGTGTACAATTACTGTATGTCATATACAAGTGTACAATTACTGTATGTCATATACAAGTGTACAATTCCTGTATGTTATATGCAAGTGTACCTGTATGTCATATACATGTGTACAACTCCTGTATGTCAAATGCAAGTCCTAGTGTAGTAGTCCAGTGTCAACCTACCTTGGGAAAGCATACAGGACAGAAAGTTGTTCAAATATGACTGCTGGAGAGTGGAAACTTCCCAGAAATATCACTGAAAAAAACATCACTTGATGAGATAAGGAACAGGACCCTATCTCCCACACAGACAGATGTGCCTAAATGTCTCACACATAGACTGATGTGGCTAAATCTCTCCCACACACACAGACGTCCCTAAATCTCTCACACAGAGTCAGATGTGCCTAAATGTCTCCCACACACACAGACGTGCCTAAATCTCTCCCACACACACGGTCAGATGTGCCTAAATGTCTCACACACAGTCAGATGTGCCTAAATGTCTCACACACAGTCAGATGTGCCTAAATGTCTCACACAGAGTCAGTTGTGCCTAAATCTCTCCCACACACACAGATGTGCCTAAATCTCTCACACAGAGTCAGATGTGCCTAAATCTCTCCCACACACACAGATGTGCCTAAATCTCTCACACAGAGTCAGATGTGCCTAAATGTCTCCCACACACACAGGTGTGCCTAATTCTCTCCCACACAGTCAGATGTGCCTAAATCTCTTCCACACAGAGAGGTGTGCCTAAATCTTTGACACACACACAGACGTGCCTAAATCTCTCCCACACACACAGTCAGATGTGCCTAAATCTCTCACACATAGACTGATGTGGCTAAATCTCTCCCCCACACACAGAGACGTCCCTAAATCTCTCACACAGAGTCAGATGTGCCTAAATGTCTCCCACACACACAGACAGATGTGCCTAAATCTCTCCCACACACACAGACAGACGTCCCTAAATCTCTCCCACACACACAGACAGATGTGGCTAAATCTCTCCCACACACACACGTGTGGCTAAATCTCTCCCACACACACAGACGTGCCTAAATCTCTCCCACACACACAGTCAGATGTGCCTAAATGTCTCACACAGAGTCAGATGTGCCTAAATGTCTCCTACACACACACAGAGACGTCCCTAAATCTCTCACACAGAGTCAGATGTGCCTAAATGTCTCCCACACACACAGACAGACGTCCCTAAATCTCTCCACCACACACAGACAGATGTGGCTAAATCTCACACACACACACACACACACAGACGTGCCTAAATCTCTCCCACACACACAGACATGCCTAAATCTCTCCCACAAACAGTCAGATGTGCCTAAATGTCTCACACAGAGTCAGATGTGCCTAAATGTCTCCCACACACACACAGAGACGTCCCTAAATCTCTCACACAGAGTCAGATGTGCCTAAATGTCTCCCACACACACAGACAGACGTCCCTAAATCTCTCCCACACACACAGACGTGCCTAAATGTCTCCCCCACACACACAGAGACGTCCCTAAATCTCTCACACAGAGTCAGATGTGCCTAAATGTCTCCCACACACACAGACGTGCCTAAATCTCTCCCACACACACAGACGTGCCTAAATCTCTCCCACACACACAGACAGGCCTAAATCTCTCCCACACACAGTCAGATGTGCCTAAATGTCACACACACACAGAGTCAGATGTGCCTTAATGTCTCACACACAGTCAGATGTGCCTAAATGTCTCACACAGAGTCAGATGTGCCTAAATCTCTCCCACACACACAGATGTGGCTAAATCTCTCAAACACACACAGATGTGGCTAAATCTCTAACACACACACACACACAGACGTGCCTAAATGTCACTCACATAGACAGACGTGCCTAAATCTGCTAAGCAAGCAAATAGGCCACACCTGCTAATAGACAACTGTATCCTGATTGGTTGATTAACATCACTTACTTTGTATTGTTGTCACTGGTTTTTTGAGCTGATGATTAAATAAACAGTCTGTGAAGTTGATACTTTTTTAAGAACTGACTTCAATTTCAAACATTAAAACCTGTGTATCTTCTTAAAAAACAAAAAAAAAGAACTCAATTCTTAAATGTTGAGTAGTATACAAACTGCAGTACCATCTTTCCCAGCCATGTCCTTCACATCCTCAATGAAGAGGTTAGGGAAGCCATCGTGGAACTTTTCCCACTGGATTGTCTGTTTGTACTCCACATTCCTCTGAGTTGACACAGAGATGGACCGTTCAGCTCTCTAAAACATGACAGTGTGTTTTTAGTGTGATAGCGGCTCTCTGAAACATGACAGTGTGTTTTTTGTGTGATAGCCGCCTCTGAAACATGACAGTGTGGTGTTTGTGTGATGGCGGTGAGACTAAAACATGCCAGTGTGGTGTTTGTGTGATGGCGGTGAGACTGAAACATGCCAGTGTGGTGTTTGTGTGATGGCGGTGAGACTGAAACATGACGGTGTGGTGTTTGTGTGATGGCGGATCTCTGAAATATGACAGTGTGGTGTATGTGTGATGGTGAGAAGACTGAATCAAGACAGTGAGGTGTACGTGTGATGGCGGTGAGACTGAAACATGACAGTGAGGTGTATGTGTGATGGTGAGAAGACTGAAACATGACAGTGTGGTGTACGTGTGATGGCGGTGAGACTGACACATGACAGTGTGGTGTATGTGTGATGGCGGTGAGACTGAAACATGACAGTGTGGTGTACGTGTGATGGCGGTGAGACTGAAACATGACAGTGTGGTGTTTGTGTGATGGCGGATCTCTAAAACATGACAGTGTGGTGTATGTGTGATGGCGGTGAGACTGAAACATGACAGTGTGGTGTTTGTGTGATGGCGGATCTCTAAAACATGACAGTGTGGTGTATGTATGATGGCGGTGAGACTGAAACATGACAGTGTGGTGTTTGTGTGATGGCGGTGAGACTGAAACATGACAGTGTGGTGTTAGTGTGATGGCGGTGAGACTGAAACATGACAGTGTGGTGTTTGTGTGATGGCGGTGAGACTGAAACATGACAGTGTGGTGTTAGTGTGATGGTGAGAAGACTGAATCATGACAGTGTGGTGTTTGTGTGATGGCAGTGAGACTGAAACATGACAGTGTGGTGTATGTGTGATGGCGGTGAGACTGAAACATGACAGTGTGGTGTACGTGTGATGGCGGTGAGACTGAAACATGACAGTGAGGTGTATGTGTGATGGTGAGAAGACTGAAACATGACAGTGAAGTGTATGTGTGATGGCGGTGAGACTGAAAAATGACAGTGTGGTGTACGTGTGATGGAGGTGAGACTGAAACATGACAGTGAGGTGTATGTGTGATGGTGAGAAGACTGAAACATGACAGTGAGGTGTATGTGTGATGGCGGTGAGACTGAAACATGACAGTGAGGTGTATGTGTGATGGTGAGAAGACTGAAACATGACAGTGTGGTGTACGTGTGATGGCGGTGAGACTGAAACATGACAGTGTGGTGTATGTGTGATGGCGGTGAGGCTGAAACATGACAGTGTGGTGTACGTGTGATGGCGGTGTGAGACTGAAACATGACAGTGTGGTGTACGTGTGATGGTGAGGAGACTGCAACATGACAGTGTGGTGTATGTGTGATGGCGGTGAGACTGAAACATGACAGTGAGGTGTTTGTGTGATGGTGAGAAGACTGAATCATGACAGTGTGGTGTACGTGTGATGGTGAGGAGACTGCAACATGACAGTGAGGTGTATGTGTGATGGCGGTGAGACTGAAACATGACAGTGAGGTGTATGTGTGATGGGGGTGAGACTGAAACATGACAGTGAGGTGTATATGTGATGGCGGTGAGACTGAAACATGACAGTGAGGTGTATGTGTGATGGCGGTGAGACTGAAACATGACAGTGTGGTGTACGTGTGATGGCGGTGAGACTGAAACATGACAGTGAGGTGTACGTGTGATGGCGGTGAGACTGAAACATGACAGTGTGGTGAATGTGTGATGGTGAGGAGACTGCAACATGACAGTGTGGTGTATGTGTGATGGCGGTGAGACTGAAACATGACAGTGAGGTGTATGTGTGATGGCGGTGAGACTGAAACATGACAGTGTGGTGAACGTGTGATGGCGGTGAGACTGAAACATGACAGTGAGGTGTATGTGTGATGGTGAGGAGACTGAAACATGACAGTGTGGTGTTAGTGTGATGGCGGTGAGACTGAAACATGACAGTGTGGTGTTTGTGTGATGGCGGTGAGACTGAAACATGACAGTGTGGTGTTAGTGTGATGGTGAGAAGACTGAATCATGACAGTGTGGTGTTTGTGTGATGGCAGTGAGACTGAAACATGACAGTGAGGTGTTTGTGTGATGGCGGTGAGACTGACACATGACAGTGTGGTGTTAGTGTGATGGTGAGAAGACTGAATCATGACAGTGTGGTGTTTGTGTGATGGCAGTGAGACTGAAACATGACAGTGTGGTGTATGTGTGATGGCGGTGAGACTGAAACATGACAGTGTGGTGTACGTGTGATGGCGGTGAGACTGAAACATGACAGTGAGGTGTATGTGTGATGGTGAGAAGACTGAAACATGACAGTGAAGTGTATGTGTGATGGCGGTGAGACTGAAAAATGACAGTGTGGTGTACGTGTGATGGAGGTGAGACTGAAACATGACATGGGGTGTATGTGTGATGGTGAGAAGACTGAAACATGACAGTGAGGTGTATGTGTGATGGCGGTGAGACTGAAACATGACAGTGAGGTGTATGTGTGATGGTGAGAAGACTGAAACATGACAGTGTGGTGTACGTGTGATGGCGGTGAGACTGAAACATGACAGTGTGGTGTATGTGTGATGGCGGTGAGGCTGAAACATGACAGTGTGGTGTACGTGTGATGGCGGTGTGAGACTGAAACATGACAGTGTGGTGTATGTGTGATTGTGAGAAGACTGAAACATGACAGTGTGGTGTACGTGTGATGGTGGTGAGACTGAAACATGACAGTGTGGTGTACGTGTGATGGTGAGAAGACTGAAACATGACAGTGTGGTGTATGTGTGATGGTGGTGAGACTGAAACATGACAGTGAGGTGTATGTGTGATGGCGGTGAGACTGAAACATGACAGTGAGGTGTATGTGTGATGGCAGTGAGACTGAAACATGACAGTGTGGTGTACATGTGATGGCGGCGAGACTGAAACATGACAGTGTGGTGTACGTGTGATGGCGGTGAGACTGAAACATGACAGTGAGGTGTATGTGTGATGGCGGTTAGACTAAAACATGACAGTGTGGTGTTTGTGTGATGGTGGTGAGACTGAAACATGACAGTGTGGTTTTAGTGTGATGGTGAGGAGACTGAAACATGACAGTGTGGTGTATGTGTGATGGTGAGAAGACTGAAACATGACAGTGTGGTGTATGTGTGATGGTGAGAAGACTGAAACATGACAGTGTGGTGTACGTGTGATGGTGAGAAGACTGAAACATGACAGTGTGGTGTATGTGTGATGGTGAGAAGACTGAAACATGACAGTGTGGTGTATGTGTGATGGTGAGAAGACTGAAACATGACAGTGTGGTGTACGTGTGATGGTGAGAAGACTGAAACATGACAGTGTGGTGTACATGTGATGGTGAGGAGACTGAAACATGACAATGTGGTGAGACTGAAACATAAGCTTTGCCTAGGTGTTATGGTCGGGCTATTGAAGCCTCAAACATATTGTCGCTCTTCTGAAAAAGTTGTCCATAAATACTGTGAAATGACAGAGACATGACAATCTTTGTAGCTAACTGTACTGCCACAATTTGGTTAATAATTGTAAAACTATTAATGTCACAATGTAATAACACGGACATCAGCAGAGATCATACTGAATGCAGGTAAATTGGTAGAAAACAGGATATTGTCTTTTGATGTTCTTATTATAGTAAATAGTGGGAAATTAGTAATTCAAATTGGGAATTAATACTGTCATTTGGTGCACACTTGGGGTTCAGTATCTATAGCTATTATCGCAATCACAGTTAAGTCATAGCTATCATGGCAGTCACAGTAAAGTCATAGCTATTATCGCAATCACAGTAAAGTCATAGCTATCATGGCAGTCACAGTAAAGTCATAGCTATTATCGCAATCACAGTAAAGTCATAGCTATTATCGCAGTCACAGTAAAGTCATAGCTATTATCGCAGTCACAGTAAAGTCATAGCTATTATCGCAGTCACAGTAAAGTCATAGCTATTATCGCAGTCACAGTAAAGTCATAGCTATAATCGCAGTCACAGTCAAGTCATAGCTATTATTGCAATCACAGTCAAGTCATAGCTATCATGGCAATCAGTCAAGTCATAGCTATCATGGCAGTCAGTCAAGTCATAGCTATTATCGCAATCACAGTCAAGTCATAGCTATTATCGCAATCACAGTCAAGTCATAGCTATCATGGAAGTCACAGTCAAGTCATAGCTATCATGGCAGTCACAGTCAAGTCATAGCTATTATCGCAATCACAGTCAAGTCATAGCTATTATCGCAATCACAGTCAAGTCATAGCTATCATGGCAGTCACAGTCAAGTCATAGCTATTATCGCAATCACAGTCAAGTCATAGCTATCATGGCAGTCAGTCAAGTCATAGCTATTATTGCAATCACAGTCAAGTCATAGCTATTATCGCAATCACAGTAAAGTCATAGCTATCATGGGAGTCACAGTTAAGTCATAGCTATTATGGCAGTCACAGTCAAGTCATAGCTATAATCGCAGTCACAGTAAAGTCATAGCTATTATCGCAATCACAGTCAAGTCATAGCTATTATCGCAGTCACAGTCAAGTCATAGCTATCATGGCAGTCACAGTCAAGTCATAGCTATTATCGCAATCACAGTCAAGTCATAGCTATCATGGCAGTCACAGTAAAGTCATAGCTATTATCGCAATCACAGTCAAGTCATAGTTATTATCGCAATCACAGTCAAGTCATAGCTATCATGGCAGTCACAGTAAAGTCATAGCTATTATCGCAATCACAGTCAAGTCATAGCTATCATGGCAGTCACAGTAAAGTCATAGCTATTATCGCAATCACAGTCAAGTCATAGCTATTATCGCAATCACAGTCAAGTCATAGCTAGCATGGCAGTCACAGTAAAGTCATAGCTATTATCGCAATCACAGTCAAGTCATAGCTATTATCGCAATCACAGTCAAATCATAGCTATCATGGCAGTCACAGTAAAGTCATAGCTATTATCGCAATGACAGTAAAGTCATAGCTATTATCGCAATCACAGTCAAGTCATAGCTATCATGGCAGTCACAGTAAAGTCATAGCTATTGTCGCAATCACAGTAAAGTCATAGCTATCATGGGAGTCACAGTTAAGTCATAGCTATCATGGCAGTCACAGTCAAGTCATAGCTATCATGGCAGTCAGTCAAGTCATAGCTATTATCGCAATCACAGTCAAGTCATAGCTATTATCGCAGTCACTGTCAAGTCATAGCTATCATGGCAGTCACAGTCAAGTCATAGCTATTATCGCAATCACAGTCAAGTCATAGCTATCATGGCAGTCACAGTCAAGTCATAGCTATTATCGCAGTCACAGTCAAGTCATAGCTATTATTGCAATCACAGTAAAGTCATAGCTATTATCGCAATCACAGTAAAGTCATAGCTATCATGGGAGTCACAGTTAAGTCATAGCTATCAGGGCAGTCACAGTAAAGTCATAGCTATCATGGCAGTCAGTCAAGTCATAGCTATCAAGGCAGTCACAGTCAAGTCATAGCTATCATGGCAGTCAGTCAAGTCATAGCTATCATGGCAGTCAGTCAAGTCATAGCTATTATCGCAATCACAGTCAAGTCATAGCTATCATGGCAGTCACAGTCAAGTCATAGCTATCATGGCAGTCAGTCAAGTCATAGCTATTATCGCAATCACAGTGACATCCTTTTTTGGCATATCACCATAAAACCTATGCAGAGACAATTAACCGATTATTAATTGTCTCTGACCTGTGATAATCACTTAAAAGCTGTTTTGCTGATATATCGCAAATTACTGCTTTTAAAGAAAAGATAGCTAAAAAACACACACACAAACCACACCTGACAATACTATTTTGGGATGGGTTGAAATAATCAAACACACAAGTTATTTGTTTGGGCGTCATGTCTCATGACTGGACGTGTATAGACATGCGTTTCTTGTGTAAACAGAGCAACAAGCTCCTTACATCGATAGCCCGATCGCGGAGCTCCCTATACCATTATACCGGGTGGGTGTCACGCGGTGGGGAGGAGCTTGGTCTCTTGACTGTACATGTTGGGCCGATGTCTCTGATTTTAGAAGTATTGACAGGTTGACGACACGCACAGAGAGCTCGGACGCAGCGTACATATTGTCAAGGGGAGGTAACTCCATACAGCCTATTTGGGCAATACACTACGCCTTACAGCTGCACACTAAATCGATTTTCTGCTGTTAAGATGTTTATTGTTTAGCATATATCAACTGAAAACACGAGTCAATATATATGTATCTTACATTTATCTGCAAACTCTTACTAGTATAAGACACGAATGTTGTTTCAAATCACGATCTAAACGGAAAGTAGATAATGACGATCAAGCGTCTCATACAGATCGTTTACACATGACACCGACCAGTCTTTTCTTCTGTGACTCCGGCATGTCTCCTGTGCACCGGTTGACGATCTGTGTCGCCAGTCTGTTCATGGACGGGTGTGCGTACAGAAGAACGGGGTTGCAGTCATCTCCGTTCATTCTGAGAAAGTCAGTGTCGACTGGACGCACAAACGTAATGACAATACAGCTCGAATAAGACCTGAAAAGACGCGTTCTGATCTTTCCGTGTGAAGGGAAATAACTGGAGTAAGGTTATAACTGACAGTATTTCTTGTTTTCATCCCCGAAGAGTCTGCTAAACAGCAATGTTGTCGAATGCTGGGTTGACACGAAAAATGCGAACTATTATGCCAATGTTCGAATGTAAAACAGTTCAATAGCGATGGAAACTATGATTCAGTATATTGATATAATGGTGCCCCTCCCCTCAAAATATATTTGTGTGAAGTAAATTTGAAAAAAAAAATATACATATCGTTTGGAATGTAGATCTAGAAATCTATATGCAGACGAGTCTAATTTCTTTTAGCAGTTTCCCCGTGGGAATGCTTGTAACAAGACTTTGAGGGGTGATTGGAGCGCGATGTGATGATGATTGGAGCGCGATGTGATGATGATTGGAGCGCGATGTGATGATTGGAGTGCGATGTGATGATGATTGGAGCGTGCTTTGATGATGATTGGAGTTTGATGTGAGGATGATTGGAGCGCGATGTGATGATGATTGGAGCACGATGTGATGATGACTGGAGCAAGATGTGATGATTGGAGCGCGATGTGATGATTGGAGCGTGATGTGATGATGATTGGAGCACGATGTGATGATGATTGGAGCGTGATGTGATGATGATTGGAGCGTGGTGTGATGATTGGAGCGCGATGTGATGATGATTGGAGCGTGATGTGATGATGATTGGAACGCGATGTGATGATGATTGGAGCGTGATGTGATGATGATTGGAGCGTGCTTTGATGATGATTGGAGTGTGATGTGAGGATGATTGAAGCGCGATGTGATGATGATTGGAGCACGATGTGATGATGATTGGAGCACGATGTGATGATTGGAGCACGATGTGATGATGATTGGAGCGTGCTGTGATGATGATTGGAGCGTGGTGTGATGATTGGAGCGCGATGTGATGATGATTGGAGCGTTATGTGATGATTGGAGCGTGATGTGTTGATGATTGGAGCGCTATGTGATGATGATTGGAGCGCGATGTGATGATTGGAGTGTGATGTGATGATGATTGGAGCACGATGTGATGATGATTGGAGCGTGGTGTGATGATTGGAGCGCGATGTGATGATGATTGGAGCGTGCTGTGATGATGATTGGAACGCGATGTGATGATGATTGGAGCGCTATGTGATGATGATTAGAGCGTGATGTGATGATGATTGGAGCGTGCTGTGATGATGATTGGAGTGTGATGTGAGGATGATTGGAGCGCGATGTGATGATGATTGGAGCACGATGTGATGATGATTGGAGCACGATGTGATGATTGGAGCGCGATGTGATGATGGGAGCGCGATGTGATGATGATTGGAGCACGATGTGATGATGATTGGAGCGAGATGTGATGATGATGATTGCATGGAGCGTGGTGTGATGATAGGAGCGCGATGTGATGATGATTGGAGCGTGATGTGATGATTGGAGCGTGATGTGTTGATGATTGGAGCGCTATGTGATGATGATTGGAGCGTGATGTGATGATGATTGGAGCGTGCTGTGATGATGATTGGAGTGTGATGTGAGGATGATTGGAGCGCGATGTGATGATGATTGGAGCGTGATATGTTGATGATTGGAGCGCTATGTGATGATGATTGGAGCACGATGTGATGATGATTGGAGAACGATGTGATGATTGGAGCGTGATGTGATGATGATTGGAGCACGATGTGATGATGATTGGAGCGTGATGTGATGTTGATTGGAGCGTGCTTTGATGATGATTGGAGTGTGATGTGATGATGATTGAAGCGCGATGTGATGATGATTGGAGCACGATGTGATGATGATTGGAGCACGATGTGATGATGATTGGAGCGTGATATGTTGATGATTGGAGCGCGATGTGATGATGATTGGAGCACGATGTGATGATGATTGGAGAACGATGTGATGATTGGAGCGCGATGTGATGATTGGAGCGTGATGTGATGATGATTGGAGCACGATGTGATGATGATTGGAGCGTGATGTGATGATGATTGGAGCGTGCTTTGATGATGATTGGAGTGTGATGTGAGGATGATTGAAGCGCGATGTGAGGATGATTGGAGCACGATGTGATGATGATTGGAGCACGATGTGATGATTGGAGCACGATGTGATGATGATTGGAGCGTGATGTGATGATGATTGGAGCGTGGTGTGATGATTGGAGCGCGATGTGATGATGATTGGAGCGTTATGTGATGATTGGAGCGTGATGTGTTGATGATTGGAGCGCTATGTGATGATGATTGGAGCGCGATGTGATGATTGGAGTGTGATGTGATGATGATTGGAGCACGATGTGATGATGATTGGAGCGTGATGTGATGATGATTGGAGCGTGGTGTGATGATTGGAGCGCGATGTGATGATGATTGGAGTGTGATGTGAGGATTGGAGCGCGATGTGATGATGATTGGAGCGTGATGTGATGATTGGAGTGTGATGTGTTGATGGGTGGAGGAAGACGTGGGGATAATTTAGCAAGACGCGGTGATGACTTGAGCAAGAGGATGTTTGTTGCATGACGTGGGGATGCTTCGAGCAAGTGTCAGCTTACTTGGACAGGGTGGTCCGAGTCTGTCGCTTAGCGTCTACCCCGACGGCGTGCTGTCAGTGTACAGCTACTGGTGCCTTAGCGTGCCAGAAAGAGTTGTTAATGCATGTCGTCGTATCCCAATTGCGGGGATCGATGCTCATGGTGTCAATCACTGGATTGTCTGATCCAATAGCTGGAATATTGGGAGTGTGTGTGTGTGTGTGTGTGTGTGTGTGTGTGCGTGCGTGCGTGCGTGCGCGCGTGTGTGTGTGTGCGTGTGCGTGTGCGTGTGTGCGTGCGTGTGTGTGCGCGTGTGTGTGTGCGTGTGTGTGTGCGCGCATCACTTCGGTGTCTCCTCCCACACACCAAGCTGACTCGCCGTGATACCTGGACTACCGCTCCAAGCGGTGTTACACTCACTCACTCACTCAGTGATGGGGTCGGGTTGTTCCGGAGTTAGCCCAGTATCATCTGGCTAGCTATGTCGTCATGCGGTCTGAATCTGGTTCATTCATTAATCTGAGGCCACCGTGGCATATCCGTGTCTAGCTGACTGTGGCGTTCTATATCAGTCACTCATACTCGATCCGTCCCCTGTATATTTTCATATATGAGATTTTGGCGCATTATTCCACAGTCAAGACAGGCATCGAGTTCGTACATGCATTGAATGAGCGCAGGCTGTGAATACAACGTATTTAAAATTCTACACAACATTGCGTTTGATTTTCAAACCATTGAAAACCTACACCAAGCTGTAGCTGAGAAGAGCTGCCGATAACAGTGTCAATGTTGCCAGTACATGATCTGTCAGAATCCACTGACCTTCAGCGCAACAAGCATAGTTGCCTTTTATGGCAAGCATGGGTTGCTGAAGACCTATTCTACCCCGGATCTTCACGGGTCCTGTTATGTACACCTCACTGCCATGTTTTAGTCTCACCGCCATCACACGTACACCACACTGTCATGTTTCAGTCTCACCGCCATCACACATACACCACACTGTCATGTTTCAGTCTCACCGCCATCACACAAACACCACACTGTCATGTTTCAGTCTCACTGCCATCACACAAACACCACACTGTCATGTTTCAGTCTCACCGCAATCACACGTACACCACACTGTCATGTTTCAGTCTTCTCACCATCACACGTACACCACACTGTCATGTTTCAGTCTTCTCACCATCACATGTACACCACACTGTCATGTTTCAGTCTCACCGCCATCACACGTACACCACATTGTCATGTTTCAGTCTCACCGCCATCACACAAACACCACACTGTCATGTTTCAGTCTTCTCACCATCACATGTACACCACACTGTCATGCTGGGTTGACACGAAAAATGCGAACTATTATGCCAATGTTCGAATGTAAAACAATTCAATAGCGATGGAAACTATGATTCAGTATATTGATATAATGGTGCCCCTCCCCTCAAAATATATTTGTGTGAAGTAAATTTGAAAAAAAAAATATACATATCGTTTGGAATGTAGATCTAGAAATCTATATGCAGACGAGTCTAATTTCTTTTAGCAGTTTCCCCGTGGGAATGCTTGTAACAAGACTTTGAGGGGTGATTGGAGCGCGATGTGATGATGATTGGAGCGCGATGTGATGATGATTGGAGCGCGATGTGATGATTGGAGTGCGATGTGATGATGATTGGAGCGTGCTTTGATGATGATTGGAGTTTGATGTGAGGATGATTGGAGCGCGATGTGATGATGATTGGAGCACGATGTGATGATGACTGGAGCAAGATGTGATGATTGGAGCGCGATGTGATGATTGGAGCGTGATGTGATGATGATTGGAGCACGATGTGATGATGATTGGAGCGTGATGTGATGATGATTGGAGCGTGGTGTGATGATTGGAGCGCGATGTGATGATGATTGGAGCGTGCTGTGATGATGATTGGAACGCGATGTGATGATGATTGGAGCGCTATGTGATGATGATTAGAGCGTGATGTGATGATGATTGGAGCGTGCTGTGATGATGATTGGAGTGTGATGTGAGGATTATTGGAGCGCGATGTGATGATGATTGGAGCACGATGTGATGATGATTGGAGCACGATGTGATGATTGGAGCGCGATGTGATGATTGGAGTGTGATGTGATGATGATGGGAGCGCGATGTGATGATGATTGGAGCACGATGTGATGATGATTGGAGCGAGATGTGATGATGATGATTGCATGGAGCGTGGTGTGATGATAGGAGCGCGATGTGATGATGATTGGAGCGTGATGTGATGATTGGAGCGTGATGTGTTGATGATTGGAGCGCTATGTGATGATGATTGGAGCGTGATGTGATGATGATTGGAGCGTGCTGTGATGATGATTGGAGTGTGATGTGAGGATGATTGGAGCGCGATGTGATGATGATTGGAGCGTGATATGTTGATGATTGGAGCGCTATGTGATGATGATTGGAGCACGATGTGATGATGATTGGAGAACGATGTGATGATTGGAGCGTGATGTGATGATGATTGGAGCACGATGTGATGATGATTGGAGCGTGATGTGATGTTGATTGGAGCGTGCTTTGATGATGATTGGAGTGTGATGTGATGATGATTGAAGCGCGATGTGATGATGATTGGAGCACGATGTGATGATGATTGGAGCGCGATGTGATGATGATTGGAGCGTGATATGTTGATGATTGGAGCGCGATGTGATGATGATTGGAGCACGATGTGATGATGATTGGAGAACGATGTGATGATTGGAGCGCGATGTGATGATTGGAGCGTGATGTGATGATGATTGGAGCACGATGTGATGATGATTGGAGCGTGATGTGATGATGATTGGAGCGTGCTTTGATGATGATTGGAGTGTGATGTGAGGATGATTGAAGCGCGATGTGAGGATGATTGGAGCACGATGTGATGATGATTGGAGCACGATGTGATGATTGGAGCACGATGTGATGATGATTGGAGCGTGATGTGATGATGATTGGAGCGTGGTGTGATGATTGGAGCGCGATGTGATGATGATTGGAGCGTTATGTGATGATTGGAGCGTGATGTGTTGATGATTGGAGCGCTATGTGATGATGATTGGAGCGCGATGTGATGATTGGAGTGTGATGTGATGATGATTGGAGCACGATGTGATGATGATTGGAGCGTGATGTGATGATGATTGGAGCGTGGTGTGATGATTGGAGCGCGATGTGATGATGATTGGAGTGTGATGTGAGGATTGGAGCGCGATGTGATGATGATTGGAGCGTGATGTGATGATTGGAGTGTGATGTGTTGATGGGTGGAGGAAGACGTGGGGATAATTTAGCAAGACGCGGTGATGACTTGAGCAAGAGGATGTTTGTTGCATGACGTGGGGATGCTTCGAGCAAGTGTCAGCTTACTTGGACAGGGTGGTCCGAGTCTGTCGCTTAGCGTCTACCCCGACGGCGTGCTGTCAGTGTACAGCTACTGGTGCCTTAGCGTGCCAGAAAGAGTTGTTAATGCATGTCGTCGTATCCCAATTGCGGGGATCGATGCTCATGGTGTCAATCACTGGATTGTCTGATCCAATAGCTGGAATATTGGGAGTGTGTGTGTGTGTGTGTGTGTGTGTGTGTGTGCGTGCGTGCGTGCGTGCGCGCGTGTGTGTGTGTGTGTGTGCGTGTGCGTGTGCGTGTGTGCGTGCGTGTGTGTGCGCGTGTGTGTGTGCGTGTGTGTGTGCGCGCATCACTTCGGTGTCTCCTCCCACACACCAAGCTGACTCGCCGTGATACCTGGACTACCGCTCCAAGCGGTGTTACACTCACTCACTCACTCAGTGATGGGGTCGGGTTGTTCCGGAGTTAGCCCAGTATCATCTGGCTAGCTATGTCGTCATGCGGTCTGAATCTGGTTCATTCATTAATCTGAGGCCACCGTGGCATATCCGTGTCTAGCTGACTGTGGCGTTCTATATCAGTCACTCATACTCGATCCGTCCCCTGTATATTTTCATATATGAGATTTTGGCGCATTATTCCACAGTCAAGACAGGCATCGAGTTCGTACATGCATTGAATGAGCGCAGGCTGTGAATACAACGTATTTAAAATTCTACACAACATTGCGTTTGATTTTCAAACCATTGAAAACCTACACCAAGCTGTAGCTGAGAAGAGCTGCCGATAACAGTGTCAATGTTGCCAGTACATGATCTGTCAGAATCCACTGACCTTCAGCGCAACAAGCATAGTTGCCTTTTATGGCAAGCATGGGTTGCTGAAGACCTATTCTACCCCGGATCTTCACGGGTCCTGTTATGTACACCTCACTGCCATGTTTTAGTCTCACCGCCATCACACGTACACCACACTGTCATGTTTCAGTCTCACCGCCATCACACATACACCACACTGTCATGTTTCAGTCTCACCGCCATCACACAAACACCACACTGTCATGTTTCAGTCTCACCGCCATCACACAAACACCACACTGTCATGTTTCAGTCTCACCGCAATCACACGTACACCACACTGTCATGTTTCAGTCTTCTCACCATCACACAAACACCACACTGTCATGTTTCAGTCTTCTCACCATCACATGTACACCACACTGTCATGTTTCAGTCTCACCGCCATCACACGTACACCACATTGTCATGTTTCAGTCTCACCGCCATCACACAAACACCACACTGTCATGTTTCAGTCTTCTCACCATCACATGTACACCACACTGTCATGTTTCAGTCTCACCGCCATCACACAAACACCACACTGTCATGTTTCAGTCTCACCGCCATCACACTAACACCACACTGACATGTTTCAGTCTCACCTCCATCACACAAACACCACACTGTCATGTTTCAGTCTCACTGCCATCACACATACACTACACTGTTATGTTTCAGTCTCACCGCCATCACACTAACACCACACTGTCATGTTTCAGTCTCACCGCCATCACACATACACCACACTGTCATGTTTCAGTCTCACCGCCATGACACATACACAACACTGTCATGTTTCAGTCTCCTCACCATCACACGTACACCACACTGTCATGTTTCAGTCTCACCGCCATCACACATACACCTCACTGTCATGTTTCAGTCTCACCGCCATCACACATACACCTCACTGTCACGTTTCAGTCTCACCGCCATCACACGTACACCACACTGTCATGATTCAGTCTCACCGCCATCACACATACACCACACTGTCATGTTTCAGTCTCACCGCCATCACACGTACACCACACTGTCATGTTTCAGTCTCCTCACCATCACACGTACACCACACTGTCATGTTTCAGTCTCACCGCCATCACACACACACCACACTGTCATGTTTCAGTCTCACCGCCATCACACATACACCTCACTGTCATGTTTCAGTCTTCTCACCATCAAACATACACCACACTGTCATGTTTCAGTTGATTGACGGCGGCCTATAAATAGTCGAGTCCAGACAATTCAGCGACTGACATCACGAGCATCGGTCAACGCAATACATGCATCAACCAAGTCAGCGAGTCTGACCATCGATCCCGTTAGTCGCCTCTTTCGACAAGAATGGGTTGCTGAATTCATACCAGTTCTAACCCGGATGTTCACAGGGAGGATATAACTATGGTCAAGCAATGACTCGCTTAGGGCCCAACAAAACTGTAAAGACATTGCAACTCACGACAGAGCTTGGCGCACGTTCATGAACGACAGAGGACCTAATCTACGTGCATCACAGAACGGTTTCATCGCGTCAGATCCTCGTGGTCAAACTCACCATTTCAACGATTAAACATCGCATCCTCGTGGTGTAACCTATTTAAACCATGGCCAACATTCATAGCACCAAAATGTTTTAAAAACATTGTTTTGTTAAAACTATTTTGAAAGATATTCAGGAACTATATGCTTAATTGTGAGAACACTGTGTGAGTCGCCATGCGTGCCGCACCTAAATATAACATAGCCATGTTAATGGGCTTATTATTAGCAAACACAGTTCTGATCAAGATAATAGTAATTTCCTTTCTCTCTTTTCATTTCCTTGAACGAAAAGCTTCCAAATTAAAATCACACGTACGTACAATCATGGAGTAACATTAAACATACAGCATAAGATAGTAGTTCTGATGTAAGTAAATATGCTATGACTTGATATGTTCATACAATTTTTCCCTTGTCGCTGTGCCAGAAGACTACATTCGTAAGCCTTCGGTGCGGACTTCGCGGGTTCGAATCTCGCTAGCGACACACAAATGGTAGGAAAAATGAAGTTCCGCTATTGTCAAGTGGTGTTAACTGACAATTCAGTTAGTTAATGCAAGATCAAAGAAAAGGAGCCATGGTTAATTTTCAAATAGTATAGGGTTGTGTATAAGTCGGTGGAATCCCACATATCTGACTATGGAGCTTCGGCTGCTCGGATCTTGTCTCCGTTACTTCCAGGACTGAACAGACACTCGGACTTCCTCCTGTACAGACACGCCCAACTATGTTGCTAAGTTACAGCTGAGCTATGACAAGCGTCTATCTGGTTTGTCAACTGCCGAGTTGAGGTAAAACATGGCGCCCCTCCGATGCGTTCCTTTATTAATGCCGTCAGTATACATGTGTGGTAAGACTCAGGAAGATCCGGATTACAGAATAGGTCTTCAGCAAGCCTTGCTTGCCGTAAAAGGCGACTAACGGGATCGGGTGGTCAGGCTCACTGACTTGGTTGATGCATGTCATCGTATCCCAATTACGTGGATCAATGCTATTGGTGTCAATCACTGGATTGTCTGGTCCAGACTCAATTATTTACAGACCACCGTCATACAGCTGGAATATTGCTGAGCGCAGCGTTAAACAACAAACAAACAAAAGAAACGATAATGCTTCCATGAAGCAGCATCTGAGGTTAAGGAGACAGGACCATGTGTCCAGGTCCATCTCGACAGCTCTGATGGTCGTCCAAGGGTCTACGTGCGTCCAGGAGAACATGGTAGCGACGCTTGCGTTACTCAACGTCGTCAGTTTTGGAGTGGAAGTGTAATTGTATTGGATAGCATCACAACTCACGATATAACACAACAATATTTTGTTAATGGCAATTTGAATGGTGTACCTTACCGAGATGTCTTCGTTCAAGATTATGTTCTCCCCTTTGCGCAAGCGCAGGTACATGACGTCACGTTACAGACGGATAATACCCGCCCACGGGTTGCGCGTTGTGTAACAGGCTGATTGAGGCATCCTCACATTGCTGTACTGCCATGGCCGGTTGTTTCTCCCCACCTCTACCCCATTAAACATGTCTGGGATGAGACGAGTGGACGCCTACGACAGGATCAGAACACGCCATTACCGCAGCTCAGTTGGGCCAACCTTTGACATTTGGAACAACATGCCCCGACCACGCAAATGTAGACACACCCGATATCGAGTTGTCACACCACTGCTCTCTCAGGTCGTGTCGCTTTGTCTCCTTTTACCAGGTATGGGTTTTGTAAGGAATTTTTTTATGATAAAACATTGATCGGATGACTAAATATAATTTCTCTTATTTTCATTTTATGAAGCAGTTTCTTTTTTCCGCTAGAATATATTAATAAAATAGAGTAACAGTCTGTTCGTGACTTTGATAGAAAGTTCGTGAAAGCATCTACAAAGAATCATGACACGTCGTCTGCCATCTATAACAGTGCAACCGGATGACCTATTTGACCTCTATTATATATTTGTTGCGACCCAAGTGATTTATTCCCTCTGCAGTGTTTTATTGTATTTTTTATACTAGATATTAACGGTATGTGCAGCCTCTTTCAGGATGTAAGTTAAACGTACACGCTTTAAAAATATTAAATAATGAGGAGTCCCTGAATACAATCCGACCTTGGCAATGTCGGAAAAGTCCATTTCGTAAACAGTTGGGGTACGTATGGTATTATTTCACGGATATTCTCACAATATTTTCACGGCAGTTATTTGTACCTGTTCCCCTAGCACAGATTGCCATATCTCGCCCACTTTCGCATGCGATCGTTCAGCCATGGCGTTTTTCTGTGTTGCCAATCTATATCTATGGAGATCAACTCACTAGACACTTCTCTCTCAAAACTAACTTCGTCCAATCTACGACGTCATCAAGTTGCGAGCGCATGTTCGAATCTCCAGAAATGACGACATGAATCGACAGAACAGTGTTTTATCGTGAAATAACCGTGCTTCGTTCTTCGCGATTTATAGCGCAGCTATCCTATATATACATACACTCTTTAAAAAAAGAAACGCACAGGTAGTATGTTGTTTATTAACTGACTACACAAAAAATATCCGGTATATAAACTGAATATATGTTATTGGAAAATGTTGGTGGCCTGACATTCGACAAACGGTGCGCCAAAACACAGCCATTGTCGATTTGCAATGTCTTAAACGGCATTGTTTTCACACTTGTTTAAAATGTCATGTAGGAACCCAGTAAAGCAAAATACACATACAAGTTATGGCATTCGTAATAGCCAATAGTTTGTCATTCAATTGTCAACTTTTTTCAAGTTCGAAAATGCCGAGACTCAGGGCTCCCGATCGGAACATCGCCATAGGACGTATCCAAAGAGGGGAATCGCAGTCTTCTGTTGCACGTCACTTCAACGTCCAGCACAGCACCATTTGCCGCCTTTGTGACCGATACACACAGTTCAATTCCAATGCAGGCCGTCTGAGAACATGTGTTATCACCCCTGCACATGATCGCTACTGCAGAACGCATCCCTAGTTTGGAAAGGATATCGGACCAGACTGTCAGGAACCATCTTCGCGAGGCTGGAATCCGACTCAGAAGACCAGTTATCGTCGCTGTTTTGGAACAGATCCATCGACAGCGACGCTTGCGTTCGTACCATACCTTACAGCCTTGGAATTCTAGAAACTGAAGACGAGTGTGGTTTAGCGATGAATCACGATTTTTCTTCACTGGCGAGATTGAAGACAATATGTTTTTTCGTCGTCGAAATGAGCGTTTTGCCCCACATTGTGTACGTGAATTCGACAATTTCGGCATATCCTACACATAATGCCAACATCAACGTCTTGCCCTGGTCGTCGAGATCTCCAGATCTCAACCCAATCGAACACCTCTGGGATGAACTCGATCGACGTGTACGTCAACGTCAGACACTCCCACAACTGGTAAACGCGTTACAAGCAGAATGGCGCAGAATTCCGCAGGACAGAATTCGTACACTTATCCAGTCAGTGCCGAGGAGATGCAGAGCTGTGATTGCTGCCCGGGGCGGTCACGCGAGATACAGAGTTCAGCGCAACCTTGTGGCCGTCTTGTTCGTTTCATTTTTTGATAGTACAGATAATCGACGGTACAGATAGTCGACGTAAGGATTGTGAAAAGATGCGGAAAATACCCCCAGGTGCATTAAAGGGACTTGTCCGACATTGCCGAGGTCGGATTCTGTTGATTGAGTCATCATTAATAAAATTTGGGTGAATATTTTTAACGCTTGTACATTTTATAGACAATCTAAAAGAGACTTACATGATGTGGATGTCTCATATAAGAAATAAACGACTCGCGGTCGTTGTTCTTCGTACAATAAAACACTGCGCCACTCATGATTTATTCTCCCTGTTTTATTGTACGATAAACAACGACTACGAGTCGTTTTTTTCTTAAATAGACTGTTTGTGTATATACCAGTGTCTACAGATATGTGTGATAACCGAACGGGATATATATACCGACGTTGCAGCAAGCGGAACGTTAGTTAGATCGATCTATTGCCCGTATACCGTATCGCGTGCTAGAAGTCGTCGTCCTTACCACCCGCCGCCGATGATGACACTGGTGCAACACTACAAGCTTCTAATCGATACCACCGCCGACGTGGCACAACAGACACAACCTCCAGGCCACTGATTGTACAGATTATTATACACATTATTTCCAAAAATATTAGCAAAAGAACACAACACAACTACCCAACACACGTCAAGGTAGTAAAGAACACAACACCACAACTACCCAACACACGGTAAGGTAGTAAAGAACACAACAACAAAACAACCAAACACACGGTAAGGTAGTAAAGAACACAACACCACAACTACCCAACACACGGTAAGGTAGTAAAGAACACAACAACAAAACAACCAAACACACGATAAGGTAGTAAAGAACACAACACAACTACCCAACACACGATAAGGTAGTAAAGAACACAACAACAAAACAACCAAACACACGATAAGGTAGTAAAGAACACAACACAACTACCCAGCACACGGTAAGGTAGTAAATACACAACAACACAACTACCCAACACACGATAAGGTAGTAAAGAACATAATATAACTACCCAACAACACAACTACCCAGCACACGGTAAGGTGGTAAAGAACACAATACAACAACACAACTACTCAACACACGATAAGGTGGTAAAGAACACAACACAACGGCAACACAACTACCCAACAACACAACTATCCAACACACGGCAAGGTAGTAAAAAAACACGACACAACAACACAACTACCCAGCACACGGTAAGGTAGTAAAAGAACACAACACAACTCCACAACTACCCAACACACGGCAAGGTAGTAAAAAAGAACACAACACCAGAACAACACAACTACCCGAAACACAATAACGTAGTAATGGAACACAACAACACAACTACCTGAGACATGATAAGGTAGTAAAAGAACACAACACAACTACCCGAAACACAATAACGTAGTAATGGACCACAACTACACAACAACACAACTACCTAAGACACGGTAAGGTAGTAAAAGAACACAACTACCCAACAACACAACTATCCGAAACACGATAAAGTAGTAAAGGAACCCAACACAACAACACAACTACCCAACACACGGTAAGGTAGTAAAAGAACACAACACCACAACAACACAACTACCCGAAACACTATAACGTAGTAATGGACCACAACTACACAACAACACAACTATCTAAGACACGGTAAGGTAGTAAAAGAACACAACACCACAACAACACAACTACCCGAAACACAATAACGTAGTAATGGAACACAACTACACAACAACACAACTACCCAACAACACAACTATCCGAAACACGATAAAGTAGTAAAGGAACCCAACACAACAACACAACTACCCAACACACGGTAAGGTAGTAAAAGAACACAACACCACAACAACACAACTACCCGAAACACTATAACGTAGTAATGGACCACAACTACACAACAACACAACTATCTAAGACACGGTAAGGTAGTAAAAGAACACAACACCACAACTACCCAACAACACAACTATCCGACACACGGTAAGGAGGTAAGGGAACACAACACAACAACACAACTACCCAACAACATAACTACCCGACACACCGTAAGGTAGTGAAAAGAAAACACAACACAACTACCCGACACACGGTAAGTTTGCAAAGGGAAACCAGTTCAGTCATTTGCAACATTTACAAGTTGATAAAAAAAAAACCCGAAGTGTCCACTGGTAAAATAGTTCGTCTCTTTCCCTCCCTCCCTCCCTCTACCCACCCCAAAAGCATGACAGTGCCCCCAGGGTGATCTCCCCGGGGTTATTCTGCCTCTCTTTCTTGTGGACCGACCAATAATAAACAGGATACTTTCATGTCATGGTAATAAGCTGTCACGGTCGGGAATTAATGAAAATGACACTGGGTTACGTCATGTTGCGCTCACGTTGAAAAGATTTGCGCAGGGGGTGGGAGATTTGGCCGAGGCTGCTGATTTACTGAAGTAGCCGATCCAGGTGGGGGGGTTGGGGTGGGGTGGGGTGGGGTGGGGTGGGGTGGGGTGGGGTGGGGGGTTGGGGTTGGGGTTGGGGGGGGGGGGTGGTTGGGGGTTGTGGGTGGTGGAGCGTTTGGGGTGCGTGTGTCGGGGCACCCCCAGTATTTTAACATCTGATGACAAATTGTTAACACATTGCATGGCATAACATGTTCATTTGGTTAATAAAAAGAAGTTATTGTTTATAAAAAGTGTTTGATTTTTTTGTTAAGCTTTAGGGTGGACCCTCTTCTCCCCCTCACACACACTTACGTTACAAACGGTCTAAGCGGAACCCCCCTTTATATAATCCTGGATCCGTCTCTGTAGTGCCACCACTTTCTTTCACCACTGTTCACTGTGGGAATGATAGTGCTGTGTTTCTTTGTGGTCTGCATGTTTTCACTTTCCGTTCATAGATATTAACGTGTCATACACATACACAATCAGTAATGTCCGTCTGGGAAACTAACCATGAACCTTTGGACTGTCAAATTACATGGGACCAGCAGCACGACTGTTCCTAAAGCGATGAAAACACGGAGTCGTATAAAATAGTTCCTTTTCACCATACCATATACAGTTGGTCGACTTGGTATTTCATGGGAGTTATCATATGGTGGGTAACGCCTGAGTGTTTAACCGTGTTTGTTGTGAGGTTTGAGACGACTTTGGTCGGTAGCGGGTGACACACACCATGTGAATACTTGTGTTACATATCTTTTTGTAAAGCTCTTGTCAAAATGAAAGGCTGGAAGATACACCCTCCACGCATCATGCAACACTTAATACGCACCATATAATTAAAACGAAGTCTTCTGGATATACTGAAGGCGTGTAGTGTTTTTTAATGTCAACCTCGCATGTTGGCAGCCTTCATTATAAACCCTGCCCCCGGGACATGCCGTCTGCGACGCCGCCCCCCCCTTGCTGGCTTGTTGAATCATCATCATCCCTATCAAATCCCAGTGATCAAAGTCTGGAAACATGCCATTTTTATGACCTTATTACTACTTCCCAGAAGGCTGTGGTGTTCAGTCGTACTGATATATTGCCCTCGCAATGGAGTTGTGTAACCACATTTACAATAAGCATGTTTTAGACAGTTCCTCATCTTCTAAAAGGATCAAGTATACTATAAACTCCAACACACACATTTCAGTGAGGATGTTTCACAGAACAGTTTGGTGATTCTCCTGCCAGAATTGTAGGATCTGCACCCTAATACAAAAGTACCTTGGAAATGTTCACCATCAACCAATGGGTACGCGAGAAAACAGTACAAAAGTCATATCAAACACATTTAATATTTCTAATTTTACATATAAACATGCATAACACATCTTGACAAACTTGGCGATAACAATGGAAAACACATTCACAACATGACAATCTGCTGCCTTGTTCTTCCTGGGCTAAACAAGATCCACATTTTGTAAATATCACCATGCCGCACGCGTCACTCCTGACAACTGATTGTAGTCTGCTAACTGTCGCCACACAATACGACTAATCCGCCATTTTCTTTGAACACCACGTGGCCTGGAGGTGACGACACACCGATTCCTTATCTTCACAATACTGGAGTTAGGCGGAAGGGTTGCAACCTCAGCATCAGCAAGCTCCTGAAACAATCACAGAATCATTGCTTGTTGCTTGTATTACTTCACATGCTGTTGAGAAGTATAACATTAAGTGAAAAAACTGCTGCAACTGATGAGCATAATTTTAAGATACCAAACTCTGAAGAAGGTCAGTTTGATTTCATTCATCCTCACACTTAAAAGCAGGAATATTAAAACTTTCAAATACACTTATCTGAGATATTATTTCAAATTAAGCCCCAAAAGGATTCATGTAGAACGTTCTTGATCGAGCTGGTAGGTAGAGTGAGGTTTATAAGAAAGGATTAGTTTTTTTGAGACGTGTGTTTTAATGAGGTGAGGTGAGGTGAGGTGGTGAGGTGAGGTGAGGTGAGGTGAGGTGAGGTGAGGTGAGGTGAGGTGAAATTGGGTTTAACAGCGCGTCCAAGATTATTGCACTTATATAGCGACGTGCATGCACGTGTGTGTGTGTGTGTGTGTGTGTGTGTGTGTGTGGCTGCTTGTACTAGTCTGGACTGATGATGATTTATAGTGCTAGCTCACTGCCGCAGTTTAGCATGAATACCCCACTCAGACACAGTATACTGACTCCGAGCCAACAAGTCCTTGTTTTAGCCCCTTAATGTCGAGCGCCAGACGGGGTAACAACAAGTACAATCTTTTAATGTCTTTTGGTATGAAGCGGCCAGGGATCGAACCCCGGACCTTCCGCTCCCCGGGCGGACGCTCTACCACTAGACCACGGAGGCGGTCTTGTGTTTTAATGAGTTTTCTTGACAAGTTGATGTTTAAGTAGTAAAGTTACATTCATCAATGTATCTCACTTGGTGAGAAGTCGGATGTTGGCAACATTAGCTTATACAGATCATAATAAAGAGGTACAAAAGAAAATGCAAAAATAAGTAATAGAGGTTTCAATAAAACAAAACTCAATGCCATCTCCAACATGGATAATGGCTAAGTAATGGGCAAAAGGGAATTCAATGTGTCGGCCTCATAAACTTGAATCAGAGACCTGAGATCACGTACCGATACACAAACATTTTACCCATCTGGGATAACGTACCGATACACAAACATTTTACCCACCTGGGACCACGTACCGATACACAAACATTTTACCCACCTGGGATAACATACCGATACACAAACATTTTACCCACCTGGGATAACGTACCGATACACAAACATTTTACCCACCTGGGACCACGTACCGAGACACAAACACTTAACCCACCTGGGATAACGTACCGATACACAAACATTTTACCCACCTGGGATAACGTACCGATACACAAACATTTTACCCACCTGGGATCACGTACCGACACACAAACACTTAACCCACCTGGGATCACCTACAGATACGCAAACAATTTACTCACCCGGGATCACGTATCGATACACAAACATTTAACTCACCTGGGATCACGTACCGATACACAAACATTTTACCCACCTGGGATCATGTACTGATACACTAACATTTTACCCCCCTGGGATCACATACCAATACACAAACATTTTACCCACCTGGGATCACGTACCAATACACAAACATTTAACCCACCTGGGACCACCTACAGATACACAAACATTTTACCCCCCTGGGATCACGTACCGATACACAAACATTTTACCCACCTGGGATCACGTACCAATACACAAACATTTTACCCATCTGGGATCACGTACCGATACAAAAACATTTTACCCACCTGGGATCACCTACAGATACACAAACATTTAACCCACTTGGTATCACCTACAGATACACAAACATTTAACCCAGAGAGAGATCATGGACAGACAGACAATAAGGTCGAGCAGGATGACTTTCAGCCAGGGAAGCCTGAATTTGCAAATGAGCAATACACTAGAGTGAGTGAGTGAGGGAGTGATGGAGTTGGAACATTAGAATGAGTGAGTTGGAACATTAGAATGAGTGAGTTGGAACACTAGAGTGAGTGAGTTGGAACATTAGAATGAGTGAGTTGGAACAGTAGAGTGAGTGAGTTAGAACAGTAGAGTGAATGCGATTGGTACATAAGAGTGAGTGAGTGAGTGAGTGAGTTGGTACAAGAGAGTAAGTGAGTGAGTTGAAACATTAGAGATTTTAGAACCTGTAGTTCCTTGGGAAGAATGTTGTTCTTCCTAACTGTATTAAGCCGAAGTCTCTCAGGGAACTGTTCCTGTATCATCTGCCTCCGCAGCCCGTCTCGTCTCATCCTCCAGTCTACGTAGCGTCCTCGAATCTGACTGTGTTGGACGCCAGCTGATGTGACACTTGTCGATTTCAGCAACATGGTCCCGTGTTCTAGGCCCACCTGAGATACAAAACACTTAATGACTTGGGTACCTCTGGTGGATAGCTCTAAATTGTAGTTAAATCTTGTATAATCAATATGTTAATAATAAAGCCAGGACATTGAACATTTCTCTCCAGGTACTATGAGAATGAGCAAAATGTATTTGTAGTGAAATCATAAGTCGTCAAGGAAAGGTTACAGATTAGCTTCTTCTCCTTTGGCATGTGGCAATCAGACAATGTCCTGAGCGTATCTGACATAACCTTGAACCTGTCTGACATTAGAATGAATGTGTCCGACATAATGATCTTGTCAGACATTACCCAAATCATCATACTCCATAATTTCAACATATATCTGTATGTGGCATTTAAGAAGCTGTACTATCAATGAAGGCAGTGTTGACTTTAAATCATATATTCCAACTAAAATCCAAGCATTGAAGAATCAAATTGAAATCCATAAGTCAACTCTTGTTCTCATTTCAACATATGAGAGATTTTCACTGATTTCATATTCAAAAATGAAAAACGAATGCACAGGGGTTGACACCATTTATCTAGTAGTCCACATCTCATTTTAGACATGGTTTACGGGCCCCTATTGGATTAATGAAGGAACGGTGAGGAGTGAATTTGTCGAAGATGAGTTCGTAATTTGCATATCTCGATCTGATTGGGTTTCTTGGGCGTCCCGTGTTGTTATGTAACTCCAAGCTTTAACGATATAAAACAGCGCCGGGCACGAAGCTCTTTCACAAACACATTGACGTGTAACGAAATAGGATATAATACTAGACGCTGTATACATTCCAGTTATTTAAGACACAAGGTAAGTGAAAGACTTTACTTCTCACATGGCTATGTCTTTGTCCATGCAAATGCACACATTTATATAAGCGGGAAAATTCATTAATGGGAAAACAGCTACCTTCATGGACCTAGTTAACGTTGAGAACATGCCATAAAAAAGCGAAGTCATTGCCCGTATTGAAAATGTTTGTTGCCAACTGACACCGAAATCATGTGGACATGGGCAGCGCCATGTTGGTGTTTCTTAAGGATGCAACATTCATGAAACAAATAAAATGTAGTATGACACAATGTATGCTCAACTTCTTTAAACTATTATCTGATAACTCTAAATGCGTTAAATTATTAAAGCATTACACACTTTTTGTTTATGGAATTTTAGTGTGAAGAAAAGTTTTAATTCTTAAAACAAACACTGCTTTATATCTTCATATAAAATTACTCGTACACCAAGTACAATTCATTTTAACCGGATGTTACATATTCTGAGGCAATGCCTCGACTGTGACGTCAATAGGGGGTACCCCTCTAGGCCCGGTATATATATCACGTGACTTCCTCCTATCAGTCCTTTTACTTGCGGTGGCATCCATTGAGAGCGAGGTGAGAATGTATGGGAATGTAAATCCTTGTTAAATCTAGACTTATTTCTTGTCATCTCCCTTTGTGGAAACAGATACTGTCTGAATGAACAACATGCCGACCAATGGTGACTTTTTGTGTAGCTGTATACTTGTATTATCGTGTATTTTCGAGATGCCGGCTGCACCTGCCGCGACTCATTTCTACCACGTCGACATGCCGGTAGGAAGGCTGTACCTCAACTTGTTACATATGGTTTATTTTTCTGGATATAATTAGTCTGTCCTGCTTTTCAAAATATTTGCCTTGAATTTACGGATTAGATACCAAGTAGGTGTTAATTTCCGAAATAATTTCAACATTTCTTAAAGTAAAAGTGAAGTCTAGTCTAATGGTAAATTATGAGATTTGGCGTAAAATGTATGGCTCTTTTGGAATAACGCGTCTGCAATGTTCTTACGTGCCTACTAGCCTAACGCAGCGACGATACAATGTTTGGATCAATTTGGGGGGGAAATATGGTAGCACCGGTAGACTGCGCCGGTGATAGGTATTGTCTCAGATGTAGACACAAATTGCTGGTTTACATATCAAATGTGGTATTTGATTTATAATGGTTGTGACTGTGACGTCTCATCGTGAATCTTATCCATGTTGTGGTCAGTCTTAGAATCTCGACTCGTTTCATGACAAATACTCGTCCGCCATCTTTGATACCACGTGGTCTGAGGAATGGTGACAGTGAATGTAAGATATGTAGGTGTGTCGACTATAACGTTTGCCCACGCGGATTTGTTATTAATATATTGCGGCCCTATATCTCGTATTGATTGGAGCCTTTCTATGTTTTAAGTTATGGCTGTATTTTGTTCCCCAGCATCCAAGCACTAACGAACCATGGGAAAGGAAAAGATCCACATCAATATTGTGGTCATTGGCCACGTAGATTCTGGCAAGTCTACTACCACTGGCCATCTTATTTACAAGTGCGGTGGTATCGATGAGAGAACTATCCAGAAGTTCGAGAAGGAGGCTCAGGAAGTAGGTTCTTTATTTTTCTTTAAATTTTCAAACCATTTACAAAAATGGCTACAGAAACTATCAGTTTTATTCCACTAGTCCTTATAACATAGCAAAATCCATGAAAAAGGTTATTTTCTACTAGTCCTCCGGATACCTAACTACTGGACAGTTAAGAGTAAAGGACTGGTGCCAATTTCTAACGCTGCAGAAACTTAGTATGGAAAATGCAATGTTTGTTTTTTGTGCTGATAGTATATGGTTTTATTTTCACTTGTAGATGGGCAAAGGTTCCTTCAAATATGCCTGGGTGTTGGACAAACTGAAGGCCGAGCGTGAACGTGGTATCACCATTGACATTGCTCTCTGGAAGTTTGAGACCACCAAATTCTACATCACCATCATTGATGCCCCTGGTCATCGTGATTTCATCAAGAACATGATCACAGGAACATCTCAGGTGGGTTTACAATCGAGATTCGGGTGATCCATGGTTTGGACATGTTCATTTCACACTGAGTAGGCAATGTTTGTCAACGAATTTCTTTGGTTGGTATGGTTTTGTAAGTAGCAAGTACACTTTCCACTGCCTTTGATTACTGTTTGTACTGTTTAGTTAAGTGTTGACTTGATTCTGGCTGCTGCAAAGAAACTAGGATAGTTCTTACTTGGTAGCATACAAAATGATATTCGGTCTCTTCTAAGTAAATCTTGTATGCAGGGTTTTATCATTGTTTGGGGATGATTTTGGAAAATACATGGTAAAATCATTAAATGTCTGTTGCAATTATTAATTATGAACCTTATTGATCACCGAGGATAGAAAATGATTTGTCTGGAAGATACATTGGTATCTATGATCTGAAATGTGCAGACACTACCGAATATTAGGTTATTACTTGTAGATTTTGAAAAGGCATTTGATACAGTTATTGAAATATTGAATAGAAATGGTGTACGTCGATTCACTGAGTGATATGTAGTGCTTGTGGGTGTGGATTTGGTGTAATGGGCACAATTAATCATGTTCTCGAGGTGAATTGTGACTTGCTATATTTCAGGCTGATTGTGCTGTTCTGATCGTTGCCTCTGGTGTTGGTGAGTTTGAAGCTGGTATCTCCAAGGAGGGTCAAACCCGAGAACATGCCCTGCTGGCTTACACCCTTGGTGTGAAGCAACTCATCATCGGCGTCAACAAGATGGACAGCACTGTTCCACCATACTCGGAGGTAAGTGGCAATTCTAATACACCCTCTTACAGCATGCAGAACCCAGATGTTCATGGATCTAACCTTTGCAAGTGTGCTTGGACATTTTGTACTGTAGATAGACATCAACAATGACACAACACACAGAAACAAAGTCTAATTCTTAGCCCACCATAATGCCAAGTAATTTTGTTAGACAAATAGCAGAACGTTATGGCACTTCCCAAATCATGTTATCTCTAATTTAATTTTGTGGTCAGGTCAACATGTTTTTCACTCGTATCACAACATATGGGGAAGATGCTAGTTTTAATATTTGTAGATGTTATTCACTGAACACATGAATTAAAGTTTTGAGTTCCCAAAATAATATATTTTCTACCAGTCTGCTTGCCAATTGCTTAGTTTGTAATGATATATGAATTGTTGGTATACAAATGTAGATAATGTAGTTTCTTGTTTGACTTGTTTATATTTTGTAAAAATGCAAATATTCTCCTGAAGTATTAACTTCGTTTCCTTGGCAGAATGACGACATATTCTTTGAACAAATGGATTCTATTTCATAGTAATAATTAAATGTCAAACCTGTCCCAAAAAATTTGTAATATTTCTTAGTGGACTTCTACTTATCTACTTGTAGTTGGTAACAATGCTGCTAGTCATCCATTGTTCACTAATTAGCTTAATTGTGGACCCCATTGCTTCATTCATTCCACTGCCAATGTTAACTTTCAGCAAGATGTTATTAATCCTGCATCTTTAATTATTGTTGAGATAGTACTTGACACTAGCCCACTTTACACATTACAAGGCCATTTTCTGTACCAAGGCTAGCAACTCTTTGGGATTTATTTCTTATCCCGTTACCTTATCCTTTTTCCCATTTAGGCACGATATGACGAAATCGTGAAGGAAGTGTCTGGCTACATCAAGAAGATTGGATACAACCCCAAGGCTGTTGCATTTGTGCCAATCTCTGGCTTCCATGGTGACAACATGCTTGAGCAATCTGAGAAGATGTCCTGGTTCAAGGGCTGGGCTGTAGAGAGGAAGGAGGGCAATGCCAGTGGCAAGACCCTGTTTGATGCTCTTGACAGCATCCTACCCCCACAAAGACCCACAGACAAGGCCCTGCGTCTCCCCCTGCAGGATGTCTACAAGATTGGCGGTACATTTTCTGGTTTCATACTCTAAAACTTTTAAGTTATGTGTATAGTGTTTATAAATAGGACCAACATAGTCATCTGTAATCAAAGGTGTGGTCCTTGGCAAATGTTTCAGTATATTTATTCCCCAACTTAGGATACCTTTTTTTGAAAATAACCAAGGTAATGTTTTCGATGTATTTGTCTTTCTGTAATATTGACTGTCAAGTGGGCCCCAACTTAGACATAAGTAGCTTTTGGAATAGCACTAGTCACATTTGAGGTGCCTACAATTTCATCATGATTATCAATTTAGAGTACTGAATGTAAAAGTGAACTCGAGGGGTGTGGGTGAAAAATGGCTTTTAAAAAGGACTTGAAGTAATTTACTTTCAAGATTGCATGAGAATTTGATGCATGAGAATCCTGTCCGATGTACTATATGAATAGTTCAAGAAATATTTGGTAGTTGCTGATTTTTATTAAATCATTTAGTAAGTGAAAATGTTTACCGTTTTCCAAATGTAAATGACATTCTCTCCGGGTACTACTAAAAATGGCAATGTTGCCTTCTATGCCCATCAGCAATAGAAATTTAAAACTTAATAAAAACGAACTAACTTTTCCTTGCTACAAGATTTTAGCTGGTGACCCAAGTCTTAGAAGAATGAATACACTGTCTTGGCCATGTTTGAAAAGTTGAAAGGTTTTTTTGGGTTTTTTTTCATAGGTTCACATGCTTTGCACATAAGACAAAATTCAGTCTGACATGTCTTGCCAGAATTACAACTTGACAAAATAGTAACAAACTTACAATTGCTAATTTTATAAATATCCTACTGATAGGTTGTAAATAGGGTTAGGTACTCGATGATGCACAGCTACTGAAAAAGATAATGAGTGCACTTTACATTTCAGAGCCATGTTCTTTCAGATTAATTTTTTTCATGATTCTCTCTACTTCCAGGTATTGGAACTGTGCCTGTTGGACGAGTTGAAACTGGTATCCTCAAGCCCGGTATGATCGTCACCTTTGCCCCATCTGCACTCACAACTGAGGTATGAAACTATTGAAGAAGTTATCAGACAATGTTATTGCATGTCCCCAGCAATATATGCTTCTCTTAACAGGCTACCAAATGGAATGGGTGGTGTCTCGGTGACTTGCTGCTTATCTCAGTACATTGATCGCATGGATCATTTCTCATGGTATCTTTCACTAGATTGTCTGCTTTCAGACTGGCGTTGTAGAGCTGGAATGTTGCCGAGTGCAGCATTAAAAACCACTGTTTTACCCGATATTTTTTAAAATGTCAGTTTGGTAGTCAAGATTGTCAATGTCTACAATTTCTTGTATAATATGAAAACAACATACAAAAGGCAAATATTTGGATAGTATGTTTGCTGGCTAAGTTAACACAACTTGAGTGTTTTCCTTTGACATTTTTCAGGTGAAGTCCGTTGAAATGCACCATGAGTCCCTCCCCGAGGCTCTGCCTGGCGACAATGTTGGCTTTAATGTGAAGAACGTCTCCGTCAAGGAACTTCGTCGTGGCTTTGTCGCTGGTGACAGCAAGAATGATGCTCCCAAGGAGTGTGCTAGCTTCTATGCTCAGGTTGGTTTCCATTCTTTGGGTTTAGTGTTCCAGCAATAGAAACTAACAGATTTGTCCTTTAATCCTTATAATAAAATGGCCAAACCTTAAAAAAGATCAAGTTTCCACTAGACAATTTGATGCCTTAATTCTTTGGTAGGTTGACAGAAGAGTAATGCCAATTTCTAACATTGTTACAAAATTTAATGTGTGTTTGTGATTGGGTTTAGAAAGCCCCACTTGCTATTGTGTTTTTGGCTCCTTATCAGACTTGTCTGTATATGGTATGTGATGTGAAATCCTGTGCCCTAGGGCTTGATGCAATTAGGTCCTTGTTGCTCATACTATTTAAAAGTATCTATTAATTTGCCCATGCCATGAACTTGATTTTTTAAGTCTATTGGGACCATGGTTAAATTAAGGGTGGCATATGCCATTGTACTTGCAGAAAGATTGTAATACTGAGCTGGACATAATTTTTCTTTTATTTTCCCAATTTGCCTGACAAGGGTACTTAGTTTGGAATCCCAGATAAATCCCCGACTTCCAAGTATCCTGATGTCAGCTTCATGTTACTTAAAACATTGTCACTTTAGCAGAGGTATTTATGGAACTCCTTGGATGTTTGTTACTGGACCACTTTTGTTTCAGGTTATCATCTTGAACCACCCCGGCGAGATCAAGAATGGTTATTCCCCAGTTTTGGACTGCCACACAGCCCATATTGCTGTGAAATTCAGCGAGATCAAAGAAAAGTGTGATCGTCGTTCTGGCAAGAAGCTGGAGGAAAACCCCAAAAGTGTCAAGTCTGGTGATGCAGCCATGATTGTCTGCCTTCCCAGCAAGCCCATGTGTGTGGAGGCTTTCTCCTCATACCCACCACTGGGACGTTTCGCCGTCCGTGACATGAAGCAGACAGTTGCTGTTGGTGTCATCAAGGAGGTCACCAAGAAAGAGGTTACAGGAAAGACCACCAAGGCCGCACAGAAGAAGAAATGATTAGCTCGGGATAAAGACCCGTGGCTTGCCAAGGGCAAAGCAAATTATAACATCGGAACCATCAGTCTGCTTATTGTAATCTGTTCAATGGAAATGCTCGCTCAGCTTGTTTTAATTTCTTGGTCTACATGGTTGCTACAATCTAAATTGCACCGAAAAGAATTTAGAAGGAAAAGAATCCTTGGACATTAAGGACTTAATTTTATTGCCACACTTCAAACGAAAAAAAATAAAAAATGTCAAAGTAATTACTGCTTTGTTTTCATTCACAAGGGTCCCTTGTGCTTGTTGGAGCTAAGATTGGGGATGGATAGTCTGCATGTAACGTAGCTTGATCAGTCATGATTTGCTCGTTCCAGGGTGTGAAATTATGTGGATCGATGCTCATGATATAAATCACTGGATTACCTGGTCCAGACTCGGTTATTTACAGGCCGTGCGGCGTTAAACCAATCCAGGGTGTGCTCTTACAACATTGCTGATTTGACAGTTTTCTTTCATTGGAAAGGTTCTGCAATAGGCTCACAGGGCAGAAATGAATCTTGATCTGGGAAATATTTCAAATTGTGGAAGGTCAATGTCTAAGAATTTTAACCATTGTATTTTACACTGCACTCTGCAATATACCAGCTATATGACTGCGGTCTGTAAATAGACCAGACAATCCAGTGATTGACATCATGAGCATCGATCCGCGCATTTGGGATCGATGACATGCATCAACCAAGTCAGCAAGCCTGACCACCCGATCTCGTTAGTCGCCTTTAACGGCAAGCATGGGTTGCTGAAGACCTATTCTACCCCGGAATCTTCACGGGTCTGAAACATTAGTGTGGCGTGTAGATTGGTTATGGTAGTCCTGAGTAATTTGGAGTAAAAGTATATAATTTATACTAAATTTCTAAATATGAAATATAATCTTGTAATTTCCTGTTTCTGACACTACAAAATGAAGTACACTGCAAAGCTAGGAAGACTCTGGTAACACGTTTCTCAATGCTGACGTTTGTAAAATTTTAATCACGTATACATACTATGACGCTCGACTTGACCTGCAAACGTTTATTGACAGTCTTAAGCTTGGATCTAATTACTTGAACAAATGTATATTATATTTCCAGTATTTACCCAACTCTGAATAGAGCCCAAACACATTTTCGTGATCAAATTTCATACTTTTATTGACCAAGTTTGTTAAACCTGTTTATTCACCTTCTATTCGCTGAAGGGTTACGATGTGTTTTTGTTTTTTGAAAGCGCATATGAATACTCGATAAATCCTTTTTTTTACACTATGAATCGACTTCTATACTAATCTTTACTTTATGCTCGCATACAGAGCATGTATACTGTTTTGTTGGTCATCTACCACCCGACCTTCGTTAAACCGCTGATTATCTATTACGCTCATCAATTATTTGCACACCTCAAGGTAGCGTTTTAGCGAGAGATCACTAACTGAGAGTATTGTTGACCGCTTGCTTCGGTACGAGTTAGACAATGTGCGGATCTACGTAGAGGGGAATGTCCGAGTAACTCTCCATTCCTTAAAAATAATGGAGTCGAGGCCCATTAATTTTTAAGGAATGGAGAGTTGCGAGGTTATTCCCCTACTTAAAACTCATGCCTACTTTTTACACTTTCACAAAATATTCTGTAGTTGAAAATATTTGAAAAATAAACCAGAACTCTTTGATGTCTGTATTTATACTGCGTGAGTAGACCTTGCGTGATGCACGAGGAATGCGTTCTCTGCCGCTGTTGCACGTGCGCCCAGCTCCGTCGCGAGCTGACATTTACAATACATGGTACACGGTTCTTCAACATTTTGTTGGGTCCTCAACAAGTATTTATCAATCGCTTGCACAGTGTTAACACATGCTGATGGGTATAATTGGAAAATATAGAGCCCCGAACAAGCGATATTTATGTTACCTAATTTGTTATTTCTCGTCAAAGGTTTATCTAACTGCTATAAATATGAACATTGTTGTCGGTAACCCTTCTCTAACACAAAATATATACATATTATTTTGAGCTTTTAAGCATTATGCAAAATTATGAAAATATTTAATAGTTAATATCACATCATGCCTTCATGTGCCGCAGAAGCTGAGATTGACAATTACACGCTTTCAAATCTAACGATGCGGGTTCGAACCCCGCTGGCGACACATGTTTTCGTCTGTTCCATGTGGAAATTAATTCAAATGATACTTGACAAGCAACTCTCCATTCCTGAAAAATAATGGAGCGTTCAAACGATGGAATGACGTCACAGATGTGTTTTAATTGTGCAGCTTTTCACTCGCTTGAAAATAAATCGGAACACAATTGATAACTAAATACCTCACCGGAAAGATAAGCCACAGCGTTGTAAGTTACTGACATGCGCTCAATAAACAATCGCGCCATAGACGGAAGCTGAACTTCACAGAATTTAGGGCGGGTAATTTGAAATCGTGGGAAACACCGGGAAGGGGCTAGTTTTGGTTGTACCGAATTTCGATCCCCGGGGATTAAAAGGACGCTGTTTCGCGGAGGATATATTTTTTTCGAGGGCCAAATCCGTACCTTTTGTATTGTGTTCGATCTGAATGGTATTTTATATATATTGGGAACAAACCTCACCGCTCATCAATAAATGTGTTATATGAGTACAGCACTTGAAAGGACAGATACCTCTATAAATATATACGTAGCAGGTGTACATTGCCATTCGCGGCTCAGCTGTTCACAGTGGACTGCCTCCGAGCCAACCAGTCATTTCCTCCCTTAATGCTAAACGCCAGGCAAGGAAACAACAAGTACTATCTTATAACAGCTTTTTGTGTGACAGGCCGGAAATCCATCCGCAGACCTTCCGCTCTCCGGGCAGACGTTCTAACTTCTAGACCACGAAGCCGGACTCCTGGCAGACGCTCTACCCACTGGACCACGAAGGCGGTCTTCTGGCAGACGCTCTAACCACTGGACCACGAAGGCGGTCTTCTGGCAGACGCTCTAACCACTGGACCACGAAGGCGGTCTTCAGGCAGACGCTCTACCCACTGGACCACGAAGGCGGTCTTCAGGCAGACGCTTAGATGTCAACTGTATTACACGATTAAGGACACAAGGAGTTCCTTCGCGTATCGTATTGGCCAAAGCTTTTTCTGTTGGTGTATTCGTTGGATTATCCCGGTCAGGGGGAGTAAACAATATTATTCCCTTCAAATGATATGTTTAAGTAAACCAGGTGAAATGAATCGCCTCCGTAGTCTTGTGGTAGAGCGCCTGCCCGGAAAGGTTGAAATATGGTCCTTGTTGCTACCCTGCCCGGCACTCGGCATTTAGGGGACTGTCGGCCCTGCGTCCGTATACTGTCTAAGTGGGACACACACACGCGCGCATGCACGTCGCTAATAAAGTGCAATAATCTTGAACCTGACGTTAAACCCGATTTCACCTCTCCTCAGCTGATACTAGCTGTAACACATAAACTATTCACAAAACTACAGAACATAAAGTTTAATTCTCCACTACCCGCACACCCCATTATCCAGAGATTTATATCTCCATTCTAGTATTATGATTATCAAAACAGAATCCCCAATCTTAAGTTTTGTTGTTTAACGCAGCACTCAGCAATAATCGAGCTATATGGCGGTGTTTTGTAAATAATCGATTCTGTACCAGCCAATCCAGTGATTGGCATGAGCATCGATCCATGCAATTGTGATCGATGACATTCATCAACCAAGTCAGCGAGCCTGACCACCCGATCCCATTACTCGCCTCTTACAACAAGCATTGTTGTCTTTTACGGCAAGCATGTGTTGCTGAAGACCTATTCTACCCTAGATCCTCCCCGGCTATCTATCGGCTTGTGATGTCATGCCCTGTGCATAAATTATTTCACGCACTTTTGGTATTCTAAATGTTTATCATATCTATCAATCTGTAAAACTTGCATAGAGTCCTATGGCGGTGGCTCATGGGCCAATCTTGTGATGCTGACCTCCGAAATCTGTACTTCTCCAATAGATTGTCATGGGCCGAACCAGCCTGCATGACCTTTCATTTGGTAGAATGCTATAGCTCTTTGTGTCAAATTTGCTGGAGTATAACACTCCTTTATCCCCAGTCTTTGCAGCTTGGAGATCCGCTGCAGCATAAGACTGTCCTTGTTGACACTCCATGGTGAGTGGGGAAAGGGGGTGCAGCATTACATTCCGTTCGACATGGCTTCCCAATACACTGGTTCAAAAAGACGTCACATTGAATCTGATGAGACTACTACGCCCACTCGATCCGACTTTTGGCCACGTTTCTTTGTTATAGAAGCTTTAGACAACGAACCAATCAAATTGAATCCATTTGCAATCTACAAAGGTATCGTTGGTATCTGTGGAGAGGTTACAAATGTTACAAAGCTTCGTTCTGTAGAGTGTGCACGGAGACAACAGTCTGTCAATTTTCTCAAATTAAATGAGATTGTCAATATGAAGGTTGTTGTCTCAGTGCACAAGACAGAACTTGCTGCCTGTCCGGCATGTCCAAAGACGATATAGCCAAGGAACTTAAACAACACTCGGTCACAGCTTTACTTTCAAGAAGGATGGTGTGGTCCAACCGACCAGCACCTATCTCTTTACTTTCACCCGAACGTCTACCCCTCTATCGATCAAAGCTGGTTACTGTAACAATGGAGTGGAGGTGTATATCCCCAATCCACTCCGGTGCTACACCTGCGAAACGTTTGTACATGGGCCCCAAGTCCTGCCTCTGACAAGCACAAGGCCACTGACTGCAGGAAGGAAGGATGTGAAGTTTGCAAACTTTGGTGGGAACCATATGGCCTCTGCAAAATCCTGCCGTGTGGAAACGCGAATCACAAATTTTAAAAATCAAAACTGAACATAATCTCTCGTGCCATGAAGCTAAGAAGAGGGTTGTAGGTATTATCATAACCACTTCTACTCTCTCTTACTCTGCTGCTGTCTCTCGTCCTCCTGTCACTACTGCCTCCATCGATGCCAGACTGATCTAACATGGGTAAAATCTGTCTAGCCACTTCCCACTGCTTCATTCAATAAACCAGCTGTGACACCTTCGTCTGTGACTCCTCCAAAACCATAAAAACTGTAAACAATGTTGCGTCTCCCAAACCAACACCTGAACCAGAACCAGTACCAGAAATTGCTGAACTTACAAACAGAGAAAAGTAATTATTGAAAAACAAGCAGCTAAGAGAACAACCGCAAACACCAAAGGCCACCTCTCCCTAAGAGGTCCCAGGAGAGGTCCATAACACCTTTGGTCCCCTGGACATGGAGGTATCTCCATCTTCAAACTAAGCAAATAGGAGTACCACCAAGTCTTCCTCACGTTCGCATTACATTTTTCCTGTGGAAGCACAACCATGAATCCACAAATCAAAATACAATGAAATTGCAGAGGTGTAAAGAAGAATTTTAATGAAATACAACTTTTAGTCCCAGATTTTAAACTTTCAGCTTTTGTCCAAGAAACATATCTAACAAGTGCAAAAGTGAGCGTGGCTCACTAATACCCCCGACCCGCCTAGTGTGTCAGTAGTTACAAAATAAATACCTAGGATAGGGTAAGCCTTTAGGGTTTGAAAAATTCATAAAAAAATGGAAAATTAATAAAAACATTTTTTTTCTTTTGACTGCACCCCTCCATATGACACAGATTATATGTACTAAGTTTGAGATGAATCCACTGAATAGTTTCAGAGAAATCGCGCGGACAAAGTTTTCAGACGGACGTTTGGGTTTGAAAAATTCATTAAAAAAATGGAAAATAGATAAAAACATTTTTTTTCTTTTGACTGCACCCCTCCATATGACACAGATTATATGTACTAAGTTTGAGATGAATCCACTGAATAGTTTAAGAGAAATCGCGCGGACAAAGTTTTCGGACGGACGGACGGATGGAATCTTGGTATATATATACCCCCGGCAAAACACAGATCTATTTGATATCCGTCAGTACAGTTCTTACCACTCGTTTCCCCCTCCTGGTGATAAAGCTACAGGAGGTTCTTCTATCCTGGTGAAGCAGGGCATTATCCATAGCCCTGTTCCACTCAACACTACTCTACAAGCTGTTGCTGTCCGTGTTACTTTAAACATGGTGTTTACACTGTGTTCACTGTATCTTCCACTTTCCTCAACCACCCGTCAATCAGATATTCAGACTTTGTACGATCAGCTCCAGAAACCCCGTATCATCATGGGCGATTTAAACCGTCATATTCCCCTATGGGGGAGTACTGATATAAATAATAAGGGAAAAGTCCTTGAAGATTTTATCTCAAACAATGATTTCTGCATCTTCAATGATGGTAATAACACCTATCTGCATCCTGCCACTGGCACTAGATCTTTCACTGACAGATTCAAGTATCTTGAATGAATTCGAATGATCGGTTCCTGATGACCTTAGTGGAAGTGACCATTTTCCAACAATACTTACAACTATTATTCCGTCTCACGAACCACCTTCAACTAGGTGAAACTTTACAAAGGCCAATTGGTACTTTATTCCAAACAAAATAACAAACAGGATGTTCTGAAAAACTAAAACCTGACAGTTTCAGGAATTATCCTGATCCTATACAACTGTTGTTCAGATATATTAAATGCTATTGGAAACGAAAGCATTCCTACGTCCTCTGCAAACCCTCATATACGTAACCATGGTTCGATAATAATTGTAAACAAGCTGGGAAAAATAGGGGGAAAGCTGCGAAATATTTCCGCCGACATCCAACTGTCCACAACTTGAATAACGTTAAAATCACGAGCGCCAAAGTGAGACGTACCTTTAAACAGAATAAACGTCAATCCTGGAAGAACTTTGTATCAAAAATCAATTCCCGCACACAAATGTCCATGGTGTGGAACATGATTCAAAAGATTAAGGACAAAGGATCCAAATCTGGAGTTCACCATTTCAAAGGTGGGAATACTCTTTTAAATACTAAATCTGAAATTGCCAAACAAACTTGACGACATTTAGGCAAATCATTCCTCCTCATCAAACTATAATCCTCAATTTCAGAGGTTTCAATCTCATGACACTGCAGCAGGAGTCGACAACATCCACTATCAGCTCCTGAAACACTTGCCCGATTCATATTTGGAAACGTTACTTAATATAGTTGATGAAATATGGACAGCCGGAAATGTCCCTCCTTCGTGGCACAATGCTGTTATTTTCCTATTCCACACAGATCCATCCAACTACCGCCAAATATCATTAACTAGCTGTGTTTGAAAACCCATGGTCAACCAACCGTATATTTGCCCTCTTTATCCCGTACAGTGATTTCAAACCAACTATTAAATATTATACTCGGCATCTCATGAAAAAGAGGTGGGACACCGAGGTAGGAAGCAATAAACTTCACGATTTGAAACCAATAATCGGTCATACCTACATGGGTTGTCAGTCAAGACATGACGAGATCGTTTTACGACGATGTCGTATTGGCCTCAGTCGGTTTACCCCCGAATATCTGCTTATGACAGATGAGGACGAACCTCCGAAGTGTTTCCCTTGTGATGACAGGTTCACCTACAAGCATATATTGCTGGACTGTGTGTACTTTGCAATCGCAAGGGATTCACATTATCAAAGCGTAAATCTGAAAGATATTTTTTCCCGTACCAGCGGGCATCTCGTCTTAAATTACGTGAAAGAAATTGGTCTGTATAATAAATTTAAATGTGTATGTGAATAATTAAATGCTTATTTATAAATTTGGTATGATGCTTTTATCAACTGACATTATTGAAGGCTCTGTCCAGGAGGTTAAAGTACCGTAAAATTATTGCCCCCCCTGTGTGACACGTAATCCTATCATAATCGATCTAACTATCACCAACCAGTGTTTTTAAGCCAACTTATTGCTGAGTATTTTTTAAAATTGGCTAGTATTGTGCACATCTACAAGTAGCTAAAGTGATGACGTAAATGCTACTGGGGTATCATGCTGGAAGCAGAGGTACTGTAAGTCCCCATGATCCCCAGCGAGGTGGCCTAGCTTTGGTTACTGGTGGCCTATAGCCCGTGTTTTAAAACTGTATACATGATATTGTTATGCTCAGATATGTTTCATAAGTTGTTGTTAAATATTACTTTGCATAAATGACTCAATTGTTAACATATTAACTTGGTTTCGTCGCTATATGGCTGAAATAATGCCGATGCGACGTTAAATTTTAATTCACTCACTCACTACACCGGATCTTCATGGGTTCATAATCTAGGTGTGCGTATCCTGGCCAACGGGGTGGCACCCGTCATAAAGACACGCAAAGGCAAGTCAACTGTTACCCGAAAACACGGGAACATATGGTACAAGTCAAATTAGGAAATTGCTTCTTACACCATTTTGGTCACTGATGGTTAAATTTGGAACTATCATCCACTTGCCGAAAATAAAACGTTTGAAAACTCTACTACAGCCTTGAATATTGTAATGTGACCCCGATCAGTGTATTGAGTCCTAGAGGTACAGTATAACGCTAATTCCGATGAGAACAGACCATCAGTGACGTAGAACAGACACCATCATTGAGGCAGAACAGACAATCATTGACGTAGAACAGACACCATCATTGACGTACTACAGACATCATCATTGACGTGGAACAGACATCATCATTGACGTACTACAGACATCATCATTGACGTACTACAGACACCATCATTGACGTACTACAGACCATCATTGCCGTACTGCACACACCATTATTGACGTACTACAGACACCATCATTGACGTAGAACAGACACCATTATTGACGTACTACAGACACCATCATTGACGTACTACAGACATCATCATTGACGTACTACAGACATCATCATTGACGTACTACAGACACTATTATTGACGGAGAACAGACCATCATTGCCGTACTGCAGACACCATTATTGACGTACTACAGACACCATTATTGACGGACTAAAGACACCATCATTGACGTAGAACAGAAATCATCATTGACGTACTACAGACACCATCATTGACGTACTACAGACATCATCATTGACGTACTACAGACATCATCATTGACGTACTACAGACACTATTATTGACGGAGAACAGACCATCATTGCCGTACTGCAGACACCATTATTGACGTACTACAGACACCATTATTGACGGACTAAAGACACCATCATTGACGTAGAACAGAAATCATCATTGACGTACTACAGACACCATCATTGACGTACTACAGACATCATCATTGACGTACTACAGACATCATCATTGACGAACTACAGACACTATTATTGACGGAGAACAGACCATCATTGCCGTACTGCAGACACCATTATAGACGTACTACAGACACCATCATTGACGTACTACAGACATCATCATTGACGTACTACAGACATCATCATTGACGTACTACAGACACTATTATTGACGGAGAACAGACCATCATTGCCGTACTGCAGACACCATTATAGACGTACTACAGACACCATTATTGACGTACTACAGACACCATCATTGATGTACTGCAGACACCATCATTGACGTACTACAGACACCATTACTGACGGAGAACAGACCATCATTGCCGTACTGCAGACACCATTATAGACGTACTACAAACACCATCATTGACGTACTACAGACACCATCATTGACGTACTACAGACACCATCATTGCCGTACTGCAGACACCATCATTGACGTACTACAGACACCATCATTGACGTACTACAGACACCATCATTGACGTACTACAGACACCATCATTGACGTACTACAGACACCATCATTGCCGTACTACAGACACCATCATTGACGTACTACAGACACCATCATTGACGTACTACAGACACCATCATTGACGTACTACAGACACAATCATTGACGTACTACAGACACCATCATTGACGTACTACAGACACCATCATTGACGTACTACAGACACCATCATTGCCGTACTACAGACACCATCATTGATGTACTACAGACACCATCATTGACGTACTACAGACACCATCATTGACGTACTACAGACACCGTCATTGACGTACTACAGACACCATCATTGACGTACTACAGACACCAGCATTGACGTACTACAGGCACCAGCATTGACGTACTACAGATACCATTACTGACGGAGAATAGACCATCATTGTCGTACTACAGACACCATTATTGACGTACTACAGACACCTTTATTGACGTAGAACAGACAACATCATTGACGTAGAACAGACACCTTCATTGACGTAGAACAGACAATTATTGACGGAGAACAGACCATTGACGTACTACAGACACCATCTTCCCGAGGCAAGGGAGTCAACTGACTGAATTCCAGTTTCCACTCTTGCCTCGGGAAGATGTGCAGACACCATCATTGACGTACTACACACACCATCATTGACGTACTGCAGACACCATCATTGACGTACTACAGACACCATCACTGACGTACTACAGACGCCATCACTGACGTACTACAGACACCTTTATTGACGTAGAACAGACAACATCATAGACGTAGAACAGACATCTTCATTGACGTAGAACAGACAATTATTGACAGAGAACAGACATTGACGTACTGCAGACACCATCATTGACGTACTACAGACACCATCATTGACGTACTGCAGACACCATCATTGACGTACTGCAGACACCATCATTGACGTACTACAGACACCATCACTGACGTAATACAGACACCAGCATTGACGTAATACAGACACCAGCACTGACATAATACAGACTCCGTCATTGATGTAATACAGACACCAGCATTGACGTAATACAGACACCATCACTGACGTACTACGGACACAATCATTGACGTACTACAGACACCAGCATTGACGTAATACAGACACCAGCAATGACATAATACAGACTCCGTCATCGATGTAATACAGACACCAGCATTGACGTAATACAGACATCATCACTGACGTACTACGGACACAATCATTGACGGACTACAGACACCATCATTGACGTACTGCAGACACCATCATTGATGTACTACAGACACCATCATTAACGTACTACAGACACCGTTATTGACGTACTACAGACTTCGTCATCGATGTAATACAGACACCAGCATTGACGTAATACAGACACCATCACTGACGTACTTCGGACACAATCATTGACGTACTACAGACACCAGCATTGACGTACTGCAGACACCATCATTGATGTACTACAGACTCCATCATTAACGTACTACAGACACCGTTATTGACGTACTACAGACACCAACATTGACGTACTGCAGACACCATCATTGACGTACTACAGACAAAATTTTTGACGTACTACAGACACCATCACTGACGTACTACAGACACCATCATTGACGTACTACAGACACCATCATTGACGTAATACAGACACCAGCATTGACGTACTACAGACACCATCACTGACGTAATACAGACACCAGCATTGACGTAATACAGACACCAGCACTGACATAATACAGACTCCGTCATTGATGTAATACAGACACCAGCATTGACGTAATACAGACACCATCACTGACGTACTACAGACACAATCATTGACGTACTACAGACACCAGCATTGACGTAATACAGACATCAGCACTGACATAATACAGACTCCGTCATCGATGTAATACAGACACCAGCATTGACGTAATACAGACACCATCACTGACGTACTACGGACACAATCATTGATGTACTACAGACACCATCATTAACGTAGTACAGACACCATCATTGACGTACTGCAGACACCATCATTGATGTACTACAGACTCCATCATTAACGTACTACAGACACCGTTATTGACGTACTACAGACACCAACATTGACGTACTGCAGACACCATCATTGACGTACTACAGACAAAATTTTTGACGTACTACAGACACCATCACTGACGTACTACAGACACCATCATTGACGTACTACAGACACCATCATTGACGTACTACAGACACCATCATTGACGTACTACAGACACCATCATTGACGTACTACAGACACCATCACTGACGTACTACAGACGCCATCCTTGACGTACTACAGACGCCATCATTGACGTACTACAGACACCATCACTGACGTACTACAGACACCATCACTGAGGTACTAAAGACGCCATCATTGACGTACTACAGACACCATCACCGACGTACTACAGACACCATCACTAAGGTACTACAGACGCCATCATTGACGTACTACAGACACCATCATTGACGTACTACAGACACCATCATTGACGTACTACAGACACCATCATTGACGTACTACAGACACCATCACTGACGTACTGCAGACACCATCATTGACGTACTACAGACGCCATCATTGACGTACTACAGACACCATCACTGACGTACTACAGACACCATCACTGAGGTACTACAGACGCCATCATTGACGTACTACAGACACCATCACCGACGTACTACAGACACCATCACTGAGGTACTACAGACGCCATCATTGACGTACTACAGACACCATCACTGAGGTACTACAGACGCCATCATCGATTTAATACAGACTCCATCATCGATGTAATACAGACACCATCATTGACTTAATACAGACACCATCATCGATGCAATATAGACACCGTCATCGATGTAATACAGACTCCATCATTGACGGTATACAGACTCCATCATTGATGTAATACAGACTCCATCATTGACGCAATACAGACTCCATCATTGACGTAATACAGACTCCATCATCGATGTAATACAGACTCCATCATCGATGTAATACAGACTCCATCATTGACGTAACAGACTCCATCATTGACGTAATACAGACACCATCATTGATGTAATACAGACTCCATAATTGATGTAATACAGACACCATCATCGATGTAATACAGACACCATCATTGACGTAATACAGACACCATCATTGACGCAATACAGACTCCATCATTGACGTAATACAGACTCCATCATCGATGTAATACAGACTCCATCATTGATGTAATACAGACACCATCATTGACGTAATACAGACTCCATCATTGACGTAATACAGACTCCATCATCGACGTTATACAGACTCCATAATTGATGTAATACAGACACCATCATCGATGTAATACAGACACCATCATTGACGTTATACAGACTCCATCATCGATGTAATACAGACTCCATCATTGACGTAATACAGACACCGTCATCGATGTTATACAGACACCATCATTGACGTTATACAGACACCATAATTGATGTAATACAGACTCCATCATTGACGTTATACAGACACAATCATCGATGTAATACAGACTCCATCATCGATGTAATATAGACACCATCATCGATGTAATACAGACACCATCATTGACGTAATACAGACACCATCATCGATGTAATACAGACTCCATCATCGATGTAATACAGACTCCATCATTGATGTAATACAGACTCCATAATTGATGTAATACAGACTCCATAATTGATGTAATACAGACTCCATTATCGATGTAATACAGACTCCATCATTGACGTAATACAGACACCATCATTGACGTACTACAGACACCATCACCGACGTACTACAGACACCATCACTGAGGTACTACAGACGCCATCATTGACGTACTACAGACACCATCACTGAGGTACTACAGACGCCATCATCGATTTAATACAGACTCCATCATCGATGTAATACAGACACCATCATTGACTTAATACAGACACCATCATCGATGCAATATAGACACCGTCATCGATGTAATACAGACTCCATCATTGACGGTATACAGACTCCATCATTGATGTAATACAGACTCCATCATTGACGCAATACAGACTCCATCATTGACGTAATGCAGACTCCATCATCGATGTAATACAGACTCCATCATCGATGTAATACAGACTCCATCATTGACGTAACAGACTCCATCATTGACGTAATACAGACACCATCATTGATGTAATACAGACTCCATAATTGATGTAATACAGACACCATCATCGATGTAATACAGACACCATCATTGACGTAATACAGACACCATCATTGACGCAATACAGACTCCATCATTGACGTAATACAGACTCCATCATCGATGTAATACAGACTCCATCATTGATGTAATACAGACACCATCATTGACGTAATACAGACTCCATCATTGACGTAATACAGACTCCATCATCGACGTTATACAGACTCCATAATTGATGTAATACAGACACCATCATCGATGTAATACAGACACCATCATTGACGTTATACAGACACCATAATTGATGTAATACAGACTCCATCATTGACGTTATACAGACACAATCATCGATGTAATACAGACTCCATCATCGATGTAATATAGACACCATCATCGATGTAATACAGACACCATCATTGACGTAATACAGACACCATCATCGATGTAATACAGACTCCATCATCGATGTAATACAGACTCCATCATTGATGTAATACAGACTCCATAATTGATGTAATACAGACTCCATAATTGATGTAATACAGACTCCATTATCGATGTAATACAGACTCCATCATTGACGTAATACAGACACCATCATTGACGTACTACAGACACCATCACCGACGTACTACAGACACCATCACTGAGGTACTACAGACGCCATCATTGACGTACTACAGACACCATCACTGAGGTACTACAGACGCCATCATCGATTTAATACAGACTCCATCATCGATGTAATACAGACACCATCATTGACTTAATACAGACACCATCATCGATGCAATATAGACACCGTCATCGATGTAATACAGACTCCATCATTGACGGTATACAGACTCCATCATTGATGTAATACAGACTCCATCATTGACGCAATACAGACTCCATCATTGACGTAATGCAGACTCCATCATCGATGTAATACAGACTCCATCATCGATGTAATACAGACTCCATCATTGACGTAACAGACTCCATCATTGACGTAATACAGACACCATCATTGATGTAATACAGACTCCATAATTGATGTAATACAGACACCATCATCGATGTAATACAGACACCATCATTGACGTAATACAGACACCATCATTGACGCAATACAGACTCCATCATTGACGTAATACAGACTCCATCATCGATGTAATACAGACTCCATCATTGATGTAATACAGACACCATCATTGACGTAATACAGACTCCATCATTGACGTAATACAGACTCCATCATCGACGTTATACAGACTCCATAATTGATGTAATACAGACACCATCATCGATGTAATACAGACACCATCATTGACGTTATACAGACTCCATCATCGATGTAATACAGACTCCATCATTGACGTAATACAGACACCGTCATCGATGTTATACAGACACCATCATTGACGTTATACAGACACCATAATTGATGTAATACAGACTCCATCATTGACGTTATACAGACACAATCATCGATGTAATACAGACTCCATCATCGATGTAATATAGACACCATCATCGATGTAATACAGACACCATCATTGACGTAATACAGACACCATCATCGATGTAATACAGACTCCATCATCGATGTAATACAGACTCCATCATTGATGTAATACAGACTCCATAATTGATGTAATACAGACTCCATAATTGATGTAATACAGACTCCATTATCGATGTAATACAGACTCCATCATTGACGTAATACAGACACCATCATTGACGCAATACAGACTCCATCATTGACGTAATACAGACTCCATCATCGATGTAATACAGACTCCATCATTGATGCAATACAGACACCATCATTGACGTAATACAGACTCCATCATTGACGCAATACAGACTCCATCATCGACGTTATACAGACTCCATAATTGATGTAATACAGACACCATCATCGCTGTAATACAGACACCATCATTGACGTTATACAGACTCCATCATCGATGTAATACAGACACCATCATTGACGTAATACAGACACCGTCATCGATGTTATACAGACACCATCATTGACGTTATACAGACACCATAATTGATGTAATACAGACTCCATCATTGACGTTATACAGACACAATCATCGATGTAATACAGACACCATCATTGATGTAATACAGACTCCATCATCGATGTAATATAGACACCATCATCGATGTAATACAGACACCATCATTGATGTAATACAGACACCATCATCGATGTAATACAGACTCCATCATCGATGTAATACAGACTCCATCATTGATGTAATGCAGACACCATCATTGATGTAATACAGACTCCATCATCGATGTTATACAGACTCCATCATTGACGTACTACAGACTCCATCATCGATGTAATACAGACACCATCATTGACGTAATACAGACTCCATCATCGATGTAATACAGATTCCATCATCGATGTAATACAGACACCATCATCGATGTAATACAGACTCCATCATCGATGTAATACAGACACCATCATTGACGTAATAGAGACTCCATCATTGACGTTATACAGACTCCATCATTGACGTAATACAGACACCATCATTGACGTACTACAGACTCCATCATTGATGTTATACAGACTCCATCATCGATGTAATACAGACTCCATCATCGATGTAATATAGACACCATCATCGATGTAAAGCAGACACCATCATTGACGTAATACAGACACCATCATCGATGTAATACAGACTCCATCATTGACGTAACACAGACACCATCACTGACGTAATACAGACACCAGCATTGACGTAATACAGACACCAGCACTGACATAATACAGACTCCGTCATTGATGTAATACAGACACCAGCATTGACGTAATACAGACACCATCACTGACGTACTACGGACACAATCATTGACGTACTACAGACACCAGCATTGACGTAATACAGACACCATCACTGACATAATACAGACTCCGTCATCGATGTAATACAGACACCTGCATTGACGTAATACAGACACCATCACTGGCGTACTACGGACACAATCATTGACGGACTACAGACACCATCATTGACGTACTGCAGACACCATCATTGATCTACTACAGATTCCATCATTAACGTACTACAGACACCGTTATTGACGTACTACAGACACTAACATTGACGTACAGCAGACACCATCATTGACGTACTACAGACACCATCACTGACGTACTACAGACACCATCACTGACATACTACAGACACCATCACTGACGTACTACAGACGCCATCCTTGACGTAGAACAGACACCATCATTGCCGTACTACAGACACCATCATTGACGTACTGCAGACACCATCATTGACGTACTACAGACAAAATTTTTGACGTACTACAGACACCATCACTGACGTACTACAGACGCCATCCTTGACGTAGAACAGACACCATCATTGCCGTACTACAGACACCATCATTGACGTACTAGAGACACCATCATTGACGTACTACAGACACCATCACTGACATACTACAGACACCATCACTGAGGTACTACAGACGCCATCATTGACGTACTACAGACACCATCACCGACGTACTACAGACACCATCATTGCCGTACTACAGACACCATCATTGACGTACTACAGACACCATCACTGACATACTACAGACACCATCACTGAGGTACTACAGACGCCATCATTGACGTACTACAGACACCATCACCGACGTACTACAGACACCATCATTGCCGTACTACAGACGCCATCCTTGACGTAGAACAGACACCATGATTGACGTAGAACAGACCATCATTGACGTAATACAGACACCATCATTGACGTACTACAGACACCATCATTGACGTACTACAGACACCATCACTGACGTACTACAGACACCATCACTGGGGTACTACAGACGCCATCATTGACGTACTACAGACACCATCACCGACGTACTACAGACATCATCATTGCCGTACTACAGACACCATCATTGACGTACTACAGACACCATCATTGACGTACTACAGACACCATCATTGACGTACTACAGACACCATCATTGACGTACTACAGACACCATCATTGACGTACTACAGACACCATCATTGATGTAATACAGACTGCATCATCGATGTAATACAGACACCATCACTGACGTACTACAGACTCCATCATTGACGTTATACATACTCCATCATTGACGTTATACAGGCTCCATCATTGACGTAATACAGACACTTTCATTGACGTAGAACAGACCATCATTGACGTACTACAGACACCTTCATTGACGTAATACAGACTCCATGATTGACGTAATAGAGACTCCATCATTGACGTAATACAGACTCCATGATTGACGTAATACAGACTCCATGATTGACGTAATACAGACTCCATCATTGATGTAATACAGACACCATCATTGATGTAATACAGACTGCATCATCGATGTAATACAGACACCATCACTGACGTACTACAGACTCCATCATTGATGTCATACAGACTCCATCATCGATGTAATACAGACTCCATCATTGACGTACTACAGACTCCATCATCGATGTAATACAGACACCATCATTGACGTAATACAGACACCATCATTGACGCAATACAGACTCCATCATTGACGTAATACAGACTCCATCATCGATGTAATACAGACTCCATCATTGATGTCATACAGACTCCATCATCGATGTAATACAGACACCATCATCGATGTAATACAGACACCATCATTGACGTAATACAGACTCCATCATTGATGTAATACAGACTCCATCATCGATGTAATACAGACTCCATCATTGACGTAATACAGACTCCATCATTGACGTAATACAGACACCATCATTGATGTAATACAGACTCCATAATTGATGTAATACAGACTCCATCATCGATGTAATACAGACTCTATCATTGATGTAATACAGACTCCATCATTGACGTAATGCAGACACCATCATTGATGTAATACAGACTCCATCATCGATGTTATACAGACTCCATCATTGACGTACTACAGACTCCATCATCGATGTAATACAGACACCATCATTGACGTAATACAGACACCATCATCGATGTAATACAGACTCCATCATCGATGTAATACAGACACCATCATCGATGTAATACAGACTCCATCATCGATGTAATACAGACACCATCATTGACGTAATACAGACTCCATCATCGATGTAATATAGACACCATCACTGATGTAATACAGACTCCATCATTGACGTTATACAGACTCCGTCATTGACGTAATACAGACACCATCATTGACGTACTACAGACTCCATCATTGATGTTATACAGACTCCATCATCGATGTAATACAGACTCCATCATCGATGTAATATAGACACCATCATCGATGTAATACAGACACCATCATTGACGTAATACAGACACCATCATCGATGTAATACAGACTCCATCATTGACGTAATACAGACACCATCATTGATGTCATACAGACTCCATCATCGATGTAATACAGACTCCATCATTGACGTAATACAGACACCATCATCGATGTAATATAGACACCATCATCGATGTAATACAGACACCATCATTGACGTAATACAGACACCATCATCGATGCAATATAGACACCATCATCGATGTAATACAGACTCCATCATTGACGTTATACAGACTCCATCATTGATGTAATACAGACTCCAGCATTGACGTTATACAGACACCATCATTGACGTACTACAGACTCCATCATTGATGTATACAGACTCCATCATCGATGTAATACAGACTCCATCATCGATGTAATATAGACACCATCATCGATGTAATAGAGACACCATCATTGACGTAATACAGACACCATCATCGATGTAATACAGACTCCATCATCGATGTTATACAGACTCCATCATTGACGTACTACAGACTCCATCATTGACGTTATACAGACTCCATCATTGATGTCATACAGACTCCATCATCGATGTAATACAGACTCCATCATCGATGTAATACAGACTCCATCATCGACGTTATACAGACACCATCATTGACGTTATACAGACACCATCATTGACGTTATACAGACTCCATAATTGATGTAATACAGACACCATCATTGACGTAATACAGACTCCATCATCGACGTTATACAGACACCATCATTGACGTTATACAGACTCCATCATTGACGTTATACAGACTCCATCATTGATGTAATACAGACACCATCATTGACGTACTACAGACTCCATCACTGATGTTATACAGACTCCATCATCGATGTAATACAGACTCCATCATCGATGTAATATAGACACCATCATTGACGTAATACAGACTCCATCATCGACGTTATACAGACACCATCATTTCTATTAATTAGCAAATCAGCATTCCGCTTGGGGAAATACCATAGTTGTGCGCCCGACTTGAAATGAATGAAATATGATTGGTAGTGATTGGCGACATTGCCTTAGTCGGATTATAGGAGCTTTAGTTTAAGCATGTTTTCAAAGGAGATTATTGTTTTCATTTAGTTTGAGAATCGGTTCCCTTTAGTCAGTCAATTATTCTTCCTTCTCCGGAATCTCATAACTTCCTTCTCCGGGATCTCATAACTTCCTTCTCCGGGATCGGGTGGTCAGGCACGCTGACTTTGTTTGATGCATGACATCGATCCCAACTGCGTGGATCGATGCTCATGATGTCAATCACTGGATTGTCTGGTTCAGACTCAATTATTTACAGACCGCCGTCATATAGCTGGAATATTGCTGAGTGTGGCGTAAAACAACAAACCAGAATCACAACAACCAAATCTTATTAGAATCAGATCTAAGTTCTCGTTCTCGCTCCCGCTAAACAAAGATCTGAGGACAATCAATTACGGGTCACGCCAGAACGACCTTTCGCGAACTTTGACCGACCACTGAAATGACTAACAAGAAGTCAGCCAATGAGAAAGCAGCTTTCTCGAGCTTTACGGCACTCGTTTCAACCTGGCGACTTCCATTTCAAACTACACTTGAAAAATATGTTGACACAGTTCTCGATTAAAATTTTGAAAACTGAACAAACAAACATTCCGAATTTCTGCTATATGGTTGAGATTGTATGGCAGTGCTTCCAACCAACTGTGCAACGCCTCCTCCGTTCAAATGTTTATATCACAGAAGCGAGACATAGACGATAATTTTGACGGAATCAGTCGTAAGGGCCGTAAATGTCGTTCGGAATACCCCGTGTTAACGTTTTCGAGGTTGCATGATTAGAACACACATTCCGACTCACTTTCATGATCTGGTAAGCGAAGCTTTGATTAGTCGGATGAAAGGTCGTTCTGACGTGACCCGTAATGGGATGTCCTCAGATCTTTGTTTAGCGATAGCGAGAACTAAGATCTGATCTCAATGAGACTGCACAATACCCACACACGGTGGTTCAAGAGCATATTTTACATATCATTGATATATTACGTATTTTAATTACATTTAGACAGAGAATGAAATTCGTCTCCAAAGTTTTGGAGAGAATTGCAGAGATGGCACGGTCTTTCCTCCCGTGATACATATACCATATCATCGGCTAGATTCTACAGGTACATTATCAGTTGATGTTCAAAATTTAAGTCGGGGATATGCAATAACTTTTAGTTACCCTCAAAGCTTGGCCCTTGAGTACTAATCCACGATTGGAAGGCGTGATCGTTCCGTGTTATTGCTACATTTGACGTAAGTCTGAAGGTATTACCCCTCCAATCACTGGTGAATAAATTTGTTTTAACAACACGATACGAACTGTTGACGCCAGCTAACACGTGCTGCGGCTCACACGTGATGCAGCCGTGCTGTTGTCGTTGACTGCAGCTTGGAATTACAAACCAGTTGAAACCACAATACACAACTGACACTTCATTTAAGAAGGACCACAGATAATTCTATCTGTCAGAGACGCTACATGTTTGATGTGTGCAAATTTGACCAAACCACAATCATGGTGTACATGCATCTTTGTTGCATGAACAAAACAATTTCTATGCAAAAACTATGTTTGGTAGTTAAAGCACAAAATCCGTCTAATTATAGACCTAAAATATTACATTATACACACAAACATACTTACATCGTAAATCCAAATCTAATATAAGTTTCAATCTTACTTAAGATCACATAAACAAACACCTTTGTTGAACCTCTTCAAAGTCCTACCCACATAGTTAGGATCCTGAAAATCCACATCCATTCCTCAATGTACATGCATCCTGAACCATTTCGATCTCTCTCCACGATATACGTTTTTTTCCATTGGAAGAGAGGTCGGTCACATGACCGCGAAATTGACGTTCATTTAAGGATTGACTGTGTATTTTCTTTGGTTCATTGGGGTATGAATCGAAAAACCAACGTGCAAACTGTATGAATCTGCGTAGTGATTCTCGAAAGTTTGACCATTATCGCCGCTGGGCGAATATATATTATTATCACTGACTTTTATCACCACCCCGTATTTATCAAATCATATATTGCCATTGAATATTGTACTACCACTCTATTATTTACTGCCATTGTAATTGCTGTGCAGTAATTTGTATTGATTTGTAAACCTACTTAATTGTGTAATACAATTGTTGATTGTATACAACTTGTTGGTTGGATATAAGGGACAAAGGCGTGTTTACGTGTCTCTCACCCATTTCATCACTTCGGGACCAGCTTTCATGGGAGGATCGTTCATCATCCCTGATTCTCGAAAGCTTGACCATTGTCGCCGCTGGGTGAATATATATTATAACTGACTTTTATCATCACCCCGTACTTATCAAATCATTTATTGCCATTGAAATTGGACTACCACTCTATTATTTACTGCCATTGTAGTTACTGTGCAGTAATTTGCATTGATTTGTAAACCTACTTAATTGTGTAATACTCTTGCTGATTGTATACAACTTGCTGGTTGTTTGTTGGGTTTCTTTTACGTATCGATTTCTGAGTTAACATATTGTTTCAATTTGGGAATCAATACGTAACAACACGCATCATCAACCACTTGAATTTCCAGCACTGAACATGCATCATCAAACATTTGTATTTCAGCAAATCAGATGCCAGGAGCCTCATATGTTTATCTCCACTGACTCTGACAGTGTACAGGTATCAGATCTCATCAAGCCGAGACATCATGTCACTGACTCTGACAGTGTACAAGGATCAGATCTCATCAAGCCGAGACATCCTGTCACTGACTCTGACAGTGTACAGGGATCAGATCTCATCAAACCCAGACATCATGTCAGAGATAATGTTGACAGGATGAGACATTGGCTTGGAGATCGTGTTGACAAGATGAAACATCGGCTTGGAGATCGTGTTGACAAGATGAGACATAGAGATCGTGTTGACAAGATGAGACTTCAGGTCAGAGATCGTTTTGACAAGATGAGACATTAGGTCAGATATCGTGTTGAGAAGATGAGACATCAGGTCAGAGATCGTGTTGACAAGATGAGACATAGAGATCCTGTTGACAAGATGCGACATTAGGTCCGAGATCGTGTTGACAAGATGAAACATTGGCTTGGAGATCGTGTTGACAAGATGAGACATAGAGATCGTGTTCCCAAGATGAGACTTCAGGTCAGAGATCGTGTTGACAAGATGAGACATCAGGTCAGAGATCGTGTTGACAAGATGAGACATAGAGATTGTGTTGCCAAGATGAGACTTCAGGTCAGAGATCGTGTTGAGAAGATGAGACATCAGGTCAGAGATCGTGTTGACAAGATGAGACATAGAGATCGTGTTCCCAAGATGAGACTTCAGGTCAGAGATCGTGTTGAGAAGATGAGACATCAGGTCAGAGATCGTGTTGACAAGATGAGACATAGAGATCGTGTTCCCAAGATGAGACTTCAGGTCAGAGATCGTGTTGAGAAGATGAGACATCAGGTCAGAGATCGTGTTGACAAGATGTGACATCGGCTTAGAGATCATGTTGACAAGATGAGACATCAGGTCAGAGATCGTGTTGACAAGATGAGACATCAGGTCAGAGATCGTGTTGACAAGATGAGACATCGGCTTAGAGATCACGTTAACAAGATGAGACATTCAAATACTCAAATTCTTCACAGATACAGTAAATATGTGGCAATAGATCAGCTTATGTTATTCAAATCATGCATTCATATGCAACAGTGGCATGCGACACGACACAATTGTTGACTGTATATAAGCAGCCACATTATACATGGACACGGTCAATGAATTCGTCTTTCCAAAGTTTTAGAGATTTGACAGACGCTTCAGAGCCTTTGTCTTCTCAAAAGACATGTTGCTGATCGACAGGGTTTGAACTTCTTTGTATATTTGTGACAATGGCACGATGAAAATAATTTCCTGGTGTCTGAAGGTCACTCAGAATACACATTATGTTAAGAACAATACCTTGTGAAAACATGATGACACCACAAATTAATAGGATAATGTAAAATGATGACTTAATGAACATGCTTAATGCAATCATAAATTTCAATGTTCAGAAATGACCATATTAACAACCTCAATGGAGAGGAAGAGGCAAACTCTAAAACTGCTTATTATCTAACTATAGTATCTATCTATCCTTGGTGCCCTGACATTTGGTTGGCACAAATAAACCCTGTGGCACACCTGATACAGCTCCATCCCGGATATGGAAGGGTTCTTCCTGACACAGCTCCATCCCGGATAGGACAGGGTTCTTCCTGATACAGCTCCATCCCGGACATGGAAGGGTTCTTCCTGATACAGCTCCATCCCGGACATAGAAGGGTTCTTCCTGATACAGCTCCATCCCGGATAGGGCAGGGTTCTTCCTGATACAGCTCCATCCCGGACATGGAAGGGTTCTTCCTGATACAGCTCCATCTCGGACATGGAAGGGTTCTTCCTGATACAGCTCCATCCCAGATAGGGCAGGGTTCTTCCTGATACAGCTCCATCTCGGACATGGAAGGGTTCTTCCTGATACAGCTCCATCCTGGATAGGGCAGGGTTCTTCCTGATACAGCTCCATTCCGGACATGGAAGGGTTCTTCCTGATACAGCTCCATCCCGGATAGGGCAGGGTTCTTCCTGATACAGCTCCATCCCGGACATGGAAGGGTTCTTCCTGATACAGCTCCATCCCGGATAGGGCAGGGTTCTTCCTGATACAGCTCCATCTCGGACATGGAAGGGTTCTTCCTGATACAGCTCCATCCCGGATAGGGCAGGGTTCTTCCTGATACAGCTCCATCCCGGACATGGAAGGGTTCTTCCTGATACAGCTCCATCCCGGACGTGGAAGGGTTTTCCTGATACAGCTCCATCCCGGACATGGAAGGGTTCTTCCTGATACAGCTTCATCCCGGACATGGTAGGGTTCTTCCTGATACAGCTCCATCCCGGACATGGAAGGGTTCTTCCTGATACAGCTCCATCCTGGACATGGAAGGGTTCTTCCTGATACAGCTTCATCCCGGATATGGAAGGGTTCTTCCTGATACAGCTTCATCCCGGATATGGAAGGGTTCTTTCTGATACAGCTCCATCCCGGATAGGGCAGGGTTCTTCCTTATATGGAATATGATTTCTGTCAATAGTACATGCTGTATATAAATGAATCTTGCTTAATATCTAAGCCAGGGGTCTTATTTATATAATACATGTCTACATCGAATGTTTAATGTTATAAATATATATCAATGTATTGTGAGTTCTGCATGCGAGTTTAATGTTTCCATATATGAGTTTCTCCTGATATTCTGAATGTTGTGATTATAAACATATACATATTTTACACCTGTATATAAGATTTAGTTCCTTACATACAGTCAATATGGCTCTTGATACACAGAATAAATCAAGCGAATACAAAACCCAATATACTGATTATATTTCTCCATTTTTAATGTCTGAAGTGTCACAGTAGTGTAGACAATCACCGGCAGATGAACCTCCTGGTAGAAATTATAGGACCTTGACCTTCAATTTGCAAATAGAAGTATAGGTGATGGGGGTACGGCCGCAACCCATCCTCGCCATCATATAAAATTTTCGACCTTCATGTAAACATTATCAGGGGCTGGATCTTGCACTGGAGTCATGGTCATCCCCATTGCCTATACTACTGCTGGAGTCGTGGTCGTCCCCATTGCCTATACTACTGCTGGAGTCATGGTCGTCCCCATTGCCTATGGTACTGCTGGAGTCGTGGTCGTCCCCATTGCCTATACTACTGCTGGAGTCGTGGTCGTCCCCATTGCCTATAGTACTGCTGGAGTCGTGGTCGTCCCCAGTGCCTATACTACTGCTGGAGTTGTGGTCGTCCCCATTGCCTATACTACTGCTGGAGTCATGGTCGTCCCCATTGCCTATACTACTCACAATTATATAAAAATACCAAACTCGTGGCAATTTCTGTTTCTGCCACCTCATCTGGGGCATCACATGCAGTGATAGGCACAGCCACTAGACCGCTAGTCCCAGACTAGTTTGTTTTTGTTTGTTGTTTAATGACGGTGGTCTGTAAATAATCGAGTCTGGACCAGACAATGCAGTGATTGATAACATGATCATCGGTCCATGCAAGTGGGATATGATGACATACATCAACAGGTCAGCAAGCCTGACCACCTGATCCCGTTACCAGACTAGTAACAATCTAGATGGACTAGTTGTCTTATCCCCAAGCCTAGTTACTTTACATAACCATTCGTCCGACAAGGGCTGCCGACTGCTTGTATATAACCAATGGTGTCAGCCCGTGTCCTGGTCAAGCAGCAGCTGTCCTGTCATGAAGGTCATGGTGTGAAGGTCATGTCATGACGAAGTTCTACGACGCCAGAAGGGCAGGCAACCACTGACAGTAAAGATGACAACCTGACCTCGAGTGACAGCTCCATCTTCCCGAGGCAAGGGCGTTAACTGAATATAACTGTCCATTTTCCACCTTTGCCGAACTAGGCTGGAATTATGGAGTTATAGTTTGGCTGGACTAATGAGTCTATGCACACTCAAATCAAAATCACATAACGAAATCGACATCTGCTTTGTAAACTGTTGTGCAGATTTCTGTCAACTGCAGGAATTGCAAAGCATGTGTACTGCCAACTCGGCGTTAACAGATATTTTCTAAATCTTTTCATGTTTTTAATCAAGGTGCTCATCTGATCTGACACACTTCATGAAGTAAGACCTGTTTTATTATAATATAGATTTTGATTATCGATCAGAATATGGATATGAAAGAGCCCAGAAATTCCAGCAAATTTAGGCAAGGGTAGAACCTGGAATTTACAGTCAGGTAAGTCCCTTGCCCTAGGCAGATGCCCAATCTCGAGAGAGGGCAACCCGACCTCACTTCTTCTCTGACATCCAGGCCATGTATGTATTCCATCCCAGGGCCACGAAGTTGACAAACAGAACTCTGAAAAAAACACCATAGAGTCTTTAAAATGAAATCCTGACACTAATGGTGCATCAAATAGATACATACTTACATTCTGTTGTTGTGCACCATACAGCGACTGTCCACATGGAAAACTACGGGCACATACATGAGCAGCCCTTTCACGCCCATTTTCTAAAGACATGACAGTTCTAACATGCCCTATGCACTCTAAGTCTCAAGAAGTTTTGGGAAACACATACTTAGAATTTAAACCAGAAAATGACATGTCCCTAGCTTTCCTCAGAAGGAATTGAATATTGATCAGTTATTTCTATTCAAGGATAACCTCTAAGATGACCTAGACCGTAGACACTTCAGATGTTAGAACCCAGTGGCATTGGAGTTGGTCACGTTTTCTAAGACACCTGCAATATCAGATGTCATTCAGCAGGGATGAATTGTGATGAAGGAACAAACATGCAATTGACTTTCACTTTGCGGGAGTTCATTGGAGTATGAACCTTCATAGAGTGAGGGCCAAACTATGAACATTGGAGCTTGCGACAACGTTCATACAATGTTTGGCCCTCACTCTATGAAGGTTCATGCTCCAATGAACTCACACAAAGTGAAAGTCAATTCTTATAATTTTTTATATCACTATTTTCTGCCTCGAGGGATGTAGCGCTAGATCGATACAAGTGACTTCGATTCATGTTTACACTGACAGCCATACAACAACCAGCTGTATCATGGAATAAAATGGTTCCCTAAAAAAAGAGGTGACGTGAGAGTATGTGTGCCCTGCTTTGACCATCTGACACAACACATATTTTCAAACAATATCATCACTGGAGGAGAAAGGTCTGTTAAGAACTACCTCAGTAAGTCAGTCACAATGACAGTGCGTTGTAATATGGGAGAGATTTCCAAAGTTGTTAATGAACATGTGGCAGTTACATGTGTTAGTCATCATTAATCCACTGGCCAATCATTGAAAGGTGGTTATAAAAGAGAGATACTGAGGTCAACTCAAGACTGCTGCAGACTGTCCTTGTCAGACTAGATCGCTCGAGTTGATACTACGATTGTGCAAGGAAAGTTTAGGCAGTTCGTCAGCGTTTACATCATTTCATGAACAATGTATGAACGTCAATGTCATTCATATGCTTATGAATGTCAATTTCATGGTCATGTGACTGGCCTCTCTTCCAGTGGAAAAGCTGTATATCATGTAAACTTCAAATAAAAAAATATATTATGTGATGCCATTTAGCGGAGATGAAGTGGGATGAAGGAACAAACCTGTGTTGGAGTGGGATGAAAGAACAAACCTGTGTTGAAGTGGGATGAAGGAACAAACCTGTGTCGAAGTGGGATGAAGGAACAATCCTGTGTTGAAGTGGGATGAAGGAACAATCCTGTGTTGAAGTGGGATGAAGGAACAAACCTGTGTTGAAGTGGGATGTAGGAACAAACCTGTGTTGAAGTGGGATGAAGGAGCAAACCTGTGTTGAAGTGGGATGAAGGAACAATCCTGTGTTGAAGTGGGATGAAGGAACAAACCTGTGTTGAAGTGGGATGAAGGAACAAACCTGTGTTGAAGTGGGATGAAGGAACAATCCTGTGTTGAAGTGGGATGAAGGAGCAATCCTGTGTTGAAGTGGGATGAAGGAGCAATCCTGTGTTGAAGTGGGAGGAAGGAACAAACCTGTGTTGAAGTGGGATGAAGGAACAAACCTGTGTTGAAGTGGGATGAAGGAACAAACCTGTGTTGAAGTGGGATGAAGGAACAATCCTGTGTTGAAGTGGGATGAAGGAGCAATCCTGTGTTGAAGTGGGAGGAAGGAACAAACCTGTGTTGAAGTGGGATGAAGGAGCAATCCTGTGTTGAAGTGGGATGAAGGAACAAACCTGTGTTGAAGTGGGATGAGGTAGAAGTTGATGAGCTGTGCAGCCGGCCACACCTGCAAAAACAACCCTGACATTCAGTGTGGAGATGGTGTGTGGAGACTGTGTGGAGACTGTGTGAAGACTATGTGGAGACTGTGTGGAGACTGTGTGGAGACTGTGTGTGGAGACAGTGTGGAGACTGTGTGTGGAGATGGTGTGGAGACGTTGTGTGGACTGTGTGTGGACTGTGCAGACTGTGTGTGGAGACAGTGTGTGGAGACTGTGTGTGGAGATGGCAAGCAGACTGTGTATGTGGAGACTGTGTGTGGAGACAGTGTGGAGATTGTGTGTGTGGAGACAGTTTGTAGAGGCTGTGTGTGGAGCTTGTGGGTGGAGATGGTGTGGAGACAGTGTGTGTAGACTGTGAATGGAGATGGTGTGGAGACAGTGTGTGGAGACTGTGTGTGGAGATGGTGTGGAGACAGTATGTGGAGACTGTGTGTGGAGACAGTGTGGAGACTGTGTGAAGATGGTGTGGAGACAGTGTGTGGAGACTGTGTGTGGAGACTGTGTGTGTGGAGTCTGTATGTGGAGACTGTGTGTGTAGTGGCTGTGTGTGGAGTCTGTGTGTGGAGACTGTGTGTGGAGACTGTGTGTGGAGATGGTGTGGAGACAGTGTATGGAGACTGTGTGTGGAGACAGTGTGTGGAGACTGTGTGTGGAGACTGTGTGTGGACTGTTCTGAGATAGCATGTGGAGACTGTGTGTTGAGATGGTGTGGAGACAGTGTATGGAGACAGTGTGCAGAGACTGTGTGTGGAGACAGTGTGTGGAGACTGTGTGTGGAGACTGTGAGTGGACTGTTCGGGGCAGTGTGTGGAGATGGTGTGGAGACAGTGTGTGGATATGGTTTGGAGACAGTGTGTGGAGATGTAGTGGAGACAGTGTGTGGAGACTGTGTGTTGAGACAGTTTGTAGAGAAGGTTTGGAGACAGTGTGTGGAGATGTAGTGGAGACTGTGTGTGGAGACTGTGTGTTGAGACAGTGTGTGGAGATGGTTAAGAGACAGTTTGTGGAGATGTAGTGGAGACTGTGTGTGGAGACTGTGTGTGGAGATGGCAAGGAGACTGTGTGTGGACTGTTCGGAGACAGTGTGTGGAGACTGTGTGTGTGGAGACTGTGTGTGGAGACTGTGTGTGAGGAGACAGTTTGTAGAGGCTGTGTGTGGAGCTTGTGGGTGGAGATGGTGTGGAGACAGTGTGTGTAGATTGTGAATGGAGATGGTGTGGAGACAGTGTGTGGAGACTGTGTGTGGAGACTGTGTCTGGAGACAGTGTGGAGACTGTGTGAAGATGGTGTGGAGACAGTGTGTGGAGACTGTGTGTGGAGACTGTGTGTGTGGAGTCTGTATGTGGAGACTGTGTGTGTAGAGGCTATGTGTGGAGTCTGTGTGTGGAGACTGTGTGTGGAGACTGTGTGTGGAGATGGCAAGGAGACTGTGTGTGGACTGTTCGGAGACAGTGTGTGGAGACTGTGTGTGTGGAGACTGTGTGTGGAGACTGTGTGTGAGGAGACAGTTTGTAGAGGCTGTGTGTGGAGCTTGTGGGTGGAGATGGTGTGGAGACAGTGTGTGTAGATTGTGAATGGAGATGGTGTGGAGACTGTGTCTGGAGACAGTGTGGAGACTGTGTGAAGATGGTGTGGAGACAGTGTGTGGAGACTGTGTGTGTGGAGTCTGTATGTGGAGACTGTGTGTGTAGAGGCTATGTGTGGAGTCTGTGTGTGGAGACTGTGTGTGGAGATGGTGTGGAGACAGTGTGTGGAGACTGTGTGTGGAGACTGTGTGTGGACTGTTCAGAGATAGCGTGTGGAGACTGTGTGTGGAGATGGCGTGGAGACTGTGTATGGAGACAGTGTGTGGCGACAGTGTGTGGAGACAGTTTGTGGAGACTGTGAGTGGACTGTTCGGAAACAGTGTGTGGAGATGGTGTGGAGACAGTGTGTGGAGATGGTGTGGAGACAGTGTATGGAGACTGTGCATGGAGACTGTGAGTGGAGATGGTGTGGAGACAGTGTGTGGAGACTGTGTGTGGAGACTGTGTGTGGACTGTTCAGAGATAGCGTGTGGAGACTGTGTGTGGAGATGGCTTGGAGACAGTGTGTGGAGACTGTGTGTGGAGATGGCGTGGAGACTGTGTGCAGAGACTGTGTGTGGAGACAGTGTGTGGAGACAGTGTGTGGAGACTGTGAGTGGACTGTTCGGAGACAGTGTGTGGAGATGGTGTGGAGACAGTGTGTGGATATGGTTTGGAGACAGTGTGTGGAGATGTAGTGGAGACTGTGTGTGGAGACTGTGTTGAGATGGTGTGGAAAAAGTTTGTGGAGACTGTGTTGAGATGGTGTGGAGACTGTGTGTGGACTGTGTGGAGACAGTGTGTGGAGACTGTGTTTGGAGATGGTGTGGAGACTGTGTGTAGACGTTGAGTGGAGACTGTCTGGAGACTGTGTGTGGAGACTGTGTGTAAAGGCTGTGTGTGGAGATGATGTGGAGACAGTGTGTGGAGACAGTGTATGGAGACTGTGTTTGGAGATGGTGTGGAGAATGTGTGTGTAGACGTTGAGTGGAGACTGTGTGGAGACTGTGTGAAGGCTGTGTGTTGAGATAGTGTGGAGATGGTGTGGAGACTGTGTGTAGACGTTGAGTGGAGACTGTATGGAGACTGTGTGTGAAGACTGTGTGTTGAGATGGTGTGGAGACTGTGCTAGGACTGTGTGGAGACAGTGTTTGGAGATGGTGTGGAGACTGTGTGTTGAGATGGTTTGGAGACTGTGTGTGGAGACTGTGTGTTGAGATGGTTTGGAGACTGTGTGTGGAGACTGTGTGTTGAGATGGTGTGGAGACTGTGTGTGGAGATGGTGTGGAGACTGTGTGTGGAGATGGTGTGGAGACTGTGAGTGGACTGTGTGGAGACAGTGGGTGGAGACAGTGTATGGAGACTGTGTTTGGACTGTGTGGAGACAGTGTATGGAGACTGTGTGTGGACTGTGAGGAGACAGTGTATGGAGACAGTGTGTGGAGAGGTAGTGGAGACTGTGTGTGGAGACAGTGTGTGGAGATGGTTTGGAGACTGTGTGTGGAGACAGTGTGTGGAGATGGTTTGGAGACTGTGTGTGGACTGTGTGGAGACAGTGTATGGAGACAGTGTGTGGAGACAGTGTGTGGAGATGGTTTGGAGACTGTGTGTGGACTGTGTGGAGACAGTGTATGGAGACTGTGTGTGGAGACAGTGTGTGGAGATGGTTTGGAGACTGTGTGTGGACTGTGTGGAGACAGTGTGTGGAGATGGTTTGGAGACTGTGTGTGGACTGTGTGGAGACAGTGTATGGAGACAGCGTGTGGAGAGGTAGTGGAGACTGTGTGTGGAGACAGTGTGTGGAGATGGTTTGGAGACTGTGTGTGGACTGTGTGGAGACTGTGAGTGGACTGTTTGGAGACAGTGTGTGGAGACTGTGTGGAGACAGTGTGTGGAGATGGTTTGGAGACAGTGTGTGGAGATGGTGTGGAAACAGTGTGTTTGGAGAGGTAGTGGAGACTGTGTGTGGAGACTGTGTGTTGAGACAGTGTGTTGAGAAGGTTTGGAGACAGTGTGTGGAGATGGTGTGGAAACAGTGTGTGTGGAGACTGTGTGGAGACTGTGTGTGTGGATACTGTGTGTGTAGAGGCTGTGTTGACGTTGTGTGGAGACTGTATGGAGACTGTGTGTGAAGACTGTGTGTAGAGGCTGTGTGTTGAGTCTGTGGGTGGAGACTGTGTCTAAAGGCTGTGTGTGGAGTCTGTGTGTGGAGACTGTGTGTAAAGGCTGTGTATGGAGACTGTGTATGGAAACTTTGTGTAAAGGCTGTGTGTGGGGATGGTGTGGAGACTGTGTGTAAAGGCTGTGTGTGGGAATGGTGTGGAGACGTGTGTAAAGGCTGTGTGGAGACAGTGTTTGGAGACTGTGTGTAGACGTTGAGTGGAGACTGTATGGAGACTGTGTGTGGAGACTGTGCGTAAAGGCTGTGTGTGGAGATGATGTGGAGACAGTGTGTGGAGACAGTGTATGGAGACTGTGTTTGGAGATGGTGTGGAGACTGTGTGTGTAGACGTTGAGTGGAGACTGTGTGGAGACTGTGTGTGGAGACTGTGTAAAGGCTGTGTGTGGAGACAGTGTGGAGACTGTGTGTGGAGACTGTGTTTGGAGATGGTGTGGAGACTGTGTGTAGACGTTGAGTGGAGACTGTGTGTAGACGTTGAGTGGAGACTGTATGGAGACTGTGTGTGAAGACTGTGTGTAGAGGCTGTGTGTGGAGTCTGTGTGCGGAGACTGTGTGTGGAGACTGTGAGTAAAGGCTGTGTGTGGAGACTGTGTGTGTGGAGACTGCTTGAAAAGTGTGTGTGGAGTCTGTATGTGGAGACTGTGTGTAGAGGCTGTGTTGACGTTGTGCGGAGACTGTATGGAGACTGTGTATGAAGACTGTGTGAAGAGGCTGTGTGTGGAGACTGTGTGTGGAGACTGTGAGTAAAGGCTGTGTGTGGAGTCTGTGTGTGGAGAGTGTGTGTGTGGAGACTGCTTGAAATGTGTGTGTGGAGTCTGTGTGTGGAGGCTGTGTGTAGAGGCTCTGTATGTGGAGTCTGTATGTGGAGACTGTGTGTGTAGAGGCTGTGTGTGGAGACTGTGTGTTGAGATGGTGTGGAGACTGTGTGGAGATGGTGTGTTGAGATGGTGTGGAGAATGTGTGTTGAGATGCTTTGGAGACTGTGTGTGGAGACTGTGTGTTGAGATGGTTTGGAGACTGTGTGTGGAGACTAAGTGTTGAGATGGTGTGGAGACTGTGTGTGGAGACTGTGTGTGGAGATGGTGTGGAGACTGTGAGTGGAGACTAAGTGTTGAGATGGTGTGGAGACTGTGTGTGGAGATGGTTTGGAGACTGTGTGTGGAGACTAAGTGTTGAGATGGTGTGGAGACTGTGTGTGGAGATGGTGTGGAGGCTGTGTGTGGAGATGGTGTGGAGACTTTGAGTGGACTGTGTGGAGACGGTCTTTGAATACTGTTTTTGAAGTATATGTGGAGACTGTGTGTGGAGTCCATTAGTTCAGACTGTAGGGTTTGTCTGTGTGTGGAGACTGTGTGTTGAGTCTTTGTGTGAAGATTGTGTGTGGAGAATTGCGGAGTCTGTGTGTGGAGACTTTCTGTGCAGTCCTTGTGTGAAGAATGTGTGTGAAGAATATGCATATATGTAAGCAAACAATCACAAATTAACTGGGTAATGGAGATGGATTTTTCCTGCAGTTTCCTCCAAGTGAATGCTTATTTAGTATATGAGGTGTTGCAGATTTCCTTACCTTGTAATTTGTCATCAGAATCGTAAGGTAGTCCTGAAAAAGGAAACACAAACAATCAATAGACTGAATGTTCTTCAGCACAGCTTCATGTCTACTCCACAGTGTAGTCCATATTGTTGTGTAACTGACAGAATACAACACATATTGTCCTGTAACTGACACAATACAACACATATTGCCGTGTAACTGACACAATACAACACATATTGTCCTGTAACTGACACAATACAACACATATTGCCATGTAACTGACACAATACAACACATATTGTCCTGTAACTGACACACTACAACACATATTGCCGTGTAAGTGACACAATACAACACATATTGTCCTGTAACTGACACAATACAACACATATTGTCCTGTAACTGACACAATACAACACATATTGCCGTGTAACTGACACAATACAACACATATTGCTGTTTAACTGACAGAATACAACACCTATTGCCGTGTAACTGACAGAATATAACACATATTGCTGTGTAACTGACAGAATACAACACATATTGTCCTGTAACTGATGCAATACAACACATATTGCCATGTAACTGACAGAATACAACACATATTGTCCTGTAACTGATGCAATACAACACATATTGCCATGTAACTGACAGAATACAACACATATTGCCGTGTAACTGACAGAATACAACATATATTGTCCTGTAACTGATGCAATAAAACACATATTGCCATGTAACTGACACAATACAACACATATTGTCCTGTAACTGATGCAATACAACACATATTGTCCTCTAACTGACAGAATACAACATATATTGTCCTGTAACTGACACAATACAACACATATTGTCCTGTAACTGACACAATACAACACATATTGTCCTGTAACTGATGCAATACGACACATATTGCCATGTAACTGACAGAATACAACACATATTGCCGTGTAACTGACAGAATACAACGCATATTGTCCTGTAACTGATGCAATAAAACACATATTGCCATGTAACTGACAGAATACAACACATATTGTCCTCTAACTGATGCAATACAACACATATTGTCCTGTAACTGACACAATACAACACATATTGCCGTGTAACTGACACAATACAACACATATTGTCCTGTAACTGACACAATACAACACATATTGTCCTGTAACTGACAGAATACAACACATATTGTCCTCTAACTGACAGAATACAACACATATTGTGCTCTAACTGACAGAATACAACACATATTGTCCTGTAACTTACAGAATACAACATATATTGTCCTGTAACTGACAGAATACAACACATATTGTCCTCTAACTGACAGAATACAACACATATTGTCCTCTAACTGACAGAATACAACACATATTGTCCTCTAACTGACAGAATACAACACATATTGTCCTCTAACTGACAGAATACAACACATATTGTCCTGTAACTGACAGAATACAACATATATTGTCCTGTAACTGACAGAATACAACACATATTGTCCTGTAACTGGCAGAATACAACACATATTGTCCTGTAACTGACCAAATGCAAAATACAAAAAGTAATGCATAGCCAAATTCAAAGACATTAATGCACATTTCTTTTTCAAATATGCCTTTCTTGTTGGAGAAGCATATCTTTAGCACAGTCGGCATGTTTTATTGAGAGGACAACCAGACTGTATTTAAACGTAATACAAATGTGGTTTTCCTTTCGTATCGTGCCATGATGGACATCCAACACACCGGAAGGCTACAGTTTATAAGATACAGCTTCCCTGGTCTATTGACTCAATTCTGCCTTATTACACATACATATTTCCTCAAGACATTAATCTACAAACATGACCAAATGACTTTGTAATTGTTTTACATGCAAGCTTAAGCATTATTGGCATTATGTTGCTTGTCTTGTGAGCGTCTCAGGAAAATGCCCACAAGAGACTATAGTAGGACGGAGGGACTCAATAAATGGATCGTCAGGTCCAGACGTGATCACGTATACGCTGCTGCCAACACACTACAGACTACACTTCCTAGAGTGTGTTGTACCTGTTTGACCTTCTGCTTGATGTCGTGGAAACTGTCGCCTCGGAACGCTGCCATTCCAGTCAGAAACAGCATTAGGACTTGAGGAGCGAAGAAAGCCTGAACACAGAGCAAACCAAGTTACACTTCCAACATGGCACCTGGCAAGGTGTTCCTGCAGGTGTGGACTTCAGGCACCCACAGAACTCCATTCTCATTATAACCTACATATACACGGCTGATGTGTTTTTCAATAACAGTGGTGTTTGCAGCGTTTAAAGAGATGCAGGAATGTGCGTCCAGAATGCACAAATACATGGAATGGACGCAGAAAAAAATATATATTGCATCTTAAGGGAGCCACAGTAACATTAATTGTACCAAAATTATTGACAAGAAATATAAAGTTCCTTTAATAAAAGTAATCTAACAGTTCAGTACACTGAGTATACACCGTTTCATTACTCCTATTTCCAGTCACGACCCATGAAATAAAAAATTGGGGGTCTGGTGTTAGTGAATAATAGTTGTTTGTCAATAACAGCGGGGTTTGTCAATAACACTGGTATTAGTGAATAGTTGTTTGTCAATAATAGTGGCGTTTGTCAATAACACTGGTATTAGTGAATAATAGTTGTTTGTCAATAATAGTGGCGTTTGTCAATAACACTGCTGTTAGTGAATAATAGTTGTTTGTCAATAATGGTGGCTTTTGTCAGTAACACTGGTTTTAATGAATAATAGTTGTTTGTCAATAATAGCGGCGTTTGTCAATAACACTGGTATTAGTGAATAATAGTTGTTTGTTAATAATAGTGGCATTTGTCAAAAACACTGCTGTTAGTGAATAATAGTTGTTTGTCAATAATAGCGGCGTTTGTCAATAACACTGGTATTAGTGAATAATAGTTGTTTGTCAATAACACTGGTATTAGTGAATAATAGTTGTTTGTTAATAATAGTGGCATTTGTGAAAAACACTGCTGTTAGTGAATAATAGTTGTTTGTCAATAATAGTGGCATTTGTCAATAACACTGCTGTTAGTGAATAATAGTTGTTTGTCAATAATAGCGGCGTTTGTCAATGACACTGGTATTAGTGAATAATAGTCGTTTGTCAATAATAGCGGTGTTTGTCAATAACACTGCTGTTAATGTATAATAGTTGTTTGTCACAAGTAGTTGTGTTTGTCAATAACACTGCTGTTAGTGAATAATAGTTGTTTGTCAATAATAGTGGCGTTTGTCAATAAAACTGGTGTTAATGTATAATTGTTGTTTGTGACAAATAGTTGTGTTTGTCAATAACACTGCTGTTCGTGAATAATAGTTGTTTGTCAATAACAGCAGGGTTTGTCAATAACACTGGTATTAGTGAATAATAGTTGTTTGTCAATAATAGTGGCGTTTGTCAATAACACTGGTATTAGTGAATAATAGTTGTTTGTCACAAATAGTTGTGTTTGTCAAAAACACTGCTGTTCGTGAATAATAGTTGTTTGTCAATAACAGCGGGGTTTGTTAATAACACTGGTATTAGTGAATAATAGTTGTTTGTCAATAATAGTGGCTTTTGTCAATAACACTGGTATTAGTGAATAGTAGTTGTTTGTCAATAATAGTGGAGTTTGTCAATAACACTGCTGTTAGTGAATAATAGTTGTTTGTCAATAATGGTGGCGTTTGTCAGTAACACTGGTATCAGTGAATAATATTTGTTTGTCAATAATAGCGGGGTTTCTCAATAACACTGGTATTAGTGAATAATAGTTGTTTGTCAATAATAGTGGCGTTTGTCAATAACACTGGTATTGGTGAATAATAGTTGTTTGTTAATAATAGTGGCATTTGTCAAAAACACTGCTGTTAGTGAATAATAGTTGTTTGTCAATAACAGCGGCGTTTGTCAATAACACTGGTATTAGTGAATAATAGTTGTTTGTTAATAATAGTGGCATTTGTCAAAAACACTGCTGTTAGTGAATTATAGTTGTTTGTCAATAAAAGTGGCGTTTGTCAATAACAATGCTGTTAGTTAATAATAGTTGTTTGTCAATAATAGTGGCGTTTGTCAATAACACTGGTATTAGTGAATAATAGTTGTTTGACAATAATAGCGGTGTTTGTCAATAACACTGCTGTTAGTGTATAATAGTTGTTTGTCACAAGTAGTTGTGTTTGTCAATAACACTGCTGTTTGTGAATAATAGTTGTTTGTCAATAATAGTGGCGTTTGTCAATAACACTGGTGTTAATGTATAATAGTTGTTTGTCACAAATAGTTGTGTTTGTCAATAACACTGCTGTTCGTGAATAATAGTTGTTTGTCAATAATAGCGGCGTTTGTCAATAACACTGGTATTAGTGAATAATAGTTGTTTGTCAATAATAGTGACGTTTGTCAACACTGGTATTAGTGAATAATAGTTGTTTGTTAATAATAGTGGCATTTGTCAAAAACACTGCTGTTAGTGAATAATAGTTGTTTGTCAATAACAGTGGCGTTTGTCAATAACAATGTTGTTTGTCAATAATAGTGGCGTTTGTCAATAACACTGGTATTAGTGAATAATAGTTGTTTGACAATAATAGCGGTGTTTGTCAATAACACTGCTGTTAGTGTATAATAGTTGTTTGTCACAAGTAGTTGTGTTTGTCAATAACACTGCTGTTAGTGAATAATAGTTGTTTGTCAATAATAGTGGCGTTTGTCAATAAAACTGCTGTTAGTGTATAATAGTTGTTTGTCACAAATAGTTGTGTTTGTCAATAACACTGCTGTTTGTGAATAATAGTTGTTTGTCAATAACAGCGGGGTTTGTCAATAACACTAGTATTAGTGAATAATAGTTGTTTGTCAATAATAGTGGCATTTGTCAATAACACTGGTATTAGTGAATAATAGTTGTTTGTCACAAGTAGTTGTGTTTGTCAATAACACTGCTGTTTGTGAATAATAGTTGTTTGTCAATAATAGTGGCGTTTGTCAATAACACTGGTGTTAATGTATAATAGTTGTTTGTCACAAATAGTTGTGTTTGTCAATAACACTGCTGTTCGTGAATAATAGTTGTTTGTCAATAATAGCGGGGTTTGTCAATAACACTGGTATTAGTGAATAATAGTTGTTTGTCAATAATAGTGACGTTTGTCAACACTGGTATTAGTGAATAATAGTTGTTTGTTAATAATAGTGGCATTTGTCAAAAACACTGCTGTTAGTGAATAATAGTTGTTTGTCAATAACAGTGGCGTTTGTCAATAACAATGTTGTTTGTCAATAATAGTGGCGTTTGTCAATAACACTGGTATTAGTGAATAATAGTTGTTTGACAATAATAGCGGTGTTTGTCAATAACACTGCTGTTAGTGTATAATAGTTGTTTGTCACAAGTAGTTGTGTTTGTCAATAACACTGCTGTTAGTGAATAATAGTTGTTTGTCAATAATAGTGGCGTTTGTCAATAAAACTGCTGTTAGTGTATAATAGTTGTTTGTCACAAATAGTTGTGTTTGTCAATAACACTGCTGTTTGTGAATAATAGTTGTTTGTCAATAACAGCGGGGTTTGTCAATAACACTAGTATTAGTGAATAATAGTTGTTTGTCAATAATAGTGGCATTTGTCAATAACACTGGTATTAGTGAATAATAGTTGTTTGTCACAAATAGTTGTGTTTGTCAATAACACTGCTGTTCGTGAATAATAGTTGTTTGTCAATAATAGCGGGGTTTGTCAATAACACTGGTTTTAGTGAATAATAGTTGTTTGTCAATAATAGCGGGGTTGTCAATAACACTGGTTTTAGTGAATAATAGTTGTTTGTCAATAATGGTGGCGTTTCAATAACACTGGTGTTAGTGAATAATAGTTGTTTGTCAATAATAGTGGGGTTTGTCAATAACACTGCTGTTAGTGAATAATAGTTGTTTGTCAATAATAGCGGCGTTTGTCAATAACGCTGCTGTTAGTGTATAATAGTTGTTTGTCACAAGTAGTTGTGTTTGTCAATAACACTGCAGTTAGTGAATAATAGTTGTTTGTCAATAATAGTGGCGTTTGTCAATAACACTGGTGTTAGTAAAAAATAGTTGTTTGTCACAAATAGTGGTGTTTGAGGCTGAATTTAACCCCAATCCAGGTTGTTTAACAATCCTTAAAAAGACAACAGAATTATATTTGACATAGAAATACCCAATAACATATCTTATTTTGTTTGTAATATACTGTTGCTTCACAGCTCACCCTAGATGAGAACCTTCATACAAAATCTGAATTATATTCAACTTCACAAACCAGCAGAATCTATCTAGTTAGGCCAAGCAGAGTTGAGGAGTCTTGCTGCAAACACTTGACTTTGAGGACACAGCGTGCAGTAGAAGTGTTGAGTGAGTGAGTGAGTTGGGTTTAACGCCGCTTTTAACAGTATTCCAGTTATATCACGGCGTGTCAGCTTAATGTGGGAGGATTGCCCGAAGTGATGCAGGTCTCAGACGTTTAGCACTTCAGTGAAACCCACGAGCAGGGGCATGGTGCTGACAAACCTAGAAACATAATCGGGCACTTTATGTTTGTTTTATCATCTGACAGTTTGAAGTATTGCCACACAGTTGAGCGTTGTTGTCCAGTGTGGCTAAGAAAGGGAGTTAACTAAACTAAACAAGAGAGATAACTCTTAGAGTACTTGAGTACTTTGGATACTGTTCCATCCGTAGGTTGATCATAAAAAGATTCTATTATTATGTTTAGTTTAGTTAAGTAGTATCTGACAACACACATCCCAGCCATTAATCATCATCATCATCATCATCATCATCATCATCATCATCATCATCATCATCACTGGACTCACCTGATCTGCAAGCATCATTTTGATTGGTGCCGCCTTCTTCCCGATGAAGAGTCGATCTAGATTCATGTACCATCCACGGAGTGCTGGGCCCTGCCACCACAAGCAGATGTTCATACCTGGCTTCAACTGTCAAGTTCACAAAGTTTGTTTGTTTGTTGTTTAACGCCACTCAGAAATATTCCAGCTACATGACGGTGGCCTGTAAACAATTGAGTCTTGACCAGACAATACAGTGATTGACATCATAAGCATTGATCCATGCAATTGGGATACGATGACATGCATCAACCAAGTCAGCAAGCCTGACCACCCGATCCCGTTAGTCGCCTCTTACGACAAACATAGTCGCCTTTTATGGCAAGCATAGGCTGCTGAAGACCTAGTCTGACCCAGGACTTCACGGGTCAGTTCAGAAAGTAATTGTCCTGATGTTTAATTACATCAATCGTATTTATTCTGAACAGGACAGTGATTGACACTGTAATTGTAAATACTGTAACTTTAGTGTTTCCCATGGATACATCACGGCCAGGGTAAAGGTATTACTTCCAGACGACCTGGCAACGCACAGCTATCTTCCTTAAACATGTGACATCATCAGCAGTAACAGTGCCTGGGCACAACTTATTCCCAGTTCACAGTTGATTACATCAGTGGACTCGTGCTGTATTGTATTCAACACTGTTTCAACACTGAATGTTGCTTTTTGTCATACATACACAGGGTTCCAGGTGTAAGACTTACGATGATGACCGTGCCAAACACCAGGAAGCGTGCACTCCTGGCCAGGTCATAGTCCCTCAGTTCTGTCTTCTCCACCACCAACTGACTGATTCCATCACCAGCCATCATCAGGGTTCCTGTAGCAACAAACATAACACACAAAGTAGTTCGACACACATAACACACAAAGTAGTTCGACACACATAACACACAAAGTAGTCCGACACACAGAACACACAAAGTAGTTCAACACACATAACACACAAAGTAGTCCGACACACATAACACACAAAGTAGTCCAACACACATAACACACAAAGTAGTTCAACACACATAACACACAAAGTAGTCCAACACACAGAACACACAAAGTAGTTCGACACACATAACACACAAAGTAGTTCGACATACAGAACACACATAGTAGTTCAAAACACATAACACACAAAGTAGTCCAACACACATAACACACAAAGTAGTTCAACACACATAACACACAAAGTAGACCGACACACATAACACACAAAGTAGTTCAACATACAGAACACACATAGTAGTTCAAAACACATAACACACAAAGTAGTCCAACACACATAACACACAAAGTAGTTCAACACACATAACACACAAAGTAGACCGACACACATAACACACAAAGTAGTCCGACACACAGAACACACAAAGCAGTTCAACACACATAACACACAAAGTAGTCCAACACACATAACACACAAACTAGTCCAACATACAGAACCCACAAAGTAGTCCGACACACAGAACACACATAGTAGTCCAACACACAGAACACACAAAGTAGTTCGACACACATAACACACAAAGTAGTTCGACATACAGAACACACATAGTAGTTCGACACACATAACACACAAAGTAGTCCAACATACATAACACACAAAGTAGTTCGACACACATAACACACAAAGTAGTTCGACATACAGAACACACATAGTAGTTCGACACACATAACACACAAAGTAGTCCAACATACATAACACACAAAGTAGTTCGACACACATAACACACAAAGTAGTTTGACATACAGAACACACAAAGTAGTTTGACACACATAACACACAAAGTAGTCCAACACACAGAACACACAAAGAAGTTCGACACACATAACACAAAAGTAGTTCGACATACAGAACACACATAGTAGTTCGACACACATAACACACAAAGTAGTTTGGCACACATAACACACAAAGTAGTTCAACACACATAACACACAAAGTAGTTCAACACACATAACACACAAAGTAGTTCAACACACATAACACACAAAGTAGTTCGACACACATAACACACAAAGTAGTCCAACACACAGAACACACAAAGTAGTTCGACACACATAACACACAAAGTAGTTCGACATACAGAACACACATAGTAGTTCGACACACATTACACACAAAGTAGTTTGACACACAAAACACACAAAGTAGTCCAACACACATAACACACAAAGTAGTTCGACACACAGAACACACAAAGTAGTTCGACACACAGAACACACAAAGTAATTCGACATAAAGAACACACATAGTAGTTTGACACACATAACACACAAAGTAGTCGAACACACATAACACACAAAGTAGTCCGACACACGAGGCACACAAAGTAGTTCATCATACAGAACACACAAAGTAGTTCAACACACAGACCCCACAAAGTAGTCCAACATACAGAACCCACAAAGTAGTCCGACACACAGAACACACATAGTAGTTCGACACACATAACACACAAAGTAGTTTGGCACACATAACACACAACGTAGTTCAACACACATAACACACAAAGTAGTTCAACACAAATAACACACAAAGTAGTTTGACACACAAAACACACAAAGTAGTTCGACACACATAACACACAAAGTAGTCCAACACACAGAACACACAAAGTAGTTCGACACACATAACACACAAAGTAGTTCGACATACAGAACACACATAGTAGTTCGACACACATAACACACAAAGTAGTTTGGCACACGTAACACACAAAGTAGTTCAACACACATAACACACAAAGTAGTTCAACACACATAACACACAAAGTAGTCCAACACACATAACACACAAAGTAGTTCGACACACATAACACACAAAGTAGTCCAACACACAGAACACACAAAGTAGTTTGACACACAAAACACACAAAGTAGTCCAACACACAGAACACACAAAGTAGTTTGACACACAGAACACACAAAGTAGTTTGACACACAGAACACACAAAGTAGTTCGACACACAGAACACACATAGTAGTTCGACACACATAACACACAAAGTAGTCGAACACACATAACACACAAAGTAGTCCGACACACATGGCACACAAAGTAGTTCATCATACAGAACACACAAAGTAGTTCAACACACAGAACCCACAAAGTAGTCCAACATACAGAACCCACAAAGTAGTCCGACACACAGAACACACAAGTACTCCAACACACAGAACACACAAAGTACTCCAACACACATAACACACAAAGTACTCCAACACACAGAACACAGAAAGTAGTTCGATACACAGAACACACAAAGTAGTTCGATACACAGAACACACAAAGTAGTTCGACACATACAAATACTTTCAAGATCATGACAGGAGTCTTATCCAAACTGGCAAAAGAACACATGTAACATGGTATCAATCAACCTGGATAAACAAATCCTTTGTGTACCAAAGAAAACTTCAAATTCAGCTTCTATCCCATCTCTGTATTATACTTACTAGCATCTCTTAATACTACAGTAGGCTTATTACTACTAAATCTTAATACTATTAAATATTAAGCACAACCCCAGGAGACATCAGACCAGCAGCAGTCTTCCCCATCTGGGTCATGTGCATCATCAAATATATTGCAACATGGAGCCTTTGACACAAGTCCAACCTTATTTGAAAACAAACTGAGATCACACTTTTTTCTTGAGGCAAGTATAACTACCTTAACTCTGAACACACACCCACCCACACACACACACATACACACACACACCCACCCACACACATGAACACATGAACTCCGGGACACTTCAACTCTAGGACACATATGATCTCTAGGACACACATTTGAATTCTAGGACACATATGAACTCTAGCACACAAATGAACTCTAGCACACATATGAACTCTAGGACACACATATGAACTCTAGGACACACACATGAACTATGGGACACCCATATGAACTCTAGCACACAGATATGAACTCTAGCATACACATATGAACTATAGTACACACATATGAACTCTAGGAAACACATATGAACTATAAGACACATGAACTCTAGGACACATATGAACTCTAGCACACACATATGAACTCTAAGAAAGACATGAACTCTAGCACACACATATGAACTCTAAGACACTTGAACTCTAGGACACACCTATGAACTCTAAGACACACATGAACCCTAGGACACACACATGAACTCTAAGACACACATGAACTCTAGGACACACACATGAACTCTAGCACACACATATGCACTCTAGCATACACATATGAACTCTATGACACACCTATGAACTCTAGCACACACCTATGAACTCTAAGAAAGACATGAACTCTAGCACACACATATGAACTCTAGGAAACACATATGAACTCTAAGACACTTGAACTCTAGGACACATCTATGAACTCTAAGAAAGACATGAACTCTAGCACACACATATGAACTCTAGGAAACACATATGAACTCTAAGACACTTGAACTCTAGGACACATCTATGAACTCTAAGACACACATGAACCCTAGGAAACACATATGAACTATAAGACACACATGAACTCTAGGACACACACATGAACTCTAGCACACACATATGAACTCTAAGACAGCAACAAACTCTAGCATACACATTTGAACTCTAAGACACACATGAACTCTAGGACACACCTATGAACTCTAGCATACACATGAACTCAAAGCACACACATATGAACTCTAAGACACACATGAACTCTAGGACACACACATGAACTCTAAGACACACATGAACTCTAGGACACACACATGAACTCTGGCACACACATGAACCCTAGGACACACACATGAACTCAAGCACACACATGAACTCTAGTACATACATGAACTCTAGGACACATATATGAACTACAGGACAACCTCATACGAGGGATAGCCCTGCAAACAATTTCATATTTAAGATTATCATATTTAAGATTATTCTTAACATATAAAGTCCTTGCATGATAGCATAGTAAACATATGATATTTATAATATATTATATTATATATGAGCTTATTGTCTGAGAATCAGATGTATAAATAACAATTCTTTGATAATGTCTTTAAGTGTGATCTATTCAAATAACAAGTGCGTTTGCTTCGATTTCGTCTCTAGTTTTAAACGAATTACGTCTACTCCAGTTGAAAGTGAGTTAAGCCCAGCTTGTCGGCTAGGTCTCAGTTGGAGTTACCTGTAGTGGCGCATGTTGTCCTCCACGGGTACTTGTTGAGAACCCGGAGATACGATCGCCATAACCCCGCCATTCTCAACGTGTAGCAGTGTAGTTTTTACCTGTCCTCAGCTATAGACCTCTATTCTCACAACCCCAGAGCGACCGACGATTGCACCGCCGTTTCTCGACTCGTGGTAGCTCGCGTTCATATGCGCATGCGTGTAGCAGCCGACAACTCGACGCGATGCGAACTCTCAATATAAAATAACTTTGATCCAGAGGTTCAAACACGGCGCAAAGAAATTTTGTAGCATGTCTTGTTTGTTTGTTGTTTAATTCCGCACTCAGCAATATTCCGGCTATATGGCGGCGGTTTGTAAATAATCGAGTCTGGACCAGACAATCCAGTGACAGGATTAACTAATTTTTCCTCCCGTCGCAGCCTGTATCACGAAACTGGATGGCAGCCTTTGGCGTATAGAAGAAACGTCAACAAACTTCTAACTATGTATAAAATAATAAATAAGCAATGTCCTTCATGTGTAACTGATCTTATACCACCATCTGTGTCACAGGACGTCAATCGTAATCTCAGAAACCGCCAGATTGAGACACAATTGTAGCACACTAAATTCCGGCCTGGTTCGTGTTGACTTATTGACACTATTTCCTGTAAATGCTGAGCCCCTTGTGAAAATTCATTTAATTTCTTCTTCGAATTTACCTTATATGATGATTTAAGGGAGACATTACCGACAGCTATCGATAATCTTGGAGGACAAAAAACTCTACATAGTATTCGATTTGGTGACCCAAACCTAAATGTTTTCCTGAATACAAAAATATTCTTGTCTGTACACACATTTATAGAAACGACTAACAGATTCAGTAGCTGGCATAATTGTTTCAAAATTGTTCATCATAACACAAAAATGTATAATATTTGCATATGTACGAGATGCACACTGTCTTCACTTTCCAGCGCATTGTATATATCCTTCATATGAGGGCTGTTTATATTTCTCACTGTGTTTCCACAATAATAAGCTTCAATTGTATATTTTTCACTTCCATTATGCAATATTATGTTTAACTGTAAATAGGGAGAAGGCGGTAATAAGTGTTGCGCTTGTGCCCAATCCCTTTGTCTTTTTGGACAAAAAATATGTTTAATAATGATAGTATTGTAGGAATATGGAAGTTTGTTTTCATAGTATTGTAGGAATGTGGAAGTTTGTATTTATAGCATTGTATGAATATGTTTGTATTCATAGTATTGTATGAATATGTTTGTATTCATAGTATTGTAGGAATATGTTTGTATTCATAGTATTGTAGGAATATGGAAGTTTATGTTCATAGTATTGTAGGAATGTGGAAGTTTGTATTCATAGTATTGTAGGAATATGGAAGTTTGTATTCATAGTATTGTAGTTATATGGAAGTTTATGTTCAAAGTATTGTAGGAATGTGGAAGTTTGTAGTCATAGTATTGTAGGAATGTAGAAGTTTGTATTCATAGTATTGTAGGAATGTGGAAGTTTGTATTCATAGTATTGTAGGAATAGACACATTTGTATTCATAGTATTGTAGGAATGTGGAAGTTTGTATTCATAGTATTGTAGGAATATGGAAGTTTGTATTCATAGTATTGTAGGAATGTGGAAGTTTGTATTCATAGTATTGTAGGAATGTGGACGTTTGTATTCATAGTATCGTAGGAATGTGGAAGTTTGTATTCATAGCATTGTAGGAATGTGGAGGTTTGTATTCATAGTATTGTATGAATATGGACGTTTGTATTTATAGTATTGTAGGAATATGGAAGTTTGTATTTATAGTATTGTAGGAATATGGAAGTTTGTATTTATAGTATTGTATGAATATGGAAGGTTATGTTCATAGTATTGTAGGAATGTGGAAGTTTGTATTCATAGTATTGTAGGAATATGGAAGTTTGTATTCATAGTATTGTATGAATATGTTTGTATTTATAGTATTGTAGGAATATGTTTGTATTCATAGTATTGTATGAATATGTTTGTATTCATAGTATTGTAGGAATATGTTCGTATTCATAGTATTGTAGGAATATGGAAGTTTGTGTTCATAGTATATTAGGAATATGAAAGTTTGTGTTCATAGTATTGTATGAATATGGAAGTTTGTATTCATAGCATTGTAGGAATATGGAAGTTTGTATTGATAGTATTTTAGGAATGTGGAAGTTTATATTGATAGTATTGTAGGAATGTGGAAGTTTGTATTCAAAGAATTGTAGGAATATGGAAGTTTATGTTCATAGTATTCTCGGAATGTGGAAGTTTGTATTCATAGTATTGTAGGAATGTGGAAGTTGGTATTCATAGTATTGTAGGAATATGTTTGTATTCATAGTATTGTAGGAATAGACACATTTGTATTCATAGTATTGTAGGAATGTGGAAGTTTGTATTCATAGTATTGTAGGAATATGGAAGTTTGTATTCATAGCATTGTAGGAATATGGAAGTTTGTATTGATAGTATTTTAGGAATGTGGAAGTTTGTATTGATAGTATTGTAGGAATGTGGAAGTTTGTATTCATAGAATTGTAGGAATATGGAAGTTTATGTTCATAGTATTCTCGGAATGTGGAAGTTTGTATTCATAGTATTGTAGGAATGTGGAAGTTGGTATTCATAGTATTGTAGGAATATGTTTGTATTCATAGTATTGTAGGAATATGTTTGAATTCATAGTATTGTAGGAATATGGAAGTTTGTGTTCATAGTATTGTAGGAATGTGGAAGTTTGTATTTATAGTATTGTAGGAATGTGGAAGTTTGTATTCATAGTATTGTAGGAATGTGGACGTTTGTATTCATAGTATCGTAGGAATGTGGAAGTTTGTATTCATAGCATTGTAGGAATGTGGAGGTTTGTATTCATAGCATTGTATGAATATGGAAGTTTGTATTCATAGTATTGTATGAATATGCAAGTTTGTATTTATAGTATTGTATGAATATGGAAGTTTGTATTCATGGTATTGTATGAATATGGAAGTTTGTATTCATAGTATTGTATGAATATGCAAGTTTGTATATATAGTATTGTATGAACATGGAAGTGTCTAGTCATAGTATTGTATGAATATGGAAGTGCCTTGTCATAGTATTGTATGAAAATGGAAGTTTGTATTTATAGTATTGTAGGAATGTGGAAGTTTGTATTTATAGTTTTGTAGGAATGTGGACGTTTGTATTCATAGTATTGTAGGAATATGGAAGTTTATGTTCATATTATTGTAGGAATATGGAAGTTTATGTTCATATTATTGAAGGAATATAGACGTTTGTGTTCATAGTATTGTTTGAATAGACACGTTTGAATTCATAGTATTGTAGGAATATAGAAGTTTGTATTCATAGTATTAAAGGAATATGGAAAATTGTATTCATACTATTGAAGGACTATGGAACTTTGTAATCATAGTATTGTAGGCATATAGAAGTTTGTTTTCATAGAATTGTATGAATAGACACGTTTGTATTCATAGTATTGTAAGAATATGGAAGTTTATGTTCATAGTATTGAAGGAATGTAGACGTTTGTGTTCATAGAATTGTAGGAATAGCCACATTAGTATTCATAGTATTGAAGGAATATAGAAGTTTGTATTCATAGTCTTGTAGGAATATAGAAGTGTGTGTTCATAGAATTGTAGGAATAGACATAGTTTGGGAGGTGTATACACACACCGAGCCGACCAGTCCTTGTTTTTGTCCCTTAATGGAGCGCGCCAGGCAGGGTAACAACAAGTACCATCTTTAAACGTTTAAACGTCTTTTGGTATGACGCGGCCGGGCCTCGAATCCCCGACCTTCCACTCTCTGGGAATACTTTGTCTCCACTAGACCACGGAGGCGGTCTGATTATTTACAGACCGAAATCAGAGCGTAGCTTTACAGGCGTGTGTTCTCAAGTCTATACACTCTCGATCTGGTAGTGGAAGTTACTATCCTTGTGGAAGCTGATGTCACTCATCAACAATTACATTACATTGCAAGTTCGATCCTCAGCGTGGCTCCATTTGAAATGCAAAAGAGTGCGCCTGGTTTTAATCACGTGAAATTGCCAGTAACTCGGGTCGTGCTGTATTTGCAGACAGCGGGTCCTTCTTGCCAAGAAGAAAACCTTGACCTTTGACTTCTTTACATCTAGATAGATCTGTGTAAGAAATTAAATGAACTGTAATGTTGATTTTATCCATCGTATTGTGACATAGTAATACTGTAAAATCTTAAACAGATCACAATTTGCGTGACTTTAAATTTCATGTAAATTGTAATATATTCATCATTATAAAATATTAAACGTGTACACAAATATTAAAGTACTAGTTCTAAAGTAATTGTGAGCAGTAGGTAGTTCATGGACGTTGAGCGATTAGACAGCGAGAGGTGTATTTCTTTCTATTGAAGTATTACTTAGAGGGACTGAGATATTTACTGTGAAACACTGAACTGTAGTTTTGCTAATACTAATTTATCAGAGTGATTTTATTCCTTTCTGCATCAAAATAATCTTCTTGTCATGCCACGACAACAGACAACACCAAAACTGCCTGTAAAGATATTTCATATTTCAAATATATTAATTGTGTTATTGCCATGGTTATTATAACAACAACTCATTAACTCCCTTTGTTGTGTTTAATTGTGAAATCCATTTGGTAGAAGAGACCCTGTTTTATGTAAACAATGTTTTTAAAATGTTTGTTGTGTGAAAACATCGAAAAACAATAACTTCGTTTCGCAAATGCCGTGTAATGTATTATTGATTAATAATGTTGATATACATTATACGGTAATTGTGCTTACTGTGTGCTATATGTATGTTAATAACTTGTAATATCAACACGTTTTTGTTAATTCAAGTGGCGTGATCATTTTACAATTTGATAATTCATTTAACGTCGCGTGCGTGTGCGTGCGTGTATGTATGTGTGCGTGTATGTGTGTGCGTGCGTGCGCGCACTTGTACCTGTCCGGACTAATGCTAGCCCACTGGCGCAGTTTATCACGAATACCCCCCAGCAGCACACATCTCAGGTTAGTGAGGCCACACATTTAAGGCGTTAATACCTTTATCTGTATCTTCAGCTGTGTATCATCCACCCTTATCACATCACAGGAACCATGTATGCATTCGTGGCATTCGCTATTATTCTTACTAAACTTCACGCGAAAAGACTGAGTAGACATTTACGGCAAGCATGGGTTGCTGAAGACCTATTCCATCCCGGATCTTCATGGGGACAAGCATGGGTTGCTGAAGACCTATTCCATCCCGGATCTTCACGGGGACAAGCATGGGTTGCTGAAGACCTATTCCATCCCGGATCTTCATGGGGACAAGCATGGGTTGCTGAAGACCTATTCCATCCCGGATCTTCATGGGGACAAGCATGGGTTGCTGAAGACCTATTCCATCCCGGATCTTCATGGGGACAAGCATGGGTTGCTGAAGACCTATTCCAACCTGGATCTTCACGGGGACAAGCATGGGTTGCTGAAGACCTATTCTAACCCGGATCTTCACGGGAACAAGCATGGGTTGCTGAAGATCTATTCCACCCCGGATCTTCACGGGGACAAGCATGGGTTGCTGAAGACCTATTCCACCCCTTATCTTCACGGGGACAAGCATGGGTTGCTGAAGACCTATTCCACCCGGGATCTTCACGGGGACAAGCATGGGTTGCTGAAGACCTATTCCACCCGGGATCTTCACGGGGACAAGCATGGGTTGCTGAAGACCTATTCCACCCCGGATCTTCACGGGTCACATATACCGTGTACAAAGTGTGTTTATACAGATGGTATAGTATTCTACATAATGTATAGACAGATGATACAGTATTTTACATAATGTGTAGACAGATGGTAAAGTATTCTACATAATGTGAAGCAGATATTATGGCATTCTACATAATGCGTAGGCTGATGGTATAGCATTCTACATGATGTGTAGGCAGATGGTATAGAATTCTACATGATGTGTAGGCTGATGGTACAGCATTCTACATAATGCTTAGGCTGATGGTATAGCATTCTACATGATGTGTAGGCTGATGGTATAGCATTCTACATAATGTGTAGGCAGATGGTATAGCATTCTACATGATGTGTAGGCTGATGGTATAGCATTCTACATGATGTGTAGGCTGATAATATAGCATTCTACATAATGTGTAGGCAGATGGTAAAGTATTCTACATAATGTGAAGCAGATATTATGGCATTCTACATAATGCGTAGGCTGATGGTATAGCATTCTACATGATGTGTAGGCAGATGGTATAGCATTCTACATGATGTGTAGGCTGATGGTACAGCATTCTACATGATGTGTAGGCTGATGGTACAGCATTCTACATGATGTGTAGGCTGATGGTACAGCATTCTACATGATGTGTAGGCAGATGGTATAGCATTCTACATGATGTGTAGGCTGATGGTACAGCATTCTACATAATGCTTAGGCTGATGGTATAGCATTCTACATGATGTGTAGGCTGATGGTATAGCATTCTACATAATGTGTAGGCAGATGGTATAGCATTCTACATGATGTGTAGGCTGATGGTATAGCATTCTACATGATGTGTAGGCTGATAATATAGCATTCTACATAATGTGTAGGCAGATGGTGTAGCATTCTACATAAGAGAGAGAGAGAGAGAGAGAGAGAGAGAGAGAGAGAGAGAGAGAGAGAGAGAGAGAGAGAGAGAGAGAGAGAGAGAGAGAGAGAGAGAGAATTAACTCGATCAACTGGCCAGCGCGTTACAAGCAAAATGGTGCAGAATTCCGCAGGACAGGATTCGAACACTTATTCAGTCAGTGCCGGGGAAATGCAGAGCCGTGATTGCTGCCCGGGGCGGTCACACGAAAAACTGAGTTCAGCGCAACCTTGTGGCCTTATGTGACATGACAATGAACAGTTTTCAATGCTTTTGTACAACGAAAATATGTGACTATCGAGCTCCAAAATTTCATATATGTATCTATGATATTGAAATATAATAAATGTATCGACTTTATTAGGTGCTATAAATTTACTAAAAATCTGCCTGTGTAGTTCTTTTTTGTTTATCTGTTGCTGTAAACAATGCCTATAAAGGCTTTTAAATAGCGAAAAGAAATACAGGAAAACCTGTCACGTGTAAAGCAAAGGTTTGCAATATAGAAATTAGGAGTAATATAATCAGACTAAATGGTGAGAACACAGAGTCGATGTTAAGTAAGTAAAGGGATTTATTCTGATGGCGTAATTATATCATCTTATGAATGTTGGACAAGAAGAGAGGTTTACATTATCAGCTTTGACAATTGCATTGCCAACTGTATCATTATTCATGAACACCATCAGACTTGGCGAATGTTTCTTGGACACTTTGTGTACAGCCTTGTCAACTTCGTCAGGTGAAAAGTCCTGCAAAATCAAATAAACAATGTAACAACCTCAGTAAGACAGAATTGTGTAGTTTTAATTTACTAAAAATATAGAAAGTATGACCTTAAGCATCAGGGTGGATGAGTGGCTCAGTCGTCTCGGTGAGTTGTGCAGAGTTGTGGGTTCAAATCCCAGTCCGCACAGATAAAGTTTCTAGGTTTGTCAGCACTCAGCACCGTGGGTTTCCTCCTCCCACATTAAGCTGACACACCGTTATATAACTGGAATAATGTTCAAAGTGGCGTTAAACTCAACTCACTCGCTTAAATATGATTTGAAGAGTCACATGCAGGACAATCGAAGACATTTCTTACATACGCGGATAACTGTTAATATTAAAGCGGTTATTCTACTCCTTCCTCTGTCGTATGCACTTTCCTTTTCCATACACAGGAAGGATGAAATATCTTCCTTAGGTCTGTGAAAGGAGAAGATATATATTTCAGAAATTTCAACAACACGACCTCAAGCGGCATCACATGATAATAATCACTGCTCAGTTGTTCCATTAAATATCAGAAAGGGAGTATACCTCGAATGTGGAGAGCCGAAACATCAGAGAGTTATTAATTCTGGAGGTGCTGAGATATAGATTTTATTGGTACATGTATATCATTAACGTTTGTATATTACACTACACTCTTTTGACATACCTCGTTTCCATCTCCCTTTCTCTAGCGACCTCTTGATGTGAGTCAATGTTCTTTTGGGTACTGGTGCAGAGATCTTTGCCTTTAATGAGCTTCCATTTCCACAAAGACCTGAAAAAGACTGACGAATGGTACTGAGTGTTAACTAAACAGTATTAACATTTTATGATGTCTGTATTCTGTAAAAGATCAAAGACTTGCGGGTTTAAGGATGGTAACAGTACAACCGTTCCGCACACGGTACAATATATTTATAGTGTTACTTTCAAAGGGTTTATTTCACATTACAATACTGAAAAAGACAACATCCAAGGATGGGATTGATGAAACATGGATCTCAAACAAAATATAATGTTGCTTTACAAGACAAGCGTTCCAACGACAACATACAATGTTGCTTTACAAAACAACCACTCCAACAACAACTTCCTGCAATGCTGCTGTACAAGACAAAATCTCCAACAACAACCTACGGTGCTGCTACACAAGACAAGACTTTCCAACGAGTACCACAACAACTACAATGTTGCTTTACAAGACAGGATCTCCAACAATAACCTACAATATTGCTATACAAGGCAAGCACCCCAACAACAACTACAATGTTAATTTACAAGATAGGATCTCCAACAATAACCTACACTGTTGCTATACAAGACAAGCACTCAAGCAACATCCTAGAATGTTGCTATACAAGACAAGCACTCCAACAACAACAACTACAATGTTGCTATATAAGACAGGATCTCCAACAATAACCTGCAATGTTGCTATACATGACAAGTACCCCAACAACAATAACTACAATCTTGCTATACAAGACAGGATCTCCAACAATAACCTACAATGTTGCTATACAAGACATGTACCCCAACAACAATAACTACAATGTTGCTTTACAAGACAGGATCTCCAACAATAACCTGCAATGTTACTATACATGACAGGTACCCCAACAACAACAACTACAATGTTGCTTTACAAGACAGGATCTCCAACAATAACCTACAATGTTGCTATAGAAGGCAAGCACTCCAACAACAACTACAATGTTGCTATACAAGACAGGATCTCCAACAATAACCTACAATGTTGCTATACAAGACAAGCACTCCAACAACAACAACAACTACAATGTTGCTATACAAGACAGGATCTCCAACAATAACCTACTATGTTGCTATACAAGACAAGCACTCCAACAACAACAACTACAATGTTGCTATACAAGGCAAGCACCCCAACAACAACTACACTGTTGCTATACAAGACAAGCACTCAAGCAACATCCTACAATGTTTCTATACAAGGCAAGCACTCCTACAACCTCCAACTATGTAGCTATACAAGACAGGATCTCCAATAACAACCTACGGTGTTGCTACACAAGACAAGATATCAAACAACAACCTTTAATGTTGCTGTACAAGACAAGCACTCCAACCCGGTGTGCACTGACCAGAAGGCAGATTGTATTTTCAACACAGTGCACACACACACACACACACACACACACACACACACACACACACACACACACACACACACACACACACACACACACACACACACACACACACACACACACACACACACACACACACACACACACACACACACACACACACACATAGACACACACACACATACACACACACACATACATACATACATACACACACACATACATACATACATACATACATACATACATACATACATACATACATACATACATACATACATACATACATACATACATACATACATACATACATACACACACATACACACAAACACATACATACATACACACACAGACATACATACATACATACATACATACATACATACATACATACATACATACATACACACAGACGTTAAAAGATGGTTCTTGTTGTTACCCTGTCTGGCGCTCGGCGTTAAGGGGCTATAACAAGGACTGGTCGGCTCGGAGTCAGTATACTGTGTCTGGGTGGGGTATCCATGTTAAACTGCGGCATGGTATCTCAGTGTGCTAGCACTATAAATCGGCATCAGTCCGGACTAGTACAAGCAGCCTCACACACGTGCATGCACGTCGCTAGATAAGTGCAATAATCTTGGACGCGACGTTAAACCCCATTTCACCTCACCTCACCATCGGGAAGAATATATCGGGGGATTCGGACACTGATAGAAACGTCCGTAAAATATATTCGAGGCCCCAGAACGTCTCTTGTACACCATTTATTGTCTCCCCTTGGGTTAGGTTTAGGGGTTAGGGGGTTCAAGGATCAGTACTCCAATAACAACCTACAGTATTGCTATCCATAACAAGCACTCCAACAACAACCTATGGAGTTGCTATACAAGACAAGCACTCAAGCAGTGTCCCACAATGTTGCTTTACAAGACAAGATGTCCAACAACATCCTTCAGTGTTGCTATACAAGACAAGCACTCAAGCAGTGTCCCACAATGTTGCTTTACAAGACAAGCACTCCAACAACAACCTATGGTGTTGCTATACAAGACAAGCACTCAAGCAGTGTCCCACAATGTTGCATTACAAGACAAGCACTCCAACAACAACCTATGGAGTTGCTATACAAGACAAGCACTCAAGCAGTGTCCCACAATGTTGCTTTACAAGACAAGATGTCCAACAACATCCTTCAGTGTTGCTATACAAGACAAGCACTCAAGCAGTGTCCCACAATGTTGCTTTACAAGACAAGCACTCCAACAACAACCTATGGTGTTGCTATACAAGACAAGCACTCAAGCAGTGTCCCACAATGTTGCATTACAAGACAAGATGTCCAACAACATCCTTCAGTGTTGCTATACAAGACAAGATGTCCAACAACATCCTTCAGTGTTGCTATACAAGACAAGCACTCAAGCAACATCCCACAATGTTGCTTTACAAGACAAGCACTCCAACAACAACCTATGGTGTTGCTATACAAGACAAGATGTCCAACAACATCCTACGGTGTTGCTACACAAGGCAAGCGCTCCAACAACAACCTACGGTGTTGCTTTACCGGGAGATGTCCAACAACTTTCTACAACGTTGCTTTATAATACAAGATCTACAAAGACTTCCTACAAGTCTGCTTTACAATACAAGATCACCAATAACTGCCTACAATGCGAGCACTCCAACAACAACTTCCTACAATGTTGCTATACAAGACAAGATCTCAAACCATAACCTACAATACTGCTATTGACCTTTTTCACACTTGGCTACTTCCGGTTTAAAAGCGAGGCTTGGAGAGCAGAAGGTGAAGGCTGGATAGCACATGAAACCCAACGGCGATGTCAACAAGGCACGCAATCGGAACAAACTGTGACAATTTAACCATTCCGGTACATTTATCGTAAGTATTGAACATTATTCTTATTCTTATCACTGACAAACTATTCAACTGTTATCTGGTCTCCTTACCGATATAAATTTGAGTCTGGCCGTTCTGTTGTGATTTCATTTTAAAATATCCATGACCACCTGGTAACTCCCAGTGCAGTTTATGGTAGCTGAACAGACGTAATACAAATGCTGCTGAGATCTTGTAAAGAATAATTCATTGTTTACACACCATTAAGCCAAACTATTTATTGTGAGTTTAAATAACTTTGCAGGTTGTATTTGAAGTATTGACCTTTTGACCATATCTAGATATATGTCAGAAACTAACTAAATTGATATGTTAATATAATGTATCAAATTGTAACCTACTGAGAATTTACAATCGTAAGAAATCAGAATTTTGCATCAGTTGCGTATTTGATGTAAATTGTAATGGACTCAAATGCATTCCAATAAAATATTAGACCTCTAGATCTACTTGTGCTGTCGATATTGTGAAAGTTGTTATTTTGATTCTCAAGGTTGACAGATTAGATACCATGAGGTGTAATATTTCAACTGAATTATTACATAAAAGGTGTTTAAATATTTGAAGTAAAGTACAGTTTGATCTGCAATTTTGTAAACAATATTTCTACCAAAATGATATTTACTTTACTGTACCAAATTAATTATGTCATGAAATGAACAAAAACCCAACTAATTAATGGCCAGTAAATGTTCAATCTACATGTGATCTTTATATAATTTACACAAAAGGATATCTCTTTAACAGTTTGTATTCAAATATTTCAAATGCATAACTTGATATTGACATGACTATAAACTTAAAGTATAAACAGAATTATTGTTAATTCCAATGCGTATTGCAATCATAACTCATTTATTCTCTTTGTTTAATTGTGAAACCCATCTGGTTTTATGACCACAAACATGTTTTGAAACTTTAAAAACAAAATGATTTCTTTTGTGTAAGCAATTGCCATGTATTATTGATTATTAATCATAACAATTTATATGTAAGAATATAGTTGTGCTTACTGTGTCATTTTGCAATAATTATATTGTTATGATGTAATATTTTACTATTGTTAACAATCTTTAGAACTTTAGTTTATTTCAATCAAGTCAAGTGGTGTGATAGTTTTTATAATGTTTTATAATTCAATCAAAACGAGAAATAATTTTGTTTTTATAAATACATGGAAGAAATTTGTTTTCCTTGTCAAATAACGATGATAGCATGAATTTATCTCATCTTGTGATGTGACAAAGTTAATATTTTCAAGTCAAGATATCAACTTTAGTAAACAACAAGAAGAGATAAACATTATATTTGACAAAATAAATTCAAGTCTTATATTTTCTTTGTGATCTTCATGACCTTACCATAGTGTCAATGAGGCAGACTGACTGTAGGGATGACAAAACGTGATATTACACCTGATTTTAATAAAAATCTTATTTATTTCACTCTAGCGAAAGTATGTTTTCAGCATGGTCAGACTAAACAAAGTATGTCATGATTAAATACATACTGGTAATACAAATATCAAAACGTGTTTAATTAAAACAAGAGTAAATTTCTGTGTGACATTGATATAAAGAGCTGTAGTACACTGTCATTAAATTGATGGATCTGTTGAGTTTACTGTTTACACAGAATATACTGTTTGAGTTTAGACATGTCAGATGAATTGATACCTTCAAGATTGTTCTAAAGTTGCATGTAATGTTACACACTGTGATTAATTTTCCTTAAATTTCTCTATTTGAGATGAATGTTGTTTTCTAAATAAGCACTATTTTGAGAGAAGGTGAATATGCATTGTTTATAAATTTTTTTTATTGAAGTAGAAATATTATTACAATATTATTGAATTATTCATTTCAGTCCAGCGAGTCAACACAATGAAGTACTAGTATCCGGTGATGGATGTCTGGAGGATCTTTCTGCTGACAGTAACACACTGGTTACAATGTGCGTCCTGTCAAAGGACGAGGAAATGAAAAGCCATTTTCTTTCAATCAACAAATGTGCTTCCTGTCACATTTCACTTAAATAGGACGAGGAAGTGAAAAACCTTTATTTACTCACAAAACACCATGGCCAATATTTATCAGACATTAAAAAAGCACATTGTACCATTTGTTTACAAGAAAGAAAATTATTTTCTCCTGGAATTTAATTAGGTGCTTTTGACTGACAAAGACACCCGGTCCATGTTAAGTTTTGAAAACTTATATTGTCAGAAATAAAGACATGAAAATTTCGGTTTGTTTTTCTTTGTTAAATATAAGAAATCCAGATTGTTCCATGAACATAATTTGTACTGATACATATATTTTATCTTGGCTTGATTACCAATTGAAGTTGATTCTTTTTTATCTTTTGTTATTTTAACTGTACTCATATCTGATCAAGACATTTTCAAAATATTCAGGATAAATGTATTAGTAGCTTCCTTTTGATATACAATTACCCATCATCATACAGGATTAGGTGAGGGTGTCCAAGAAGTTGGTGGTTGTATCAATTCTTATATTTTTTTCAATTTCATGCATTATTTATATTTATCAATTTTTAGTTTCCTTTTAACTTATTTAATACAGTTCACACATTATTACTTTTGTCGTGCACGGTGCAATCTCAATCGGCAGTAATCAGTTAAGTAAGTGATGTTTGAAGAACAAGTAAAGTATCATCTGTCACTGTACACACTGAATAGAGTTATCGCCCCTTCTGAATATTTATTTTGACACACGAATTATTTTGTGAACTAATTTCATTTACATCGTAATATGTTAAGATGAAACTAATAGCAGAAAAAGTGTCTTTTGTCAACTGGACTCATGGCAAAACGATAGTGCGTTGTGCAGCAAACACCACTATGAAACGTGAAATAAACATGATTGACGATCTCGAGTTCGCCAAGCAACACACTGACTGAGCAAATTTGCAAAAGTACACTGACGTGTTTCATGTTATTCGGTTCATTTGCAATACAAAACTTCTGTCATTGAATGTACTGTCACATTGTACCTATATGCCGACGAGGTTATAATAAAACAATCTATTTCTGAAATACGTATCTCGAAATGCACCTTTCGATTCACATCCGGGATCCTGACAGCAAAATGCTAATGCCAGTGTATTACAGGCATATTTTAGTTGGACATCATGATTAAATGTGAACTATTTTCTGTATTAGAAGCAGAGGATACCATTTTTTGTTTGTTTGAAATGTCCATCAGAGAAATGCACAACATGCTGTCTGAGCTGATGCGACTCACACTGCATGGAGCTATGCTCTCCAAGCCTCGTTTTCGATCCAAGATGGCGAAAGTGTGAAAAGGTCAATACAAGACAAACACTCAAACCATAATCTACAATGTTGCTGTACAAGACAAACACTCCAACAACAACCTACGGTGTTGCTTTTCAAGGCAAGCGCTCCAAAAACCTCCTACAATATTGCTATGCCAGACAAGATGTTCAAAAACTTCCTACAATGTTGTTATACAAAACAAGCATTCCAACAACAACTTCCTACAACGTTGCTATACAAGACAGGCACTCCAACAACGTCCTACAATTTTGCTTTACAAGACAAGATCTCCAACAACAACCTTCGATGTTGCTTCAATAAACGAGTGAGTGAGTTTTACGCCGTTTTTAGCAATATTCCAGCTATTTCACGGCGGGGGGCACCAGAAATGGGCTTCACACATTGTACCCACGTCGGGAATCGAACCCGGGTCTTCGGCGTGACGAGCGAACGCTTTAACCACAAGGCTACCCGACCGCCCCTCAATAAACGATGACATGCATCAAGGAAGTCAGCAAGCCTGATTACCCGATCCCGTAGGGCGCCTCTCACGACAAGCATGGGCGCTGATGGCCAATTCTAACCCGGATCTTCACGGGAGAAAAACACCCCAAGAATAACCCCCACTTCAATGTTTCTTTACCTACAATGTTTCTATGAAAGACAATACAACAATAACTCTTATTCTATTAAATGATTAAAAATAATACACGTGTTTTGATATCCTTTTGTTGCAACATTTGACTTATTCGTCATTGCGTTCATTTAAATACATTTCCTCCTATCCCGTAAACTCACAAAACTTTATATTTTCTTGCCACTCCCATCGCTTTTTCAAACAAGATCTCGCATTGAACAAACTTTGAACACAGCAACATACGTCGCAGTGCATGTGCCTACCACCTAGCAGCAGGTTCTTTCCCTCCGTATGGCCACAATATGGTTAAGACAACACTTGTAAAACGAATCTAAGGTTAAAAAAGCTTGAATTACAACCAGTTAACAATGCAAGGGGGCACCCAACAGACTCCGATCAGGAAATTGACAACACACGTGACCTAATCTCGCGTTAAACGAGATGTTGAAAAAAACGGTCTTGTATTGCAAGCTCCACACTGCGCCGCTATCAGCAGTTGGCCATGTGCGGCGGCGGGTTCACTGACTCTCTGTGCGCTCTGTGGATGTAGCGGGCTACAGGCTTGTTCAGTCTGATATGGATTAATCCACATATATGAGGTGAGTGGATTTGTTTCTGTACTCATGATGCTAGAGTTACATAGGCTTAACGTTTTATAGTTCAGGCTTCGACTGCAAACCCAAATAGTTATCGTGAGTTGGAGGACTTGAAGCAGGCTGGTAGTTGTACCAGCCTTCACGGACGAGAAATCATTACGCATGACTTCAGCGTGACGTCACTGATTAATCTTTGCTTTTCTCTCACAGCTGTGTAACACAGGTTAATTTGAGTGCATTCATTTGCGTGAGTGAGTGAGTGAGTGAGTGAGTGAGAGTGAGTGAGTGTGTTTGAATTAATGCCGCATTCAACAGTTTTCTCGTTTTGTCACGGCACGTCAGCTTATGGCGGAAAAGAACCTGACGTAATGGATGCCTTAGATGTTGACCACCTTGGTGAAACCCACGAGCACAGATATGGTCCGACAAACCCGAAATCAGTGTACATCTGGGAACCAAACCCACGATCAGAGGATTGTGGCACCATAGGGTCTCAGTTGTAGCGAATTGCAGCCTTAAATGTTTGGACCTCAGGTCATTCCCGCGTTCCGAGATTGTTGACACGTTCTGATATGGCTGGGAGCTCATTTAGGGCCTTCCACCCATCAAACTTGATCATGACGTCATGATGGTCAAGATGGCAGTATATCTGTTTGGAACATCTTAGCATGCGCCAGTCAACTCTACGCTTGTGTTAAGCGTACTTGGCAGAGGTTGATATCTGGGTTGATAAAACTACGTAATGGTTGGAAAGATGTACAAAAGAATCTAAAAGAAACTGTATCTTTGTTTCGCATATGTACATACAAATAAAATAAATAATTATGAAAATATTTTTGAAACATTACAAACTGTATTTTTTTTAACTAAAAATATTTATTTTATTCGGACTCAACCATCAGAGGGAGGTACGCTCAGTCCAAGACTGATGTAGCAGCCCTGCAGCCACCAGAGGGGGGTACGCTCAGTCCATGACTGATGTAGCAGCCCTGCAGCCACCAGAGGCGGGTACGCTCAGTCCATGACTGATGTAGCAGCCCTGCAGCCACCAGAGGGAGGTACGCTCAGTCCATGACTGATGTAGCAGCCCTGCAGCCACCAGAGGGAGATACGCTCAGTCCAAGACTGATGTAGCAGCCCTGCAGCCACCAGAGGGGGGTACGCTCAGTCCATGACTGATGTAGCAGCCCTGCAGCCACCAGAGGGGGATACGCTCAGTCCAAGACTGATGGATCAGCCCTGCAGCCACCAGAGGGGGGTACGCTCAGTCCAAGACTGATGTAGCAGCCCTGCAGCCACCAGAGGGGGGTACGCTCAGTCCATGACTGATGTAGCAGCCCTGCAACCACCAGAGGCGGGTACGCTCAGTCCGTGACCGATGTAGCAGCCCTGCAGCCACCAGAGGGAGGTACGCTCAGTCCAAGACTGATGTAGCAGCCCTGCAGCCACCAGAGGCGGGTACGCTCTGTCCAAGACTGATGTAGCAGCCCTGCGGGTGTAGCGGGTGTAGCGGGTGTAGCGGCTGTGACTGTTTGCAGTTTTTTTGTGGCGAGGTATTAGCACTTTTGGACTGCGTGAATAATTGACGTATCAGGTTGCAGGAGTAAATATATTGACATTAGGGAGGGAACTCTGATAAAGAAGTGTGGTTCATACTTAAAATAAGATACGCTCTCACAACGTTGTGAGTTTCAATGTTAACATAATCTATATCTCCACTGATCTCGTTCATTATAAAATAATATTACGACAATGTAGTTATTACTTTTAAAAGATTAATTATGAAAAAAAATATTAATAACTTTCCCACTGTAGATATATCAATGTCAACAGTATAATGTATACCACTATGATTGTGCCAGCTTCATACCCCATGTTCCTTGGAAGCGCAGAACAAAGGTTTCAGGAAGTCGTTGTTGGGAAAACATATTACCGCTTTCGTTTTCATAATATGTTTGTTTTCTACTTTTATATAACATAAATATTTAAACTGAAATGGGCCATGCCCTTATTCCTGATTCTGAAAGTACCACATGCAAATTACAATACTTTTATCTTCTTGGTTACACGGGGACTCGGGTGGCCCAGTCGTCTAAGGCGCCGCGATTCGCTGTGCAGACTTGTGTCCCTTAGGCACACCGGAAACCTATGATTGTGGGTTCGAATCCGGGTTCGTCCCGATTATGTTTCTAGGTTTGTCAGTACTTTACCCGCGCTCGTGGGTTTCACCGAAGTGGTAAATGTCTGAGACCATTCCTCCCACATTAAGCTGACACGCCGTGATATAACTGGAATACTGTTAAACCAAACTCACACACTCTTGGTTACACATGTGCACTTTATGACATCAACTTTTTAACAGGAAGGCATGAGTTGTGTTGATCATCTGGATCCAACTTATCTTTGTCAAATCTGTGATTTGATGACTTGTGACTCGTGCGCTGTGCTAGAGTGTCATAGACGCTCCAATTCGGTTGTGCAACGTCCCTCTGTATAGTTGTCAATAGTTGTTCCAGTCTGAAGCCTGACTAGAAAACATCTGCAGTCTCAATCTGGACATGCACAGGGCGTGTTGCGGGGTGTCCCGGGCCTGTGTGTGTGTGTAGAGGGAATTGGGACAGCTCACGGCGAGGGGCTCTCGACAGCTGTGAAACAGAACATTTAAGTTATCAATATTAAAACATCACCCAGAGCGTGTGTACAGAGGCTGTTTTCCCACACACCCAGGCTGAGGTTTGGTGGCGTGACGACGTTCAAGTGAAACTACGCGATAAAACGTAAATGAGGCGGTGATTCGATGTTACAAGCCAGAATTGAGGTAGTGTGCCAAGGCAGGAGTTAGGTGGTGTGACAAGGCGGACGTGAGGCGGTGTGACAAGGCGGACGTGAGGTGGTGTGACAAGGCGAAAATCAGGCGGTATGGCAAGGCGGAAGTGAGTTGGTGTGACAAGGCGGATGTGAGGTGGTGTGACAAGGCGGACGTGAGGCGGTGTGACAAGGCGGACGTGAGGCGGTGTGACAAGGCGGACGTGAGGCGGTGTGACAAGGCGGACGTGAGGTGGTGTGACAAGGCGGAAGTGAGGTGGTGTGACAAGGCGGAAGTGAGGCAATATGACACGTGATGTGAAATGGGGTTTTAACGCAGCGTCCAAGAATATTTCACTCATATAGCGACGTGCATATACGTGTATGTGTTTGTGTGGATGTTTGTACTAATCCGGAATGATCCCAATTTAAAGTGCTAGCTCACTGAGATACCATATCACAGTTTAACATGAATTCCCCTCTCAGACACAGTATACTCAATCCGAGCCGACCAGTCCTTGTTTTAGCCCCCTAATGCCGAGCGCCAGACAGGGTAACAACAAGTACCATCTTTCAACGTCTTTTGGTATGACGCGGCCAGGGATCGAACCCCGGACCTTCCGCTCTCCGGGCGGACGCTCTACCACTTGACCACGGAGGCGGTCTGAGGCGGTATGACAAGGCGAACGTGAGGTGGTGTGACAAGGCGGAAGTGAGTTGGTGTGACAAGGCGGAAGTGAGTTGGTGTGGCAAGGCGGAAGTGAGGCGGTATGACAAGGCGGACGTGAGGTGGTGTGACAAGGTGGAAGTGAGGTGGTGTGACAAGGCGCAAGTGAGGTAGTGTGACAAAGCTAGAGAGAGTGGGTTTAACAAGGCGGAAGTAACAGGTGGGGTCCCTGGTTTTGACAAGGCGGAAGTGAGGTGGTGTGACAAGGCGGAAGTGAGGTGGTGTGACAAGGCGGAAGTGAGGTGGTGTGACAAGGTGGAAGTGAGGTGGTGTGACAAGGCGGAAGTGAGGTGGTGTGACAAGGCGGAAGTGAGGTGGTGTGACAAGGCGGAAGTGAGATGGTGTGACAAGGCGGAAGTGAGGTGGTATGACAAGGCGGAAGTGAGGTGGTATGACAAGGCGGAAGTGAGATGGTGTGACAAGGCGGAAGTGAGATTGTGTGACAAGGCGGAAGTGAGGCGGTATGACAAGGCGGAAGTGAGGTGGTGTGACAAGGCGCAAGTGAGATGGTGTGACAAGGCGGGGTGAGGTGGTGTGACAAGGCGAGAGAGAGTGGGTTTGACAAGGCGGAAGTGAGGTGGTGTGACAAGGTGGGAATGAATCGGTGTGACAAGGAGAGAGTGACTGGGTTTGACAACGAAGCGGCTCGCGAGCAGAGACCGCTGATGTTTCAAATTTAAAAAAAATCAACCACATTTTTCTGTTATCGGTTAATGATTTATTAAGCTGGAGTATTCCCGTCTAGTGAAACAAGCAGTTGCGACATGGAGAGGAGGCGCGGCAGGGATGGGTCGGAGAGGAGTCGTGTGTAGGTAACAGGTGGGGAGGGGGAGGGAGGGGGGGACGCCAGGCCTCATGTGTCGGCGGGATGGACGTGTGTGTCATGTTTAAGCGAAGACTTGTGTGTAATATTCGAATATACTGGTGTGATGTTCAAGGTCTTCCTTGCTGAACAGAAAACATCCTTCGATACACCTCGTATGTTTCAGAATGTGTTGTATGGAGGGAATAGCAACAATGTTGTAAGTTTTAATGCTGTGCCCAGACGCTCAATATCCGCCCTGGTACTGGCGGGAGTCTGTACGATGTGGAAGGGATTTTATCCTTTTGTCCGCATGACAGACACGAGCGGCTCATCGCACGCATAGAAACAAAACACAAACTCAACGCGTGGACCTGATTGTCACTACCGGTACCTATGGCTCAGTTGGACAAATCTTTGATTGACATTTTGAACAACATTTCCAAGGCTGTTTTCAATCGTCAGGTGCCTTCAATGTGTCGCCACTGCCTCGCCTGTATGAACGCGAATGGAGGTCACACCCGATATTAACATTGTCAACAGAGGGAAGATACACGTGTCGCTGTCCCCTGTTACCAGATATGGGTTTTGACAGTGAATGTGTGATGTTAAACTATTTATCAAATATATTGTTGTTTTCAATGACATAACATTTACACCACTTTATATCAAGCTAAGTTACTTTCCCCCCGTTAGTATATATACCTGTATAAATGTAATTGCCCTGGAGGCTCCACTCCGTGTGATGGGGATGCCGATGATGTTAATCAATAGCGTTGTTGTCTCAGTATCACGACTGACCTGGGGAGTCGGGTACGACCATTCGCCACGTTGGGCTGGCACCATCTGTCAACACCGCAAACACAAGGCATGTGTAAAATCAATGTTGTAATTACGTTTCAATAATTGTTTTAGATGATGTCGATTTGTTGCCGGATTTGCCGACAGTGACTACACTGTTGTTCTGCTTGACATTGCTATCTCGTATTTCATCTGTTCATCTCGTCTTATTGAATGTTGGAGATGGTTTACAACATTCAAGGCTATTGACATAGGGGTTAAATTCCCAGCGTTCTTGTCCTTGGCTGGCTAGCTGGGTAGATTTCACAATTTTTTTATTCAAATGTTATTTCATTGTCATTTATGATTATCAGTCATTTGTTTATCATCAGTGGACCAACTGCATCCAGGTACTGAAGGGGTATCTTTTCACGGCGATGAAGCTGTTCCTTGAGTCGGACAAGGCGACTGCTCATTGTCTCAACACATTTATAATCCCTCATAGCAGGGGAGTGGACCAGTCCATTCATTAATTAGGTGTGACCAGCAAGGCCCAATTAATTAGTGAGCTAATTTTAACTGTTTTTTGGGAGGTCTGCATTTTGGAGGTCTACGTTATGGGAGGGAACCTTTTAAACTAGTGTGTTTGGGTTGTAGGGCGGTGGGTTGTGGGGCGGTGGGTCGTTAGAGCGGTGGATCGTTAGGGCGGTGTGTCGTTAGGGCGGTGTGTCGTTAGGGCGGTGTGTCTGGAGGGCGGTGTGTCGTTAGGGCGGTGTGTCGTTAGGGCGGTGTGTCGGTAGGGCGGTGGATCGTTAGGGCGGTGTGTCGTTAGGGCGGTGTGTCGGTAGGGCGGTGTGTCTTTAGGGCGGTGTGTCGTTAGAGCGGTGTGTCGTTAGGGCGGTGTGTCGTTAGGGCGGTGTGTCGGTAGGGCGGTGTGTCGTTAGGGCGGTGTGTCGGTAGGGCGGTGGATCGTTAGGGCGGTGTGTCTGGAGGGCGGTGTGTCGTTAGAGCGGTTGATCGTTAGGGTGGTGTGTCTGGAGGGCGGTGTGTCGTTAGGGCGGTGTGTCTGGAGGGCGGTGTGTCGTTAGGGCGGTGTGTCGGTAGGGCGGTGTGTCGTTAGGGCGGTGTGTCTGGAGGGCGGTGTGTCGTTAGGGCGGTGTGTCTGGAGGGCGGTGTGTCGGTAGGGCGGTGTGTCGTTAGGGCGGTGTGTCTGGAGGGCGGTGTGTCGGTAGGGCGGTGTGTCGTTAGGGCGGTGTGTCTGGAGGGCGGTGTGTCGGTAGGGCGGTGTGTCGGTAGGGCGGTGTGTCGTTAGGGCGGTGGATCGTTAGGGCAGTGTGTCGTTAGGGCGGAGGGTCGTTAGGGCGGTGGGTCGTTAGGGCGGTGTGGCGTTAAAGCGGTGTGTGAGGTGAGGTGAAATTGGGTTTAACGTCGCGTCAAGATTATTGCACTTATATAGCGACGTGCATGCACGTGTGTGTGTGTGGCTGCTTGTACTAGTCCGGACTGATGCCGATTTATAGTGCTAGCTCACTGAGATACCATGCCGCAGTTTAACATGAATACCCCACTCAGCCACAGTATACTGACTCCGAGCCGACCAGTCCTTGTTTTAGCCCCTTAATGCCGAGCGCCAGACAGGGTAACACCAAGTACCATCTTTTAACGTCTTTTGGTATGACGTGGTCGGGGATCGAACCCCGGACCTTCTGCTCTCCGGGCGGACGCTCTACCACAAGACCACGGAGGCGGCAGGGCGGTGTGTCTTTAGGGCGGTGTGTCTTTAGGGCGGTGTGTCTTTAGGGCGGTGGGTCGTTAGGGCGGCCTAGCGGTTAAAACACTTCTCTCATTATGGATCCATGTTGAAGACCCCACATGGGCACACTGCGTGATGTTCGTTCTCAGCACATCCCCCCCCCTACCGTCTTTATAATTTCTCTATAAAACGTTCTTGTTAGTTGAAGCACACAGGCTGTCGTAGTCCTTGTTCAGTTGAAGCACACAGACTGTCGTAGTCCTTGTTCAGTTGAAGCATGCAGACTGTCGTAGTCCTTGTTCAGTTGAAGCACACAGGCTGTCGTAGTCCTTGTTCAGTTGAAGCACACAGGCTGTCGTAGTCCTTGTTCAGTTGAAGCAGACAGGCTGTTGTAGTCCTTGTTCAGTTGAAGCAGACAGGCTGTCGTAGTCCTTGTTCAGTTGAAGCAGACAGGCTGTTGTAGTCCTTGTTCAGTTGAAGCAGACAGGCTGTCGTAGTCCTTGTTCAGTTGAAGAACCCAGGCTGTCGTAGTCCTTGTTCAGTTGAAGAACCCAGGCTGTCGTAGTCCTTGTTCAGTTGAAGAACGCAGGCTGTTGTAGTCCTTGTTCAGTTGAAGCAGACAGGCTGTCGTAGTCCTTGTTCTGTTGAAGCACGCAGGCTGTCGTAGTCCTTGTTCTGTTGAAGCAGACAGGCTGTCGTAGTCCTTGTTCTGTTGAAGCACTGATAACAACTTTATTTGAAACCTGTGTTTATCTTTTATCTCCCGAACGATGCTTTGAGCACGTTCCGTGCGACCAATTGTTAGGTTAATCTTCATGAAATAAAATATCCATAACGCTCTGGTGCAATGTTTCTTTTCGATAACTGTTGCCTGGCTACACCAGATAACACACACCGTCCTCGTTTCACGGAAAGTGGGGATGTGTTGCTGATGGATATATTTCCAGAGGACTGGGTGTAACTGGGTTATGACTCTGTGTGTGTGTGTGTGTGTGTGTGTGTGTGTGTGTGGTGTTGGATTGAGGAGGGGAGGGGTATGATTGGATGGGTTGGGATGGGTGGGGATTGAGGGGGATTGATGGGTGGTGAAGGTTCAAGGGGTTGTGGAGATAACTGATTGACGTCAGTGTGTAGCGGAGGTTCAAGGGGTTGTGGAGATAAATGATTGACGTCACAGTGTAGTGGAGGTTCAAGGGGTTGTGTAGATAACTTATGACGTCACTGTGTAGCGGAGGTTCAAGGGGTTGTGGAGATAAATGATTGACGTCACTGTGTAGTGGAGGTTCAAGGGGTTGTGGAGATAACTGATTGACGTCACTATGTACTGGAGGTTCACCGGCGTATCGAGATAACTGATTGACGTCACTGTGTAGTGGAGGTTCAAGGGGTTGTGGAGATAACTGATTGACGTCACTGTGTACTGGAGGTTCACCGGCGTATCGAGATAACTGATTGACGTCACTGTGTAGTGGAGGTTCGAGGGGTTGTGGAGATAACTGATTGACGTCACTGTGTAGCGGAGGTCAAGGGAAGTGTGGACATGTTGGATTGATTTTATTTATTTACTTTGTCCACAATGAGAGTATTTCAGTTTTTCTAGACGCCGCAGCTGTTAGTGATAGGGACACACCAGTCTTCATGCTCCGATCAGGTAATTTGTTGTAATACCGTTTAACTTTGAACTTGAAGTTGGTCTGAAAGGTCACGTGCCTATACGTCTACAACAATGCAGCGGGTTGAGTGTTCAGCCTGAGTTGCTGTTAGCTGAGATAAATGTTTATCCTGACGAAATATCCTCCCTAACATGTATTATTATATTCCTTGACTTGCGTGGGCTTACTGTAAAGGATACTTGGGATTACATTGATTAACTTTAAAGATCAGTGTCCTTGCAAACACAGGAGCCGAATCCGAAGAGCGCCGAGTAACAAATTCGAGTGCACGAGTTGCTCAGTCGCCTTGGGCACCGCAATTTGCTGTGCAGAGTTGCGTCCATTGGGCAAAACAGGATCCTGTGATAGTGGATTCGAATTCCGGTTCGGCCCGATTACGTCTCTAGGTTTGTCAGCAGCATACCCGTGCTCGTGGGTTTCACCAAAGTTGTAAACGTCTGAAACCTGCATCACTTTTGGCTTTCCTCTCACATTAATCTGACATGCCGCGATATAACTGGAATACTGTTGAAAGCGAAGTTTAACCCAACTGATGACTGTGTAGATTTGAATAATTATATATTGATTGACAGTTTTCTCCGAGCCGACCAGTCTTTGTTTAAGATCCGGTGTAGAATAAGTCTTCAGCAACCCATGCTTGCCGTAAATGGCGACAGTGCTTGTAAGAGGCGACTAATGAGATCGGGTGGTCAGACTCGCTGACTTGGTTGATGCATGTCATCGTATCCCAATGGTGTGGATCGATTCTCTTCTTGTCATTCATTGTATTGCCTGGTCCAGACTCGATTATTTACAGAACGCCGTCAAATAGCCGGAATATTGCAGAGTGCGGCGTTAAAGAACAGAACATACAAAACAAACACAAACAGTCCTTGTTCAATGCTTGATACCGAGGTCCCAGCAGCGTAACAACAAGTACCACGTTAACGTATCTTTTGGTGTGAGGCGGCCGGGAATAGAATCCTCGACCTTGCGCTCCCCGGACCGACACTTGACCACGATACGGCTTTACCAATAACGGGTGTGACAAGTTGTAAACAAGGGTCTTAAACAATAAGCTCAACTCCGTCTACGTGCGAGATTGAAATGTGGCAATGCCGCAGCTGCACCCCTCAACCATCATATGTTTGACCCGATATTGACACAAAGTTGTTGTTTTGATGTATTTCTACCAGTATCTCCGTATAGAAAAGGGTTTATTCAGTTTCGTGAACATACAATCAGCTGGAATACAGACATATTGGATAAATATGTTTGCCGAAGCCATTGTCCGAATACGTCAACACAACACAATGCATTTACAACCTGTCACCCGTCACCCTTGCTAGCACGTGGTGGACCACCGCGTGGCTGCCAGCTACAGGTTGCACTTGCGTGGTAAATATACACTGCACGACACATCAGTTGTCTGGGCAGGTTCGCGGGGCTGGTGTTTTCAGAGGCGCCATTGTTCCCAGGTCTTGTAATGTATTGTGGAAGTGGGAACATGTGCTAATGACATTTTCTGAACTCAGTTCATACAGGTTTATATAAGCCTCACAAACATTCTGTAGTCGAAGAAAACCATCCAGGTGGCTGGGTCCGAGACACGCACAACTTGTGACTTTCAACATCAGGTAGTCTGTCATACAGAGTGAGTGAGTGAGTTGGGTTTAACGCCGCTTTTAACAGTATTCCAGTTATATCACGGCGTGTCAGCTTAATGTGGGAGGAAAGCCCGAAGTGATGCAGGTCTCAGACGTTTACCACTTCGGTGAAACCCACGAGCACGGGTATGGTGCTGACAAACCTAGAAACATAATCGGGGCGAACCGAGATTCGAACCCACAATCATAGGTTTCTGGCGTGCCCAAGGGACGCAACTCTGCACAGCGAATCGCGGCGCCTTAGACGACTAGGCCAACCGTGCCCCCCCCCCCCCCCCCCCTGTCATACAGACCCCGAAACAAATATATCCAATACAGCCAATGCAAATCTATAATGTTTGGCAAGTCTAGATTACTCCAGTATCTGAAAATGAGGAATGTCTCTGGGCTCCTTTTTATTATATCTTATAACTATGATATATATATTTTGTTATGTGAACTTTATTCATTTAAGAGATTAGATGTTAGTCTAAAGATATGGGAAAGCGAGGGGATATCCGTTACAGGACAAGGGTATATCAGAGGAGAACAAAGGGATATCAGAGGAGGACGAGTGGATATCCGAGGACAAGCGATATCGGTGGACGACAAGTGGATATTCGAGGAGGACAAGGGCATATCAGAGGAGGACAAGGGCATATCAGAAGAGGACAAGGGGATATCAGAGGAGGACAAGGGCATATCAGAGGAGGACAAGGGGATATCAGAGGAGGACAAGGGCATATCAGAGGAGGACAAGGGCATATCAGAGGAGGACAAGGGCATATCAGAGGAGGACAAGGGCATACCAGAGGAGGACAAGGGCATATCAGAGGAGGACAAGGGGATATCAGAGGGGATATCCGTTACAGGACAAGGGTATATCAGAGGAGAACAAAGGGATATCAGAGGAGGACAAGGGGATATCCGAGGAGGACAAGGGATATCGGAGGACGACAAGGGGATATCAGAGGAGGGCAAGGGCATATCAGAGGAGGGCAAGGGCATAGCAGAGGAGGACAAGGGGATATCAGAAGAGGACAAGGGAATATCAGAGGAGGACAAGGGAATATCATTGGAGGACAAGGGAATATCATAGGAGGATAAGGGAATATCATTGGAGGACAAGGGAATATCATTGGAGGACAAGGGGATATGAGTTTACAAGATATCGGATATCACCTTGTACGTATTTCTCAGGGGGTGTCGATCTAGAAATAACCACTGTTGATGTTGGATGAAACAGATGTTTTGGGTAGGTAGTCTGCTGGTGGTGCAGCTCTTGATACGTCACACACCTGAGTTGGTCTGGGGACGTATAGCCTAATCGTGTGACTTTGTCCTTTATCGATATTGAAGTGTGTCCGATAATACCAAACTGAATCTTCTATGAAAGTGGAGGCCCAGCCATGTCGCCTTCCAATACCCTTCTGACCCCAGGCTGCATGTACACTGAAACCGCCCAATTGTCTCAACAAATAACCGTTCCCCTTACTTCCCGTTCTCCCAGTGTTACGCAGTGTTTTTCTAACTGACTTTATTTTCACAAAGCTTTCGGTATACATAGTCACGATTCCCACCAGCTACAACATCCGCGAAGCACACAGCGTTCGTACGAATGCTCCCAGTTTTCTCAAACTCAATTAAGTGCGAACATTTCAAGTTCCTGGCCATAGTTCTCCAGAACATTCCCCCCCTACAAATGATAGATCCCAGTCTATCATTTCACATGTTAGCTATCAGTCACAAAATAACATATGTACATTTATTTATGAAATAATATGCAACTAAACTGTTCATAAAAAGTCCACACATTTCCTGAAAAACAAAGCAGTGATTTCAACGTTCACAGTCCTGTAAATAAGAAATATTCCACTTGAACGCATAAACTTACTGTTAAGTATAATGTCCAGTGTTAGAAAAAGCACATTCTGTATCACGAAATGAAAACTATTACTGTAAAGTCACTCGAAATACTTCCTTGAATGTTCATCCTTGAATAACATCTTCTATCCTGTCTTCGAGTTCTTTGAATCCTCTATCCAAGAACACTTCTTTGAATCCTCCATTCACGAATTTTTCTATCCGTTCCTTGAATCCTTCTGCTGTTCTTCTGTTCCGTTCTTGAAGCCCTCTCCAGCTGCAGTTTCTGACACATTCCATTCCAGTGGACACACTTTTGTCACTGGTCTGTATGTCAACAACTCGAACGTGTCCATCTCTTCCTGAATGTGTCTTTATGATTCGTCCGGTGATCCAACTGCCTCTAGGTGACTGAGGGGAGATAACCAGAACGGCGCCATCTACCTCAAGATCACGGTTTGGTATAAACCATTTCTTCCTTGCTTGAAGAGAAAGACGCCATTCAGACATCCACTGTTTCCAAAAGTGGCGTACAAGTTCTTGCACTCTTCGCCAACGTTTTTTTCTGATTGAACACTGTCTTATCATCCGACTCAGGAGCAAATATTCCACCCAACTGACCATGAAGAGTTAGTGGAACGTCATCATGTGGATGTGTACTGTGGCAAGTTAAAAGGCCTTGAATTGATCAATGATTCAGCTCCGGTAAAGGCAGTCACAACTTCTTCATCAGTGATATCGACATTGCCTAAGATCGCAAATATATCTCGTTTGGAAGACTTTCTCATTGCTTCAAAAGCTCTCCCAAAATGTGATGATGACTTTTGCTTTGATGATGAAAGGAGCAAGGAATCCTAACGGATCGAATACCTTAGCCATTTCCCTAAGAAAACCTCTTTGTAAGTATCCAACTGTTGTGAATACGAGTACTACGAAAGCTAAACTCGTCATCTTTTGCCACCCACATCAGACCAAGTGTTGTTGCAGTTGGCAACTCATCCCTTCCAAGATCAACCTCACAAGCCCTATTTTCTATTAGGATTTTCTGTAAGACTTCAGGTGAATTGCTTAACCACTTTCTTCCCCCATAACTCTGTAAGCTGTTCATACAGTTCTATGGCTTCGAACTCATTTAGAAGTGAGTATGTTGTCACCCATATTGGTCGACTTCTGATTGTTTGACCTCCAAAGTAATCGAAAGAATTACCTTTTGGCAATATTTCTATCTGAAGATACATTTCTGCAATGTCACATACTATGGCTACCGAGTACCTTCTAAACCTGAGCAATATCTGAAATAGGTCACCTTGTAATTTTGGACCTTGATGAATACTGTCATTCGGTGATACACCTTCACATTTTGCTGATGCATCAAAGACAATGCGAACCTTTGTAGTTACTTCAATATTGTAGTACATGTATGGAATCAAGTCACAAAAACGCAACTGCTACAGAAATGCATGCATTCCATGCAAAAGTTGACTTTTATGCAAGCCCCCATGCATTTCACTACCCAAGAATGGGTATAAAAACATGTGCGTTAACGGGATTCCATATTCATTGTTTAGCATCGTGCTGACACCAACCACTAAGAAAAACAACAAAATTTCGCAATTATTCAACATTACGAAATGCCACGCCTGTCCGAAAATGAGCGTCTGCGAGCCATTGGTATGCTTAAAGCAGGATCGAGTCAACGTGATGTTGCAAGACAATTTAACGTCCACAGAAACACCGTTTGGTGTTTATGGCAACGTTGGCAACAGATCTAGACGAATGCAGCCAGAGACCATCCTCGGAGTTGCAGGCCACGCGTAACCAATAATCGACAAGACAACTGGATTCGAACAACACACCTACGAAATCGATTCCAGCCAGCAACACTGACTGCAAGAAGCATCCCTGGTCTTCGACGAATATCTTCACAAACCGTACGTCGTCACCTCATATGTGCAGGAATTGTCGCTAGAAGACCCGCCAGACGTTCCATTTTGACAGGAAACCACCGTCAAGCACGTCTACAGTGGTGCAGATAGCGTCTACGGTCATGCAGTGAGGACAAGTTCTCTTCACTGACGAGTCTCGTTCTCACCTTAGCCACAGCGATGGACGGAATCGAGTGTACCGACGTCGAGGTGAACATTACGTCAATCATTGTATCATGGAAGAAGATCGGTTCGAGGGCGGCAGCGTTATGGTATGGGGTGGGATTATAGCAAGACAGAGGACCCGTTTGATAGTGGTAGAGGGAAATCTCAATGGACAGCGCTACCGCGACTAGATCATCGGCCCTGTTGTTCTACCGTTTTGCGTCGTCATGGCCCAGGCATTACCTTTCAACATGACAACGCCCGGTCTCATGTTGATCGACTTGTTCAGGATTCTCTTCAACAAAACAACGTGAGCACATGTGGAATGAGATGGACCGACGACTTCGACGTCAACCACGTGTTCCACAGACACTCCAAGAACTTCAAAACATGCTCCAGCAGATATGGACAGATATCCCACAGGACTTTGTGCGACGCCTGGTCCATTCCATGAGACGAAGACGTGTTACTTGCATCGCAACCAGAGGTGGACACACACGCTATTGATTTGTCAATTGACATTTTGGCATGCTCGATATTTTTTTAATGAAATCAGTATGTCAGTATGGCAAATTAAACCATTTGAACACTTACAGGAGTCTTTTATCTGTTGTAAACCGAAATTGTCTCAGATTTGGTTAAAAAAACATAACTTAGCATTAAATCTTATTCAATGTAATAGGATCTTTTGTTGTTCAGTATATAAGTCTGTGTGCTGGCATCATCCAATAGTGCGTTAACAATAATTCTGTTCATACCGGCGCTGTTCTCAATGATTCAAGCGTTGACTTGCTAGATTTAGTGGAAGACATTGTGACTGCAGATCGACCCTGACTTCCAAGTTGCTTTTCAGTTTAGAAACATTGTCACAACTTCTCTTTGTTGAGTGAAATCTACTATGAGTTGCGGTACTGTTATCTATTCCACAGGTGATTCTGCGTCTGCAACTATTACCTCGATGGTTAGTGCCAAAACACCTGAAGCAAAGGTTCAATTGTTTAGCAGTTACCCATCTTGTGGGAACCGTCATTGTCTTGAACTGTTTACAGTTCCAAATATGGTGACCACTTTTACAGAGCACACACTGAACGTTCGTGTCAGTCTGTCGATAACTATAACTATCTTGTTAGCCTCAAGCTGACAATCATTAACTTTGTCAATCGCGTTTCGGATATCTGTCCGAGTGGAACAATTCTCTTCATCAATGAGTCTTTCAAGTAAAGGTTGATTTGACTATAGACTTCTTGCGTTAAAGTTCCGTTATTTGGGCCTCATAGTCAGGAAAGTCAGGAGTTGACTTTTTAGATCCTGTTTGTGACATGACTTGGTGAACGAGAAGTAAACAAGAACCCGTCAACAATTAAGTTCATAACGTGAACAAAAACTATTTATTGCAAACTGTGACTCAAACTCTACTATAACACTAGCTAAATGTCAACAAACGACATAACATGCAAACATTCCACTAACGTGCACACTGCACCCTATACCCAGATAACACTGCTTTAAACTATCCAAAACCACGCTCTGCTTCAATTTGTTACGCAGAGTTTTTCGAACTAACTTTATTTTCACAAAGCTTTCGGTATACATGGTCAATTTGACGAGCCCCATAATTCCCACAGCGTTTGAGGGAGACCTTGTCATGGATTACATCTTTAGTACACACACAGCGTTTGAGGGGGACCTTGTCATGGATTACATCTGTAATACACACACGGCGTTTGAGGGGGACCTTGTCATTGATTACATCTTTAGTACACACACAGCGTTTGAGGGGGACCTTGTCATGGATTACATCTTTAATACACACACAGCGTTTGAGGGGAACCTTGTCATGGATTACATCTTTAATACACACACGGTGTTTGAAGGGGACCTTGTCATGGATTACATCTTTAGTACACACACAGTGTTTGAAGGGGACCTTGTCATGGATTACATCTTAAGTACACACACAGCGTTTGAGGGAGACCTTGTCATTGATTACATCTTTAGTACACACACAGTGTTTGAGGGGGACCTTGTCATGGATTATATCTTTAGTACACACACAGTGTTTGAGGGGACCTTGTAATTGATTACATCTTATGTACATACACAGCGTTTGAGGGGAACCTTGTCATGGATTACATCTTCAATACACACAAAGCGTTTCAGGGGAACCTTGTCATGGATTACATCTTTAATACACACACAGTGTTTGAGGGGACCTTGTCATTGATTACATCTTTAGTACACACACGGCGTTTTAGGGGGACCTTGTCATGGATTAAATCTTTAGTACACCCACAACGTTTGAGTGGGACCTTGTCATTAACTACATCTTTAGTAAACACACAACGTTTGAGGGGGACCTTGTAATTGATTACATCTTTAGTACACACACAGCGTTTGAGGGGGACCTTGTCATGGATTGCATCTTTAGTACACACACGGCGTTTGAGGGGGGCCTTGTGAACGATTACATCTTTAGTACACACACGGCGTTTCAGGGGGACACACACAGCGTATCAGGGGGACCTTGTCATTGATTACATCTTAAGTACACACACAGCGTTTGAGGGGAACCTTGTCATGGATTACATCTTTAATACACACACGGCGTTTGAGGGGGACCTTGTCATGGATTACATCTTTAGTACACACACAGTGTTTGAGGGGACCTTGTCATTGATTACGTCTTATGTACACACACAGCGTTTGAGTGGGACCTTGTCATGGATTACATCTTCAATACACACAAAGCGTTTGAGGGGAACCTTGTCATCGATTACATCTTTAGTACACACACAACGTTTGAGGGGGACCTTGTCATTGACTACATCTTTAGTACACACACAGCGTTTGAGTGAGACCTTGTAATTGATTACATCTTTAGTACACACACAGCGTTTGAGGGGGACCTTGTCATGGATTGCATCTTTAGTACACACACGGCGTTTGAGGGGGGCCTTGTGAACGATTACATCTTTAATACACACAAAGCGTTTGAGGGGGACCTTGTCATGGATTACATCTTTAGTACACACACAGTGTTTGAGGGGACCTTATCATGGATTACATCTTTAGTACACACACAGTGTTTGAGGGAACCTTGTAATTGATTACATCTTATGTACACACACAGCGTTTGAGGGGGACCTTGTCATGGATTACATCTTCAATACACACAAAGCGTTTGAGAGGAACCTTGTCATGGATTACATCTTTAATACACACACAGTGTTTGAGGGGACCTTGTCATGGATTACATCTTTAGTACACACACAGTGTTTGAGGGGACCTTGTAATTGATTACATCTTATGTACACACACAGCGTTTCAGTTGAACCTTGTCATGGATTACATCTTTAGCACACACACAGTGTTTGAGGAGGACCTTGTCATTGATTACATCTGAAGTACACACACAACGTTTGAGGGGGACCTTGTCATTGACTACATCTTTAGTACACACACAGCGTTTGAGGGGGACCTTGTCATGGATTACATCTTTAGTACATACACAGCGTTTAAGGGGGACCTTGTGAACGATTACATCTTTAGTACACACACGGCGTTTGAGGGGGACACACACAGCGTATCAGGGGGACCTTGTAATTGATTACATCTTAAGTACACACACAGTGTTTGAGGGGGACCTTGTCATGGATTACATCTTCAATACACACAGTGTTTGAGGGGACCTTGTAATTGATTAGATCTTTAGTGCACTTACAACGTTTGAAGGGGACCTTGTCATGGATTACATCTTTAGTACACACACAGCGTTTGAGTGGGACCTTGTAATTTTTTACATCTTTAGTACACACACAGCGTTTTAGGGGGACCTTGTCATGGATTACATCTTCAATACACACAAAGCGTTTCAGGGGAACCTTGTCATGGATTACATCTTTAATACACACACAGTGTTTGATGGGACCTTGTCATTGATTACATCTTTAGTACACACACGGTGTTTGAGGGGGACCTTGTCATTGATTACATCTTTAGTACACACACAGCGTTTGAGGGGGACCTTGTCATGGATTACATCTTTAATACACACACAGCGTTTGTTATTGATTACTTCTTTAGTACACACACAGCGTTTGAGTGAGTGAGTGAGTATGGTTTTACGCCGTTTTTAGCAATAATCCAGCAATATCACGGCGGGGGTTACCAGAAATGGGCTTCACACATTGTACCCATGTCGGGAATCGAACCCGGGTCTTCGGCGTGACGAGCGAACGCTTTAACCACTAGGCTACCCGACCGCCCCCACAGCGTTTGAGGTGGACCTTGTCATGGATTACATCTTTAGTACACACACAGCGTTTGAGGGGGACCTTGTCATGGATTACATCTTTAGTACACATACAGTGTTTGAGGGGACAATGTCGTGGATCACATCTTTAGTACACACACAGTGTTTGGGGGACCTTGTTATTGATTACATCTTTAATACACAAACAGTGTTTGAGGGGACAATGTCGTGGATCACATCTTTAGTACACACTAAGCGTATGAGGGGGACCATGTCATGGATTACATCTTTATTACACACACCGCGTTTGAGGGGGACCTTGTCATGGATTACATCTTTACTACACACACAGCGTTTGAGGGGGACCTTGTCATGGATTACATCTTTAGTACATACACGGGGTTTGAGGGGGACCTTGTCATGGATGACATCTTTAGTACACACACAGCGTATCAGGCGGACCTTGTCATGGATTACATCTTTAGTGCACACACAGCGTTTCAGGGGGACCTTGTCATTGATTACGTCTTTAGTACACACACAGCGTTTGAAGCGGACCTTGTCGTGGATGACATCTTTAGTACACACACAGCGTATCAGGCGGACATTGTCGTGGATGACATCTTTAGTACACACACAGTGTTTGAGGGGGACCTTGTCAGAGATCACATCGACTGACTGATTCCTGCGTGTAATCTCCTCTTCGGGCCGCGCCAGGTATCCGTCACTCACATAATGAAGGCGCACCTGCTGGGCCGCTCCTGCTGGGCCGCTCCTGATTGGCCGCTCGTGATGGCCGCTCGTGATGGGCCGCTCCTGTCTATTTATAGCTTTCGTGGTTCAAAGTTCATAAGTATGTCAACCACGTACACGATGCAGTTTTTTTGTAGGCTTGTTAAAATATTGTTATTATATCTATTAATTTGTATCAGTGACTAATATCAGCAACCCTGACGAAATAGGATGAAGGATGGCTTCGATAGGGAATGAAATGCATTCTTGCATTACCTTAATAAATATGCGTATTTAATGCGTAATATACCTGTAATCGACCAGCATTGGTATGACCGCTCTTGAGAAGAATATGATATGAGTGTATTGATGATGGGATCTTGGTGTTGTTTGATGTTTGATGTTTTCCGACTTCAGCTAGCGTAAAGTAAACACATTAAACGTAGATATAACGCCATGGTAACTTTCACCATGAGGCGGTGATCAGTGGAGGCAGTAAGATGCATTCCGCTTTGTTTCGCCGTCTGATGTCTTTCTCCAACATACAGCGAGATGTACGTATGTATCTGCAGGTGTGTTGGGGGCAGTGAAGCGTGTGTATCTACTAGTATTATTCGCCCGTAAAGAGACTAAGGATTAAGGGACAAAGTTTACTGAAACAAGATTTACAAATACATCCTTTATATAATGTAGTCGTGACATAGAAATATTTACAAGTCACAAGGAAATGAAATCAGTTTACTCAGATTCTTAAATTCGTTGGCTACACACACAACAAGATAAAATTCCGTTTTGTTGACGCTGTTTTAAGACAGTAAGTACGAGGACTAAAGACTCGTCCCCCATCGACACTTGTCGCTTTGGACAAACTCCCCTCTTCTCCCGCCCTCAACAACATATACTCAGTTTGGGAGCCAATCTGATGCAAATGTGTTAAACATGCACCACACCATGTCACATCACACCATGTCACACCACACCATGTCACACCAGACCATGTCACACCACACCATGTCACATCACACCATGTCACACCACACCATGTCACACCAGACCATGTCACACCACACCATGTCACACCACACCATGTCACACCAAACCATGTCACACTAGACCATGTCACACCATGCCATGTCACACCAGACCATGTCACACCAGACCATGTCACACCACACCATGTCACACCACACCATGTCACACCACACCATGTTACACCAGGCCATGTGACACCAGACCATGTGACACCAGACCATGTGACACCACACTATGTCACACCAGACCATGTCACATCACACCACACCACACCATGCATGTCCTTGTGCACGTATCTCAGATAGAACATGTCCATGTGGACAGGGTTATACAGGGTTAACCCTGCACATTGTTACATGATAGTGTTTATAACGGTGCTACATTGTTTCTGTTGAGATTCGGTAGACACTCATTGCATTGTGTTTGACAGTGATAAGTCGTCAGGAATGTAGCACTGTTTCGTGTAAGCTGGAAGTTACTATATTTAGATGCTTGTGTTTTGTGTAAACTTCCGGTCCGGTATTCCACGGACGCTGATAGTATGTTATAGAAATGTGGAATGTTCCAGTGTCACTAGGTTGGTGAGGGCACTGTGTAAAAATTAGTTATTTAGGCTGTATATATAGTGTATATACAAGAGCGTGTTTACGCATCTCTCGCGCATCTTATCACGTCAAGACCAACTTTCATGTAAAGATCGCTCATCATCTCTGGTTCCCTGCCTAGTCCATCTCGGAAGCCCGACCGCTGCCGCCGCTGGGTGAATATATACACATGCACAAAAGTTAAGCGCCACCCACCATATTTGTGAGCAGTTACTTTTGGCACTTAATGATGACTATTATAACGAGATGTACGATTGTTATAAGCCCGTATATGTAAACCTCATGTGATGCAAAAGTTGTCCCAAAGCAAGTTGTGTTCCAAAAGAATATGAGCAGAAAGGAATTTTACCGAAGTTGAAGGATTAGAAAACAATGAAAAACCGTCATGATATCAGCAGACCATATCAGGTGTCACATAGACACCCTAGGGAGTGCAGTCTATTGCAAGACAGAAACATCAGTAACGTGTGTATGATCCACGGACATTGACCACAGCTTCAACCCTACGCCTCATACTCATTACAAGTCGTTGAATGCTTCTCTGAGGCAAACGGATCCATTCTTCATGAAGTGCGGCTTCAAGACCAGCGAGATTTTGAACTGGGGGATCGCGATGATTTTCCGGCCAAGAATGTCCCAGAGATGCTCAATCGGATTAAGATCCGGACTACAGGCCGGCCAAGGAAGAGTGGCAATAGCTTCTTGACGCAAATAAGCCCAAACTGCCCGAGATCTGTGTGGTCTAGCATTGTCGTCCATGTAAACAGGTCTTGTCTGAAGAGGATGGTTGTCAAAATGAGGGACTACCACTGGACGAAGAACGGCATCTTGGTAATGTTGGCCATTCAGGTTTCCACGAATTGTCACCAGCGGAAGTTTGCAGCCGAAGGAAACACAACCCCATATCATGACAGACCCCCCCGCCACATGCTAAGGTCTTCTGGATGTTCCTTGGCGCAAAACGAGTGTTACGTTGCCTCCAAACACGACCATCAACAGTTCGTAGCAGCATTCGACACTCGTCAGACCAATGGATCCTTCTCCAGTTGGCCAAGTTCCATCGACTACGGGCACGACACCATATCAGACGATTCCGCATGTGCCTCTCAGTCAGTTGAGGACGTTTTACTGGTCTTCTGGTGTTACCAGCCGCTCTGAGGCGACGCCTTACGGTCAACGTCGAGAGTCTGTGATGGGTAATCCACTGCATTCTTAAATCTGTTGAAGTGGCAAATCGTCTGACTATCCTGAAAGGGACGTCTATCCTCTGTTAGAGGTCTTTCTTGGCCTACCAGACCTGAGCCTGACATTGACATAATTGGTTTGACCATGCTTGACTATCAAACGAATGATAACACTGTGATGACGACCCATTTGTCTTGCGATGGCCCTGCATGACATGCCAGCATTTTTCATGCCTATCACTTGCCATCTTTCAGCGTTCGTTAACTTTCTCCTCACCATGGCTGATTTTCAACCTCTATTGGAAGGGGAATCTCACACAGGAGCAAAATGCAACCACGAAACCACGAAACTTGAATTTCACTATTTATAGGGTAGGGGAACTGCAGCAACACGTAAAGCACGCTTTCCCTGTGGTATCTGGACAAATTTTGGTTCATGAAACTATGGAAGCCTAATTCAGTCATACATCATCATATTTCGTATTTATGATTCCCACACATGAAGTCAAGAGACTATGAAAATGGTGGCGCTTAACTTTTGTGCATGTGTACATGTAAGTTTCACCGCTTTTTGCTGACCGCTGACATCTTATTACGTATTGTCATTGAATATTGTACTACCACTCTATTGTGTGCTGCCATTTTAATTGCTGTGCAGTAAATTGTGTTGATTTGCAAACCTAGTGAATTTTTGTAATAAAATTGTTAATTGTATACCATTTGTTTGTTGATTGTTCATTTCACACTTAGTTCTTTTACGTACATATTTCTGGATTAACATATTGTTTCAATTTGGAATCGAAACATAACGCGACGTAGTTTCGGCGACGTTGTTCAGCACCGAGGTCAGCTTCACTGACTCACAGTCAACATTACCCCGGATGTTGACCCAAACTCGGGGATCAGAGGTCAGCTCCACTGACTCACGGTCAACATTACCCCGGATGTTGACCCAAACTCGGGGATCAGAGGTCAGCTTCACTGACTAACGGTCAACATTACCCCGGATGTTGACCCAAACTCGGGGAATCAGAGGTCAGCTTCACTGACTTACGGTCAACATTACCCCGGATGTTGACCCAAACTCGGGGATCAGAGGTCAGCTTCACTGACTCACGGTCAACATTACCCCGGATGTTGACCCAAACTCGGGGATCAGAGGTCAGCTTCACTGACTAACGGTCAACATTACCCCGGATGTTGACCCAAACTCGGGGAATCAGAGGTCAGCTTCACTGACTTACGGTCAACATTACCCCGGATGTTGACCCAAACTCGGGGATCAGAGGTCAGCTTCACTGACTTACGGTCAACATTACCCCGGATGTTGACCCAAACTCGGGGATCAGAGGTCACCTCCACTGACTCACGGTCAACATTACCCCGGATGTTGACCCAAACTTGGGGATCAGAGGTCAGCTTCACTGACTCACGGTCAACATTACCCCGGATGTTGACCCAAACTCGGGGATCAGAGGTCAGCTTCACTGACTTACGGTCAACATTACCCCGGATGTTGACCCCAACTGGGGGATCCCCCATGTGAGCTGGATCAATGATGAATGACAACAGTAGGGTGGACTTTGTGGAATGAGGGATCAGGACTCGATGCTGTGCCCACTGTGCCCACTGGCATAACATATATAGTTTGCAGTCACAACCGGGCTTATCAACACCCAATGGGTACATCCGGTTATCTACGTCTGAAGTCATGTCGAGGATACAGGTACCAGACGAGCAAGACAAGACTAGAGGGGGTGTCAAAGATGACAGTCTCTGACATCATTGGAGGGCACATCATCAATGGAAGACAAGATTGCCTGGAAGTACTAGAAAGATGGAAAGTGGGAGAATTGAAGTAATGGTATTAAACAGAAGAAGCTTGGATATCTCTGTTGTGCAAATACCTCAATATCTGTGTAATGTTGACAGGCATCAACAACAGAGTTTGTTCAAACATCATCAAACAAGTTGAAACAGTACAGAAACATGGAAAATCCATTCATAAATAAATCTTACAAATCTGACGCAGTATCTCAAATGTCCTGCACTAAAGTCGCTGAATCATGACAACCTAGATGTCAGTTGTCCAAACAAAAATAACGAAATGGGTAATATGTCGGACGTACATTTGTAGTGGCAGTACAGACGAATGAGGTTGTTTAGAATGTCTGGTTAGTGACACTTTTGCTGGCAGTCGATGGAGTTGTCACCATCGGAGCAGAAGTGCACATCACACGAGACGTCCACGTCCGCGTTGTCGCCAAGAAACTCGACTGTCTTGAAGGAAAATCGGAACTCGTGTCTGGTGGAGTCCAATATGGCGGCGTGTGGGTCCTTGACACACCTGAAACACGTGCACGTCACAGCGGCCATTAGGCCGTTAACAACATGAGGAACAGTCGCAATCGCCTTTTACCTGTCAGATAATTGTAGGGCGCATGGGTGGCCCAGTCGTCTAAGGCGCCGCATTTCGCTGTGCAGTGTTGCGTCCCTTGGGCACGCCAGAAACGTATGATCGAATCCCGGTTCGCCCCGATTATGTTTCTAGGTTTGCACAGCACCTTACCCGAAGTGGTAAACGTCTGACACTTGCACCACACTCCTCCCACATTAAGCTGACACGCCGCGATATAACTGTATTACTGTTAAAAGCGGCGTTAGACCCAACTCACTCACTCACACACTCAGGTTATTGTATTTCAGAATCTGAAAGAATATATTTGTTGCAAATTCAAATGAATACACATCTACAAATGTTGTATTCATATAGTCTAGAAGCTCCTTATAGTCATCTTGCTAGAGATTGATTTACATGGAACATACATGGTACATACATGGAACATACATGGAACATACATGGAATATACATGGTACATACATGGAACATACATGGAATATACATGGCACACACATGGAACATACATGGTACATACATGGTACATACATGGCACACACATGGAACATACATGGTACATACATGGTACATACATGGAATTACATCGAACATACACGGTACACGCATAATGCATACATGGTACATACATGGAACATACATGGTACACGCATGATGCATACATGGTACATACATGGAACATACATGGTACACGCATGATGCATACATGGTACATACATGGAACATACATGGTACACGCATGATGCATACATGGTACATACATGGAACATACACGGTACACTCATGATGCATACATGGAACATACATGGAACATAAACGGTACAAACATGGAACATACGTAGTACATACCTGGAACATACATGGTACACGAATGGTACATGCATTGTACATACATAATCCTTACATCGTACATACATGGAACATACATGGTACATACACGGTACACGCATGATACATACATGGTACATACACGGTACACGCATGATGCATACATGGTACATTCATGGAACATAGATGGAACATACATGGAACATACATGGAAAATACACGGTACACGCATGGTAGATATATGGAACATACATGGTACATACATGGAACATAAATGGTACATACATGGAACATACATGGTACATACATAGTATACGCATGGTAGATGCATGGTACATACACGATCCATACATGGTACATACATGATACATGCACGGTACATTCATAATGCATACATGATGCATACGTGGAACATACATGGTACATACATGATACGTGCACGGTACATGCATAATACATACATGATACATACATGGAACATACACGGTACATAGATGGAACATACATGGTACATACATGATACATGCATGGTACATACATGGTACATACACGGTACATGCATGATACGTGGACGGTACATCCATAATACATACATGATACATACATGGAACATACACGGTACATAGATGGAACATACATGGTACATACATGATACATGCATGGTACATACATGGTACATACACGGTACATACATGGAACATACACGGTACATAGATGGAACATACATGGTACATACATGATACATGCATGGTACATACATGGTACATACACGGTACATGCATGATACGTGGACGGTACATCCATAATACATACATGATACATACATGGAACTTAAACGGTACATAGATGGAACATACATGGTACATACATGGAAGATAAATGTAAGATACAGCTACATACACGGTACATACACGGAACATACATGGAACATACATGGAACATACATGGTACATACATGGTACATACATGGCACATACATGGCACACACACGGTAATGCACGGTACATACACGGTACATACACGGTATATACGCGATACATACACACACGGTACATACATGGTTTATACCTAGTACTTACGTGGTAACATACACGGTACATACACGGTACATACACGGTACATACACGATACATATATACACGGTACATACCTGTCCTCCATGAGAGGATATTTAACAGTGCTGTTATCAGCTGCTATGGCGTAGCAGTCTTTCACGACCATGACATTCGCTTCATGAGCAGGGGACGTAACTTTCACAAATATCTCGGCCCCAAGTTTCGTGCTGAGTGGCTTCCCTTTGATCTCATTTTGAAAGTTACTGTCGTTGTAAAATGCGATTTTGGCTTCGTGGCCGTGCACGTCATTGTTTCCATGGGAGTGGATGTTGATGGCAACGTGTGGATTGTATTCGAGATGGTCTACTTCATCCCTTTTCATGTTACACTCCAAGTCGTACTGCCAAATGATGCTGTCGATCACGTTACTGGTTGACGTCATTTCCGGATAAAAAAGGAAGTTTTTGTAGATGATGTTGTTCGCCGTTTCCTGAAACCAAGTTTACAGTATTATATATTTTCGCATCGTAGAAAGGTCTTCTGTTCTATTCGCTGCAAGTGTAGAACATATTGTATAGCACAGCTTGTTCATCAAATTTGGACTCAACACGTTCTGTAAGAATGATGTAAGGATGAGGTATCAGCGACCCCGACGAGGATGTAACTACATGGTGCAGTCCTCAGAAATACAGAAGAAACCCAGGTCTTAGACATGGACTACTTTGGTTGAACCCACGAGAACTGGCCTCCCTCTGACACCTCCCTCTTTAGACGTGATGCAGTCCAGCCTACCTTCACGTCCGTGTTGCAGTCAAGCCTGATATCTCCGCTTACCTTCACGTCCGTGTTGCAGTCAAGCCTGATATCTCCGCTTACCTTCACGTCCGTGTTGCAGTCAAGCCTGATATCTCCGCCTACCTTCACGTCCGTATTGCAGTCAAGCTTGATATCTCCGCCTACCTTCACACCCGTGTTGCAGTCAAGCCTGATATCCCCGCCTACCTTCACGTCCGTGTTGCAGTCAAGCCTGATATCTCCGCCTACCTTCACGTCCGTATTGCAGTCAAGCTTGATATCTCCGCCTACCTTCACACCCGTGTTGCAGTCAAGCCTGATATCCCCGCCTACCTTCAGACCCGTGTTGCAGTCAAGCCTGATATCTCCGCCTACCTTCACACCCGTGTTGCTGTCCAGCCTGATATGTCGGCCTACCGTCACGTCCGTGTTGCAGTCAAGCCTGATATCCCCGTCTTCCTTCACGTCCGTGTTGCAGTCAAGCCTGACGGCTCCGCCTATCTTTACGTCCGTGTTGCAGTCAAGGTTGGCGGTCCCACCTACCTTCACGTCCATGTTGCAGTCAAGGTTGGCGGTCACACTTACCTTCACGTCCGTGTTGCAGTCAAGGCTGATATCCCCACTTACCTTCACACCCGTGTTGCAGTCAAGCCTGACGGCCCCGCCTACCTTCACGTCCGTGTTGCTGTCAAGTTTGGCGGTCACACTTACCTTCACGTCCGTGTTGCAGTCAAGGCTGATATCCCCACTTACCTTCACGTCCGTGTTGCAGTCAAGGTTGATATCCCCGCCTACCTTCACACCCGTGTTGCAGTCAAGGCTGATATCCCCGCCTACCTTCACGTCCGTGTTGCAGTCAAGCCTGACGGCCCGCCTACCTTCACGTCCGTGTTGCTGTCAAGTTTGGCGGTCACACTTACCTTCACGTCCGTGTTGCAGTCAAGGCTGATATCCCCACTTACCTTCACGTCCGTGTTGCAGTCAAGGCTGATATCCCCGCCTACCTTCACGTCCGTGTTGCAGTCAAGCCTGACGGCCCCGCCTACCTTCACGTCCGTGTTGCTGTCAAGTTTGGCGGTCACACTTACCTTCACGTCCGTGTTGCAGTCAAGGCTGATATCCCCACTTACCTTCACGTCCGTGTTGCAGTCAAGGCTGATATCTCCGCCTACCTTCACGTCCGTGTTGCAGTCAAGCCTGACGGCCCCGCCTACCTTCACGTCCGTGTTGCAGTCAAGGCTGATATCCCCGCCTACCTTCACGTCCGTGTTGCAGTCAAGGCTGATATCCCCGCCTACCTTCACACCCGTGTTGCAGTCAAGCCTGACGGCCCCGCCTACCTTCACGTCCGTGTTGCAGTCAAGGCTGATATCCCCGCCTACCTTCACGTCCGTGTTGCAGTCAAGGCTGATATCCCCACTTACCTTCACGTCCGTGTTGCAGTCAAGGCTGATATCCCCGCCTACCTTCACACCCGTGTTGCAGTCAAGGCTGATATCCCCACTTACCTTCACGTCCGCGTTGCAGTCAAGGCTGATATCCTCGCCTACCTTCACGTCCGCGTTGCAGTCAAGGCTGATATCCCCACTTACCTTCACGCCCGTGTTGCAGTCAAGGCTGATATCCCCACTTACCTTCACGTCCGTGTTGCAGTCAAGGCTGATATCCCCGCCTACCTTCACGTCCATGTTGCAGTCAAGGCTGATATCCCCACTTACCTTCACGTCCGCGTTGCAGTCAAGGCTGATATCCCCGCCTACCTTCACGTCCGCGTTGCAGTCAAGGCTGATATCCCCACTTACCTTCACACCCGTGTTGCAGTCAAGGCTGATATCCCCACTTACCTTCACGTCCGCGTTGCAGTCAAGGCTGATATCCCCGCCTACCTTCACGTCCGTGTTGCAGTCAAGGCTGATATCCCCGCCTACCTTCACACCCGTGTTGCAGTCAAGCCTGACGGCCCCGCCTACCTTCACGTCCGTGTTGCAGTCAAGGCTGATATCCCCGCCTACCTTCACGTCCGTGTTGCAGTCAAGGCTGATATCCCCACTTACCTTCACGTCCGCGTTGCAGTCAAGGCTGATATCCTCGCCTACCTTCACGTCCGCGTTGCAGTCAAGGCTGATATCCCCACTTACCTTCACGCCCGTGTTGCAGTCAAGGCTGATATCCCCACTTACCTTCACACCCGTGTTGCAGTCAAGGCTGATATCCCCACTTACCTTCACGTCCGTGTTGCAGTCAAGGCTGATATCTCCGCCTACCTTCACGTCCGTGTTGCAGTCAAGCCTGACGGCCCCGCCTACCTTCACGTCCGTGTTGCAGTCAAGGCTGATATCCCCGCCTACCTTCACGTCCGTGTTGCAGTCAAGGCTGATATCCCCGCCTACCTTCACACCCGTGTTGCAGTCAAGCCTGACGGCCCCGCCTACCTTCACGTCCGTGTTGCAGTCAAGGCTGATATCCCCGCCTACCTTCACGTCCGTGTTGCAGTCAAGGCTGATATCCCCACTTACCTTCACGTCCGTGTTGCAGTCAAGGCTGATATCCCCGCCTACCTTCACACCCGTGTTGCAGTCAAGGCTGATATCCCCACTTACCTTCACGTCCGCGTTGCAGTCAAGGCTGATATCCTCGCCTACCTTCACGTCCGCGTTGCAGTCAAGGCTGATATCCCCACTTACCTTCACGCCCGTGTTGCAGTCAAGGCTGATATCCCCACTTACCTTCACGTCCGTGTTGCAGTCAAGGCTGATATCCCCGCCTACCTTCACGTCCATGTTGCAGTCAAGGCTGATATCCCCACTTACCTTCACGTCCGCGTTGCAGTCAAGGCTGATATCCCCGCCTACCTTCACGTCCGTGTTGCAGTCAAGGCTGATATCCCCACTTACCTTCACACCCGTGTTGCAGTCAAGGCTGATATCCCCACTTACCTTCACGTCCGCGTTGCAGTCAAGGCTGATATCCCCGCCTACCTTCACGTCCGTGTTGCAGTCAAGGCTGATATCCCCGCCTACCTTCACACCCGTGTTGCAGTCAAGCCTGACGGCCCCGCCTACCTTCACGTCCGTGTTGCAGTCAAGGCTGATATCCCCGCCTACCTTCACGTCCGTGTTGCAGTCAAGGCTGATATCCCCACTTACCTTCACGTCCGTGTTGCAGTCAAGGCTGATATCCCCGCCTACCTTCACACCCGTGTTGCAGTCAAGGCTGATATCCCCACTTACCTTCACGTCCGCGTTGCAGTCAAGGCTGATATCCTCGCCTACCTTCACGTCCGCGTTGCAGTCAAGGCTGATATCCCCACTTACCTTCACGCCCGTGTTGCAGTCAAGGCTGATATCCCCACTTACCTTCACGTCCGTGTTGCAGTCAAGGCTGATATCCCCGCCTACCTTCACGTCCATGTTGCAGTCAAGGCTGATATCCCCACTTACCTTCACGTCCGCGTTGCAGTCAAGGCTGATATCCCCGCCTACCTTCACGTCCGCGTTGCAGTCAAGGCTGATATCCCCACTTACCTTCACACCCGTGTTGCAGTCAAGGCTGATATCCCCACTTACCTTCACGTCCGTGTTGCAGTCAAGGCTGATATCCCCGCCTACCTTCACGTCCGTGTTGCAGTCAAGGCTGATGTCCCCGCCTACCTTCACGTCCATGTTGCAGTCAAGGTTGGCGGTCACACTTACCTTCACGTCCGTGTTGCAGTCAAGGCTGATATCCCCACTTACCTTCACACCCGTGTTGCAGTCAAGCCTGACGGCCCCGCCTACCTTCACGTCCGTGATGCAGTCAAGGCTGATATCCCCACTTACCTTCACGTCCGTGTTGCAGTCAAGGCTGATATCCCCGCCTACCTTCACACCCGTGTTGCAGTCAAGGCTGATATCCCCGCCTACCTTCACGTCCGTGTTGCAGTCAAGCCTGACGGCCCCGCCTACCTTCACGTCCGTGTTGCTGTCAAGTTTGGCGGTCACACTTACCTTCACGTCCGTGTTGCAGTCAAGGCTGATATCCCCACTTACCTTCACGTCCGTGTTGCAGTCAAGGCTGATATCCCCGCCTACCTTCACACCCGTGTTGCAGTCAAGGCTGATATCCCCGCCTACCTTCACGTCCGTGTTGCAGTCAAGCCTGACGGCCCCGCCTACCTTCACGTCCGTGTTGCTGTCAAGTTTGGCGGTCACACTTACCTTCAGGTCCGTGTTGCAGTCAAGGCTGATATCCCCACTTACCTTCACGTCCGTGTTGCAGTCAAGGCTGATATCCCCGCCTACCTTCACGTCCGTGTTGCAGTCAAGGCTGATATCCCCACTTACCTTCACGTCCGTGTTGCAGTCAAGGCTGATATCCCCGCCTACCTTCACGTCCGTGTTGCAGTCAAGGCTGATATCCCCGCCTACCTTCGCGTACGTGTTGCAGTCAAGGTTGGCGGTCACACTTACCTTCACGTCCGTGTTGCAGTCAAGGCTGATATCCCCGCCTACCTTCGTGTACGTGTTGCAGTCAATGTTGGCGGTCACACTTACCTTCACGTCCATGTTGCAGTCAAGGCTGATATCCCCGCCTACCTTCGCGTACGTGTTGCAGTCAAGGTTGGCGGCCACACTTACCTTCACGTCCGTGATGCAGTCAAGGCTGATATCCCCGCCTACCTTCACGTCCGTGTTGCAGTCAAGGTTGGCGGTCACACTTATCTTCACGTCCGTGTTGCAGTCAAGGCTGATATCCCCGCCTACCTTCGCGTACGTGTTGCAGTCAAGGTTGGCGGCCACACTTACCTTCACGTCCGTGTTGCAGTCAAGGCTGATATCCCCGCCTACCTTCGCGTACGTGTTGCAGTGAAGTCTGACGGTCCCGCCTACCTTCACGTCCGTGTTGCAGTCCTTGTAGGTGTAATTGAATGTGAGGAGGGAGTGTTCAGAGTTGTAATCTCCGCGGCACATGTTGTTGGACATGAAGACCATGTTTGGGTCGATGTCGGGCACCAGAGCCTTCATCTTGTCCAGGTCAACGTCAATCATCCAGCCGCCCGGTCTACAGGTGAAGGTCACGGCTTGATTCAGGAGCTCTACAAGGCAACCGGAAGTTATGTACACATCAATATTGCAGATGATTGACAACCTTCCCACGCCACAGACGTCTTAGTTATTCAGTTGGTCGTATAGGAGAACGCCTTGGGTATTCGGACGGAGACAGGGCGGTCGGGTAGCCTTGTGGTCAAAGCGTTCGCTCTTCACGCCGAGGATTCGATTCCCGACATGGGTACAATGTGTGAAGCCCATTTCTGGTGTCCCCGATCGTGATATTGCTGGAATATTGCTAAAAGCGGCGAAAAGCCATACTTACTCACTCACTGAGGGAGACACGGGGGAAGGTTTGGGGTATTTAGAGGAGACATGTTAGAACGCCTTCAGAAAGGGTTATGGGCGAACGCTTTATGTATTCTGATTGGCGATGTTTGAGAACGTGTTAAATATTGAGAGGGGAAATTGTCACGAACAATTGTTTTTGTGATAGTTGCATTTATAACAGCGTTCAGTTAGTGATGCGGGGCAACACTCGATCAATACATTGTGATCTTACCACCAGCACTTAAACTGTTTGTTGGTGATGTTTTCAATGCCGTCACAGTTGTAGTTGCTGTCGTTGTTGAAGGAGTTGGTGGTGTAGGGATCGGAGTAGATAGTGTGGATGCCATTGGCTGCGGTGTTAAAAAGACGGTTGTGGTCTCTGTGGCTGGGATCAGATATGTGAGAATTCCTTAAGTATTCAGTTGGTCATGTTGGAGAACGAGTTAAGTATTGAGAAGGGGATATTGGAGAACGTCTTAAGTATTGAGAACGGTACATGGAGAACGTTTTAAGTAACGAAAGGGATATTGGAGAACGTCTTAAGTATTGAGAAGGGGATATTGGAGAACGTCTTAAGTATTGAGATGGGGATATTGGAGAACGTCTTAAGTATTGAGAAGGGGATATTGGAGAATGTCTTAAGTATTCAGAAGGGGATATGGAGGACGTCTAAAGTATTCAGGAAGGACATTGGAAATAATTATAAATACTTACTTTTCAATGCAAATTGTGTGAATGGCGGTGCCACCGGTAGGGCAGAGCATGTTTACTCTTTGAGAGCATTCATATAACTTTCACTGCTAGTTTGTGCTCTACTCGCAAAAGAAACGCAAGTCGAGTATGCAGTATACATGTTATTTATTTTCAACAGTAAAGACAGAAAATACTAATAGGGCAAGATTGACAAAATTTTGACTGAAGACAGTTTAATGGATCAAAAGGAAGATGACATAATTATTTTTTTCTTCAAATGTTAAGGGCTTACACAGTTTCGGTCAATACCCAAAATGTCAGTCAATACCTGGTGTGACCACCATAAGCATTGATCACTGCCACACATCTCCTGTACATTGAGTGGATCAGACGATTTGTGAAGGCCCTGGGGATCCTTCTGCACACATCCAGAGCAGCTGTGCGTAGTTCATCGGCAGTTGTAGGGACTGGGCGCACATTGTGCAGACGCCTTTGAACCTCATCCCACAAGTGTTCGATGGGGTTCAGATCAGGGCTGAGGGCTGGCCACGGTAGAACACGGATGTTGTATTGTTACAGTAAGGCCATGGTAGCTCTGGCAACATGGGGACGAGCGTTGTCCTGCTGGAAAATGTGTTGTTGATGTTGTGCAAAAAATGAAACAACGTGGGGTCTGATCACTTGGTCGATATACCGCTGAGCAGTGACGCCGTGTCCTCGACCTTGACCAACATTCAGAAAGCACATGGGTCCAAGTCTCGTATTAAGTCCAATCCCTGCCCATACCATGACGCTAGGTCCACCACATGGATCCCTTTCCACAGAGTTTCTGTCTGCGAAACGATCACCTCGACGCCGCCAAATTCTGACTCTTCCCTCTGCATGGGAGACACAAAAGCGACTTTCATTAGAGAAGATGACACGCCTCCACTCACGATGACGCCAATTGCGATGACACTGTGCCCACTGACACTGAAGCCGTGCTTGTCGATGCCGTGGTTGGAGAACAGGACGACGTGCTGTTCGATTTCGCGAGAAATGGGTGCATGATACCCACATATTCATTGAAATGGTGCGTTTTGGCGATTCGTTTTTTATATTGCGTTTTTACTCGGGGCTTCCAAAATGCAACCAAAAATATTGATAACACCATCAGGCTTCACTACAGGCTAAACCTCGTATCAATTTATGGTTCCGTGTTTGTTACCTATTTGCTTAAAACCAATAGCGTTTCCTTTGCGTGTGAGTATATTATTAAATGGTTACTCTCTTGAATTGACAGGTTATATTAACGTATTCAGATGGGGAGCGTGGGAGAACGTCTGACGTATTCTGAAAGGTGATATGGGGGAACGCCTTAAGTATTCAGAAGGGTAATTGTTACAGATATATTTGACATTGTTAAATTTACAACAGCTTTCATATGGGGAGATGCGTGACAACACTCGATCCATAAATTGTGATCTCACCAGATGTTTTTAATGCCGCCACAGTTGTAGTTGCTGTCGTTGTTGAAGGAGTTGGTGGTGTAGGGAACGGAGTAGATAGTGTGGATGCCATTGGCTGCGGTGTAATTAATGCGGATGTGGTCTCTGTGGCTGGGATCAGATATGTGAGAACATGTTAAGAATTCAGAGGGGGACAAGGTTCAACGTCTCAAGTATTCAGAAGATATGGGAAAACGCCTTAAATTTTCAGCAGATATTGGTGAACGTCTTAAGTAATCAGAGGTGGATATTGTAAAACGTCTTAGGTATTCAGAGGGTGGTGTGGTAGAGCGCCTTAAATATTCAGAGGGGGTCATGGGAGAACGTCTCAAGTACTTAGAAGGATGATTTGAAAATAAACGCCTTAAAGTATTCAGAGAAGGATATGGGAGAACGCCTTAAATTTTCTGCAGATATTGGTGAACATCTTAAGTATTGAGAGGGGGATATGGTAGAGCACCTTAAGTATTCAGAAGGGGAATTGTTACAAACATATTTCTCAAAGATGAATTTACAACAGCTTACATATGGGGATGCGGGGCAACACTCGATCAATACATTGTGATCTTACCACCTGCGCTTAAACGGTTTGTTGGTGATGTTTTCAATGCCGTCACAGTTGAAGTTGCTGTCGTTGTTGAAGGAGTTGGTGGTGTAGGGACCGGAGTAGATAGTGTGGATGCCATTGGCTGCGGTGTAATTAAGGCGGTTGTGGTCTCTGTGGCTGGGATCAGATATGTGAGAATATATATATTGCAGATCTTACCCTTACACCGCCGTGATATTGTCGAAATGCTGCTAAAAGCGGCGTAAAACTCACTATTACCCTTATCACTCACTATAACCCTTATCCAGGGACCAACATATCAACAATCTTGTTGCAAATATTAAGTGTTAATAGTCTCACCAGTGGTGGTCGGGTGGATAGGTGTATCCCAGATGTACCCGGCGTTGTACCCGTACGACTCCCCGAAGGGAGTTCCGTACCCGTACACGTGCAATGAGAAGGAGCAGTTGTCTCCACTGCTGCGGGCGAGGATCGTCCCCGGGGAAACGGACACCGACCCCACCGTGAAACCCGAGGTACCCAGGTCTGTCCAGCTGAGAGTGTAAGGCTTACTTCCCTCCACGACGATGTCGTTCTTACACACTTGTCGAGTAACCACGTTCACAAAGCTGTTGTAGTTGGCGCCATTCCTGTCGACTGTCGTAGCGATGAAGTTGTTCTTGAAGGCATCAGTTCCGGGGATCGCCATCTCAAAGGATTTAAAGTAGTGCTCCATGAACTGCATCACTTGGATTGGGTTGCTGCTGTTGATGATGACGTTGTCGTCTTTGCCAAATTTCATGTCCACATATTCTCCAGCGTCTAAGTCCACGCTGGACTGCCTCGCTTGTCCGGGGACAGTAAACATGACCCTAGTTCCATCAGAGTCGGCCGTCACACGGAGCTCGTGCCCCACGGCCTTGCCCTTGAGACTGGGAACGACGAAGTGTTGACTCCACAACTTGGTGGGGGGCACTTGAGCCATAGCATGGCCGCCGTCATAGAGGAGTTTCAACATTGTGGCCCCCGAGTACAGGGCTACAGGGGCAGAGCTTGTGACCCGGGTTCCACCTAGGTCGCACGTGCGGGAGTTGTCCCCGTCCAAGCCAGCTTCTGACAGAGACAGAACGTCCAGCGACTCGAGGTCTGTTGATATCGTGTCCCCCGATGTGAACGTTGTGCCGTTCAGGCTGTAGTTGCATGTGCTGTTTAGGGCGACAGTGACACGCGTTTCGTCCTGTAAGGCAACAATCCCCAGAACAGCGTTATTCCTGACCGAAGGAACAGTGTAGTCTGTGAACTCTGACGTGATGGGAAGACTCGTGTAGGCATCGCAGGACCCGTAACTGTGGCCGTAAGTGTACGCGTAGGCTGATATAGGCGTCGTGCAGTTGACGAGGATACCTTTGTTGATGACAGCGGCTCCGTGTGGCACCCCTGTCATTCCCGATACGTCAAATGGAACGACATCATTCCCAGGGAGTTGTACTGTAGATGTCTTTCTCCTCCCATCGTCGTAGCTGATTGCACAGGACCCCGGGTCGCGTGACGCTAGGAATAGGTGGTTTTTCAATCCATAAATGGGATTTTCCACAGATTCAGGGAAAAAGGCCACGAGGAAGACATTGTCCGCTCTCGTCCCGGCATCTGCAGCATGAAATGTGAAGGATGACCTTGTGGATGACAGTGAGGATGAGAAAGATAGTTATGTTAAACACTAGGTATAGAACTGCCACTACCACTGTCACACCAAGCCGACACGCCGCGATATAACTGAATTATTGTTTAAAGTGGTGTTAAACCCACTCAACCAATACTTAATTGTGAGTGAAGCCGATAGAGCCCAACACACATACGAACACGTGATCATAAAAAAAACACATGCATAATAATCACATGACCCACACCGATTTTGACGTGATGCGGCCGAAGCGGTTCCTGACGTAGTGTTGAACTTGTCACAACACTGACGACGGTGCTTCTTAACTAATCAAAAGATTAACCTGTCGCCATCTGGCAATCAGACATCGTGCTTGTCAGTTACGCAGATCTCGAATAATTAAACAAAGACGTTTAGCTTTTAACACTAGCTAGTCTGTATCAGTACTGCTACACTGTTGGTACTATCACGAGACTTATACACCGCAGCAGCAGCAACAGCAGCAACAGCAACAACAAGCACTCCTACTACAAGGGTTGTTGTAGCTAAATTGAGTCGGGTTTACGTCAAAACGCGCTGTTTTTCACATTGAGAGACAGTCCACATCTACAACGCTCCTGGGACGGTGTACAGACAGCCTCTCTCTACAACGCTCCTGGGACGGTGTACAGACAACCCCTCTCTACAACGCTCCCTGGACGGTGTACAGACAGCCCCTCTCTACAACGCTCCTGGCACGATGTACAGACAGCCCCTCTCTACAACGCTCCTGGAACGGTGTACAGACAGCCCCTCTCTACAATACTCCTGTCACAATGTACAGACAACCCCTCTCTACAACGCTCCTGGGACGGTGTACAGACAGCCCCTCTCTACAACGCTCCTTGGACGGTGTACAGACAACCCCTCTCTACAACGCTCCTGGGACGGTGTACAGACAGCCCCTCTCTACAACACTCCTTGGACGATGTACAGACAACCCCTCTCTACAACGATCCTGGGACGATGTACAGACAGCCCCTCTCTACAACACTCCTGGGACGGTGTACAGACAGCCCCTCTCTACAACGCTCCTGGGACGATGTACAGACAGCCCCTCTTTACAACGATCCTGGGACGGTGTACAGACAGCCCCTCTCTACAACGCTCCTGGGACGGTGTACAGACAGCCCCTCTCTACAACACTCCTGGCACGATGTACAGACAACCCCTCTCTACAACGATCCTGGGACGGTGTACAGACAGCCCCTCTCTACAACGCTCCTTGGACGGTGTACAGACAGCCCCTCTCTACAACACTCCTGGCACGATGTACAGACAGCCCCTCTCTACAACGATCCTGGGACGGTGTACAGACAGCCCCTCTCTACAACGATCCTTGGACGGTGTACAGACAGCCCCTCTCTACAACACTCCTGGCACGATGTACAGACAGCCCCTCTCTACAACGATCCTGGGACGATGTACAGACAGCCCCTCTCTACAACACTCCTGGCACGATGTACAGACAGCCTCTCTCTACAACACTCCTGGCACGATGTACAGACAGCCCCTCTCTACAACACTCCTGGCACGATGTACAGACAGCCCCTCTCTACAACACTCCTGGGACGATGTACAGACAGCCCCTCTCTACAACGATCCTGGGACGATGTACAGACAGCCCCTCTCTACAACGATCCTGGGACGGTATACAGACAGCCCCTCTCTACAACACTCCTGGGACGGTGTACAGACAGCCCCTCTCTACAACGATCCTGGGACGGTGTACAGACAGCCCCTCTCTACAACACTCCTGGAACGATGTACAGACAGCCCCTCTCTACAACACTCCTGGGACGGTGTACAGACAGCCCCTCTCTACAACGCTCCCGGCACGATGTACAGACAGCCCCTCTCTACAACGCTCCCGGCACGATGTACGGACAGCCCCTCTCGTCAACTCACCCTGGGTGACGACGGAACACACTCCACTTAGCAGCAGAAGGGGTAGAAACGTTGAAGCGCCGGGCATGCTGGTGTTGCTGTGGTTTCTGTGGTTGCTGTGGTTGCTGTAGTTGCTGTTCCCGTGCAGCAGCTCGGTAGGTCCTGGCGCTTGATGTTGTGACAGGTGACGACAGCCTTATCTATAGGTTGGGCTAACGTGACATTTCACCTTGACTCAAATATAAATGCGTTCAATAACGAATTTCAGTTCATAGTTAGCTCACCTTCACATGGTCAATTGCACAGGTATGAAGTGAGATAAATTCTTTCAGTGTCATTATCTTCACGGGGGTTAGATCGTGTCAGCCTAGACCCTTCTCACTTTCTGCACCATTATCGAAATGAACATGCTGCGTATTAAGTTAATCAAGGCATGCAATAGCTTCGCTAAAAGAACATGCTGTGTATTAAGTTAATCAAGGCATGCAATAGCTTCGCTAAATGAACATGCTGTGTATTAAGTTAATCAAGGCATGCAATAGCTTCGCTAAATGAACATGATGTGTATTAAATTAACCAAGGCATGCAATAGCATGGCGGGACGTGTGCCTTCAATCCCATATCTTGACAGCTTTCAAATTTAATGTTTCCATTTTTCAATCACAATCATATATCATCATGACGAGATGGGTATCCGCGGTGTGCCTCCCTTCCCCGTTAATACTGGTAAGTGTCGATTCCCAAATTGAAATTGAAACAATGTGTTAACCCAGAAATCTGAACTTTGGAGAATTTAGTGCGAAACCAACAACCAACAACCCCAGGGTGAAAAGTGATCTTCACATGAAAGCTAATATTGAAGTAATGTGAGATGACAGGCACACGCCCGCTCCACTGACGAGCTTACACAGTGCTTGACCAGCCCAGTGTCAGAACTTCACAGAAGAGTCCACATGTATATGTGGGTCTAAATGGGTATATATGGGTCTAAATGGGTATATGAGAGTCTAAATGAGTATATGTGGGTCTAAATGGGTATATGTAGGTCTAAATGGGTATATGTGGGTCTAAATGGGTCTAAATGGGTATGTATGGAGATAAAGGGGTATATGCGGGTCTTAATGGGTATATGTGGGTCTAAATGGGTCTAATTGGGTGTATGTGGGTTTTAATGGGTATATGTGGGTCTAAATGGGTATATGTAGGTCTAAATGTGTATATGTGGGTCTAAACGGGTATATGTAGGTCTAAATGTGTATATGTGGGTCAAGTCAACACAAAGCATAAATTATCTACTTGATCAAACACGTTCTCCCCAACTCTGTCTTTTGGCTTAACGGGAGAAGACATCGATCTTGTTTCCAACTCTGCGTCATGTGTGGACTTGCCCTACTTCACTGGCTAAGATAATCAGGCTGTCCCGGCATGTCCAACCCAGCTAACAATGGGTCGGTCACTACACCTGGGAGTCTCTGTCTAACACATTTAACAATGGGCCGGTTACTACACCTGGGAGTCTGTGTCTAACACACTTAACAATGGGCCGGTCACTACACATGGGAGTCTCTGTCTAACACACTTAACAATGGGCCGGTTACTATACCTGGGAGTCTCTGTCTAACACACTTAACAATGGGTCGGTCACTACACCTGGGAGTCTCTGTCTAACACACTTAACAATGGGCCGGTTACTACACCTGGGAGTCTGTGTCTAACACACTTAACAATGGGACAGTTACTACACATGGGAGTCTCTGTCTAACACACTTAACAATGGGTCGGTCACTACACCTGGGAGTCTCTGTCTAACACACTTAACAATGGGCCGGTCACTACACCTGGGAGTCTCTGTCTAACACACTTAACAATGGGCCGGTTACTACACCTGGGAGTCTCTGTCTAACACATTTAACAATGGGACAGTTACTACACCTTGGAGTCTGTGTCTAACACACTTAACAATGGGTCGGTCACTACACCTGGGAGTCTCTGTCAAACCAACTTAACAATGGGCCGGTCACTACACCTGGGAGTCTCTGTCTAACACACTTAACAATGGGCCGGTTACTACACATGGAAGTCTGTGTCTAACACAATTAACAATGGGCCGGTTACTACACCTGGTAGTCTCAGTCTAACACACTTAACAATGGGCCGGTCACTACACCTGGGAGTCTGTGTCTAACACACTTAACAATGGGCAAGTCACTACACATGGGAGTCTCTGTCTAACACACTTAACAATGGGCCGGTTACTACACCTGGGAGTCTCTGTCTAACACACTTAACAATGGGCCGGTCACTACACCTAGGAGTCTCTGTCTAACACATTTAACAATGGGCCGGTCACTACACCTGGGAGTCTGTGTCTAACACACTTAACAATGGGTCGATCAATACACCTAGGAGTCTCTGTCAAACCAACTTAAAAACGGGCCGGTCACTACACCTGGGAGTCTCTGTCTAACACACTTAACAATGGGTCGATCAATACACCTAGGAGTCTCTGTCAAACCAACTTAACAATGGGCCGGTCACTACACCTGGGAGTCTGTGTCTAACACACTTAACAATGGGCCGGCCACTACACCTGGGAGTCTGTGTCTAACACACTTAACAATGGGCCGGACACTACACCTGGGAGTCTCTGTCTAACACTATTAACAATGGGCCAGTTACTATACCTGGGAGTCTCTGTCTAACACATTTAACAATGGGTCGGTCACTACACATGGGAGTCTCTGTCTAACACACTTAACAATGGGCCGGTCACTACACCTGGGAGTCTCTGTCTAACACTATTAACAATGGGCCAGTTACTATACCTGGGAGTCAGTGTCTAACACATTTAACAATGGGCCGGTCACTACACCTGGGAGTCTCTGTCTAACACTATTAACAATGGGCCAGTTACTATACCTGGGAGTCTCTGTCTAACACATTTAACAATGGGTCGGTCACTACACATGGGAGTCTCTGTCTAACACACTTAACAATGGGCCGGTCACTACACCTGGGAGTCTCTGTCTAACACTATTAACAATGGGCCAGTTACTATACCTGGGAGTCAGTGTCTAACACATTTAACAATGGGCCGGTCACTACACCTGGGAGTCTGTGTCTAACACACTTAACAATGGGTCGGTCACTACACCTGGGAGTCTCTGTCTAACACACTTAACAATGGGCCGGAAACTACACCTGGGAGTCTCTGTCTAACACACTTAACAAAGGGTTTGGTTACTACACCTGGGAGTCTCTGTCTAACACACTTAACAATGGGCCAGTCACTACACATGGGAGTCTCTGTCTAACACACTTAACAATGGGCCGGTCACTACACATGGGAGTCTCTGTAAAACCCACTTAACAATGGGCCGGTCACTACACATGGGAGTCTCCGTCTAACACACTTAACAATGGGTCGGTCATTACACCTGGGAGTCTCTGTCAAACCAACTTAACAATGGGCCGGTCACTACACCTAGGAGTCTCTGTCTAACACACTTAACAATGGGCCGGTTACTACATCTGGAAGTCTGTGTCTAACACACTTAACAATGGGCCAGTCACTACACCTGGGAGTCTCTGTCTAACACACTTAACAATGGGTCGGTCAATACACCTGGGAGTCTCTGTCTAACACACTTAACACTGGGCCGGTCACTACACATGGGAGTCTCTGTCTAACACACTTAACAATGGGTCGGTGACTACACCTGGGAGTCTCTGTCTAACACAATTAACAATGGGCCGGTTACTACACCTGGGAGTCTGTGTCTAACACACTTAACAATGGGCCGGTCACTACACATGGGAGTCTCTGTCTAACACACTTAACAATGGGTCGGTCACTACACCTGGGAGTCTCTGTCTAACACACTTAACAATGGGCCGGTCACTACACCTGGGAGTCTCTGTCTAACACACTTAACAATGGGCCAGTCACTACACCTGGGAGTCTCTGTCTAACACAATTACCAATGGGCCGGTTACTACACCTGGGAGTATGTGTCTAACACACTTAACAATGGGCCGGTCACTACACATGGGAGTCTCTGTCTAACACACTTAACAATGGGTCGGTCACTACACCTGGGAGTCTCTGTCTAACACACTTAACAATGGGCCGGTCACTACACCTGGTAGTCTGTGTCTAACACACTTAACAATGGGCCGGTCACTACACCTGGGAATCTCTGTCAAACCCACTTAACAATGGGCCGGTCACTACACCTGGGAATCTCTGTCTAACACACTTAACAATGGGCCGGTTACTACACCTGGGAGTCTGTGTCTAACACACTTAACAATGGGCCGGTCACTACACATGGGAGTCTCTGTCTAACACACTTAACAATGGGCCGGTCACTACACCTGGGAGTCTCTGTCTAACACACTTAACAATGGGTCGGTCACTACACATGGGAGTCTCTGTCTAACACACTTAACAATGGGCCGGTCACTACACCTGGGAGTCTGTGTCTAACACACTTAACAATGGGCAAGTCACTACACATGGGAGTCTCTGTTTAACACATTTAACAATGGGCCGGTTACTATACCTGGGAGTCTGTGTCTAAAACACTTAACAATGGGCTGGTCACTACACCTGGGAGTCTCTGTCTAACACATTTAACAATGGGCCGGTCACTACACCTGGGAGTCTGTGTCTAACACACTTAACAATGGGCCGGTCACTACACCTGGGAGTCTCTGTCTAACACACTTAAAAATGGGTTTGGTTACTACACCTGGGAGTCTCTGTCTAACACACTTAACAATGGGCCGGTCAGTACACATGGGAGTCTCTGTCTAACACACTTAACAATGGGCCGGTCACAACACCTGGGAGTCTCTGTCAAACCCACTTAACAATGGGCCGGTGACTACACCTAGGAGTCTCTGTCTAACACACTTAACAATGGGTCGGTCACTACACCTGGGAGTCTGTGTCTAACACACTTAACAATGGGCCGGTCACTACACCTGGGAGTCTCTGTTCAACACTATCAACAATGGGCCAGTTACTATACCTGGGAGTCTGTGTCTAACATACTTAACAATGGGCCGGTTACTACACCTAGGAGTCTCTGTCTAACACATTTAACAATGGGCCGGTCACTACACCTGGGAGTCTCTGTCTAACACACTTAACAATGGGTCGATCAATACACCTAGGAGTCTCTGTCAAACCAACTTAAAAATGGGCCGGTCACTACACCTGGGAGTCTCTGTCTAACACACTTAACAATGGGTCGATCAATACACCTGGGAGTCTCTGTCAAACCAACTTAACAATGGGCCGGTCACTACACCTGGGAGTCTGTGTCTAACACACTTAACAATGGGCCGGCCACTACACCTGGGAGTCTGTGTCTAACACACTTAACAATGGGCCGGACACTACACCTGGGAGTCTCTGTCTAACACTATTAACAATGGGCCAGTCACTATACCTGGGAGTCTGTGTCTAACACATTTAACAATGGGCCAAATACTACACCTGGGAGTCTGTGTCTAACACATTTAACAATGGGCCGGTAACTACACCTGGGAGTCTGTGTCTAACACACTTAACAATGGGCCGGTTACTACACCTAGGAGTCTCAGTAAAACCCACTTAACAATGGGCCGGTCACTACACCTGGGAGTCTGTGTCTAACACACTTAACAATGGGTCGATCAATACACCTGGGAGTCTCTGTCAAACCAACTTAACAATGTGCCGGTCACTACACCTGGGAGTCTCTGTCTAACACACTTAAAAATGGGCCGGTCACTACACCTGGGAGTCTCTGTCTAACACACTTAACAATGGGTCGATCAATACACCTGGTAGTCTCTGTCAAACCAACTTAACAATGGGCCGGTCACTACACCTGGGAGTCTCTGTCTAACACACTTAACAATGGGCCGGTTACTACACCTGGAAGTCTCTGTCTAACACACTTAACAATGGGCCGGTCACTACACATGGGAGTCTCTGTCTAACACATTTAACAATGGGTCGGTCACTACACATGGGAGTCTCTGTCTAACACACTTAACAATGGGCCGGTCACTACACCTGGGAGTCTCTGTCTAACACAATTAACAATGGGCCAGTTACTATACCTGGGTGTCTGTGTCTAACACATTTAACAATGGGCCGGTCACTACACATGGGAGTCTGTGTCTAACACACTTAACAATGGGTCGGTCACTACACCTGGGAGTCTCTGTCTAACACACTTAACAATGGGCCAGTCACTACACCTGGAAGTGTCTGTCTAACACACTTAACAATGGGTTTGGTTACTACACCTGGGAGTCTCTGTCTAACACACTTAACAATGCGCCAGTCACTACACCTGGGAGTCTCTGTCAAACCCACTTAACAATGGGCCGGTGACTACACCTAGGAGTCTATGTCTAACACATTTAACAATGGGCCGGTCACTACACCTGGGTGTCTGTGTCTAACACATTTAACAATGGGCCAATTACTACACCTGGGAGTCTGTGTCCAACATACTTAACAATGGGCCGCTCACTACACCTGGGAGTCTCTGTCTAACACTATTAACAATGAGCCAGTTACTATACCTGGGAGTCTGAGTCTCTGTCAAACCCACTGAACATTGGGCCGGTCACTACACCTGGGAGTCTGTGTCTAACACACTTAACAATAGGTCGGTCACTACACCTGGGAGTCTGTGTCTAACACACTTAACAATGGGCCGGTCACTACACCTGGGAGTCTCTGTCTAACACACTTAACAATGGGTCGGTTACTACACCTTGGAGACTCTGTCTAACACACTTAACAATGGGCCGGTCACTACACCTGGGAGTCTGTGTCTAACACACTTAACAATGGGCCGGTCACTACACATGGGAGTCTCTGTCTAACACACTTAACAATGGGTCGGTCACTACACATGGGAGTCTCTGTCTAACACACTTAACAATGGGCCAGTTACTATACCTGGGAGTCTCTGTCTAACACATTTAACAATGGGCCGGTCACTACACCTGGGAGTCTCTGTCTAACACACTTAACAATGGGCCAGTCACTACACCTGGAAGTGTCTGTCTAACACACTTAACAATGGGTTTGGTTACTACACCTGGGAGTCTCTGTCTAACATACTTAACAATGCGCCAGTCACTACACCTGGGAGTCTCTGTCAAACCCACTTAACAATGGGCCGGTGACTACACCTAGGAGTCTGTGTCTAACACATTTAACAATGGGCCGGTCACTACACCTGGGTGTCTGTGTCTAACACATTTAACAATGGGCCAATTACTACACCTGGGAGTCTGTGTCCAACATACTTAACAATGGGCCGGTCACTACACCTGGGAGTCTCTGTCTAACACACTTAACAATGAGCCAGTTACTATACCTGGGAGTCTGAGTCTCTGTCAAACCCACTGAACAATGGGCCGGTCACTACACCTGGGAGTCTGTGTCTAACACACTTAACAATAGGTCGGTCACTACACCTGGGAGTCTGTGTCTAACACACTTAACAATGGGCCGGTCACTACACCTGGGAGTCTGTGTCTAACACACTTAACAATGGGTCGGTTACTACACCTTGGAGACTCTGTCTAACACACTTAACAATGGGCCGGTCACTACACCTGGGAGTCTGTGTCTAACACACTTAACAATGGGCCGGTCACTACACATGGGAGTCTCTGTCTAACACACTTAACAATGGGTCGGTCACTACACATGGGAGTCTGTGTCTAACACACTTAACAATGGGACAGTTACTACACATGGGAGTCTCTGTCTAACACACTTAACAATGGGCCAGTCACTACACCTGGAAGTGTCTGTCTAACACACTTAACAATGGGTTTGGTTACTACACCTGGGAGTCTCTGTCTAACACACTTAACAATGCGCCAGTCACTACACCTGGGAGTCTCTGTCAAACCCACTTAACAATGGGCCGGTGACTACACCTAGGAGTCTGTGTCTAACACATTTAACAATGGGCCGGTCACTACACCTGGGTGTCTGTGTCTAACACATTTAACAATGGGCCAATTACTACACCTGGGAGTCTGTGTCCAACATACTTAACAATGGGCCGGTCACTACACCTGGGAGTCTCTGTCTAACACACTTAACAATGGGCCAGTTACTATACCTGGGAGTCTCTGTCTAACACATTTAACAATGGGCCGGTCACTACACCTGGGAGTCTGTGTCTAACACACTTAACAATGGACCAGTCACTACATCTGGAAGTGTCTGTCTAACACACTTAACAATGGGTTTGGTTACTACACCTGGGAGTCTCTGTCTAACACACTTAACAATGCGCCAGTCACTACACATGGGAGTCTCTGTCAAACCCACTTAACAATGGGCCGGTTACTACACCTAGGAGTCTGTGTCTAACACATTTAACAATGGGCCGGTCACTACACCTGGGTGTCTGTGTCTAACACACTTAACAATGGGCCGGTCACTACACCTGGGAGTCTCTGTCTAACACTATTAACAATGGGCCAGTTACTATAACTGGGAGCCTTTGTCTAACACATTTAACAATGGGCCAATTACTACACCTGGGAGTCTGTGTCCAACATACTTAACAATGGGCCGGTTACTACACCTAGGAGTCTCTGTTTAACACATTTAACAATGGGCCAGTCACTACACCTGGGAGTCTGTGTCTAACACACTTAACAATGGGCCGGACACTACACCTGGGAGTCTCTGTCTAACACTATTAACAATGAGCCAGTTACTATACCTGGGAGTCTGAGTCTCTGTCAAACCCACTGAACAATGGGCCGGTCACTACACCTGGGAGTCTCTGTCTAACACACTTAACAATGGGCCGGTTACTTCACCTGAGAGTCTCTGTCTAACACACTTAACAATGGGCCAGTTACTACACCTGGGAGTCTGTGTATAACACACTTTAAATGGGCCAATTACTACACCCAGGAGTCTGTGTCTAACACACTTAACAATGGGTCTGTCACTACACCTAGGAGTCTCTGTAAAACCCACTTAACAATGGGCCGGTCACTACACCTGGGAGTCTGTGTCTAACACACTTAACAATGGGCCAATTACTACACCTGGCAGTCTGTGTCTAACACACTTAACAATGGGCCGGTCACTACACCTGGGAGTCTGTGTCTAACACACTTAAAAATGGGCCAGTTACTACACCTGGGAGTCTCTGTCTAACACATTTAACAATGGGCCGGTCACTACACCTGAGAGTCTGTGTCTAACACACTTAACAATGGGCCGGTCACTACACCTGGGAGTATCTGTCGAACACATTTAACAATGGGCCGGTAACTACACATGGGAGTCTCTGTCTAACACATTTAACAATGGGTCGGTCACTACACCTGGGAGTCTGTGTCTAACACACTTAACAATGGGCCGGTCACTACACCTGGTAGTCTCTGTCTAACACACTTAACAATGGTCCGGTCACTATACCTGGGAGTCTCTGTCTAACACATTTAACAATGGGTCGGTCACTACACCTGGGAGTCTCTGTCTAACACACTTAACAATGGGCCGGTCACTACACCTGGGAGTCTCTGTCTAACACACTTAACAATGGGCCGGTCACTACACCTGATAGTCTCTGTCAAACCCACTTAACAATTGGCCGGTCACTACACCTGAGAGTCTCTGTCTAACACACTTAACAATGGGACGGTTACTACACCTGAGAGTCTCTGTCTAACACACTTAACAATGGGTCAGTTACTACACCTGGGAGTCTGTGTCTAACACACTTAACAATGGGCCGGTCACTACACCTGGTAGTCTCTGTCTAACACACTTAACAATGGGTCGGTCACTACACATGGGAGTCTCTGTCTAACACATTTAACAATGGGCCGGTTACTGCACCTGGGAGTCTGTGTCTAACACACTTAACAATGGGCCGGTCACTACACCTGGGAGTCTGTGTCTAACACACTTAACAATGGGCCATTTACTACACCTGGGAGTCTCTGTCTAACACAATTAACAATGGGCCAGTTACTATACCTGGGAGTCTCTGTCAAACACATTTAACAATGGGCCGGTCACTACACCTGGGAGTCTGTGTCTAACACATTTAACAATGGGCCGGTCGCTATACCTGGGAGTCTCTGTCAAACACATTTAAGAGTGGGCCGGTCACTACACCTGGGAGTCTCTGTCTAACACACTTAATAATGGGCCGGTCACTACACCTGGGAGTCTCTGTCGAACACATTTAACAATGGGCCGGTCACTACACCTATTTTGTGTGCCCATGTCATCCTGTGTCTGCCCCTGTCATCCTCTATGCCCCTGTTATCCTGTGTGTGTCCCTCTCATCCTGTGTGCCCCTGTCATCCTGAGTGCCCCTGTCATCCTGTGAGTGCCCCTTCCATCCTGTGTGCCCCTGTTATCCTGTGTGCCCCTGTCATCCTGTGTGTGTCCCTGTCATCATGTTTGGCCCTGTCATCCTGTGTGCCCTTGCCATCCTGTGTGTGCCACTGTCATCCTGTGAGTGCCCCTTCCATCCTGTGTGCCCCTGTTATCCTGTGTGCCCCTGTCATCCTGTGTGTGTCCCTGTCATCATGTGTGCCCCTGTCATCCTGTGTGCCCTTGCCATCCTGTGTGTGCCCCTGTTATCCTGTGTGTGCCCCTGTCATCCTGTGTGTGTCCCTGTCATGATGTGTGTGCCCCTGTCATCCTGTGTGTCCCTGTCATCATGTGTGTGCCCCTGTCATCCTGTGTGCCCCTGTCATCCTGTATGTACCCCTGTCATCATGTGTGCCCCTGTCATCATGTGTGTGCCCCTGTCACCCTGTGTGTTCTCCTGTCACCCTGTGTGTGCCCCTGTCATCCTGTGTGTGCCCCTGTCATCCTTTGTGTGCCCCTGTCATCCTGTTTTTGCCCCTGTCATCCTGTGTGTGCCCCTGTCATCCTGTGTGTGCCCCTGTCATCCTTTGTGTGCCCCTGTCATCCTGTGTGTGCCCCTGTCATCCTGTGTGTCCCTGTCATCATGTGTGTGCCCCTGTCATCCTGTGTGCCCCTGTCATCCTGTATGTACCCCTGTCATCATGTGTGCCCCTGTCATCATGTGTGTGCCCCTGTCACCCTGTGTGTTCTCCTGTCACCCTGTGTGTGCCCCTGTCATCCTGTGTGTGCCCCTGTCATCCTTTGTGTGCCCCTGTCATCCTGTGTGTGCCCCTGTCATCCTGTGTGTGCCCCTGTCATCCTGTGTGTGCCCCTGTCATCCTGTGTGTGCCCCTGTCATCCTGTGTGTGCCCCTGTCATCCTGTGTGTGCCCCTGTCATCCTGTGTGTGCCCCTGTCATCCTGTGTGTGCCCCTGTCATCCTGTGTGTGCCCCTGTCATCCTGTGTGTGCCCCTGTCATCCTGTGTGTGCCCCTGTCATCCTGTGTGTGCCCCTGTCATTCTGCTCATGAAGACAGTTTGAGTTGTGGACTTCAACTGTGCCTCGTGTTATTACAGGCGTCGTTCCTAGGCTTCTTCTGTTTGTTAGTCTCTGTGAATGTCTCAGCTGAACAGGAATGTACTACTCAGTTGTGGATCACGCGACAAAGGCACGAGCATCAGCACAGTTGTGGCGCATTGAAAGAATAATGAAACAGACGTTGAAATCCACAAGTCACTACCATCTCTAAAATACCACCGCATGTGGCACAGCCATTCTGCGTATAGAATGGCGACAGTTATGTTCGTGAAAGTTACATCAATCTACAACAAATAGGATAACTTGGTATCGACTACATAGACTTTGTGTCTTTAGAGAGTGAGCATTCGAATCCCGTTTGGGAAAAAAGTACTAGAATATGTACTTTACTGGGAAAGTGTTATCGCAAATATAACGTTTGTTGCATATACTTTACATCATTTCTGGTTTCATATTCCACAACAACCCTTTCGTTAGTGTATGATAACTAGAGGTGTCATTTTCAGTGACAGCAATGGACAGAAATAAAAAAGACCTCATTATACCAAAACTGTATTTCTTTTTTTCAGCTACCTCCGCCATGACGTCATGCAATCACGTGTTGTTCTCGGACGGCCTGAACCACACGGAGCCGGAACTGAAGGCTCGCCTCATGCTGCTGGAGAACAGCGAGGCCCTCAACAAGCTGCCCGCCATCTTGTTTATAGGAGTGCTACTTCTCATCGGCTTCTGCGGCAACCTGCTCGTGTGTGCTGTGTACTATTCCAAATTCACTGCAAGTACGTCGAAATACTTTATCCTCAGTTTAGCCATCTTTGATTTGGTGAACTGTTTGATTGCCATCCCAGCTGAAATGGTGGACTTGAGATTTGATTATCACTTCAACTCGCCACATGTGTGTAGGATAATGAGATTCACAATTACCTTCAACACTACAGCGTCAGCAGGCGCCTTACTCGCCATTGCAATTGATCGGTACAGGAAAATATGTCGGCCGTTCGAGAGACAGATGAGTTTGAAGGAGACGCGTCTGTGGATTGTGTTCGCGGTGGTCGGGTCCCTGCTGCTGTCATGGCCGGCGACACTGTTGTACGGGCGTCGTACAGAGCAGATGAGTGGGATTGACACATACGATTGTTCCTTTGATGACAGTGTTGTTGATAAATGGTACCCACAGGTGTACATCGTCATACTGACTGTGATGTGTCTGGCTACCATGGCCGCCCTGGTGGTCCTGTATGTACTCATTGTAGTACGCGTGTGGAGACAGAAGTCACGGAGGAAAAAGATGTCACGGACAGCCATAACTAAAAACTCATCAGCATCACTTGCAGACTCAATACGGAAGTTGAACTGCATGGTGGGAAATACGACGGAAGTGATGCAGCTTAGTGCTGATAGGGATGCCAGCATCTTGAGTACAGAGCAACGAAGGAGACAGAACTTAAACCAAAACCAAACCATCAAAACAACAATAATGTTGTTCTGTGTCACAGTGGTTTTCATTATAAGTTTTATTCCATTCTTCGCATTGCAGATAATTAAAAGTCTATACCCTGGCTTTGAGGACGGCCTTCATTGTAATAACTCTGCTTTGATCGCTTACAAACTTTTCCTGCGGTCCTTTTTCATTAACAGTGCAGCAAATCCCATCATTTACAGTTTCTGTAACGACGGGTTTCGTCTGGAGTGTAAGACAGTTTTGAGGAAAGTTTTCTGTTGTCTGTGCAAACAAAGCTCTTGCTGTCAATCTCCGAAACCCTGTGAGGAGATTAACGTTCCAAATCAGTTCCGGAGTTTAGAAGCAGTCCCCGATTGTTAACCCTAATTATAGAAACTGCAACAGTATAGTATTTTTTCAGGTAACACTTTTACAATTATGTGTTCATATATTGATATCAGGTGATATTTTGTTCATTATACCTCTATATAAAATAAATTGTATCTTTGATGTATATGTAAGGTGAGTGAGTGAGTGGTTTTTAATGTGAGAGGATAACCCGAAGTGATGCTGGTGTCAGACGTTTACCACTTGGGTTAAACACACAATCACGTGATGGTGCTGATAAACCAAAAAAAATCCCACCATAATCAGAGCTTAGTATACTTCAAAATTATGGACGGACCAATGTACCTGGCTATTTGGAAGGACAAACCACAGTCTGAACAATTCAAAGAATAACAGATGAATATTTGTTTTTCCCCGGGAGAGTGATAGAATAAGTGAGCACTAGCGCCCTCTACAAGCAGAAAGGAAGAGGCTACTAGCGCCCTCTACACACATACGTCTTCCAGTAAAGGAAGAGACCATTAGCGCCATCTACAGGCAGACGTCTTCCACTAAAGAAAGAGGCTACTAGCGCCCTCTACACACAGACGTCTTCCACTAAAGGAAGAGGCTACTAGCGCCCTCTACACACAGACGTCTTCCACTAAAGGAAGAGACTACTAGCGCCATCTACAGGCAGACGTCTTCCGCTAAAGGAAGAGGCTACTAGTGCCCTCTACAGACAGACGTCTTCCACTAAAGGAAGAGGCTACTATCGCCCTCTACAGACAGACGTCTTCCATTAAAGGAAGAGGTTACTAGCGCCCTCTACAAACAGACGCTCAACTTACCACTAAAGGTAGAGGCTACTAGTGCCCTCTACAGACAGACGCTCAACTTACCACTAAAGGAAGAGACCGCTAGGGCCCTCTACAGACAGACGCTCAACTTACCACTAAAGGAAGAGACAGCTAGGGCCCTCTACAGACAGACGCTCAACTTACCACTAAAGGAAGAGACCGCTAGGGCCCCCTAGAGACAGACGCTCAACTTACCACTAAAGGAAGAGACCGCTAGGGCCCTCTACAGACAGACGCTCAACTTACCACTAAAGGAAGACACCGCTATCGCCCTCTACAGACAGAGGCTCAACTTACCACTAAAGGAAGAGGCTACTAGCGCCCTCTACAGACAGACGTCTTCCACTAAAGGAAGAGGCTACTAGCGCCCTCTACAGACAGACGTCTTCCACTAAAGGAAGAGGCTACTAGCGCCCTCTACAGACAGACGTCTTCCACTAAAGGAAGAGGCTACTAGCGCCCTCTACAGAAAGAAGTCTTCCACTAAAGGAAGAGACTACTAGCGCCCTCTACAATCAGACGTCTTCCACTAAAGGAAGAGGCTACTAGCGCCCTCTACAATCAGACATCTTCCACTAAAGGAAGAGGCTACTAGCGCCCTCTACAGGCAGACGTCTTCCACTAAAGGAAGAGGCTACTAGCGCCCTCTACAGACAGACGTCTTCCACTAAAGGAAGAGGCTACTAGCGCCCTCTACACACAGACGTCTTCCACTAAAGGAAGAGGCTACTAGCGCCCTCTACACACAGACGTCTTCCACTAAAGGAAGAGGCTACCATCGCCCTCTACAGACAGACGTCTTCCACTAAAGGAAGAGGCCACTAGCGCCCTCTACAGGCAGACGTCTTCCACTTAAGGAAGAGGCTACTAGCGCCCTCTACAGACAGACGTCTTCCACTAAAGGAAGAGGCTACTAGCGCCCTCTACAGAGAGACGTCTTCCACTAAAGGAAGAGGCTACTAGCGCCCTCTACAGGCAGACGCTCAACTTACCACTAAACGAAGGGACCGCTAGGGCCCTCTACAGACAGACGCTCAACTTACCACTAAAGGAAGAGACCGCTAGGGCCCCCTACAGACAGATGCTCAACTTACCACTAAAGGAAGAGACCGCTATCGCCCTCTACAGACAGACGCTCAACTTACCACTAAAGGAAGAGGCTACTAGCGCCCTCTACAGACAGACGTCTTCCACTAAAGGAAGAGGCTACTAGCGCCCTCTACAGAAAGACGTCTTCCACTAAAGGAAGAGGCTACTAGCGCCCTCTACAGGCAGACGTCTTCCACTAAAGGAAGAGGCTACTAGCGCCCTCTACGGACAGACGTCTTCCACTAAAGGAAGAGGCTACTATCGCCCTCTACGGACATATGTCTTCCACTAAAGGAAGAGACCACTAGCGCCATCTACAGGCAGACGTCTTCCACTAAAGGAAGAGGCTACCAGCGCCCTCTACAGGCAGACGTCTTCCACTAAAGGAAGAGGCTACTATCGCCCTCTACAGACAGACGTCTTCCACTAAAGGAAGAGGCTACTAGTGCCCTCTACAGACAGATGTCATCCACTAAAGGAAGAGACCATTAGCGCCCTCTACAGGCAGACGTCTTCCACTAAAGGAAGAGACCACGAGCGCCCTCTACAGACAGACGTCTTCCACTAAAAGAAGAGACTACTAGCGCCATCTACAGGCAGACGCTCAACTTACCACTAAAGGAAGAGACCGCTAGGGCCCTCTACAGACAGACGCTCAACTTACCACTAAAGGAAGAGACCGCTAGGGCCTTCTACAGGCAGACGCTCAACTTACCACTAAAGGAAGAGACAGCTAGGGCCCTCTACAGACAGACGCTCAACTTACCACTAAAGGAAGAGACCGCTAGGGCCCTCTACAGACAGACGCTCAACTTACCACTAAAGGAAGAGACAGCTAGGGCCCTCTACAGACAGACGCTCAACTTACCACTAAAGGAAGAGACCGCTAGGGCCCTCTACAGACAGACGCTCAACTTACCACTAAAGGAAGAGACAGCTATCGCCCTCTACAGACAAACGTCTTCCACTAAAGGAAGAGACTACTAGCGCCATCTACAGGCAGACGCTCAACTTACCACTAAAGGAAGAGACCGCTAACACCCTCTACAGACAGACGCTCAACTTACCACTAAAGCAAGAGACCGCTATCGCCTTCTACAGGCAGACGCTCAACTTACCACTAAAGGAAGAGACCGCTAGGGCCCTCTACAGACAGACGCTCAACTTACCACTAAAGGAAGAGACAGCAATCGCCCTCTACAGACAGACGTCTTCCACTGAAGGAAGAGGCTACTAGCGCCCTCTACAGACAGACGTCTTCCACTAAAGGAAGAGGCTACTATCGCCCTCTACAGAAAGACGTCTTCGACTAAAGGAAGAGGCTACTATCGCCCTTTACGGACAGATGTCTTCCACTAAAGGAAGAGACCACTAGCACCATCTACAGGCAGACGTCTTCCACTAAAGGAAGAGGCTACTAGCGCCCTCTACAGACAGACGTCTTCCACTAAAGGAAGAGGCTACTATCGCCCTCTACAGAAAGACGTCTTCGACTAAAGGAAGAGGCTACTATCGCCCTTTACGGACAGATGTCTTCCACTAAAGGAAGAGACCACTAGCGCCATATACAGGCAGACGTCTTCCACTAAAGGAAGAGGCTACTAGCGCCCTCTACAATCAGACGTCTTCCACTAAAGGAAGAGGCTACTAGCGCCCTCTACAGGCAGACGTCTTCCACTAAAGGAAGAGGCTACTATCGCCCTCTACAGACAGACGTCTTCCACTAAAGGAAGAGACCGCTAGGGCCTTCTACAGGCAGACGCTCAACTTACCACTAAAGGAAGAGACAGCTAGGGCCCTCTACAGACAGACGCTCAACTTACCACTAAAGGAAGAGACCGCTAGGGCCCTCTACAGACAGACGCTCAACTTACCACTAAAGGAAGAGACAGCTAGGGCCCTCTACAGACAGACGCTCAACTTACCACTAAAGGAAGAGACAGCTATCGCCATCTACAGACAAACGTCTTCCACTAAAGGAAGAGACTACTAGCGCCATCTACAGGCAGACGCTCAACTTACCACTAAAGGAAGAGACCGCTAACACCCTCTACAGACAGACGCTCAACTTACCACTAAAGCAAGAGACCGCTATCGCCTTCTACAGGCAGACGCTCAACTTACCACTAAAGGAAGAGACCGCTAGGGCCCTCTACAGACAATCGCTCAACTTACCACTAAAGGAAGAGACAGCTATCGCCCTCTACAGACAGACGTCTTCCACTGAAGGAAGAGGCTAATAGCGCCCTCTACAGACAGACGTCTTCCACTAAAGGAAGAGGCTACTATCGCCCTCTACAGAAAGACGTCTTCGACTAAAGGAAGAGGCTACTATCGCCCTTTACGGACAGATGTCTTCCACTAAAGGAAGAGACCACTAGCACCATCTACAGGCAGACGTCTTCCACTAAAGGAAGAGGCTACTAGCGCCCTCTACAATCAGACGTCTTCCACTAAAGGAAGAGGCTACTAGCGCCCTCTACAGGCAGACGTCTTCCACTAAAGGAAGAGGCTACTATCGCCCTCTACAGACAGACGTCTTCCACTAAAGGAAGAGGCTACTAGTGCCCTCTACAGACAGACGCTCCACTTACCACTAAAGGAAGAGGCTACTAGCGCCCTCTACAGACAGATGTCATCCACTAAAGGAAGAGACCATTAGCGCCCTCTACAGGCAGACGTCTTCCACTAAAGGAAGAGACCATGAGCGCCCTCTACAGACAGACGTCTTCCACTAAAAGAAGAGACTACTAGCGCCATCTACAGGCAGACGCTCAACTTACCACTAAAGGAAGAGACCGCTAGGGCCCTCTACAGACAGACGCTCAACTTACCACTAAAGGAAGAGACAGCTATCGCCCTCTACAGACAGACGTCTTCCACTGAAGGAAGAGGCTACTAGCGCCCTCTACAGACAGACGTCTTCCAGTAAAGGAAGAGGCTACTAGCGCCCTCTACAGACAGACGTCTTTCACTAAAGGAAGAGGCTACTAGCGCCCTCTACAGGCAGACGTCTTCCACTAAAGGAAGAGGCTACTAGCGCCCTCTACAGATAGACGTCTTCCACTAAAGGAAGAGACCATTAACGCCCTCTACAGACAGACGTCTTCCGGTAAAGGAAGAGGCTACTAGCGCCCTCTACAATCAGACGTCTTCCACTAAAGGAAGAGGCAAACAGCGCCCTCTACACATAGACGTCTTCCACTAAAGGAAGAGGCTACTAGCGCCCTCTACAGATAGACGTCTTCCACTAAAGGAAGAGACCATTAACGCCCTCTACAGACAGACGTCTTCCGGTAAAGGAAGAGGCTACTAGCGCCCTCTACAATCAGACGTCTTCCACTAAAGGAAGAGGCTACCAGCGCCCTCTACACACAGACGTCTTCCACTAAAGGAAGAGGCTACTAGCGCCCTCTACAGACAGACGCTCAACTTACCACTAAAGGAAGAGATCCACAGTATTAAAGAAGTTGTTATCCATAAAATTGTATCTATCTTGTCAAAGGAAGAGACAGCTAACGCCCTCTACAGGCAGACGCTCAACTTAACACTAAAGGAAGAGGCCACTAGCGCCCTCTACAGACAGACGTCTTCCACTAAAGGAAGAGACCACGAGCGCCCGCTTCAGACAGACGCTCCTCTACTGGAAGAAGTCAATGCTAGATATTATGTGCATGATGAATTAGGCCTTAATGGTGCAAAGTTATATCATAAAAAATACAATGTAAGGCAATGTAAGATACTGTAAGGTACTGTAAGGTACTGTAAGGCGTTTGGTAATCCATGAAGGCAGTAAGGACCGTATGGTTAGTACAATTCACGGGAAAACTACCTGTCACATAGGAAGTGGCTTTTCCCTTTTAACTTGAGCCCTTTATTCAAAAATCCTACCAAAGTAAGATCCCAGAATATTTAAACCAAGGCATATTAAAACTTATTAGGTGATATTGTTGGGTCCAAATTGAGAGGGATGGAGGCTGATCATGGAAAATATTTTCCACGTATTCCATACATCTGGTATATCGACCCCCACGCCCCCCACACACAACACAAATTTTTTTATAAAAAAAAAAAAAATAATTCCAGTGGGAACACATTTACTCTCACACCAGCACCCTCTACAGACAAACTCTCCTCCACAGAAGTAAGAGACTGCTACAGGTAGTAGTTCCTGAACTGAAGGAAGACTGCTATCTAGCGCATACAGGACAATAGATGGCGACCGTGAAATGAAAACAAAATAGCTTTTCCTTATGTATTTGAATTAAACACAACAATTTATTCGTTCATAAAAGCATATTAGACATAAGCAGTGTCAGTCTGTCGGTGATTATCAGGTTTGGTAAGATGATCACTTCCACCCGTTGCAGGGTGACACGGGTAGCCCAGTTGTCTCAGGCGCCGCAACTCGCTTAGTAGAGTTGCTGTTACTGTGCAGAGTTGCGTCCCTTGGGCACGCCAGAAACCTATGCTTGTGGGTTTGTTTGTTTGTTGTTTAACGCCGCACTCAGCAATGTTTCAGGTACATGACGGCGGTCTGTAAATCGAGTCTGAAACAGACAATAAGATGATAGACATCATGAGCATCGATCCACGCAATTGGGTACGATGACATGCATCAACCAATCCAGCGAGCCTGACCACCAGATCCCGTTAGTCGCTTCTTGCGACAAGCATAGTTTGTAGGTTCGAGTCCCGGTTCGCCCCGATTATGTTTGTCAGCACCATACTCGTGGTCGTGTGTTTCGTCTAAGACCCGCATCACTTCGGGCTTTCCTCCCACATTTAGCTGACACGCCGTGACACAAAGTGAGTGAGTGAGTTGGGTTTAACGCCGCTTCTAGCAGAATACCAGTTATATCATGGCGTTCCACCTTCTGTGTCAAAGTCTACCCCAAGTCCCCAAGGGACAATAGTTTCACACAACTCAAACATTACACACGAATTCAATATAAACTATACAAGTCTTGAATACATGGAGTAACATGCTGGACAGTATTAATGACTAGGTATACCATCAACATTCTTTCCACCTTCCCACCATACGACGCCCCTCACACCCTCTGTAAGCTCCACACCTTGACTTCCCCAATACCTGGCCCCTCCCATCCTATGTCCCACGTGGCCCTCCTTCACAGGCTGGTTGTCTGGGGATGACAAGGAATGTCTTCCATCACCACTGGGCACCATACACTTTCACCAGCTCCGACACCAGCAGTTTCTTCTCCGCCTCAGGGAGGAAGGATGATCTTGCTGCATTGAATATCTGCATGGAAAGAAAATATCTGTATAGGTATCCTTAAGTAAAGTTATGTACTATGGGTATCCATAAGTAAAGTCGTGTACCATAGGTATCCACTAGTAAAGTCGTGTACCATGGGTATCCATAAGTAAAGTCGTGTACCATGGGTATCCATCAGTAAAGTTATGTACTATGGGTATCCATAAATAAAATCGTGTACTATGGGTAACCATAAGTAAAGTCGTGTACTATGGGTATCCATAAGTAAAGTCGTGTACCATGGGTATCCATAAGTAAAGTCGTGTACCATGGGTATCCATCAGTAAAGTTATGTACTATGGGTATCCATAAGTAAAGTCGTGTACCATAGGTATCCACTAGTAAAGTCGTGTACCATGGGTATCCATAAGTAAAGTCGTGTACCATGGGTATCCATCAGTAAAGTTATGTACTATGGGTATCCATAAATAAAATCGTGTACTATGGGTATCCATAAGTAAAGTCGTGTACTATGGGTATCCATAAGTAAAGTCGTGTACCATAGGTATCCACTAGTAAAGTCGTGTACCATGGGTATCCATAAGTAAAGTCGTGTACCATGGGTATCCATCAGTAAAGTTATGTACTATGGGTATCCATAAGTAAAGTCGTGTACCATAGGTATCCACTAGTAAAGTCGTGTACCATGGGTATCCATAAGTAAAGTCGTGTACCATGGGTATCCATCAGTAAAGTTATGTACTATGGGTATCCATAAATAAAATCGTGTACTATGGGTATCCATAAGTAAAGTCGTGTACTATGGGTATCCATAAGTAAAGTCGTGTACCATGGCTATCCATAAGTAAAGTCGTGTACCATGGGTATCCATCAGTAAAGTTATGTACTATGGGTATCCATAAGTAAAGTCGTGTACCATAGGTATCCACTAGTAAAGTCGTGTACCATGGGTATCCATAAGTAAAGTCGTGTACCATGGGTATCCATCAGTAAAGTTATGTACTATGGGTATCCATAAATAAAATCGTGTACTATGGGTATCCATAAGTAAAGTCGTGTACCATGGGTATCCATAAGTAAAGTCGTGTACCATGGGTATCCATAAGTAAAGTCGTGTACCATGGGTATCCATCAGTAAAGTTATGTACTATGGGTATCCATAAGTAAAGTCGTGTACCATGGGTATCCATAAGTTAGGTCGTGTACCATGGGTATCCATAAGTTAGGTCGTGTACCATGGGTATCCATAAGTTAGGTCGTGTACCATGGGTGTAAGGCTTTATCACACAATCTAGTGTCAGTAACAGTTGAAATGTTCACCGATTGTGTGATGTGATCATCTGACAAGCCAAATTCCTTCGCCGTCATGTAGTCGTCTGTAAGGGTGTTGTCCAAGACTGTGGGGTCGTCGGTGTTCAGTGAGAAGTTGGCCTTGTCCTGGGCGAACCTGGAGCAGGAGAGACCGTTGATCACAGGCATGGGAGATGACTGGTTACAACGCACACAGGGGAGATAACTGGTTACAACACACACAGGGGAGATAACTGGTTACAACACACACAGGGGAGATAACTAATCATAACACACACAAGGGAGATAACTAGCGATAACACACACAGGGGAGGTAACTAGTCACAACACACAGGGGTGAATACGAGTAAAAACACACATGGGAGATAACTGGTGATAACATACACAAGGGAGATAACTAGTGATAACACAAAATAGAGATATAACCATTGATAACACACACAGGGGAGATAACTAGTCACAACACACACGGGAGATAACTAGTGATAACATACACACACGGCAGATAACTAGTAATAACACACAATAGAGATATAACTAGTGATAACACACAATAGAGATATAACTAGTGATAACACACAATAGAGATAGAACTAGTGATAACACAGAATAGAGATAGAACTAGTGATAACACACAATAGAGATATAACTAGTGATAACACACAATAGAGATATAACTAGTGATAACACACACTAGAGATATAACCAGTGATAACACACAATAGAGATATAACTAGTGATAACACACAATAGAGATATAACTAGTGATAACACACAATAGAGATATAACTAGTGATAACACACAATAGAGATATAACCAGTGATAACACACAATAGAGATATAACTAGTGATAACACACAATAGAGATATAACTAGTGATAACACACAATAGAGATAGAACTAGTGATAACACACAATAGAGATGTAACTAGTGATAACACACAATAGAGATAGAACTAGTGATAACACACAATAGAGATAGAACTAGTGATAACACACAATAGAGATAGAACTAGTGATAACACACACAGGGGAGGTAACCAGTCACAACACACACGGGAGATAACTAGTGATAACACACAATGGAGATATAACTAGTGATAACACACAATAGAGATAGAACTAGTGATAACACAGAATAGAGATAGAACTAGTGATAACTCACAATAGAGATATAACTAGTGATAACTCACAATAGAGATAGAACTAGTGATAACTCACAATAGAGATATAACTAGTGATAACACACAATAGAGATAGAACTAGTGATAACACACAATAGAGATAGAACTAGTGATAACACACAATAGAGATAGAACTAGTGATAACACACACAGGGGAGGTAACCAGTCACAACACACACGGGAGATAACTAGTGATAACACACAATGGAGATATAACTAGTGATAACACACAATAGAGATAGAACTAGTGATAACACAGAATAGAGATAGAACTAGTGATAACTCACAATAGAGATATAACTAGTGATAACTCACAATAGAGATAGAACTAGTGATAACTCACAATAGAGATATAACTAGTGATAACACACAATGGAGATATAACTAGTGATAACACACAATAGAGATATAACTAGTGATAACACACAATAGAGATAGAACTAGTGATAACACACAATAGAGATAGAACTAGTGATAACACACAATAGAGATATAACTAGTGATAACTCACAATAGAGATATAACTAGTGATAACACACACAAGGGAGATAACCAGTTACAACCCACACGGGAGATAAACAGTTATGAAACAGGGTCATGAAACACACTGGACAAGGAGGCCATGAAATAATCTCATCGACACACACCGTAGGAGTACGCCATGAGAGATGCTTATTTCATCTTCACCCCTGCAAATTTCACCTCAATATAGGGTGGTTGCTCTTCCCATTCGGAGCACCTCCGGTTAAGATTGACGATATCGGACAAGTTTCCAGATGAATTCTTTCTTTCAGTACTCTTTGGTACATCTTGTCACAATCAAGACTTCGGTAGCCGTGGCCGATCCTTTCAGCGTGGTACTCATCGAGAGCCTGAGAATACAACAAGCAGCATGGGCAGGATACAACAACACTGCATATAGTCATGACAGTCAGTAGACAAGTATATCACAACGCGACCTATAGACACTATAGCACAACACAACAGACAGTGTATCCCCAACACAACATTCAGTTTTACACGTTACAACATTTAGTTCAGACAGTATACCACAACATAACAGACAGTACAGCACAACACAACAGACAATATAGCACAACACCATAGACAGTATAAAACGATACAACAATTAGTAAAGACGGTTTAGCACAACACAATAGACAGTATAACACAACACAACAGACAATATACCATAACACAACCGATCATATAACTCGATACAAAAATAAGTATAGACAGTATAGCACAAGACAAGAGACAGTATACCACAACGCAACAGACAGTATACCACAACGCAACAGACAATATAGCACAACACTACAGACAGTATAGCACAACACAACAGACAGTATACCACAACACAACAGACAGTATAGCACAACACAACAGACAGTATAGCACGATACGTCATAAAGTGTAGACAGTACATCACAACACAACAGACATTATAGCACAACACAACAAACAATATAACACGATACAACATTAAGAGTAGACAGTATAACACAACACAACAGACAGTATAGCACAACGGAACAGACAGTATGCCACAACACAACAGACATTTTTTTTTAAACGTGAAGTTTACACGATTATAGGGCTTTTCCATTGGACGAGAGGTCGGTCACTTGACCGCTAAACTGACGTTCATAAGTGGATGAACGACACTTTTTCACGTGATTGTATTCTTGAAATGACGTCTACACTGACGAACTACTTTCACATTCCTTGGAAAACCCCTGGGAATTCCCTAGCATGACTAAAAACAGAAGCGTTGTTTCTGATCATTTATACCCTTTAATCTTGAACTTAGCGTTTTAGCATGCACTGAAATTAAACAGATGGTGAGACTGCATACCCGTACAAGAATATCCGCCCTACGACCAATCCGTGTGACCCAAACGAAGAAATGCACATCCAGTGACAATCTTCGGCAAAGTGTAAATTATCCTAAGTATCTGTTAGACTCATCTTTATGATCACCTTTCAGTGATCGGACAATTTATCAATCATGACAAACACTTGTTATCGCAAAAGGTTCAACAACAATTTCGGAAATCTCTCCCGTCACGTTTTTCGTGACGGCCATTGTGACGTCCGGTATTTGATGTATTATGATGTATTACGACGCGCTGTCACTGTGACCGACTTGCTGGGGTAGTTTTTAGAGATACCTTTTTGATCTAATGCATCCTCTATATCTCAAGATGTCTTTCGGTAAATCTACACTAAGCCTTGGATCCATACCCGTGGTTCTTGTAATCTCAAAGTACCTTTTTTCCATTTGCGAATTTGATTCACAACGCTTCAAGGTATAACGTGCCAATTAGAATGCGGGTTACAAACCGGTCTCAGTGTTTGGTTGGACAGTCTCATTGATTATGATCGAGTTTGCAAGAAATTCAACATTGAAAAACTGACTGACACACAGAAGAAAACCCTCAAAGTCTCATTGATGGAAAGGATGCCTTCATGTCCAAAGTGGCGGAAGCTTTGGTTTTTGGGTAACACGAGTTACCTCCCTTACCCTTTCCTTTTCCCCTATATCAACGTTTGTTTGGTCGTAAAAGGTTAATGAAAATCAAGGGCGGCTAATTTGCGTTCGCAAGAGCCAAGGGAATCTATTTGTTGTAACCAAACTACAATTTGAGCATGCATACTCATACAACCTCTTCTTTTCATGAACTATTTTATTCCGCGTTCGTTGTTGTAGGACTGTCAGTCTAAACATGACGTCTAAATGTACTAAATGAAATCCTGCAAGATATCCCTCGAGGTACATAACAGTGACATAAAAACTATAAGAATTGACTTTACTTTGTGTGAGTTCATTGGAGTGTGAACCTTCATAGAGTGAGGGCCAAACATTGCAGAACGCCGTCGTATGCTCCGAGGTACTTACAGTTTGGCCCTCACTCATGATGCTTGTGAGTTCTGCTTGAAAGTAATGTGTTATGTGCCTGTGTGTGCCGCCTGAGTGATGCCTGAGTGTGATGGCTGTGTATGATGGCTGTGTGTGACGCCTGTGTGTGATGCATATGTGTGACGCCTGTGTGTGATGCCTGGTAACGTCTGTGTGTGGCGCCTGTGTGTGCCACCTGTGTGTGACGCCTGAGTGTGCCGTTTTTGTGTGACGCCTGAGTGTGCCGTCTTTGTGTGACGCATGTGTGTGGCGCCTGAGTGTGCCACCTGTGTGTGACACCTATGTGTGGCGCCTGTGTGTGACGCCTGAGTGTGGCGCCTGTGTGTGATGCCTGAGTGTGCCGCCTTTGTGTGACGCCTGAGTGTGGCGCCTGTGTGTGACGCCTGAGTGTGCCACCTGTGTGTGACGCCTGAGTGTGCTGTCTTTGTGTGACGCCTGTGTGTGGCGCCTTTGTGTGACGCCTGAGTGTGCCGTCTTTGTGTGACGCCTGTGTGTGACGCCATTGTGTGGCGTCTGTGTGTGCCCCATGTGTGTAACGCCTGAGTGTGCCGTCTATGTGACGCCTGTGTGTGGAGACTGTGTGTACCGTCTGTGTGTGGCGCCTGTGTGTGACGTCTGTGTGTACCGCCTATACGTGGCGCCTGTGTGTGATGCCTGAGTGTGCCGCCTGTGTGTGCCGCCTGTGTGTGGCGCCGGTGTGTGATGCCTGAGTGTGCCGCCTGTGTGTGGCGCCTGTGTGTGATGTCTGTGTGTGGCGCCTGTGTGTGATGCCTGTGTGTGCCGCCTGTGTGTGATGTCTGAGTGTGGCGCCTGTGTGTGACGCCTGTGTGTGGTGACTGTGTGTGCCGCCTGTGTGTGACGCCTGTGTGACGCGCCTGTGTGTGCCGCCTGAGTATGCCGCCTGTGTGTGCCACCTGTGTGTGCCGCCTGAGTGTGCCGCCTGGGTGTGGCGCCTGAGTGTGGCGCCTGTGTGTGATGTCTGTGTGTGGCGCCTGTGTGTGGCGACTGTGTGTGGCGACTGTGTGTGATGTCTGTGTGTGGCGCCTGTGTGTGGCGCCTGTGTGTGATGTCTGTGTGTGGCGACTGTGTGTGGCGCCTGTGTGTGATGTCTGTGTGTGGCGACTGTGTGTGGCGCCTGTGTGTGGCGACTGTGTGGCGCCTGTTTGTGATGTCTGTGTGTGACGTCTGTGTGCAACGCCTGTGTGTGGCGCCTGTGTGTGATGCCTGTATGTGAATACCAACCTCATACATCATCACTGAAGACCTAACTTCTGAAGCGTGTGCTGTTCGATGTAATCCTGCGTCCTCAACTTCCTGAAAGTAAGTAACACTCAGTTTTAAAAAATTAGTCCTTAAGAAGTGTTCGATAGTGTCCTGGTATTTGTTTACTTTGCATGTATTCTTAGAGACTTGGGGGACATGTGTCTGTATGTGTCTGTATGTGTCTATATGTGTCTCTATGCGTCTGTATGTTTCTGTTTGTGACTATTTGTGTCTACATATGTCTGTATGTGTCTGCATGTGCCTGTATATATATATATATATATATATATTTGTATATATATATGTCTGTATGTGTCTGCATGTGTCTATTTATGTCTGTATGTGTCTGTTTGTGTCAGCATGTATCTGTTTGTGTCTATATGTGTATGTATGTGTCTATATATGTATGTATGTGTCAGAGTGTGTCTGTTTATGTCTGTATGTGTCTGTATATGTCTATATGTGTCTGTTTGTGTCTGTATGTGCCTGTATGTGTCTGTTTGTGTCTATATGTGCATGTATGTGTCTACATATGTCTGTATGTGTCTGCATGTGTCTGTTTATGTCTATATGTGTATGTTTGTGTCTGTATGTGTCTATATGTGTCTGTCTGTGTCTGTATGTATTTGTATATGTCTGTATATGTCTGTATGTGTCTATATGTGTTTGTATGTGTCTGTATGTGTCTATATGTGTCTGTATGTGTCTATATGTGTTTGTATGTGTCTGTACGTGTCTGTATGTGCCTGTATGTGTCTGTATGTGTCTGTTTGTGTCTGTATATGTATGTATGTGTCTATATGTGTCCGTATGTGTCTGTTTGTGTCTGTATGTGTCTGTATGTGTCTATATGTGTCTGTTTGTGTTTGTTTGTGTCTATTTGTGTCTGTATATGTCTGTATATGTCTATATGTGTCTGTATGTGTCTATATGTGTTTGTATCTGTCTGTATGTGTCTGTATGTGTCTATATGTGTCTGTATGTGTCTATATGTGTTTGTATGTGTCTGTATGTGTCTGTATGTGTCTATATGTGTCTGTATGTGTCTATATGTGCATGTATGTGTCTAATTGTGTCTGTATAAGTCTGCATGTGTCTGTATGTGTCTATATTTGCCTGTATGTGTCTGTATGTGTCTGTTTGTGTCTGTATATGTCTGCATGTGCCTGAATGTGTCTGTATGTGTCTGCACGTGTCTGTATGCGTCTATATGTGTCTGCATGTGTCTTTATATGTCTGTATGTGTCTGAATGTGTCTGTTTGTGTCTGTATATGTCTACGAGGCTCCGGTTGGGTGCTAAGTATACAGTATGTCATTCGAAGTATACGAGGTTCGGTAGTTATAAGAACGAGACCATATGAGTGGGAACTGTTAAGTAGAGTGCAAGAGGAACCTTAAACGCTAGTTTATGGGGGCACTGCGTGGCGTCCTTGCCGCTGAGGAACTCAGGACCAGCGACGTCAATAGCAACCACACTGCTTCGGAACTCCCGACACAAACTAGCCACCTCTAGCGACCATTCTGAAAGTAACAAGTAACTATTCAAACAAGATTATTACGTGACAGGCAGAAAACATTTCATTTCAATATCAAATGTCCAAATGAAAACTGTCACAAACAATAAAATTTGCATATTTGATGACAGTATGTGGTAAACGTACCGCTAATGTCCCTTACTACCATTATTATGGCCTCTTTGTTTTGTGAGTGTTAAGGTAACAGAGTCGCCTCCCACTGATAGATGGGCGTGTCAGCACTGCTGTATTGGGTGAAGGCCACTCGACTTTGTCTGATGATTTGTTCAGTCTAAGACGTATAGAGATCTATGTACGTCTTTGGTTCAGTGCAATCATGTTCAAATACGCTAAATAACATCACTAAAGATAATGTACTGAATTTGACTTTCTCGTGTAGAAAGGCAAAAATCCAATTCAAGCATTCTTTCTCACTACCCTCCTGATCATTGCAGATCACACCATGCATTCACGTCCGGATATTTCCTACACCAGTTTATCCAACGATATTGCCACCCCCTGCCTTGTCAGTGACAACCCTTACATTTGTATATCACCATTCTGCCTTATCAGTGACAACCCTTACATTTGTATATCACCCCCTGCCTTGTCAGTGACAACCTTTACATTTGTATATCACCCCCTGCCTTGTCAGTGACAACCTTTACATTTGTATATCACCCCCTGCCTTATCAGTGACAACCCTTACATTTGTATATCACCATTCTGCCTTGTGAGTGATAACCCTTACATTTGTATATCACCATTCTGCCTTGTCAGTGATAACCCTTACATTTGTATATCACCCCCTGCCTTGTCAGTGACAACCCTTACATTTGTATATCACCCCCTGCCTTATCAGTGACAACCCTTACATTTGTATATCACCCCCTGCCTTGTCAGTGACAACCTTTACATTTGTATATCACCCCCTGCCTTATCAGTGACAACCCTTACATTTGTATATCACCATTCTGCCTTGTGAGTGATAACCCTTACATTTGTATATCACCATTCTGCCTTGTCAGTGATAACCCTTACATTTGTATATCACCATTCTGCCTTGTCAGTGATAACCCTTACATTTGTATATCACCCCCTGCCTTGTCAGTGACAACCCTTACATTTGTATATCACCCCCTGCCTTATCAGTGACAACCCTTACATTTGTATATCACCCCCTGCCTTGTCAGTGACAACCTTTACATTTGTATATCACCCCCTGCCTTATCAGTGACAACCCTTACATTTGTATATCACCATTCTGCCTTGTGAGTGATAACCCTTACATTTGTATATCACCATTCTGCCTTGTCAGTGATAACCCTTACATTTGTATATCACCCCCTGCCTTGTCAGTGACAACCTTTACATTTGTATATCACCCCCTGCCTTATCAGTGACAACCCTTACATTTGTATATCACCATTCTGCCTTGTGAGTGATAACCCTTACATTTGTATATCACCATTCTGCCTTGTGAGTGATAACCCTTACATTTGTATATCACCATTCTGCCTTGTCAGTGATAACCCTTACATTTGTATATCACCCCCTGCCTTGTCAGTGACAACCTTTACATTTGTATATCACCCCCTGCCTTATCAGTGATAACCCTTACATTTGTATATCACCCCATGACTTGTCAGTGACAACCCTTACATTTGTATATCACCATTCTGCCTTGTCAGTGACAACCTTTACATTTGTATATCAACATTCTGCCTTGTCAGTGACAACCCTTACATTTGTATATCACCCCTTGCCTTGTCAGTGACAACCCTTACATTTGTATATCATCCCTGCCTTGTCAGTGACAACCCTTACATTTGTATATCACCCCCTGCCTTGTCAGTGACAACCCTTACATTTGTATATCACCATTCTGCCTTGTCAGTGACAACCCTTACATTTGTATATCACCCCCTGCCTTGTCAGTGATAACCCTTACATTTGTATATCACCCCCTGCCTTGTCAGTGACAACCTTTACATTGGTATATCACCACTCTGCCTTGTCAGTGATAACCCTTACATTTGTATATCACCCCCTACCTTGTCAGTGGCAACCCTTACATTTGTATATCACCATTCTGCCTTATCAGTGACAACCCTTACATTTGTATATCACCCCCTCCCTTGTCAGTAATAACCCTTACATTTGTATATCAACAGTCTACCTTGTCAGTGACAACCCTTAAATTGTATATCACCCCATGCCTTGTCAGTGATAACCCTTACATTTGTATATCACCCCCTGCCTTATCAGTGACAACCTTTACATTTGTATATCACCATTCTGCCTTGTCAGTGACAACCCTTACATTTGTATATCACCCCTGCCTTGTCAGTGACAACCCTTACATTTGTATATCACCAACTGCCTTGTCAGTGACAACCCTTACATTTGTATATCACCCCCTACCTTGTCAATGATAACCCTTACATTTGTATATCACCCCCTGCCTTGTCAATGATAACCCTTACATTTGTATATCACCCCCTCTCTTGTCAGTGATAACCGATACATTTGTATATCACCCCATGACTTGTCAGTGGTAACCCTTACATTTGTATATCACCGCATGTCTTGTCAGTGATAACCCTTACATTTGTATATCACCCCTTAACTTGTCAATGATTACCCTTATATTTGTATATCACCATTCTGCCTTGTCAGTGACAACCCTTACATTTGTATATCACCATTCTGCCTTGTCAGTGATAACCCTTACATTTGTATATCACCCCCTGCCTTGTCAGTGACAACCCTTACATTTGTATATCTCCATTCTGCCTTGTCAGTAATAACCTTTACATTTGTATATCATCATTCTGCCTTGTCAATGATAACCCTTACATTTGTATATCTCCATTCTGCCTTGTCATTGATGACGTCACAATAGTGTATCGCCCTTCTGCCTTGTCAATGATAACCCTTACATGTGTATATCATCATTCTGCCTTGTCAATGATAACCCTTACATTTGTATATTTCCATTCTGCCTTGTCAATGATGACGTCACAATAGTGTATCGCCCTTCTGCCTTGTCAATGATAACACTTACATTTGTATATCAACATTCTGCCTTGTCAATGATAACCCTTACATTTGTATTCACCATTCTGCCCTGTCAATGATAACGCCACAGTAGCCTTTCGCCCTTCTGCCTTGTCAATGTTTGAATTTCTAGGTTTGTCAGAACTGTACCCATTCTTGTGTTAAAGGACCACGACATACATCTCTGAGGCGTTTCTCTCACGTCCAGCTGACACCCAGTGATATACTAGGAAGTGAACCGCTGTTCAGAGAGGCGTAATACCAGACTTACTCATGCAGTTCTCACCTGGAAAGTTGCGTATACAGCAGAGGATTTCCTTCACCTGGATGTTGAAGTCACGTGTCCCTTGCTGCAGTGCTTCGCCGACCGTCGTCACGACGTCGCGCGGGGAAAAGTTGCCGGGCTCCGGGGCGTACACTGGCTTCTCAAATGTGTTAGCAAGCAGGTGTGGCGAGTACCTGGCTTCCACATACTTGATGCCTTGCAGGGAGCAGTCCTCACAGAACTCATAGGCCAGTCGATACACGGCATCCCGACTACCACTACAACATCAATAAAGAGACTGTTCAGTCGGTCCACTGCATCTCGACTACCACTACAACACAAATAAAGAGACTGTCAAGTCGGTCCACTGCATCTCAATTACCACTGCAACACAAATAAAGAGACCGTCCAGTCGGTCCACTGCATCTCAATTACCACTGCAACACAAATAAAGAGACCGTCCAGTCGGTCCACTGCATCTCAATTACCACTGCAACACAAATAAAGAGACCGTCCAGTCGGTCCACTGCATCTCGACTACCACTACAACACAAATAAAGAGACCGTCAAGTCGGTCCACTGCATCTCGACTACCACTGCAACATAGATAAAGAGACTGTCAAGTCGGTCCACTGCATCTCGACTACCACTGCAACATAGATAAAGAGACTGTCAAGTCGGTCCACTGCATCTCGACTACCACTACAACACAAATAAAGAGACCGTCAAGTCGGTCCACTGCATCTCGACTACCACTGCAACATAGATAAAGAGACTGTCAAGTCGGTCCACTGCATATCGATTACCACTACAACACAAATAAAGAGACTGTCAAGTCGGTCCACTGCATCTCGATTACCACTACAACACAAATAAAGAGACCGTCAAGTCGGTCCACTGCATCTCGATTACCACTACAACACAAATAAAGAGACCGTCAAGTCGGTCCACTGCATCTCGATTACCACTGCAACATCAATAAAGAGACTGTCAAGTCGGTCCACTGCATCTCGACTACCACTGCAACACAAATAAAGAGACTGTCAAGTCGGTCCATTGCATCTCAATTACCACTGCAACACAAATAAAGAGACTGTCAAGTCGGTCCACTGCATCTCGATTACCACTACAACACAAATAAAGAGACCGTCCAGTCGGTCCACTGCATCTCGACTACCACTGCAACATAGATAAAGAGACTGTCAAGTCGGTCCACTGCATATCGATTACCACTACAACACAAATAAAGAGACTGTCAAGTCGGTCCACTGCATCTCGATTACCACTACAACACAAATAAAGAGACCGTCAAGTCGGTCCACTGCATCTCGATTACCACTGCAACATCAATAAAGAGACTGTCAAGTCGGTCCACTGCATCTCGACTACCACTGCAACACAAATAAAGAGACTGTCAAGTCGGTCCATTGCATCTCAATTACCACTGCAACACAAATAAAGAGACTGTCAAGTCGGTCCACTGCATCTCGATTACCACTACAACACAAATAAAGAGACCGTCCAGTCGGTCCACTGCATCTCGACTACCACTGCAACACAAATAAAGAGACTGTCCAGTCGGTCCACTGCATCTCGATTACCACTACAACACAAATAAAGAGACCGTCCAGTCCGTCCACTGCATCTCGACTACCACTGCAACACAAATAAAGAGACTGTCAAGTCGGTCCACTGCATCTCGACTACCACTGCAACACAAATAAAGAGACTGTCAAGTCGGTCCACTGCATCTCGACTACCACTACAACACAAATAAAGAGACCGTCCAGTCGGTCCACTGCATCCCGACTACCACTGCAACATCAATAAAGAGACTGTCAAGTCGGTCCACTGCATATCGATTACCACTACAACACAAATAAAGAGACCGTCCAGTCGGTCCACTGCATCTCGACTACCACTGCAACACAAATAAAGAGACTGTCAAGTCGGTCCACTGCATATCGATTACCACTACAACACAAATAAAGAGACTGTCAAGTCGGTCCACTGCATCTCGATTACCACTACAACACAAATAAAGAGACCGTCCAGTCGGTCCACTGCATCTCGACTACCACTGCAACACAAATAAAGAGACTGTCAAGTCGGTCCACTGCATATCGATTACCACTGCAACACAATAAAGAGACTGTCAAGTCTGTCCACTGCATCTCGACTACCACTACAACATAGATAAAGAGACTGTCAAGTCGGTCCACTGCATATCGATTACCACTACAACATAGATAAAGGGACTGTCAAGTCGGTCCACTGCATCTCGACTACCACTACAACATAAATATCTGGATATATGTCACAGTGTATGTGGGTATTTGTCTCCATGTATCTGGGTATTTGTCTCCATGTATCTGGGTATATGTCTCAGTGTATGTGGGTATATGTCTCAGTGTATGTGGGTATTTGTCTCCATGTATCTGGGTATTTGTCTCCATGTATCTGGGTATATGTCTCAGTGTATCAGGGTATTTGTCCAAGTGTATGTGGGTAATTATCTCCATGTATGTGGGTATATGTCTCAGTGTATGTGGGTATTTGTCTCCATGTATGTGGGTATTTGTCTCAATGTATCTGGGTATATGTCTCAGTGTATCAGGGTATTTGTCCAAGTGTATGTGGGTATTTATCTCCATGTATGTGGGTATTTGTCGGAAAGTATCTGGGTATTGTCTCAGTGTAACACAAGTGAAAACCAGCAAGTTCAACATAAACAGGACTACGGCACAACAAAAGTAAGTTCAATCTTAGGGGTGTTCGTCCTGTACTTCGCAACGAGGGTCAATGGTCAAGCTGACCTTAGCCTTGGTATTGAGGTTATCTTACGCAAACACTGGCGAGAAGGTAGCAAAGCTTTGCAGGAGGCGGTCGAGAGTTGAGGGTTTTGAAAAAACGATCTGCTGTTTTAGGGTCTGGACGGTGTCGCAGTGGGGGATCAGTCCCCGGGACGCCGCAACGTCCACGATTGTCTGGTGTCTGGCAGCACCGTCCATGTGCACGTGCAGCTCCACCTGAAACAGCAGAAATAGAACCGTAGCTCGTCTGACATCGCAGAAGTAGTTCATTGCACACAAAGAAAATTCAAAGCCCTTTTCAATTGCCGCCTTCACATTGGGTATGTTCTACCTAAACGCATTTAGGTCCAAATGTCAGCACCGTCCTTTCTTCTGGTGTAATTATAAGTTGTTAATCCAGGAGAATAACAAGTCTAGGTTATGCGCCGAAATAGATTCCTTCTGCGTTGATGAGTATTCCCTTCCCAGTAGGATATTTAAAAAAGCCTCTATTAGCTGTAGATTACACATTTTACATGACCTAATGTTTTTTGATTTTGGAATATCTTCCTGTTTCAATATTTAATTCATGTGATGAGCACCTGAATCTAGAAAATGCAATTCTATATTTGTACAAGAGTGGTTTCGAAATATATTCTGCAGTTATAAAATGTGTTTTAAACAAAGTAAAGTATTGACATTTCGACGATAAAGCTAACAAACAACCGCTTTGTATCTTTAGAACAATCTACATTTTGACTTTGCCAAGCATAGACTAAGCCTAAATCATTGATGAGCTTTTTAACTGACGAAACCCAGTTTTGCTTTCAATTTTTGTCATACAATACCGTCATTTCATAACTCTTCATTGGGTATCTATCATTTGGCATCCTAAATAGCCTCAACCAATACTTTATGACTTTAATTTGAGCAATTATATATAGTGGAAACCTTCCACATTACCATATTGGGGGTGTTTATCTTTACTACTAGATATCTTTTTCATGTATATACATGCACCCTTTCAATCAAAGCTAACTGATGAACACTCCAAACCTCACCGGTACCCCCATATAGTAGATTTGGCTTTTATTTTGGCATCAAAAATTTAAAAAAGAATGATTAATATTTACACTGTCAATAGATCTGAGACGTTTTAGTATCACATTGAGAATTTTCTTTCTTGTGTTGAAGCCTGTATTGAATGAAGATACTAACATAATTTTAATGAAAAATGTACTCCCAAATACTTATAGCTTGTAACTACGTCTTTGTAAAACCGTTTCTCCCTTTTTGATAACATACCGCCGTTTCTAAATACAATAACTTTGGTCTTTCTTGTGTTAACGCTTAAATCAAATTGTTCACAAAATTGCTCCAGGACATTTATCTGACTTTGAAGTCCGGGTACAGTACTCGAAATCATCGGCAACGGCAAACAGAAGCAAAAATATTTTTACAATATCTAGGTGTAGCTGTATACCACCTTTGCAATTATTTTGTATTTCTTCTACCAGATCGTTAATAAAGAAAACCTAACCTAGGAAAATCTAATACATCAGCTACTAAACTAGCCTCCTCTAAGTCTTTAAAATGTATATACCAGGTATCTATGTTTATATCATTATTATTAACCTGTCTTTTTGCCATCCAAGTTTTAGAGTAGACCAGAACTGTTTTGGATAATTAATGCTGCTTTCTAGTCTTTCTCGCTGAATCGCCTTGCATTCCCTTTTTTAACTCCTGCACGTACTATTATACTTATTTCTATCCTGGTTGTAAATTGATAAGGATGCTGCAACTTTACTTTTTTCTGAATCTATTTAAGCACCTACATCTTCCCTTTTTGAGGAATTCACACTCAATATCAAACAATTTCTTATCTGTCATACTTCGACCAACTTTCCTTATCATACACATACCAGCGTTACACAATGCTTCAAGCAAACATTGCACACTCTCACTGATATCAATTGATGCCACTTCCATTGATCTGTGAAGTAATTCCTGTACACTCTCGTAGCAAAAGCATCTTGCAATCGATCGTTCTGATCATAATTCCTCATAAAACCTGAAACAATCACCTATATTACTAGGTGTGTTCAAGTATTTATAAACGTTTGACATTTTGTTTAGAATATTTTGAGACAGTTGTCGAAAAGCAAATTGGATTTAGAAATGGTAAGTATTGATACTATGTTTACACTACAGACTAATACAGACCAATACGTTCAAACAAAAGAAGGCAGGTAAGGACTATTTATAGATTTTTCAAATGCGCTCGAATCTATGTGTAAAAAACAAAATCTGGTCACTATATTGTCATCATAATTTAAGTAATTAATTGAGAAAACTGTTGTTTAATATTCATAAAGATGTAAAATCATTGGTTAAAAATAACTGTGTTTACCCTGAGGCTTGTACTTGAAATGCTTGTGAAAAGGTATAAAAATAGCCACAGGGGAAATAGAGATTATAGAAGTTATAAATAGAACACAGTTGCAGTGAAGAAAGAACATATATATTGTTACGCGGTTCCAGAGGTCAACGCTGACCATGGTTCTCGCTGGCCCTGCAAGATAACGGCCTTTGAACCTCATGACCTCTCACTATATATTGAAACACACTAAACGTGGTTCTCGCTGGCCCTGCAAGACAACGGCCTTTGAAGCTCATGACCTCTCACTATACATTGAAACACACTAAACGTGGTTCTCGCTGGCCCTGCTAGACAACGGCCTTTGAAGCTCATGACCTCTCTCATTGAAACACACTAAACGTGGACACGCATAAAACATGAAACTAAATATATATAGGTGATTGTATGTCTTCAAAATAACATAACAGACAAATAATACATCTGTACTCAAATTAGTTCTCGATACATTCATCTAGCATGTTGTAAAGTCTAACGTGAAATATGAGACAAATGGCGCATGGTGATGTATTATTGACTTCGTGGACCTTGACAAGATTTCTTCATTTAGCTTGCATTGGTCAGCTCCTTGTTGTAATGTACATGCTACATGGCCTGCTGCAACAGCCAGTGAGAACAGACAAGGTTGTAATGTACATGCTACATGGCCTGCTACAACAGCCAGTGAGAACAGACAAGGTTGTAATGTACATGCTACATGGTCTGCTACAACAGCCAGTGAGAACAGACAAGGTTGTAATGTACATGCTACATGGCCTGCTACAACAGCCAGTGAGAACAGACAAGGTTGTAATGTACATGCTACATGGCCTGCTACAACAGCCAGTGAGAACAGACAAGGTTGTAATGTACATGCTACATGGCCTGCTACAACAGCCAGTGAGAACAGACAAGGTTGTAATGTACATGCTACATGGCCTGTTACAACAGCCAGTGAGAACAGACAAGGTTGTAATGTACATGCTACATGGTCTGCTACAACAGCCAGTGAGAACAGACAAGGATGTAATGTACATGCTACATGGCCTGCTACAACAGCCAGTGAGAACAGACAAGGTTGTAATGTACTTGCTACATGGCCTGCTGCAACAGCCAGTGAGAACAGACAAGGTTGTAATGTACATGCTACATGGTCTGCTACAACAGCCAGTGAGAACAGACAAGGTTGTAATGTACATGCTACATGGTCTGCTACAACAGCCAGTGAGAACAGACAAGGTTGTAATGTACATGCTACATGGTCTGCTAAAACAGCCAGTGAGAACAGACAAGGTTGTAATGTACATGCTACATGGTCTGTTACAACAGCCAGTGAGAACACACAAGGTTGTAATGTACATGCTACATGGCCTGCTACAACAGCCAGTGAGAACAGACAAGGTTGTAATGTACATGCTACATGGTCTGCTAAAACAGCCAGTGAGAACAGACAAGGTTGTAATGTACTTGCTACATGGCCTGCTACAACAGCCAGTGAGAACACACAAGGTTGTAATGTACATGCTACATGGTCTGCTACAACAGCCAGTGAGAACAGACAAGGTTGTAATGTACATGCTACATGGCCTGCTACAACAGCCAGTGAGAACAGACAAGGTTGTAATGTACATGCTGCATGGCCTGCTACAACAGCCAGTAAGAACAGACAAGGTTGTAATGTACATGCTACATGGCCTGCCACAACAGCCAGTGAGAACAGACAAGGATGTAATGTATATGCTACATGGCCTGCTACAACAGCCAGTGAGAACAGACAAGGATGTAATGTACATGCTACATGGCCTGCCACAACAGCCAGTGAGAACAGACAAGGATGTAATGTACATGCTACATGGCCTGCTACAACAGCCAGTGAGAACAGACAAGGTTGTAATGTACATGCATGACATCAGAGTACGAGCCCATGTCCCAGTTCTTCTCTAATTGTCCTAGGCAGCCTCTGTGACCTCACTCGCGGAAATTTACCGGCTTATGAATGAATAGGCTTTGTAAATCGCTTCGCATTTTGAGAGGCCTAAAGTGACTTCACTGTAGATTACATGAACACGACAGTAAATGACATACATGGTGTGAGACGAATACTTCATGGATAGCTTGATTACCTTGACTGGGAACTTAGACGCTATATGTTGCCGCTCCATGTTAGCTAGAGTTGCACCCCTTGTCAGGACAACGCCACCGCTGAGTCGTGAATCAGGGCGACACTTCAGAGGAATGTTGGGCGATACTGTCACGTGTTTTTATACGCAGAAACCCGCGTGTCAATGTGCTGATAGCCCCGTTCTTCATATTTCTGCAATAATCGGTGCTTTCTGTCACCTCACTCTTGAAAAGTGAGTGATTTGTTTTTGTAACAGTGTCCAACTTCACCATACCAGCTCTCTCCACTTACTCTGCACTCTGCACTTACTCTCCACCCTGCACTTACACTCCACTCACTCTTCACTTACTATGCACTCTGCACTTACTCTGCACTCACTCTTCACTTACTCTGCACTTACTCTGCACTCTCTACTCACTCTGCACTTACTCTGCACGTACTCTGCAGTCTTCACTTACTCTGCACTTACTCTGCACTCACTTTGCACTCACTCTCCACTTACTCTGCACTCTGCACTCTGCACTTACTCTGCACGTACTCTGCAGTCTCCACTTACTATGCACTCACTTTGCACTCACTCAGCACTCACTCTCCACTTACTCTGCACTTACTCTGTACTCTCCTCTCTCCACTTACTATGCACTTACTCTGCACTCACTCAGCACTCACTCTCAACTTACTATGCACTCTGCACTTACTCTGCACTCTGCACTTACTCTGCACGTACTCTGCAGTCTCCACTTACTATGCACTCACTCTGCACTCACTCAGCACTCACTCTCCACTTACTCTGCACTTACTCTGTACTCTCCTCTCTCCACTTACTATGCACTCACTCTCCACTTACTATGCACTTTGCACTTATTCTACAGTCTCCACTTACCATACACTTACTCTGCACTCACTCTCCACTTACTATGCACTCTGCACTTACTGCACTCTGCACGTACTCTGCACTCACTCTCCACTTACTATCCACTTACTCTGCACTCTGCACTTACTCTGCACGTACTCTGCACGTACTCTTGAGTCTCCACTTACTCTGCTCTTACTCTGCACTTACTACGCACTCTCCACTTACTCTGCACTCTTCACTTACTCTGTACGTACTCTGCAGTCTCCACTTACTATGCACTTAATCTGCACTCACTCTCCACTTACTATGCACTTACTCTCCACTTACTCAGCACTCACTCTCCACTTACTATGCACTCTGCACTTACTCTGCACTCTCCACTTACTATGCACTTACTCTCCACTTACTATGCACTCACTCTCCACTTACTATGCACTCTGCACTTACTCTGCACCCTGCGCTTACTCTCCACTCTGCACTTACACTCCACATACTCTCCACTTACTATGCACTCTGTACTTACTCTGCACTCTCCACTTACTATGCACTCTGTACTTACTCTGCACTCTCCACTTACTATGCACTTACTCTCCACTTACTCAGCACTCTGCACTTACTATGCACTTACTCTCCACTTACTATGCACTCACTCTCCACTTACTATGCACTCTGCACTTACTCTGCACCCTGCGCTTACTCTCCACTCTGCACTTACACTCCACATACTCTCCACTTACTATGCACTCTGTACTTACTCTGCACTCTCCACTTACTATGCACTTACTCTCCACTTACTCAGCACTCACTCTCCACTTACTATGCACTCTGTACTTACACTCCACATACTCTCCACTTACTATGCACTCTGCACTTACTCTGCTCTCTCCACTTACTCTGAACCTACTCTGCAGTCTCCACTTACTATTCACTTACTCTCCACTTACTATGCACTCACTCTCCACTTACTATGCACTCTGCATTTACTCTGCACTCTGCGCTTACTCTCCTCTCTGCACTTACACTCCACATACTCTGGACTTACTCTGCACTCTGTACTTACTCTCCACATACTCTCCACTTACTCTGCACTCTGCGCTTACTCTGCACATGCGGAGTAACACAAATAGTAGAACACGACACTTTGGCGGAGACCACGCACGTATTGAGCTGACAGATCATGCCTACATCCACTATACCCCGGTGAATCAACCCACTGAACCACTCTAGCATTTGTCCTCACGTGGAACGGATCTTTAGTAACTGCTGTGTACTTCTCGAGGACATATAAACCGTGTACATCTAAAAGCAGTATCCACTGTGTATTCTTCGAGGTGATATCTACACTCCTATAAACGCAAAGCAGATTATTGATGGACGTAAGACACAATAGCTGGACATCTGAAACTACATGAGTGATGACGCATTCCAAGCACGGCAACAGTGGACACATGTCCAGTCTCAGGGCGCGAGTTCCAGTATGGCTTCAAACATTCGAGGTCACAAAGTGCATCTGATGCTAATGGCACTGCAGTCAAGGATGGTGAAAACAGAATTTCAAGCCCGAAATTTGCCAGTACACACTGCCGCAACTCGAACTGTGGGAAATGCTTCACGGACATTATGATCATCTTATTGTTTCACGGACAATATGTTCGTATTATCAAATGCCAGTGCGATGTTGTGTATCTCAAAGATAACGCGCGGACTTAAATTCTGTGTTTAATGTTAATTAAAGATCACGCACATGAACGCGAAACTTCAAGTGAATTTGGAGTCCGGCGCTAGCGATCATTACCGGCGACCTCCCCAGTACGGCAGTATCAACATCACTACCGGCGACCTCCCCAGTACGGCAGTATCAACATCATTTACGACGACCTCCCCAGTACGACAGTATCAACATCATTACCGGCGACCTCCCCAGTACGGCAGTATCAACATCATTACCGGCGACCTCCCCAGTACGGCAGTATCAACATCATTACCGGCGACCTCCCCAGTACGGCAGTATCAACGTCATTACCGGCGACCTCCCCAGTACGGCAGTATCAACATCATTACCGGCGACCTCCCCAGTACGGCAGTATCAACATCATAACCGGCGACCTCCCCAGTACGGCAGTATCAACATCATAACCGGCGACCTCCCCAGTACGGCAGTATCAACATCATTACCGTACCTCCCCAGTACGGCACTATCAAGAGAGGTAGTGTTGCCCTTCGGTGCACTTCAGAACATTTTAGGGAATAGTTTGCTTTCTAACTTTGCAGTTTTGTGACTGGTAACTTGCATTTTGTCAATTCGAACGGAAGTAGTCCTAGTGCTCAGCCTCGTCCCACAGTGGTCTGGTCAGCTGAACTGCCACACGGTCTGTCAGCGACATTGACAACCAACTGACATCATATCTAAATAATATATTGTTCTTGTCCTCAAATACAACACTCCGATCTTTGCGGCCTATGGTAAGCTGTTCGGGCCACACCCTTCACAGAACGCCTTGCTTTCAGACGGGTTCATGGAGCCAGTTTTTAACGGCTGATGTTGAAATTCGTCTTTATGTTATTAGACGGAATGTTTGATAACAGGATCAGATTTGAATCTATTGCGTGGTGTAATGAATATAAAGAGACGATGTTGTCCAGATGTCGTTTTTAGGCCTGCAACGCCCAGATCTCATTGCAGCCCCACCTGTTTAAGGGTACTTGTCTCACATTTGAGAAATTACACTTTTTGAGTGAGTGAGTGAGTTGTGTTTAACGCCGCTTTTAACATTATTCCAGTAATATCACGGACGCAGCTTAATGTGTCACAGAGACACTCCGTTTCCAGCAACATCAAAAGTCCCCGTCTTTGTTGTGGGTAGTGTATACTTCAGCATTGGTAACAGAAGTACAAATTACAATTACAATAGCGACTCCCGTAGAGACCAGGGTTCACAATCAGCAATGTCTAGAATAACTGAAAAGTGACAAGTGCACACTGCAAAAATATCAGAAATATGTGCACCGATATGTTTTGCCTCTGATATAATAAAACACGTTGTGATATGCTGTTAGTGACGCTGTCTAACGTGGTGATCCTACCCGCCCAAAATGTGATGCATGGATTCCAGCTGGCAACATTGAGAACCATGGAAGGACCTGTACACTGTGGTTCAGAATGCTGCTGTTGCAGGTGCTGTGTGCGGTCCTGTTGAAAGATGAGGTCATCATGGTTCCCTTCTATGCGCAACACGTGGGTGTTGGATATCGTCACACTAACGTGGGGCCTTTCACTTGCACGTTTGTTTTACCAGTGGGACACTCCGGCACACATCATAACGCATCCACATCAGTGGGAGACTACGGCACACATCATTACGCGTTCAAATCAGTGGGAGACTACGGCACACATCATTACGCGTTCACATCAGTGGGAGGCTACCGCACACATCATTACGCGTTCACATCAGTGAAAGACCGCGGCACACATCATTACGCGTTCACATCAGTGGGAGACTACGGCACACATCATTACGCGTTCACATCAGTGGGAGACTACGGCACACATCATTACGCGTTCACATCAGTGGAAGACCGCGGCACACATCATTACGCGTTCACATCAGTGGGAGACTACGGCACACATCATTACGCGTTCACATCAGTGGGAGACTACGGCACACATCATTACGCGTTCACATCAGTGGAAGACCGCGGCACACATCATTACGCGTTCACATCAGTGGGAGACTACGGCACACATCATTACGCGTTCACATCAGTGGAAGACTACGGCACACATCATTACGCGTTCACATCAGTGGGAGACTACGGCACACATCATTACGCGTTCACATCAGTGGAAGACCGCGGCACACATCATTACGCGTCCACATCAGTGGGAGACTACGGCACCCATCATTACGCGTTCACATCAGTGGAAGACCGCGGCACACATCATTACGCGTTCACATCAGTGGGAGACTACGGCACACATCATTACGCGTTCACATCAGTGGGAGACTACGGCACACATCATTACGCGTTCACATCAGTGGAAGACCGCGGCACACATCATTACGCGTTCACATCAGTGGGAGACTACGGCACACATCATTACGCGTTCACATCAGTGGGAGACCGCGGCACACATCATTACGCGTTCACATCAGTGGGAGACTACGGCACACATCATTACGCGTTCACATCAGTGGGAGACTACGGCACACATCATTACGCGTTCACATCAGTGGAAGACCGCGGCACACATCATTACGCGTTCACATCAGTGGGAGACTACGGCACACATCATTACGCGTTCACATCAGTGGAAGACCGCGGCACACATCATTACGCGTTCACATCAGTGGGAGACTACGGCACACATCATTACGCGTTCACATCAGTGGAAGACTACGGCACACATCATTACGCGTTCAAATCAGTGGGAGACTACGGCACACATCATTACGCGTTCACATCAGTGGAAGACCGCGGCACACATCATTACGCGTTCACATCAGTGGGAGACTACGGCACACATCATTACGCGTTCACATCAGTGGGAGACTACGGCACACATCATTACGCGTTCACATCAGTGGAAGACCGCGGCACACATCATTACGCGTTCACATCAGTGGGAGACTACGGCACACATCATTACGCGTTCACATCAGTGGGAGACGGCGGCACACATCATTACGCGTTCACATCAGTGGGAGACTACGGCACACATCATTACGCGTTCACATCAGTGGAAGACTACGGCACACATCATTACGCGTTCACATCAGTGGAAGACTACGGCACCCATCATTACGCGTTCACATCAGTGGAAGACCGCGGCACCCATCATTACGCGTTCACATCAGTGGGAGACTACGGCACACATCATTACGCGTTCACATCAGTGGGAGACTACGGCACACATCATTACGCGTTCACATCAGTGGAAGACTACGGCACCCATCATTACGCGTTCACATCAGTGGAAGACCGCGGCACACATCATTACGCGTTCACATCAGTGGAAGACCGCGGCACACATCATTACGCGTTTACATCAGTGGGAGACTACGGCACACATCATTACGCGTTCACATCAGTGGGAGACTACGGCACACATCATTACGCGTTCACATCAGTGGAAGACCGCGGCACACATCATTACGCGTTCACATCAGTGGGAGACTACGGCACACATCATTACGCGTTCACATCAGTGGAAGACTGCGGCACACATCATTACGCGTTCACATCAGTGGGAGACTACGGCACACATCATTACGCGTTCACATCAGTGGAAGACTACGGCACACATCATTACGCGTTCACATCAGTGGGAGACTACGGCACACATCATTACGCGTTCACATCAGTGGGAGACTACGGCACACATCATTACGCGTTCACATCAGTGGAAGACCGCGGCACACATCATTACGCGTTCACATCAGTGGGAGACTACGGCACACATCATTACGCGTTCACATCAGTGGGAGACTACGGCACACATCATTACGCGTTCACATCAGTGGAAGACCGCGGCACACATCATTACGCGTTCACATCAGTGGGAGACTACGGCACACATCATTACGCGTTCACATCAGTGGGAGACCGCGGCACACATCATTACGCGTTCACATCAGTGGGAGACTACGGCACACATCATTACGCGTTCACATCAGTGGAAGACTACGGCACCCATCATTACGCGTTCACATCAGTGGAAGACCGCGGCACCCATCATTACGCGTTCACATCAGTGGGAGACTACGGCACACATCATTACGCGTTCACATCAGTGGGAGACTACGGCACACATCATTACGCGTTCACATCAGTGGAAGACTACGGCACCCATCATTACGCGTTCACATCAGTGGAAGACCGCGGCACACATCATTACGCGTTCACATCAGTGGAAGACTACGGCACCCATCATTACGCGTTCACATCAGTGGAAGACAGCGGCACCCATCATTACGCGTTCACATCAGTGGGAGACTACGGCACACATCATTACGCGTTCACATCAGTGGGAGACTACGGCACACATCATTACGCGTTCACATCAGTGGAAGACTACGGCACCCATCATTACGCGTTCACATCAGTGGAAGACCGCGGCACACATCATTACGCGTTCACATCAGTGGGAGACTACGGCACACATCATTACGCGTTCACATCAGTGGAAGACCGCGGCACACATCATTACGCGTTCACATCAGTGGGAGACTACGGCACACATCATTACGCGTTCACATCAGTGAAAGACTACGGCACACATCATTACGCGTTCACATCAGTGGGAGACTACGGCACACATCATTACGCGTTCACATCAGTGGAAGACTACGGCACCCATCATTACGCGTTTACATCAGTGGAAGACCGCGGCACACATCATTACGCGTCCATATCTTTTGGGGCCGTCGGGTAGTCTAGTGGTCAAAGCGTTCGCTCGTCACGCTGAAGATGCGGGTTCGATTTCCAATATGGATACCATGTATGAAGCTCATTTCTGGTGTCCCCCGCCGTGTTCCTGGCAGCAAACCCGGGTACTCTCCCAATGTCAGTCAACAGATTGGGAGGTTCCAAACCTAAGGCACCGAGAACAATGGGGAGTCGGACAATTTGGTACTTGGGATGCAGGCGTGACATTTCGAAAGCGAGGTCCCATATTTGCCATTTTTTCCCTCAATCTTGTCAATCACATTAGTAACAAAGGGGACAGAGCCCCATCATGAAGAGCCCCAACGTTAACCAAACCACGTCCTCCCACAATAATTGGTAAATAAAAGCGATTGAGGGAAGAGCGAGGATGGTGGGATCTATTGTCTGACATGATTCTTCGTGTGAGGGTGTCAATACTCTGAATCTCTTGTTTCGTGCAATCAACACCACCAAAAGAATATAAAAGGACGGGCACAGCATAAGTATTTGTGGCTCTTATTTTATTGCGAGCGTTCAGCTCTGAAATCTAAATTTTCTTAAGTCCACTTTTGTACTCTGCCTGAAGAGTTTGCTTGATATGGGCATTCTGGAGTTTGTCCCTAATCTGCATCCCTAAGTACGTATAGACCTGACCTTCCATGATATGGTCAATAACTCCTGCTCCAAGTAAACTGACTTATCCTCCCTCTTCTACCTTGCCACGTTTCAGATGAAGAATGTTGCATTTGTCGAGTCCAAAGGACATGCCGATATCATTTGAAAAAGGACTCGACAAGGATAATCTGTTTTTTGAGTGTGGATCCTCTATTGGCAATAAGTTCAAGGTCATCCATGTATAGGAGGTGAGTAAGGGGTACACATCCATTACGATAATGTCACCCGTCAATCAGTCCCTCAAACAAACCCCTGACGACTATCTCACCCGTCAATCAGTCCCTTAAACACACCCAAGACGACTATTTCACCCGTCGATCAATCCCTCAAACAAACCCATGACGATAATCTCACCCGTCGATCAGTCCCTCAAACAAACCCCTGACGACTATCTCACCCGTCAATCAGTCCCTTAAACACACCCAAGACGACTATTTCACCCGTCGATCAATCCCTCAAACAAACCCATGACGATAATCTCACCCGTCGATCAGTCCCTCAAACAAACCCATGACGATAATCTCACCCGTCGATCAATCCCTCAAACACACCCATGACGATAATCTCACCCGTCGATCAGACCCTCAAACAAACCCAAGACGACTATCTCACCCGATGATCAGTCCCTCAAACAAACCCATGAGGACTATTTCACCCGTCAATTTCATGTCGAGTGTGTCAAGAGTGGGACTGACACATTGCATCCATGTGGGTGCTCGAATACGCCACCACACTGCAACACAGAGTGAGTGAGTGACGTAGGTGCGGGGCATGTTAATGAGATCCGCGTCACGCTGTGTACCGCTATCTCGTGTGTTGGTTTGACTGCACTCGGCTGACTGAGGTGACGGAAGTGACCGATACAGCCGTATCGTGACGGTATGTGAGTAAGAGGGGATCTCGGACAATAACAACCCCAGTCCACATACCATCCGCATTGTGCGTGCAGACACGTGATGGCCTACAATGCTACAAGTTTAAGAGGGCGTTATGTATTTAACACCTTATTCTGTATAAACGCCTTTCGTAATACGATCAAGATAATCAGGTAGTATTTTTAAAACATAAACAATGGATGTCCTTAATTCTTTTATGAATATGCTATTTCCTGAGCACACACACACACACACACACACACACACACACACACCCCTGGTGTTCAGGGTGTTGGCTTTATGGGTGTTGGTGTTATGGGAGTAAGTGTGAAAGATGTTGGTGTTAAGCGTGGTGGTGCTATGGATGTTGGTGCTGCGGGTGTTGGTGTTAAGGATGTTGGTGTTAAGGGTATTGGCGTTATGGGTGTTTCTGAAACTTCCATTGCGGGTTTACGTTCACCACCATCATGTCTGAAGAAAGGACTGTCGGGAATTGAACGATTTAAACCGATCTGATTTATTCGTTATTATCAATATTTATGAACATTTTTATTTACACATGTTATTAACATTTTACATATTTTGTGATAAATGCTCTTCTGAAACAGCTTACTGCAGCATGAAGTAATATTCACTCACTCACAATATTCCTTTTTCCAAACGTGAGTACCTCACGTGCCAAACATTCGTCTGTCCATCAGCAGATTACAAATACAATACACACATCAGCTGACTGCATGCTTCCTTACACTGCATGGAGCTTGCGCACCTGGACAGAACGCATGTTACCTTTCCCTAAACCCGACATTGTACTGAGCTCGAGCCCCAGGAATGAACGCATGTTACCTTTCCCTAAACCCGACATTGTACTGAGCTCGAGCCCCAGGAATGAACGCATGTTACCTTTCCCTAAACCCGACATTGTACTGAGCTCGAGCCCTTAGGAATGAACGCATGTTACCTTTCCCTAAACCCGACATTGTACTGAGCTCGAGCCCTTAGGAATGAACGCATGTTACCTTTCCCTAAACCCGACATTGTACTGAGCTCGAACCCTTAGGAATGAACGCATGTTACCTTTCCCTAAACCCGACATTGTACTGAGCTCGAACCCTTAGGAATGAACGCATGTTTCCGTTCCCTAAAAGTAACACAGTACAGAGCTCGCTCACTTGGCCTGAGTGCACGTTCCCTCACCTTGACACTGTGCGTTGGTCATTTATCTGGACTGAATGCACTCTCTGTTTTTCCTAACATCGACACTGCAAAGAGCTGTATCCGACTCAAGGAGGAAAAACTGCTTTCCACTTATTTGTCCGTTTAACGGAAAGCTGAACCTGATCTGTTTACAGTGAGCTCGCACTAAAATTAACATTAAACAATGCATCCTATCTCCATTCTGTTATGATAAATAGGCTAGATCCATTTGCTACGATAGTTGCTTTCTGATAACTTTTAATCTAGGCCCAGTGAACGCATTCCCCCACATTAACCGTGAAGATCCGGGGTAGACAAGGTCTTCAGCAACCCATGCTTGCCCTAAAAGGTGGCAAAGCTTGTCGTAAGATGCGACGATCGGGTGGTCAGGCTCGATGACTTGGTTAAAGTATGTCATTGAATCCCACTTGCGTGGATCGATGCTCATGATGCAATCACTTGATTGTCTGGTCCAGACTCCCTTATTTACAGACCGCCGTCATACAGCTGGAGTATTGCTGAGTGCGGCGTTGACAACACACAAACAGACCATACTCTCCTACATAACAACACGTTTGTGTTTAGTCACTTGATCCTGTGTTAACTTGCACCTTGTGGTTCCTGATGTGAAACAAACCCACAAGCAGCCTCTTGCACTCCCTCCTGAATCTGGTGTTGTAGAAGCCGTAAATGATGGGGTTGATGGCACTGTTAAGGAAGAAGGACCGGAGGAAGAGTTTATAAGCGGCTGACGCTGACTTGTTACAGTGGACCCTGGCCTCAAATCCCCCGTCAAGTCTGCGCGTCATCTGCAGCACAACGTGGGGGATGTAGGACACGATGAAGGCTAAGGTCACCAGCAACATCATGATGGTTGTCTGCGACCTCTTCACGTGCTTCGCCTGCTTCCGCTCCAACGTCGTGAACGTCACCTCTCCGCCCAGACTGAGCGTGCTCGCGCTGATTGCCGTGGAACCTTTTTTCAAACCGGTGGCTGGTTTGTGCTTATTGTCTTCTGTGAGGTCGAGACGAGAACCGAGGGTGCCGGAGTGAGATCCAAGCGCCCGTCCTCGACGTTTTTGTCTGATGATCTGGATAACGATGAGGGTGTAGAGGACGACGAGGATGCCGATCATGATGAAACACAAGACCCCCAGAAACACCTGGTACAACTGAGGATAGAACGTCCCCATGAACACATTGTCAAATGAGCAATCTGTCGTCTCGTAACCTCCAATTACTTTTGTTTGGTTGCCGTAGAAAACCAAAGCTGGCCAGGAAATGAATAATGCAGATATTCCTACTCCAGCGAAAGCATGTCGAACTTCTTTCATAGTTATTTGCTTCTTGAAAGGAAGGCATATTTTCTTAAAGCGATAGACGGCGATCACCAGCAGTGTCAACACCGACCCCGCGGAGGCCAGGGTATTACTGAATCTCACTACTTTACATAACCAAGGGATATTGAGAAAATAGTCTGTTTTGAGATCAACAATTTCAAAGGGCACACCGATGAAACACACCTGCAGGTCAAACAACGCAAGTCCCAGAATAAAACTCTTGGATGGTCCGGACGGGAAGTTGAAGTTGTAGACAAAGCAGACGACGATGTTACCGGGGATGCCGCAGATGAGAAGAGACGCCAGGAAGATGAAGGTGGGGACCTTGTAGGGTAGCTCGGCGTTCTCTATTTCCTCTAGCCTCGTTTTCACCAGATCGAGGGACATGTTTTTCATGCTGAGCAGAACTTCCTGTGTACATGATTCCATCCTGTGAAGCAAAAGCGGAGTTGTCTTTGAAATGTAACCAAACAGTGACACTACGTTAATGACCCCACAATGACCTCATAATGACCCACGTAAAATTGGATACTGCACAACCCGTACCAACTTCAGCCTAGCGCCACAAATCTACAAGAAATATGCTCTGTCATCCTTGTGATTGACATGCTCACTACTGATTGGTACCAATGATTGACATGATCATCAGTGACTGGTCGCTATGATTGATATGATCACCGCTAACTGGTCTCTATGATTGACGTGATCATCACTGACTGGCCCTTATGATTGACGTTATCACCATTGACTGGCCCTATGATTGACGTGGTCATCGCTGACTGGTCCCTATGATTGATATAATCACCAGTGACTGGTCGCTATGATTGATATGTCACCGCTAACTGGTCTCTATGATTGACGTGATCAACACTGACTGGTCCCTATGATTGACATGACCATAACTGACTGGACCCTATGATTGACATGGTCAACACTGACTGGTCCTTATAATTGACGTTATCACCACTGGCTGCCCGTATGATTGACATCGTCATCACTGACTGGTCCTTATGATTGACGTGGTCACCACTGACTGGTCCCTATGATTGACATGATCACCACTGACTGGTCGCTATGATTGACGTGATCAGAACTTACTGGTCCCTATGATTGAGGTGATTGACGTCCTGAAGTTGTTGAAAGCAGCGTTACTCCAACCTAAGTAAAAGGAATGCGTTCCTTTAACGGTGTAGTTTCGTGCTATATAGGAATTTTAAGACTTAATAAAAATAATATCTCTGTTATAACTAGGAAGACATTACGTTAAAAAACAAAGTCGTGTCTTTAAGTTATAGGTCATTCTGTCGCATACAAACAGAAGGTCATATATTTAAGTTATAGGTCATTCTGTCGCATACAAACAGATAGTCATATATTTAAGTTATAGGTCATTCTGTCGCATACAAACAGATAGTCATATATTTAAGTTATAGGTCATTCTGTCGCATACAAACAGATAGTCATATATTTAAGTTATAGGTCATTCTGTCGCATACAAACAGAAGGTCATATATTTAAGTTATAGGTCATTCTGTCGCATACAAACAGAAGGTCATATATTTAAGTTATAGGTCATTCTGTCGCATACAAACAGAAGGTCATATATTTAAGTTATAGGTCATTCTGTCGCATACAAACAGAAGGTCATGTATCTAAGGTATAGTCGTACTTTCACGTTCAAACACAAGGTCGTGTCTTTGAGTTATAGGTCATACTGTCGCATACAAACGCAAGATCGTCTAAAAAGTCACTTCGCAAAACATGATCGTATGTTTAACATTGACAATAGCTAAACAACAAATAGCTTAAAATGTAAATAGTCAACGCTTGTTGCATCGCGAATCATCAATAACCTCTGAGCTGTTGAAGACTTATAAGTAGATACATCTTACCCATTAGCAGTGGCGTGATACTTGTGTACTCAACCCAACTCGTTGAAGGAAGTGGCCCCGAGGATATTACAATATATAGTATTATAGAAAATATGCAGCGAAACAGAGCCAGTACTTCACAGCTTACCTTCAGTGATAGATATTCCGAGGTCGAGTCAGCAGAATCCAAGGTAGGAATTCGGTTCTACACTTATTAACTTTTACAATATTTGAAATTTACTCTGCCCCATTTGTTGCTGTCGTCAGCCAGTGTAGTTCAATAGTGTAGCCCTCAACCAAGCCAGCACGGCCAGGCTATTGCATCACGGCCAGTCAGTGTTTGGCCATCATACGGGGTCGGGCTGTGAGGAAGCGAAGCAGGAAGCTGGGAGGTGAGATGTGTCAACCGCGGTTTGTTATAATCCATTGAAGGAATTTATACAGTGAGAGGTCATCTAAATCACGTTTAGAACTTAGTCTCTTCAAATAAACGCGGACAAGCCCTTTATTGGGCACTAGCGTTGATAAGCCCTTTTCCGATTGTAGACGATTATAGCTCCGATGGTTTCCCATGACGCTGGTGTGACGCTGGTGTGTGTACGTTTCGGTAACGATGTCAGGATGAAACAGCATTTACATGACATGATACTTAGAGCTTTTATTTGCATCTCTTTGTTGTCCGCTTCTTTTGACCCAAAATGCAATGAAGATGTACAGGTAGTCGGAGCCTCAGGGTGCCAGTTTGTTTCTATAACGCACGCACGCACACACACACGCACGCACGCACGCACGCACGCACGCACGCACGCGCACACACACACACACACACACACACATTCAGTACTGTAGGCCACAGGCCCAGGATGCAATGGTAATACAGGTAGTTGGAGCCTCAGAGTGCCAGCTTGTTTCTAAAACAAATTACTTTTACGTAATACTATGTACACCGATAGGTGTTTGATGGTGTATTCGTTGGTGGACGACATTTATACATTAAACTTGTGTCACATAATTCAGGAACTACACCCCATATTTCTGCCCCATAAAGTAAAAATATATGAAATGGTAACAGTTTAAGCATTGACAAACATTTAAAAACACCATATATAATCTTCTTTGCTTGTAAGGAGACATCGTTTACATGTTTGGACCATGATAGAGATTTCGTTAATCCTCAGTATTTATATGAAGGTACACACTCAATCAGCTGTCCAGCATACTTCCATTTCTCATGCTTCGATAAAATTCATCCATTCTTAAAATCACTGACCTTGGTCTTGTCCAAATTAACACAAAAATGGTAATTATCACATATTTTAAAGCATCGATGCGTCTTTGTGGCCCATACACGACGTTTGCAACATACACACGCCTACGCTAACGCAGGCGCACACACACGTCCACGTCCAATCAAATCCACACACATACATAAATACGCACACACATACACACATGCATACTTAAGCACACACATATAAACACCCCCCGGCTCACACACATACACACATAAACACACATACATACACACGCGCACACATACACACACGCCCAGACTCACACACATACACACATAAACACACACACTTACACACGCGCACACATACACACGCGCACGCGCGCACACACACACCTAAACACATAAACACACATACACACACATACACATACACACGCGCACACATACACACGGGCACGCGCGCAAACACACACACACACACACACACACACACACACACACACACACACACACACACACACACACACACACACACACACACACACACACAAACACACAGACACACACATACACATACACACACGCGCACATACACACACGCCCAGGCTCACACACACATAAACACACAACCACTTACATACACACACATACACACACACATGCATACATACGCACACACATATACACACGCCCAGGCTCACACACATAAACACACACACTTACACACGCGCACACACACACGCGCACGCGCGCGCGCGCACACACACACATGCACACACATGCACACGGCCAAGCAAAAACACAAGCACACGCATGAGCGTTAATGAACATTAAACAAGAAAACACACACCAAGCATCTCAACAGACCAGTTGAATATGTGTTGGCGTGAATGTGTGTAGGCATGTATTTGGCCCGCAATCATCCCCAACACATCCCCCTGGATCCGTCGCATGGGAGCAGTCGACGAACAGTAGCCACCATTGACGTCCACACGGGGACGGATGACCATGACGCCGGCTGTCTGGATATAGACACGTTGGAGAATGACCCGACTGTGTTGGAGATAGCGGAAATATACACTTCTTCGTCAACAAGTCACCGTCAGAATGCGTGAGAACAGATAACATAGACTCATGTAATGCACACATCCAGATGACCCACGCAAACACACGACTCAAAAACACTAATACCACATACACACACATGACCCAGACGCACACATGACCCCCCCCGCCGCCACACCCCCCCCCCCCCCCCCCCCCCCACACACACACACACACACGCACACACATCCCATGACCAGACACACACATGAACAAGACACACACAGGTGATAAAACCTGATCAGAATGATTTGCCCTTTGAAGCCGACACTCGGGTTGGTTGTGTTATTTGTTGGCATGTGGGCGGCAACCAGACTCCCAGGCAAACTACTGAGGCCGTCTACTGAGGCAGTCTACTGAGGGAAACTGCTGAGGCAAACTACTGAGTCAAACTACTGAGGCAGTCTACTGACGCAAACTACCGAGACAGTCTCCTGAGGCAAACTGCTGAAGGAAACTACTGAGGCAAACTACTGAGGCAAACTACTGAAGCAGTCGATTTAGGCAGTCTACAGAGGTAAACTAGTAAGGCAAACTACTGAGGCAGTTTAGTGAGGCAGTCGACTGAAGCAAACTACTGAGGCCGTCTACTGAGACAAACTACTGAGGCAAACTACTGAAGCAGTCGACTTAGGCAGTCTACAGAGGTAAACTAGTAAGGCAAACTACTGAGGCAGTTTAGTGAGGCAGTCGACTGAAGCAAACTACTGAGGCCGTCTACTGAGACAAACTACTGAAGCAGTCGACTTAGGCAGTCTACAGAGGTAAACTAGTAAGGCAAACTACTGAGGCAGTTTAGTGAGGCAGTCGACTGAAGCAAACTACTGAGGCCGTCTACTGAGACAAACTACTGAGGCGAACTACTGAAGCAGTCGACTTAGGCAGTCTACAGAGGTAAACTAGTAAGGCAAACTACTGAGGCAGTTTAGTGAGGCAGTCGACTGAAGCAAACTACTGAGGCCGTCTACTGAGACAAACTACTGAGGCAAACTACTGAAGCAGTCGACTTAGGCAGTCTACAGAGGTAAACTAGTAAGGCAAACTACTGAGGCAGTTTAGTGAGGCAGTCGACTGAAGCAAACTACTGAGGCCGTCTACTGAGACAAACTACAGAGGCAAACTACCGAGGCCGTCTACTGAGGCAGTCTACTGAGGCAAACTGCTGAGGCAGACAACTGAGGCACACTACTGAGGAAAACTACCGAGGTAGTATACTGAGGTAGTCTACTGAAGCAGTCTACTGGGGCAGTCTACTGGGACATTCTTCTGAGGGAAACTACTGAGGTAGTCTACTGAGGCAGTCTACCGAGGTAAACTGCTGAGGCAGACAACTGAGGCAAACTGCTGAGGCAGACAACTGAGGCAAACTACTGAGGGAGTCTACTGAGAGAGTCTACTGAGGCAGACGACTGAGGTAAAACAACTGGGGCCGTCAACTGAGACAGTCTACTGATGCCAACTACTGAGCCAGTCTACTGAGGCAAACTACTGAGGCAGTCGACTGAGGCAAACCACCGAGGCAGTCTACTGAGGCAAACTAGTGAGGCAAACTACTGAGGCCGGCTGCTGAGGCTGTCTACTGAGGCAAATTACTGAGGAAGTCTACTGGGGCAGTCTAGTGAGACATTCTACTGAGGGAAACTACTGAAGTAGTCTACTGAGGCAAACTGCTGAGGCAAACAACTGAGGCAAACTGCTGAGGCAGTTGACTGAGGCACACTACTGAGGCAAACTACTGAGGCAAACTACTGAGGCCGGCTGGTAAGGCCGTCTACAGAGGCAAACTACTGAGGCAGTCTATTGAGGCAAACTACTGAGGCAGTCTATTGAGGCAAACTATTGAGGCAAACTGCTGAGGCAGTATACCAAGGCAGTCTACTGAGGCAAACTACTGAGGCAGTCTATTGAGGCAAACTACTGAGGGAGTCTATTGAGGCAAACTATTGAGGCAAACTGCTGAGGCAGTATACCAAGGCAGTCTACTGAGGCAAACTACTGAGTCAGTCTATTGTGGCAAACTGCTGAGGCAGTCTACTGAGGTAAACTACTGAGGCAGTCTATTGAGGCAAACTACTGAGGCAGTCTACTGAGGCTAACTACTATGGCATTCTACTGAGGGAATCTACTGCGGCAGTCTACTGAGGAACTTTTCTGACTTAAACTACTGAGGTAGTCTACTGAGGGAAACTACTAAGGCCTTCTGCTGAGGCAGTCTACTGAGGCAAACTACCGAGGCAAAATACCGACGCAGTCTTCTGAGGCAGTCTTCTGAGGCAGTCTACTGATTCAGTTATTTTAAGACTTTGGTTAAGCTTTCATTATGGTGGATTGACCCAGGGTAGTTCAATCTTGCCAAAGGTCGATATCATGTGACGGTTGTTTCAAGGTCATGTCGAAATGGGAACGAGACAGGTCATATATCGGGTGCTTATCACCCAGAGTCAAGTGAATTGCAGAGATTGTTATGAGACTCTTGGAGTATCATCAGAATTTACTGCATGGAAACTGATAAGCAGTGGGGTGACAGCGGTCGAGTTTTTCTGCAGCTCGGGAGTCCGTCAAGTAACTCTTAAGATTTCCCTTCCAGTAAGTCTTTGTTATAAGAATGTGACCACTTTCAAAATGGCATTGTGTGTTCATAGCTTTCGGCCATAGGAGCTGTGGCAATTTACACTTGTCGGAGGGGTACACAAAGTACGTGATCTAGACTACCAGTTGTAGGATTTTTTGTGGAAGCCTCGGTGGCTATGTGGCAAATCGTTAAGGAACCACTTAGGTAATTAAAAAAGCAATGGCTTAATTAAGACATAAAGTTTGCTGTACCCTCATGTGGAGTGAAATCAAGTATACAGTTTCGCCCTGAAGTATAGTTCAGGTACGAGGACGCTTGCGTCTACACCACTAAATGGGTAGATTTTGGTTAAATAAGTCATTATCCGTTCAGTGTGTGATTATCCATAAACCCATGCAGCAATAAGAAGGATTTCAGTTGTTATATCTATAAGCTACAGTTTAATCCCATGACAAACATTCGACAGGTGCACTGTGTTGCCGAGCTGAGGTGTCTTCTGTCGTACAGTTACATCCTTGATTCTGCCACTAATGCCAGCAGACTGCAGCCAATGTCAGCCATGAACTAGTGTGCCTGCCGAGCTGGGTGTACGACACGATACCGTGAATCGACGGTCTGGGACGTGATATGGCAGGGACAGGGCGAAAGAAAAGCGACAATGGCCGTTTTGTTTGACTGCAGGATGCTGTACGTCTACCACAAGACGTAGCAATAGTAATACAACTATCACTGAACACACAAGCCCTACATGATGAAAGTGGAAGTTGGAAGAGTGATGTTGGATGATACATAGAATCTCACCCTTGTGTCTCATTGATAAAAGTGGAAATTTCCTCAGCAAGCCTTGAAGTTTTTCCACTTTTATCAACTCATGTTGATATATTTGATATAAAAAAACACTCGGTTGAGATTCTATATGTCCCTACAAATCCTTGGAAAACGTACAAACTATAAACTATCAGCAACATAACAGGGACGATCAATAAGTTTTTCAACTTCAATACAAGACCAAGTCGCAGAATATCTTTTGGTTTTTTTTATTTTCCAACATAATCTCAATGCACCTCAATACACTTATTCCATTTGTCCTTCGAACTTTTAATACCACTTTTATAGAAATCCGCAGATTGGCCCTATAACCACGCCTCTGTGGCAGCCTTTATGTCCTCGTCATCCTGGAAGCGTCTTCCAAGTAGAGCAGATTTCATTTGCCGGAACCAGAAATAGTCACTGGAGCTAAGTCTGGGATGTATGGTGGGTGATTTAACTGTACAGTCTAGAATGAGCCCCCAGTGATTGAAGCTGCAAAACTTGAACGACCCTCGTACCAACATTTAGAAACAAATCCAAAAGACCGTGGAAAATACACAAAGGCTTGTGAAATTATACCCTTTAAACTGGAGACAGTGAGCTACAAAACTAAAGACAAGGGGTGCAGTAATGGGTGCGCTGTTGTAAGCGTAACGCTGTTTTTTTCAGTGCATTATCATTTGGCAGAATCCCGAGGTCTTTCACTACCTGCTCGACGAAGACCGTTACTATAGCTAAAATGGATATGAATTTATCAACTAAATATAAACAACAATATCGGTTTTGAAAACATCACTGCAATCGACACACAACGAATGTTACTGACACACTTCTACAAATTTGGAAACGTCATAGAACAAACCAGATAACGACAAATACTGTACTCCATATGACTTCTAACAACGGACGTGATAATGGCCCGTCGTCAAGCAATAGGAGGACATCAACAATTTACAGTGGCCAGCTCATGTCTGATAACATGGGGGCGGTTTAATTATAATTCTATCCATTACAGCTAAAATGTGTGATAGTGAACCAGGCGATTGTGACTGTGGCAAAATACTCATGGCGCAGTGAGCTGAAAAAAGAATTAGGAAAGCTGAAGTTTGAAGCATATATTGTTTAAAACATACTGTTACTGTGTGCCACTCCTATTTGAGTGGTTACCGTGTCCCACGACTGTCTGTGGGGTTACTGCATGTGTCCCACGTCTGTCTGTGGGGTTACTGTGTGCCACTCCTATTTGAGTGGTTACCGTGTCCCACGACTGTCTGTGGGGTTACTGCATGTGTCCCACGTCTGTCTGTGGGGTTACTGTGTGCCACTCCTATTTGAGTGGTTACCGTGTCCCACGACTGTCTGTGGGGTTACTGCATGTGTCCCACGTCTGTCTGTGGGGTTACTGTGTGCCACTCCTATTTGAGTGGTTACCGTGTCCCACGACTGTCTGTGGGGTTACTGTGTCCCACGACTGTCTGTGGGGTTACCGTGTCCCACGACTGTCTGTGGGGTTACCGTGTCCCACGACTGTCTGTGTGGTTACCGTGTCCCACGACTGTCTGTGGGGTTACCGTGTCCCACGACTGTCTGTGGGGTTACTGTGTCCCACGACTGTCTGTGGGGTTACTGTGTCCCACGTATGTATGTGGGGTTACTGTGTCCCACGTATGTCTGTGGGGTTACTGTGTCCCACGACTGTCTGTGGGGTTACTGTGTCCCATGTCTGTCTGTGGGGTTACTGTGTGCCACTCCTATTTGAGTGGTTACCGTGTCCCACGACTGTCTGTGGGGTTACTGTGTCCCATGTCTGTCTGTGGGGTTACTGTGTGCCACTCCTATTTGAGTGGTTACCGTGTCCCACGACTGTCTGTGGGGTTACTGTGTCCCATGTCTGTCTGTGGGGTTACTGTGTGCCACTCCTATCTATGTGGTTACTGTGTCCCACGACTGTCTGTGTGGTTATTGTGTCCCATGTCTGTCTGTGTGGTTACTGTGTCCCACGACTGTCTGTGTGGTTACTGTGTCCCTCTCTGTCTGTGTGGTTACTGTGTCCCTCTCTGTCTGTGTAGTTACTGTGTCCCTCTCTGTCTGTGTGGTTACTGTGTCCCTCTCTGTCTGTGTAGTTACTGTGTCCCTCTCTGTCTGTGTAGTTACTGTGTCCCTCTCTGTCTGTGTAGTTACTGTGTCCCTCTCTGTCTGTGTAGTTACTGTGTCCCTCTCTGTCTGTGTGGTTACTGTGTCCCTCTCTGTCTGTGTGGTTACTGTGTCCCTCTCTGTCTGTGTGGTTACTGTGTCCCATGACTGTCTGTGTGGTTACTGTGTCCCAAGACTGTCTGTGTGGTTACTGCATGTGTCCCACGTCTGTCTGTGTAGTTACTGTGTCCCTCTCTGTCTGTGTAGTTACTGTGTCCCTCTCTGTCTGTATAGTTACTGTCTCCCTCTCTGTCTGTGTAGTTACTGTCTCCCTCTCTGTCTGTGTAGTTACTGTGTCCCTCTCTGTCTGTGTAGTTACTGTCTCCCTCTCTGTCTGTGTAGTTACTGTGTCCCTCTCTGTCTGTGTAGTTACTGTGTCCCTCTCTGTCTGTGTGGTTACTGTGTCCCTCTCTGTCTGTGTGGTTACTGTGTCCCTCTCTGTCTGTGTGGTTACTGTGTCCCATGACTGTCTGTGTGGTTACTGTGTCCCAAGACTGTCTGTGTGGTTACTGCATGTGTCCCACGTCTGTCTGTGTAGTTACTGTGTCCCTCTCTGTCTGTGTAGTTACTGTGTCCCTCTCTGTCTGTATAGTTACTGTCTCCCTCTCTGTCTGTGTAGTTACTGTCTCCCTCTCTGTCTGTGTAGTTACTGTGTCCCTCTCTGTCTGTGTAGTTACTGTCTCCCTCTCTGTCTGTGTAGTTACTGTGTCCCTCTCTGTCTGTATAGTTACTGTCTCCCTCTCTGTCTGTGTAGTTACTGTCTCCCTCTCTGTCTGTGTAGTTACTGTCTCCCTCTCTGTCTGTGTAGTTACTGTGTCCCTCTCTGTCTGTGTAGTTACTGTGTCCCTCTCTGTCTGTGTGGTTACTGTGTCCCTCTCTGTCTGTGTGGTTACTGTGTCCCTCTCTGTCTGTGTGGTTACTGTGTCCCTCTCTGTCTGTGTAGTTACTGTGTCCCTCTCTGTCTGTGTGGTTACTGTGTCCCTCTCTGTCTGTGTAGTTACTGTGTCCCTCTCTGTCTGTGTGGTTACTGTGTCCCTCTCTGTCTGTGTAGTTACTGTGTCCCTCTCTGTCTGTGTAGTTACTGTGTCCCTCTCTGTCTGTGTAGTTACTGTGTCCCTCTCTGTCTGTGTAGTTACTGTGTCCCTCTCTGTCTGTGTAGTTACTGTGTCCCTCTCTGTCTGTGTGGTTACTGTGTCCCTCTCTGTCTGTGTAGTTACTGTGTCCCTCTCTGTCTGTGTAGTTACTGTGTCCCTCTCTGTCTGTGTAGTTACTGTGTCCCTCTCTGTCTGTGTAGTTACTGTGTCCCTCTCTGTCTGTGTGGTTACTGTCTCCCTCTCTGTCTGTGTAGTTACTGTGTCCCTCTCTGTCTGTGTGGTTACTGTCTCCCTCTCTGTCTGTGTAGTTACTGTGTCCCTCTCTGTCTGTGTAGTTACTGTGTCCCTCTCTGTCTGTGTGGTTACTGTGTCCCACGACTGTCTGTGTAGTTACTGTGTCCCTCTCTGTCTGTGTGGTTACTGTGTCCCTCTCTGTCTGTGTAGTTACTGTGTCCCTCTCTGTCTGTGTAGTTACTGTGTCCCTCTCTGTCTGTGTAGTGACTGTGTCCCTCTCTGTCTGTGTAGTTACTGTGTCCCTCTCTGTCTGTGTGGTTACTGTGTCCCTCTCTGTCTGTGTGGTTACTGTGTCCCATGACTGTCTGTGTGGTTACTGTGTCCCAAGACTGTCTGTGTGGTTACTGCATGTGTCCCACGTCTGTCTGTGTAGTTACTGTGTCCCTCTCTGTCTGTGTAGTTACTGTGTCCCTCTCTGTCTGTGTAGTTACTGTGTCCCTCTCTGTCTGTGTAGTTACCGCGTGCCAACTCTGCCTGTGTAGTTACAGCGTGCCAACTCTGTCTGAGCTGTCTGTGTGGTTACTGTGTCCCTCTCTGTCTGTGTAGTTACTGTGTCCCTCTCTGTCTGTGTGGTTACTGTGTCCCACTCTGTCTGTGTGGTTACCGCGTGCCAACTCTGTCTGTGCTGTCTGTGTGGTTACTGTGTCCCTCTCTGTCTGTGTAGTTACTGTGTCCCTCTCTGTCTGTGTAGTTACTGTGTCCCTCTCTGTCTGTGTAGTTACTGTGTCCCTCTCTGTCTGTGTAGTTACTGTGTCCCTCTCTGTCTGTGTAGTTACTGTGTCCCTCTCTGTCTGTGTGGTTACTGTGTCCCACGACTGTCTGTGTAGTTACTGTGTCCCTCTCTGTCTGTGTGGTTACTGTGTCCCTCTCTGTCTGTGTAGTTACTGTGTCCCTCTCTGTGTGTGTGGTTACTGTGTCCCTCTCTGTCTGTGTAGTTACTGTGTCCCTCTCTGTCTGTGTAGTTACTGTCTCCCTCTCTGTCTGTGTGGTTACTGTGTCCCTCTCTGTCTGTGTAGTTACAGCGTGCCAACTCTGTCTGTGCTGTCTGTGTGGTTACTGTGTCCCTCTCTGTCTGTGTAGTTACTGTGTCCCTCTCTGTCTGTGTAGTTACTGTCTCCCTCTCTGTCTGTGTAGTTACTGTGTCCCTCTCTGTCTGTGTAGTTACTGTCTCCCTCTCTGTCTGTGTAGTTACTGTCTCCCTCTCTGTCTGTGTAGTTACTGTGTCCCTCTCTGTCTGTGTAGTTACTGTGTCCCTCTCTGTCTGTGTAGTTACTGTGTCCCTCTCTGTCTGTTTAGTTACTGTGTCCCTCTCTGTCTGTGTAGTTACTGTCTCCCTCTCTGTCTGTGTAGTTACTGTCTCCCTCTCTGTCTGTGTGGTTACTGTGTCCCACTCTGTCTGTGTGGTTACCGCGTGCCAACTCTGTCTGTGCTGTCTGTGTGGTTACTGTGTCCCTCTCTGTCTGTGTAGTTACTGTGTCCCTCTCTGTCTGTGTGGTTACTGTGTCCCACGACTGTCTGTGTAGTTACTGTGTCCCTCTCTGTCTGTGTGGTTACTGTGTCCCTCTCTGTCTGTGTAGTTACTGTGTCCCTCTCTGTGTATGTGGTTACTGTGTCCCTCTCTGTCTGTGTAGTTACTGTGTCCCTCTCTGTCTGTGTAGTTACTGTCTCCCTCTCTGTCTGTGTGGTTACTGTGTCCCTCTCTGTCTGTGTAGTTACAGCGTGCCAACTCTGTCTGTGTAGTTACTGTGTCCCTCTCTGTCTGTGTAGTTACTGTGTCCCTCTCTGTCTGTGTAGTTACTGTGTCCCTCTCTGTCTGTGTAGTTACTGTGTCCCTCTCTGTCTGTGTAGTTACTGTGTCCCTCTCTGTCTGTGTAGTTACTGTGTCCCTCTCTGTCTGTGTGGTTACTGTGTCCCTCTCTGTCTGTGTGGTTACTGTCTCCCTCTCTGTCTGTGTAGTTACTGTGTCCCTCTCTGTCTGTGTGGTTATTGTGTCCCATGTCTGTCTGTGTGGTTACTGTGTCCCACGACTGTCTGTGTAGTTACTGTGTCCCTCTCTGTCTGTGTAGTTACTGTCTCCCTCTCTGTCTGTGTAGTTACTGTGTCCCTCTCTGTCTGTGTAGTTACTGTCTCCCTCTCTGTCTGTGTAGTTACTGTGTCCCTCTCTGTCTGTGTAGTTACTGTGTCCCTCTCTGTCTGTGTGGTTACTGTGTCCCTCTCTGTCTGTGTAGTTACTGTCTCCCTCTCTGTCTGTTTAGTTACTGTGTCCCTCTCTGTCTGTGTAGTTACTGTCTCCCTCTCTGTCTGTATAGTTACTGTCTCCCTCTCTGTCTGTGTAGTTACTGTGTCCCTCTCTGTCTGTGTGGTTACTGTGTCCCTCTCTGTCTGTGTAGTTACTGTCTCCCTCTCTGTCTGTGTAGTTACTGTGTCCCTCTCTGTCTGTGTAGTTACTGTGTCCCTCTCTGTCTGTGTAGTTACTGTGTCCCTCTCTGTCTGTGTAGTTACTGTCTCCCTCTCTGTCTGTTTAGTTACTGTGTCCCTCTCTGTCTGTGTAGTTACTGTCTCCCTCTCTGTCTGTGTAGTTACTGTGTCCCTCTCTGTCTGTGTAGTTACTGTGTCCCTCTCTGTCTGTGTGGTTACTGTGTCCCTCTCTGTCTGTGTAGTTACTGTGTCCCTCTCTGTCTGTGTAGTTACTGTGTCCCTCTCTGTCTGTGTAGTTACTGTCTCCCTCTCTGTCTGTGTAGTTACTGTGTCCCTCTCTGTCTGTGTGGTTACTGTGTCCCTCTCTGTCTGCGTAGTTACTGTGTCCCTCTCTGTCTGTGTAGTTACTGTGTCCCTCTCTGTCTGTGTGGTTACTGTGTCCCTCTCTGTCTGTGTAGTTACTGTGTCCCTCTCTGTCTGTGTAGTTACTGTGTCCCTCTCTGTCTGTGTAGTTACTCTGTCCCCCCTGTCTGTGTGGTTACCGCGTACCAACTCTCTCTGAGTAGTTACTGCGTGCCAACTCTGTCTGTGTAGTTACTGTGTCCCTCCTGTCTGTGTGGTTACTGTGTCCCTTTCTGTCTGTGTAGTTAACGCGTACCAACTCTGTCTGTGTTGTTACTGTGAGCCTCTCCTCTGAGTGTGGTTACTACGTGCCACCCCTGTCTGTGTGGTTACTGTGAGTTACTCCTCTGAGTGTGGTTACTACGTGCCACCCCTGTCTGTGTGGTTACTGTGAGTTACTCCTCTGAGTGTGGTTACTACGTTCCACTCCTATCTGTGTGGTTACTCTGTGCCAATCCTGTCTGTGTGGTTACTGTGTGCCACCCCTGTCTGTGTGGTTACTGTGTGCCACCCCTGCCTGTGTGGTTACTGTGAGTCGCTCCTATGTGTGTGGTTACTATGTGTCACCCCTGTCTGTGTGGTTACTGTGTGTCACCCCTGTCTGAGTGGTTACTGTGTGCCACCCCTGTCTGAGTGGTTACTGTGTGCCACCCCTGTCTGTGTGGTTACTGTGTGCCACCCCTGTCTGTGTGGTTACTGTGAGTCGCTCCTATGTGTGTGGTTACTATGTGTCACTCCTATCTGTGTGGTTACTGTGTGCCAATCCTATCTGTGTGGTTACTGTGTGCCACCCCTGTCTGTGTGGTTACTGTGTGCCACCCCTGTCTGTGTGGTTACTGTGTGCCACCCCTGTCTGAGTGGTTACTGTGTGCCACCCCTGTCTGTGTGGTTACTGTGTGTCACTCCTATCTGTGTGGTTACTGTGTGTCACTCCTATCTGTGTGGTTACTGTGTGCCACCCCTGCCTGTGTGGTTACTGTGAGTCGCTCCTATGTGTGTGGTTACTATGTGTCACTCCTATCTGTGTGGTTACTGTGTGCCACCCCTGTCTGAGTGGTTACTGTGTGCCACCCCTGTCTGTGTGGTTACTGTGTGCCACCCCTGTCTGTGTGGTTACTGTGTGCCACCCCTGCCTGTGTGGTTACTGTGTGCCACCCCTGTCTGTGTGGTTACTATGTGTCACTCCTATCTGTGTGGTTACTGTGTGCCACCCCTGCCTGTGTGGTTACTGTGTGCCACCCCTATCTGTGTGGTTACTATGTGTCACTCCTATCTGTGTGGTTACTGTGTGCCTCCCCTGTCTGAGTGGTTACTGTGTGCCACCCCTGTCTGTGTGGTTACCGTGTGTCGCTTTGTTTGTGTGGTTATTGCGTGGCATCCCTGTTTGTGTGGTTACCTTTTGCCACTCCTGTATGTGTGGTTACTGTGTGCTACCCGTTGTTGTGGTTAATGTGTGCCACGCCCATCTAGGTTGTTAGTGTGTGCCACCTCTGTCTTTGTGTTTACTTTGTGCCACGTCTATGTGTGTGGTCTGTGTGGTTATCGTGTTCCACCCCTGTCTCTGCGGTTGCCCTATTCCACGCCTGCCTTAGTGATTTAGGAGCTGTGAGGAATGGCCACCCTGTCATGTACTGAGCCAGACCTCTGTGAATGCAGAGAGCTGTGAGGAATGGCCACCCTGTCACTCACTGAGCTAGACCTCTGTGATTGCAGAGAGCTGTGAGGAATGGCCACCCTGTCACGCACTGAGCCAGATCTCTGTGATTGCAGAGAGCTGTGAGGAATGGCCACCCTGTCACGGACTGAGCTAGACCTCTGTGATTGCAGAGAGCTGCTGGGAATGGCCACCCTGTCACGCACTGAGTCAGACCTCTGTGATTGCAGAGAGCTGCTGGGAATGGCCACCCTGTCATGTACTGAGCTAGACCTCTGTGATTGCAGAGAGCTGCTGGGAATGGCCACCCTGTCACGCACTGAGCTAGACCTCTGTGATTGTAGAGAGCTGCTGGGAATGGCCACCCTGTCACTCACTGAGCTAGACCTCTGTGATTGCAGAGAGCTGCTGGGAATGGCCACCCTGTCATGTACTGAGCTAGACCTCTGTGATTGCAGAGAGCTGCCGGGAATGGCCACCCTGTCATGTACTGAGCTAGACCTCTGTGATTGCAGAGAGCTGCTGGGAATGGCCACCCTGTCATGTACTGAGCTAGACCTCTGTGATTGTAGAGAGCTGCTGGGAATGGCCACCCTGTCACTCACTGAGCTAGACCTCTGTGATTGTAGAGAGCTGCTGGGAATGGCCACCCTGTCACGCACTGAGCTAGACCTCTGTGATTGCAGAGAGCTGCTGGGAATGGCCACCCTGTCACGCACTGAGCTAGACCTCTGTGATTGCAGAGAGCTGCTGGGAATGGCCACCCTGTCACTCACTGAGCTAGACCTCTGTGATTGTAGAGAGCTGCTGGGAATGGCCACCCTGTCACTCACTGAGCCAGTCCTTTAATCTAAGATAACGAAGCACACAACGACCAGTCAATATCACTTTCCCTTGGACAAACTACTGAGAGGTCTTGGGGTTTATCTACTGTATGTCCACACTACTGAATACCAGCACTGTATCTGCAGTTGTCTGTACACACCGACCCAGAATTATTTAAACATGCCAGTTGAAGAGTCTATTACAGTGGATATCTGTGACTCGTTCGTCTTGTAGGATGTACCCTAAATAGCACTCAAATACTAGTAGTAGCTCGGCCGGTGATGTTAAATGTTTTACACGACAATATGTATTAACTGAACGTTGCATTTCATTGTTAAAGTGATATTTCCCTTCTGCCAATTGCTGCATGTGAGTGTTATTACTTCAGTTTGAGGTCTTTGAAATGCATTTAGATTTGATACACATAAGGAATAGAATTTATGGATGTAAGCTTCTTTATTATGAGGAACACAACGTTTCGGAGTACATGCTTACATCTGTATCGTGTGAATGAATGCAGAAATTAATAAGATAACAAAAGGTGGAAACTAACAAGGGAAGCCAACTGACTTCCATTTGCCCATTGCTATTTCCATTCTTTCACCTATCAGTGATATTTACCCCTGGCCTCCAGATTGCCTATTACCTATCAACGATAACATAAGTACTGGCTTCCACTGGCTGTGGCCCTGATTAACGGTACACTGTCTCCTTGCCTGTGTCCCTGATTAATGGTACACTGTCGCCTTACCTGTGGCCCCGATTAACGGTACACTGTCGCCTTACCTGTGTCCCTGATTAACGGTACACTGTCGCCTTACCTGTGTCCCTGATTAACGGTACACTGTCGCCTTACCTGTGTCCCTGATTAACGGTACACTGTCGCCTTACCTGTGTCCCTGATTAACGGTACACTGTCTCCTTGCCTGTGTCCCTGATTAACGGTACACTGTCGCCTTGCCTGTGTCCCTGATTAACGGTACACTGTCGCCTTACCTGTGTCCCTGATTAACGGTACACTGTCGCCTTACCTGTGTCCCTGATCAACGGTACACTGTCTCCTTGCCTGTGTCCCTGATTAACGGTACACTGTCGCCTTACCTGTGGCCCCGATTAACGGTACACTGTCTCCTTGCCTGTGTCCCTGATTGACGGTACACTGTCGCCTTACCTGTGGCCCTGATTAACGGTACACTGTCGCCTAACTTACTTACTTATATTGGAGATTTTACGTTCGCTTTCCGACTGCAGCGTATTTCGCACACGGGCCTGGCCAAGCCATTTAATGTGTTTCCGAAAAGGGGAAAAAGTTGTTTGGCAATCCAGTAGGGGTGTTTTAGTGGCTGCTTATATAGAATTTTGGAAATTTGGAAATTTTGAAAAAATACCAAGACGGTTTGGGGGACGAACTAAGGGACATGAGTATGGAAGTTTGTTAGTTTGATTATGTGGTCTGGTTTTGGTAGTTTATTGGGGTTTTAAATGCGATTTATTAGTCCTGTTTTGATTAAGTATACGCCTATTTTGTGGTTTAGGATTGCTTCTAGAGTAAGAGCCTTATTTATATTTAGGGTGGTTTGTAGTGTAGTTAGGTGTGTTAGGTAGTGGGTGCAGTGTATGAGTGCGTGTTCTGGAGTTTCTTGTTGTTTGTAATGTGGGCAGGTTCCTCTTGCGTGTTTTCTTATTATTTTGAGGTGGTTATTTAGGTTGGTATATCCTGTTTGGAGTTTAGTAATTACTCTGTCGATTTTTTTGGACGGATGTAGAATTTTTGGTTTGGTTAGGGGTTTTTGGAGAACCTTTTTGATTTGGCTATTTGAGTTTTGATATAGGTTATGCCATTTTTTGGTGATTTTTTGTTTGTTAACACTTTTAATTTCTGATTTGGAGATGGATAAGTTTAAGCTTATTTCTGGGATTTTAAGGGATAGTTTAGCTGCTTTGTCGGCGTTTTAATTGCCGTATATTCCTACGTGGGCGGGGATCCAAATGAATACTATTTGTTTGCCTGCCTTAGTTAAATCGTTTAAGCTTTTTAGTATCTGATTTATTAGTTCAGGGCGGGTTTTGGTGTTTTTATTTCACTGTCGCCTTACCTGTGGCCCTGAGTAACGGTTCACTGTCTCCAAGCCAAGTTGCCGTGCTGTCAATGCCTGTCACATGTTTGAGTGTATTATTACTGTGTAAACAAACTGCTTGAGCATATACAGCGCCATATTTTGTTCACAGGCTGTTGTCAGATCGACAGCCCACTCAACACACTGGACTTACCCATGCCTCCTCACTCAATATATTTACCAGCACGTTCGCGTTTTAATTAATGAATGGTAGAATGGAGATAAACATACTATGTTTTCAATGTAGAGCTGGGTTACCTGTAGATTTAACCGCGCTAAATTTAACATTTAAAACGTCTAACCTCAACACTTATCACAGCTACATCTGATCTAACCTCAACACTTATCACAGCTACATCTGATCTAACCTCAACACTTATCACAGCTACATCTGATCTAACCCCAACAGTTGTCACAACACCATCCGATCTAACCTCAACAGTTATCATAACACTATCTGACCTAACCTCAACAGTTATCACAACACCATCTGATCTAATGTCAATAGTTATCACAACACCATCTGATCTAACGTCAACAGTTGTCACAATACCATCTGATCTAACCTCAACAGTTGTCACAACACCATCTTATCTAACCTCAACACTTATCACAACACCATCTGACCTAACCTCAATAGATTTCGCAAGAAGGGATTCTTTAGCGTCCAGTCAGGTGACGCGAGTGTTATGTTCCCTGCTGCGTCGGGTGAGTGCTGTGGGTGTCCCGTGCAGGTACTCGCCTGAGATCGTGCTCAGTGTCCACCCACCCTGAATCACAGAAACTTTCCACATGCGGACTTTCCTGGTTTGTCTCTGGAAGATGACGGTAAGTGATGTGATGTTTGCCGGGTGGCGTGTGCACACGTGTTGGTGGGTCGACCTTCATTCTTCCCTGTAGATAGTGTAACCTGTGGATGTCCATACAGTTTATTGCGCAGCTTTATGGAGGGAGACTGCCCTGCTTGGCTTGACACGTGTGCCATTTGTTGATGAAGGAGGACGCACACAGAGCCTATATAACACAACTTATATTGACATAGTAATAGTTTACCACTAATAAGATATGGATATTAGTATCTGACGCTACAGGGGGAGATGTGTGTTCAGATTTCATTATAGTTGTAGCTACAGTGTGTACAATGTATTCTTACTTCACAGTATTGGAAGCTGCATGATGTGGCGTGTGTTCAGACATGGGAGCATTTGTATATTCAGGGTGTGACGTTTGTTCAGACATGGTAGTATTTGTATATTCAGGGTGTGACGTTTGTTCAGACTGAGTAGTATTTGTATATTCAGGGTGTGACGTGTGTTCAGACATGGTAGTATTTGTATATTCAGGGTATGGCGTGTGTTCAGATCTAGTAGTATTTGTATATTCAGGTTGTGACTTCAGTTCCGGTAGTAATTGTATATTCAGGGTGTGACGTTTGTTCAGACCTGATAGCATTTTAACTAAGTGATGGGACAGTTATACATAATTGTTCGAAATACACAATTCGCACACAACATGAGAAACTTGATCAATGTAAACATATGTATGTCAATGACACGGGATGTTAAGTCATATATATCAACTATCGCAAGACAAGGCCCAAGAAAGAAGGAAGATGTATGTGGCTCACATTCTTATTGCACTTTTAGAGGAAATGTATTTGCTAATTTATTACTATAACAGCCATTTTGATTATTGCAAAAGTATTTGCAATGCAGGTTTTGTTGACAGAGAATGTAGTTCCTATGGAGTATTATTGGTGCAGCAGGGGACGTGCGCTTGTGCACTTATAAGTATCAAACACAATGATGTACACGTGTTATAAGTATTCCAGCTGATTACATCGAACACAGTAATGTACATGTGTTATAAGTATTTCAGCTTATTACATCCAACACAGTAATGTACATGTGTTATAAGTATTCCAGCTGATTACATCCAACACAGTAATGTACATGTGTTATAAGTATTCCAGCTGATTACATCGAACAAAATGATGTACATGTGTTATAAGTATTCCAGCTGATTACATCGAACACAGAAATGTACATGTGTTATAAGTATTCCAGCTGATTACATCGAACACAATGATGTACATGTGTTTTAAGTATTCCAGCTGATTACATCCAACACAATGATGTACATGTGTTATAAGTATTCCAGCTGATGACATCGAACACAATGATGTACATGTGTTATAAGTATTCCAGCTGATTACATCGAACACAATGATGTACATGTGTTATAAGTATTCCAGCTGATTACATCCAACACTATGATGTACATGTGTTATAAGTATTCCAGCTGATTACATCCAACACAATGATGTACATGTGTTATAAGTATTCCAGCTGATTACATCGAACACAATAATGTACATGTGTTATAAGTATTTCAGCTTATTACATCGAACACAGTAATGTACATGTGTTATAAGTATTCCAGCTGATTACATCCAACACAATGATGTACATGTGTTATAAGTATTCCAGCTGATTACATCCAACACAATGATGTACATGTGTTATAAGTATTCCAGCTGATGACATCGAACACAATGATGTACATGTGTTATAAGTATTCCAGCTGATTACATCGAACACAATGATGTACATGTGTTATAAGTATTCCAGCTGATTACATCCAACACTATGATGTACATGTGTTATAAGTATTCCAGCTGATTACATCGAAAACAGTAATGTACATGTGTTATAAGTATTCCAGCTGATTACATCCAACACAATGATGTACATGTGTTATAAGTATTCCAGCTGATTACATCCAACACAGTAATGTACATGTGTTATAAGTATTCCAGCTGATTACATCCAACACAGTAATGTACATGTGTTATAAGTATTTCAGCTTATTACATCCAACACAGTAATGTACATGTGTTATAAGTATTCCAGCTGATTACATCCAACACAATGATGTACATGTGTTATAAGTATTTCAGCTGATTACATCCAACACAATGATGTACATGTGTTATAAGTATTCCAGCTGATTACATCGAACACAATGATGTACATGTGTTATAAGTATTCTAGCTGATTACATCGAACACAATGATGTACATGTGTTATAAGTATCCCAGCTGATTACATCCAACACAGTAATGTACATGTGTTATACGTATTCCAGCTGATTACATCCAACACAGTAATGTACATGTGTTATAAGTATTCCAGCTGATTACATCCAACACAGTAATGTACATGTGTTATAAGTATTCTAGCTGATTACATCGAACACAATGATGTACATGTGTTATAAGTATTCCAGCTGATTACATCCAACACAGTAATGTACATGTGTTATAAGTATTCTAGCTGATTACATCCAACACGATGATGTACATGTGTTATAAGTATTCCAGCTGATTACATCCAACACAGTAATGTACATGTGTTATAAGTATTCTAGCTGATTACATCCAACACGATGATGTACATGTGTTATAAGTATTCCAGCTGATTACATCCAACACAATGATGTACATGTGTTATAAGTATTCCAGCTCCAGTCTGTCGTAGTCACACAGACACTTACGACACGCTAGCCATGTATCCGCGACGTCTCATTGTCGACGAAGAACGTTGTGGAACGCGCAGATACTACGCAGATAGAGAAGTATAGGTGACAGGAGATCAGTGGGACTGGACCGAAGTCCACTTCGCAGTGGGAGAAGCAACTTACCTGTGCAACTTACCCTGACATACCTAGGTGGTAAACAGAGAAGGAAACAGACAGCGGAAAGGTAACTCGGGGAGACAACAAGCTAACAGAACCAGCAGCACGAAAAGGTCCTTAGTGAGAGGACAATTGGGGGCCAGAGTTGAGATCCAGAACCATTTGTACCAGTAAATAAACACTCTTCCTCAACAATGAAACGTGTTGTGTTACAGCCGCGATCAAGCTTTGTATGTTAAAATTACTTGAGTATATATTTATAAACTATCGATTTACGAACTCATTATATTTCATTCTACCATGAATTTGGAATTTACTCGATTCTGATTGGTCAAACAGAGGCTATTAAATCACAATAACCCCCCTCTGATTGAAACAGCTGGTTTGACGGCCGCATCATCTCGGAAGCTAATAATCATAGAATAGTGCTATTTTCAGTCATTGTCGGTAGGCATATTTTAATAATTATATCTACAATTACAGGTTACAAAATGCGCAAATGCGGATACTTAAATATTCAAAGGATGTGTGGCAATACATTTCCTGCAGAAAACACGACAGAAATCTACAAAGGGAATGTATTTACGTTTTGGAGACAACAGAGAGCTTGGAATTTTGGCGCTTTTCGATATACGACTGTGACGTCATATCTTTTGTGTCACAATGAGCGATATGACGTCATAAAGGTGACGCGCGATGTAGAGAGCCTTGCAATGCTTGCTTTGTTTTCTGTAGGGATTTCAACCTCAAGTTAGTTTATCAAGTTGCCGCGCTTGTATGCCTTCAATGCCTGTCATATGTTCAACTATAACGGTGTAAATGTAACCTTGGTTGTGTTGGCCGATAGTGGAGTAGGTGATCTACTGGCCAAATAATCACAAACAGCTGTGGGGGGTGAGGCTGATGACGTTTAATTCATTATCGGTACGAATGTACGTACTTAATTCAGTCTGAAACAATAAAAGTACAACATAAGCAAATGTAACATAGAAATAAATATATACAATCCGTTATAGTTACTCTTTTAATTTCTAAAATATAGATATCACTTCCATTAAAATGAATAGCGTTTACTTTACATTACACAATACATCAGACGTATCCGCACAATACATCAATACACAGATACAAAATATATGATAATTAAGTGATAATGAAGATAACATACCAGATAGGTTAAACCTGAACTGGTAATACCGTGACAATGAGTGTACGGTGAACGTTGCTACTGAGAAATCTGCATAATAAAGAAATACAAATGCAGAATACTATATACAAGTGATATCCTATGGTAAAATAGTGTATAAAAATATATAGTACAACAGCCACTCATTTTCAGACATACAGCACAACAACATACACTTGCACTTACCAACATACATCAATCATACAGACATACATTTACTTTCCATTATTGTCCAGAGGGGCTTATATTACTTAGTTTATATATACATATTTAGGTTTTGTGTTTAATACCGTTTTATACAGATAATAACTACTCACTGAAATGTAAGTTCATCAAGCACTATAAATATATACAAGATGCATTATGTTTCTAATAAATCAAATTAAGAATGCATTCTACAATATATATAATTTTTAATCGCAATAATTAGAAAACATCCATATATACAACATCATAAAATAAATAATCAACTAACATTAAATATGAATAAATCCCTCTACAAATCCAAATCCTCACATAGAAATGAATGTGGCAATAAATCTCGCTGAGTCTTTCCTTGAGGTGACAATAGCAACTGATTTTGTAAAATTCAACAACAAACATTGTTGTAGCTATGGCCAGCTTGGCCTATCAACAAGACAATAGACTGGGGCCGGGGCGCGCTGGGGCAAAGAGTGCTGTAAGTCAAAAGCATGCAGTGTGACAATTAGTGGAAGTTAGGCTGAGAGTAAGCTTACTTAATGTTACAGAGCTATGGAATGAATGTTTAAGGTATAAAATACTAAGGTATAAAACATAACTAATATTATAACTATGAATACACAATGCCATTTAGAAAGTGGTCAAATGTAACTAATGTTATATTTGGGATATTTGGGAGCCGTGCCAATTTACACCTGTCAGGGGGGTACTCAAAGTACGTGATCTAGACTACCAGTCGTCGGACTTCCATTTTTGTGGAAGCCTCGGTGGCTGAGTGGGTTAGATCGCTGACTTTGTGTGCTGGCGATTAGGTGCCTCACCCTGGCAGGTGTAGGTTCGAATCCCGGACGGGACTCAACCCAAAAAAGTACTAGAATCTGTACTTTACTAAGAAAGTGTTATCCCAAATATAACATCTGTCACATTTGACCACTTTCTAAATGGCATTGTGTATTCATAGCTTTCGGACATGGGAGCCGTGCCAATTTACACTTGTCAGGGGGTACTCAAAGTACGTGATCTAGACTACCAGTTGTCGGACTTCCATTTTTGTGGAAGCCTCGGTGGCTGAGTGGGTTAGATCGCTGACTTTGTGTGCTGGCGATTAGGTGCCTCACCCTGGCAGGTGTAGGTTCGAATCCCGGACGGGACTCAACCCAAAAAAGTACTAGAATCTGTACTTTACTAAGAAAGTGTTATCCCAAATATAACATCTGTCACATTTGACCACTTTCTAAATGGCATTGTGTATTCATAGCTTTCGGCCATGGGAGCCGTGCCAATTTACATTTGTCAGGGGGTACTCAAAGTACGTAATCTAGACTACCAGTTGTCGGACTTCCATTTTTGTGGAAGCCTCGGTGGCTGAGTGGGTTAGATCGCTGACTTTGTGTGCTGGCGATTAGGTGCCTCACCCTGGCAGGTGTAGGTTCGAATCCCGGACGGGACTCAACCCCAAAAAAGTACTAGAATCTGTACTTTACTAAGAAAGTGTTATCCCAAATATAACATTAGTTAATATTATAACTAATAATATATTCTTATCATGTAAACATCGTAATAAACTAATCAATTAAAATGGTAACAAGGCCATATAACCTTACTACTTACTAATAAATCTTAATTTAAATCTTAAACAAACTGCTTGAGTTTATACAGCGCCATAATTTATTTTCGGTGATTCCGTTATTCAGATCGATAACCCACTCAAAACACTGAACTCAACCCTTGCCGCTTCACTCAGTATATTTGCTAACGCCAAAGAGTTCGCGTTTTATTTAATAATGGTAGAATGGAGATAAACATACTGTGTTTTCAATGTAGAGCTAGGTTACCTGTAGATTTAACCGCGCTAAATTTAACATTTGAAACCTCACGCTGCGCGTTCGGTTCCAAATTCAATTTAGCGGGGTTAAATCTACAGGTAACCTAGTTCTACATTGAAAACACAGTATGTTTATCTCCTAATTCAAACTATGAACTAGCGCTAAGTAATTTTCCCGTCCAAAGTTATGTACACACCATGCCACGGTCGGGGCCGTTATCAGTGACGCCATGGCGACGTCGGCGACCATGTCACAAGTAAACTTTCAACCCGGATTGTGCATACCTGACTGACACAGGGTCGCCTGTGTTACTTACTATTGGAGATTAACGTGCGCTTTGCGACATTATGCGTATTTCACACACGGAGTCGCCTGTGTTGGTGTGAACGTGGGTCCTGGTCCTGATGTGTCCGTGGATCCTGGTCCAACACCCTGTGAAGTCCACTTCAACTGCAGGCCCAGATAAAACGGAGGCAGATTGACTGAAATTATGCAGGTAAGTGGGTTTGTCATAATCAGTGATCATGCAAACATTCTTTATTGCCAGCTGTTGAAAATGTCTCAATAAACACCAGACGTGAGTTTAAACCCAAAATAACTTTGATATGAAACTCAAATCTCGGTCTTCATAACGAGACGTTCGTCGCCATATCTTCCAACACGTGGCCCAGATACTTGTCGAGAAGATAAAGTTATATAGTTATCTTTGGAAATACTTGCTGGCATATGTACATTCCCGCATGTCTCTCTGTATCTCTATGTCTCTGGTGTCTTTGTGTCTCCGTGTCTTTGGTGTCTCTGGTGTCTCCGCGTACCTCTATAACTGGTGTATCTGTGTATCCACGTGACTCTGGTGTTTCTGTGTATCTGGTGTCTCTATGTCACTGGTGCCTCTGGGACTCTGGTGTCTCTGTGTATCTGGTGTCTCTGTGTCACTGGTGCCACTGTGACTGGTGTCTCTGTGTCTCTGGTGTCTCTGTTTAACTGGTGTCTCTGTGTCTCTGGTGTCTCTGTTTAACTGGTGTCTCTGTTTAACTGGTGTCTCAGGTGTCTCTGTTTAACTGGTGTCTCTGTTTAACTTGTGTCTGTGGAGTCTCTGGTGTCTTTTTGACTCTGGTGTTTCTGTGTCGCGGGTGTCTCTGTTTAACTGGTGTCTCTGTTCAACTTGTGTCTCTGTTCAACTTGTGTCTCTGTTCAACTTGGGTCTCTGTTTAACTGGTGTCTTTGGTGTCTTTTTGACTCTGATGTTTCTGTGTCTCTGGTGTCTCTGTTTAACTGGTGTCTCTGTGACGCAGGTGTCTTTGTTTAAATGGTGTCTCTGGTGTCTCTATGTCTCTGGTGTCTCTGTGACGCTGGTTTCTCTGTTTAACTGGTGTCTCTGTTTAACTGGCGTCTCTGGTGTCTCTGTTTAACTGGTGTCTCTATGTCTCTGGTGTCTTTTTGACTCTGGTGTTTCTGTGTCTCTGGTGTCTCTGTTTAACTGGTGTCTCTGTGTCTCTGTTTAACTGGTGTCTCTGGCGTCTCGGTGTCTCTGTGACTCTGGTGTCTCTGTGTCTTTGGTGTGTCTGCATACCTGTGTCACCGGTGTCTTTGTGACTCTGGTGTCTTTGTGACTCTGGTGTCTCAGTGTCTCTGGTGTTTCTGTGTCTCGATGACTCTGTTTAACTGGTGTTTCTGTTTCTCTGTGACTCTGGTGTTTCTGTGTCTTTGGTGTCTCTGTTTAACTGGTGTCTCTGTGTCTCTGTGTCACTGGTGTCTGTGGCGTCTCTGTGACTCTGGTGTCTCTGTGTCTCTGGTGTCTCTCTGTCTTTGGTGTCTCTGCATACCTGTGTCACTGGTGTCTTTGTTACTCTGGTGTCTCTGTGACTCTGGTGTTTCTGTGTCTCTGGTGTGTCTGTTTAACTGGTGTCTCTGTGTGTCTGTTTAACTGGTGTCTCTGTGTCTCTGGTGTCTCTGTGTCTCTGGTGTCTCTGCATACCTGTGTCACTGGTGTCTTTGTGACTCTGGTGTCTCTGTGACTCTAGTGTCTCTGTGTCTCTGGTGTCTCTGTTTAACTGGTGTCTCTGTGTCTCTGTGACTCTGGTTTTTCTGTGTCTCTGGTGTCTCTGTTTAACTGGTGTCTCTGTGTCTCTGTGACTCTGGTGTTTCTGTGTCTCTGATGTCTCTGTTTAACTGGTGTGTCTGTGTCTCTGTGACTCTGGTGTTTCTGTGTCTCTGGTGTCTCTGTTTAACTGGTGTCTCTGTATCTCTGTGTCTCTGTGTCACTGGTGTCTCTGGCGTCTCTGTGACTCTGGTGTTTCTGTGTCTCTGGTGTCTCTGTCTCTGTGTCTCTGTTTAACTGGTGTCTCTGTGTCTCTGTGTCTTTAGTGTCTCTGCATACCTGTGTCACTGGTGTCTTTGTGACTCTGGTGTCTCTGTGACTCTGGTGTTTTTGTGTCTCTGGTGTCACTGTTTAACTGGTGTCTCTGTGTCTCTGTGACTCTGGTGTCTTTGTGACTCTGGTGTCTCTGTGTCACTGGTGTCTCTGCATACCTGTGTCACCGGTGTCTTTGTGACTCTGGTGTCTCTGTGACTCTGGTGTCTCTGTGACTCTGGTGTCTCTGTGTCTTTGGTGTCTCTGCATACCTGTGTCATTGGTGTCTTTGTGACTCTGGTGTCTCTGTGTCTCTGTTGTCTCTGTGTCTTTGGTGTCTCTGCATACCCGTGTCACTGGTGTCTTTGTGACTCTGGTGTCTCTGTAACTCTGGTGTTTCTGTGTATCTGGTGTCTCTTCATACCCGTGTCACTGGTGTCTTTGTGACTCTGGTGTCTCTGTAACTCTGGTGTCTCTGGTGTCTCTGCATACCCGTGTCACTGGTGTCTTTGTGTCTCTAGTGTCTCTGTGACTCTGGTGTTTCTGTGTATCTGGTGTCTCTGTGACTCTGGTGTTTCTGTGTCTCTGTGTCTCTGTGTCTCTGGTGTTTCTGTGACTCTGGTGTTTCTGTGTATCTGGTATCTCTGGTGTCTCTGTGACTCTGGTGTTTCTGTGTCTCTGTGACGCTGGTGTTTTTTTTACTCTGGTGTCTCTGTGACTCTGGTGTCTCTGTGTCTCTGGTGTCTCTGCATACCTGTGTCACTGGTGTCTTTGTGTCTCTGGTGTCTTTGTGACTCTGGTGTTTATGTGTCTCTGGTGTCTCTGTTTAACTGGTGTCTCTGTGTCTCTGTGACTCTGGTGTTTCTGTGACTCTGGTGTCTCTGTGTCTTTGGTGTCTCTGCATACCTGTGTCATTGGTGTCTTTGTGACTCTGGTGTCTCTGTGACTCTGGTGTCTCTGTGTCTCTGTGTCTCTGTTGTCTCTGTGTCTTTGGTGTCTCTGCATACCCGTGTCACTGGTGTCTTTGTGACTCTGGTGTCTCTCTGACTCTGGTGTTTCTGTGTCTCTGGTGTCTCTGTTAAACTGGTGTCTCTGTGTCTCAGGTGTTTCTGTGTCTCTGGTGTCTCTGTTAAACTGGTGTCTCTGTGTCTCTGTGACTCTGGTGTTTCTGTGTCTCTGGTGTCTCCGTTTAACTGGTGTCTCTGTGTCTCTGTGTCACTGGTGTCTGTGGCGTCTCTGTGACTCTGGTGTCTCTGTGTCTCTGGTGTCCCTGTGTCTCTGTGACTCTGATGTCTCTGTGTCATTGGTGTCTCTGCATACCCGTGTCACTGGTGTCTTTGTGACTCTGGTGTCTTTGTGACTCTGGTGTCTCTGTGTCTCTGGTGTCTCTGTGTCTTTGGTGTCTCTGCATACTTGTGTCACTGGTGTCTTTGTGACTCTGGTGTCTCTGTAACTCTGGTGTTTCTGTGTCTCTGGTGTCTCTGTTTAACTGGTGTCTCTGTGTCTCTGTGACTCTGGTGTCTCTGTGTCTCTGTGATTCTGTTTAACTGGTGTCTATGTGTCTCTGTTTAACTGGTGTCTCTGTGTCTCTGGTGTCTCTGTATACCTGTGTCACTGGTGTCTTTGTGACTCTGGTGTCTCTGTAACTCTGGTGTTTCTGTGTCTCTGGTGTCTCTGTTTAACTGGTGTCTCTGTGTCTCTGTGACTCTGGTGTCTCTGTGTCTCTGCGACTCTGTTTAACTGGTGTCTCTGTGTCTCTGTTTAACTGGTGTTTCTGGTGTCTCTGTGTCTCTGGTGTCTCTGTATACCTGTGTCACTGGTGTCTTTGTGACTCTGGTGTCTCTGTGTCTCTGGTTTCTCTGTGTCTTTGTGTCTCTGGTGTCTCTGCATACCTGTGTCACTGGTGTCTTTGTGTCTCTGGTGTCTCTGTGACTCTGGTGTCTCTGTGTCTCTAGGTCTCTGCATACCTGTGTCACTGGTGTCTTTGTGTCTCTGGTGTCTTTGTGACTCTTGTGTTTCTGTGTCTCTGGTGTCTCTGTTTAACTGGTGTCTCTGTGTCTCTGTGACTCTGGTGTTTCTGTGTCTCTGTGACTCTGGTGTTTCTGTGTCTCTGTGTCTCTTGTGTCTCTGTGACTCTGGTTTTTATGTGTCTCTGTGTCTCTGGTGTCTTTGTGACTATAGTGTCTCTGTGACTCTGGTGTTTCTGTGTATCTGGTGTCTCTGTGACTCTGGTGTTTCTGTATCTCTGTGTCTCTGGTGTTTCTGTGACTCTGGTGTTTCTGTGTCTCTGTGACGCTGGTGTTTTTTTTACTTTGGTATCTCTGTGACTCTGGTGTCTCTGTGTCTCTGGTGTCTCTGCATACCCGTGTCACTGGTGTCTTTGTGTCTCTGGTGTCTTTGTGACTCCGGTGTTTATGTGTCTCTTGTGTTTCTGTTTAACTGGTGTCTCTGTGTCTCTGTGACTCTGGTGTTTCTGTGACTCTGGTGTCTCTGTGACTCTGGTGTCTCTGGTGTCTCTGGTGTCCCTGTGGCTCTGTGACTCTGGTGTCTCTGTGTCTCTGTGACGCTGGTGTCCTTTTGACTCTGGTGTATGTGCACATATTCCTATTTCATAATTAACAAACATTGTTTAAACCAAACACCCCAAGTATCAGCATAGAATCCGGGCATTGTGTCCGAACAGGGTTAATGTATCCTAACAACAAAGGCTCTTCAGGGATGCAATTAACAAGGTTTTTGCAAGTTCAATCTATTTCGTTTCCATCCATTCATTTATGGGGACGATACAATAAGGTAATAATACCACATGTCGTATTTCATTTTCCGAAGGCAATTTGTATTTCAAACGTTTCTTTATGCAATTAGTAAAGTAAAACTTCGAAACATTTTTGTGAAGCTCAGAGGGGGTCTACTACGGATGAGAAATAATGAACACAGGTGGTAAACAGATCAATGTATGCATGAAAAACTGTCCTACACGTGATCGAGGCGAAGATGATGAAAATCATTTTTTCTTGAGAGTACTACTTTTGATTCTTTAGAATTTACTATTTATCAATAGCATGTATCACTAATGTAAACATGCAAACATAGAAAACAGATAACTGCCACAAACGACCCTGAACAAATGAATTAAGTATGCTTGTCTATTTATTGTTCTTGTGGGGCACGGGTGGCCCAGTCGTCTAAGGCGCCGCTATTAGCTGTGCAGAGCTGCGTCCCTTGGGCACGCCAGAAACCTATGATTGTGGGTGTTCGTGTTTTGTTTGATTCTTGCTAAACGCGGATCACCATTGATTGAAATCTTGAGCATCGACCTCAGCAATTGGGATATGATGATATGCATCAACTATTGACGTTAAGCAAAAACGGGGTATTTTGAAATTCATAATATATTCTGCAATAAGATCGATGACCAGCATTTGAGCTTGCACTATATTCATTGATGTCTTTCATTGTATATTTTAAAGATATACGTTTCACTAAAAGGAGGAGAAGTTGAATTTAAGACAAGGCGCGAATAGTTGAACCGACAGGAGGGACCATCGTGTGGATAGTATATGAGTGCACGACTGAGTTAACTTGACCGACCCTCTACGTGAATGCACTACTGAGATGTTAACTTGACCGACCCTCTACGTGAATGCACTACTGAGTTGTTAACTTGACCGACCCTCTACGTGAATGCACTACTGAGATGTTAACGTGACCGACCCTCTACGTGAATGCACTACTGAGTTGTTAACTTGACCGACCCTCTACGTGAATGCACAACTGAGTTGTTAACTTGACCGATCCTCTACGTGAATGCACAACTGAGTTGTTAACGTGACCGACCCTCTACATGAATTCATTACTGAGATGTTAACGTGACCGACCCTCTACGTGAATGCACTACTGAGTTGTTAACTTGACCGACCCTCTACGTGAATGCACAACTGAGTTGTTAACTTGACCGATCCTCTACGTGAATGCACAACTGAGTTGTTAACGTGACCGACCCTCTACATGAATTCATTACTGAGATGTTAACGTGACCGACCCTCTACGTGAATGCACTACTGAGTTGTTAACTTGACCGACCCTCTACGTGAATGCACAACCGGTCATTTACTTGAATGCACTACTTGGAAGATATAGTTGTTAACTTGACCGATCATTTACGTGAATGCACTACGGGGAGATATAGCTGTTAACTTGACCGATCATTTACGTGAATGCACTACGGGGCTATATAGCTGTTACCTTGACCGATCATTTACGTGAATAAACTTCGGGGAGATATAGTTGTCAACTTGACCGATCATTTACGTGAATGCACTACGGGGATATAGCTGTTAACTTGACCGATCATTTACGTGAATGCACTACGGGGAGATATAGTTGTCAACGTGACCGATCATATCATTTACGTGAATGCACTACTGGGGAGATATAGCTGTTACCTTGACCGATCATTTACGTGAATGCACTACGGCGCTATATAGCTGTTACCTTGACCGATCATTTACGTGAATAAACTTCGGGGAGATATAGTTGTCAACTTGACCGATCATTTACATGAATGCACTATGGGGAGATATAGTTGTTAACTTGACCAATCATTTACGTGAATGCACTACGGGGAGATATAGCTGTTAACTTGATCAATCATTTACGTGAATGCACTACGGGGCTATATAGCTGTTACCTTGACCGATCATTTACGTGAATGCACTACGGGGAGATATAGTTGTTAACTTGACCGATCCTTTACGTGAATGCACTGCTGGGGAAATATAGTTGTTAACTTGACGGACCCTCTACGTGAATGCACTTCTTGGAAGGTAATTGACAGATAGATAGATTATCGAGACGTTGACATTTGAAAATAGCGAAAGCTTCTCGATCCAGGTGTGTGTGACGGCCATTCAGTCGATCTACGGGATGCTGATAAGCAGTGATATGGAGATATGTTCAACCAGTGGATTTCGACTGTAACATGATGCTAGGAATAGGGGCGGGCTTCGCGTCTTTGCTTTGTGTCAGACAAGGCAGTTAACAACCGGTGATGGCAAGGCTAAATAAACACATCAGTGTGTGCATAACCTCTCTCAAAGCCATTTATCGAACTCAAGTTCTCGTGTCAAGTCAAGTGCCGTTGTGAGAAGACGACATGCTGTTGTTGTGGACGATTGTTAATGTACATACTATAGTAAACGTAGTGAGGACACCCCAAATCCAGACCCATATTGCACTTACTAATCACATACGGCGCAGGTGAAGCAAAATCAAGTTTTGATAACACTGACATTTAACAAGTCATTAAACACACTTGGGTCTGAATCTTTCATCATATGGCAAAAAGTCTTTTCACATTGAAGCTGTGTTGTAAAGCTCAGCGTCCGATGTGAAAGTATATGAGTGAGTGAGTGAGTATGGTTTAACGCCGCTTTTAGCAATATTCCAGCAATATCGCAGCGGGGGAAACCGGAAAAGGGCTTCACACATTGTAGACATGTAAGGAATCGAACCCCGGTCTTCAGCGTGACGAGCCAACGTTTTAACCACTAGGCTGCCCAACGACCGAAGGTATTCGAATATACTTGTTTGGGGCGGGTACACTGGAACAAACGTAGCTGGTCTTCCAAATTATGCATCACGTGATATGCTGTACTTTGAGATGGGAACGTTATTAGAACAAATATATAATAACAAAACACCACGTTATCTTACAGACTTTATACCCAGTAATGCTGGATAAAGGATTACACACTTAGAAATTCTTATAATGTTCCGCATTCAAGTTATGCTCATGTATGAAGCTTTCTTCTTCAGTGAGAATATGCACTATTTTTTCGGTACCCTCCTCCTTTACAGCAACCCGAGGAAACATAACTCGCTTGCTCCTATATGTCTCTCATGTGGCAAACGGAGGTTAATAGGTTTAACACCAAGTTAATATATATGATCAGTCAGTTAAAATAGGGCCCATTAAAACTTGGTATAAATAGAAACTCACATTGTCGTTTCAGGAAACACAGTTCATATTTATATACATCGTAGTCTTGATAGTGTGTGACCACATATACACGTAAGATGTGATAGTGTGTGACCACATATACTTGTATCTATGTGATACTGTGTGACCACATATACATGTAATATGTGATAGTGTGTGACCACATACACATGTAATATGTGATGGTGTGTGACTACATATACATGTAATATGTGATTGTTTGTGACCACATATACATGTAATATGTGATGGTGTGTGACTACATATACATGTAATATGTGATAGTGTGTGACCACATATACATGTAATATGTGATACTGTGTGGCCACATATACTTGTATCTATGTGATAGTGTGTGACCACATATACATGTAATATGTGATAGTGTGTGACCACATACACATGTAATATGTGATGGTGTGTGACTACATATACATGTAATATGTGATAGTGTGTGGTCACATATATCTGTAATATGTGATACTGTGTGACCACATATATATATGGACAAACAGTATCTCATATTGTGTCACCATATGATGATGTCTGACCATATGGGCATACAGTATCTCATGGCGTGTGACCATCCGGGCATACAGTATCTCATGGTGTGTGACCATCCGGGCATAAAGTATCTCATGGTGTGTGACCATCTGGGCATACAGTATCTGATGATGTCTGACCATATGGGCATACAGTATCTCATGGTGTGTGACTATATGGGCATACCGTATCTGATGGTGTGTGACCATATGGGCATACGGTATGTGATGGTATGTGACCATATGAGCATACCGTATCTGATGGTGTGTGACTATATGGACATACCGTATCTGATGGTGTGTGACCATATGGGCATACAGTATCTGATGGTGTGTGACCATATGGGCATACAGTATCTGATGGTGTGTGACTATATGGACATACCGTATCTGATGGTGTGTGACCATATGGACATACCGTATCTGATGGTGTGTGACTATATGGGCATACAGTATCTGATGGTGTGTGACTATATGGGCATACCGTATCTGATGGTGTGTGACTATATGGGCATACAGTATCTGATGGTGTGTGACTATACGGGCATACCGTATCTCATGGTGTGTGACCATATGGGCATACAGTATTTGATGATGTTTGGCCGTATTTGTATACATTATCTCATGTTGTATACGATAAGGGCATACCGTATCTGATGATGTGTGACTATATGGGCATACAGTATGTGATGGTGTGTGACCATCTGGGCATACAGTATACCATGGTGTGTGACTATATGGGCATACATTATCCCATGGTGTGTGACCATATGGGCATACAGTATCTCATGGTGTGTGACCGTATGGGCATACAGTATCTGATGATGTGTGACTATATGGGCATACAGTATCTGATGGTGTGTGACTATATAGGCATACAGTATGTGATGGTGTGTGACCATCTGGGCATACCGTATCTGATCTTATGGTGTGTGACGATATGGGCATACAGTATCTGATGGTGTGTGACCATATGGGCATACAGTATGTGATGGTGTGTGACCATATGGGCATACAGTATGTGATGATGTGTGACCATATGGGCATACAGTATCCCATGGTGTGTGATCATATGGGCATACAGTATATGATGGTGTGTGACCATATGGGCATACAGTTTCCCACTGGTCAATGTGAGCAGTACAGTAGGTTGATCATATTGCCATGAGGTCGGTTATAATAGATATGTTAATTAGTAGGTATCCACATGCAGACTTGCTCGTGGCGGGGTATAAGAGATTTATTGCCCCGCTGAGAAATGTCTTCCGTGGACCAATCAAATCTAATCATTTTAACATGAAGGTATGATAAATCATAGTGTCATTCAAACCTGGTCAGCAGATATGTGAGTAATGAAAACAGGAGGTCATGGAGTCATTAGACCCTGGTCACTAGATATGTTAGTAATGAAGTAGGAATATCACAGAGTAATTCGACCCTGGCCACTAGATATATGTGACATAAACAGGAATATCACAGTGTCATGAGACCCAGGTCACTATATATGCTAGTAATAAAGTAGGTCTATCATAGTGTCTAGATATGTTAGTAATAAAGTATGTCTATCATAGCGTCATAAGACCCAAGTCACTGTATATGATAGCAGTAAGGTAGGTCTATCATAGTATCATGAGACCCAGGTTACTAGATATGTTGGTCATAAAGTAGGTCTATCATTGTGTCATGAGACCCAGGTCACTAGTTATGTTGGTCATAAAAAATGGTCTATCATTGTGTCATGAGACCCAGGTCACTAGATATGTTGGTCATAAAGTAGGTCTATCATAGTGTCTTGAGACCCAGGTCACCAGATATGTTGGTCATAAAGTAGGTCTATCATGGTATCATGATATCCAGTTCACTAGATATGTTAGTAATAAAGTAAGTCTCTCATAGTGTCATTAGCCCCTGGTCACTAGATATGTTGGTCATAACGTAGGTCTATCATAGTGTCATGAGATCCAGGTCACTACATATGTTAGTAATAAAGTAGGTCTATTATAGTGTCATGAGACCAAGGTTACTAGATATGTAAGAAATAAAGTAGGTCTATCATAGTGTCATGAGACCAAGGTCACTAGATATGTTGGTCATAAAGTTGGTCTATCATGGTGTCATGAGACCAAGGTCACTAGATATGTTAGTAATAAAGTGTGTCTGTCATAGAATCATGCGACCCAGGTCACTAGATATGTTAGTCATAAGGTAGATCTATCATAGTATCATGAGACCCAGGTCACTAGATATGTTAGTAATAAAGTAGGTCTATCATGGTGTCATGAGACCCAGGTCACTGTATATGTTAGCAGTTAGGTAGGTATATCATAGTGTCATGAGACCCAGGTCACTTCATATGTTAGTAATAAAGTAGGTCTATCATAGCGTCATGAGACCAAGGTTACTAGATATGTAAGAAATAAAGTAGGTCTATCATTGTGTCATGAGACTCAGGTCACTGTATATGTTAGCAGTTAGGTAGGTCTATCATAGTGTCATGAGACCCAGGTCACCAGATATGTTAGTCATAAAGTAGGTCTATCATAGCATCATGATATCCAGGTCACTAGATATGTTAGTAATAAAGTAGGTCTATCATAGTGTCATTAGACCCAGGTCACTAGATATGTTGGTCATAACGTAGGTCTATCATAGTGTCATGAGACCCAAGTCACCAGATATGTTAGTAATAAAGTAAGTCTATCATAGTGTCATGAGACCCAGGTCACTAGATGTGTTAGTAATAAAGTAGGTCTATCATAGTGTCATGAGTAACTGGTGAATGTGAGCAGTAAAGTAGGTTGATCATATTGTCATGAGGTCGCTGATAATAGATATGTTAGTTACATACTAGATATCCACATGCAGACTTGCTCGTGGCGGGGTAGATTTATTGCCCCGCTGAGAAATGTCTTCCGTGGACCTATCAAATCTAATCATTTTAACATGGAGGTATGATAAATCACAGAGTCATTCGACCCTGGTCAGCAGATATGTGAGTAATGAAGTAGGAATATCATAATCGTTCGACTCTGATCAACAGGTATGCGAGTAATGAAGTAGAAATATAATAGTCATTCGACCCTGGTCACTAGATATGCGAGTAATAAAATAGGTACGCTATAGAGTTAAGAGGGATTACCCAATAGATATGTAAGTTATACAGTGGGTATGTTATAGAGTCAAGAGGGATTGCCCAATAGATTTGTGAGTTATACAGTAGGTATGTTGTAGAGTCAAGAGGCATTGCCCAATAGATATGTGAGTTATACAGTGGGTATGTTATAGAGTCAAGAGGGTTTGCCCAATAGATATGTGAGTTATACAGTGAGTATGTTATAGAGTGAAGAGGGATTGCCCAATAGATATGTGAGTAATAAAGTTGGTGTGTTATAGAGTCAAGAGGGATTGCCCATAGATATGTGAGTAATAAAGTAGGTTCTTGTGGCCGTTGACAGTACAAATGTTGGTTATATAGTAATTCTACCATAGTGTCATGAGAACGTGGTGAATAGACATGTTGGTTATATAGTAGGTCTATGATAGTACCACGAGAACGTGATCAATAAATGTGTCGGTAAGAACGTAATCTTTTTCACTTTCTTCACTTTTGTAATGTCCAGGTTCTCAAAATGCTCCAAGTTGGTAAAGTTGGACCTGTCAAAACAAGATACCTGATGCTTGTTTCACTGTTGGTCATCGTCATCCTCCTGAACGGCGGTGTCAGCATGGTCCTGCTCAAGCTTCGACACCCTGGACAGATCCCAGTCAAGATTATGACTGCTCCACTATTTGTTCCCGAGGATCCCGACTTCAAGCAGAGGGTTGGAGATATCAGAACGCCCGGCTTATGTCCCAAGACATCACCCCTTTTAGGTGGGTGTCCAAACTTATGTCCCAAGACATCACCCCTTTTAGGTGGATGTCCTAACGTATGTCCCAAGACATCACCCCTTTTAGGTGGGTGTCCTAACTTATGTCCAAAGACATCACCCCTTATATGGTGCATGTCCTAAATTATGTCCCAAGACATCACCTCTTTAGGTTGGTGTCCTAGCTATGTCCGAAGACATACACCCCTTTTAGGTGGGTGTCCTAACTTATGTCCCAATACATCACCCCTTCTAAGTGGATGTCCTAACTTATGTCCCAAGACATCACCCCTTTTAGGTGTGTGTCTTAACTTATGTCCCAAGACATCATCCCTTTTAGGTAGATGTCCTAACTTATGTCCCAAGACATAGCTATTTTTATGTGGATGTCCTCACTTATGTCCCAAGACATCACCCCTTTCAGGTGGATGTCCTAACTTATGTCCCAAGACATCGCTCCTTTCAGGTGGATGTCCTAGCTATGTCCGAAGGCATCACCCCTTTTAGGTGGATGTCCTCACTTATGTCCCAAGACATCACCCCTTTTAGGTGGATGTCATAACTATGTCCGAAGACATCACCCCTTTCAGGTGGGTGTCCTAACTATGTCCCAAGACATCACCCCTTTCAGTTGGATGTTCTATCTTATGTCCCAAGACATCACCCCTTATATGTTGGATGTCCTAACTTATGTCCCAAGACATCACCCCTTATAGATGGGTGTCCTATCTTATGTCCGAAGACATCACACCTTTCAGATGGATGTTCTAACTATGTTCCAAGACATCACCCCTTTTAGGTGGATGTCCTAACTTATGTCCCAAGACATCACCCCTTTCAGGTGGATGTCCTCACTTATGTCCCAAGACATCACCCCTTTTAGATGGATGTCCTAACTTATGTCCCAAGACATCGCTACTTTTATGTAGATGTCGTAACTTACTCAAGACCAAATAGCGTCCATTCCAATTTGGAATGAACGTTGGAATGCTTTGGAAAGATCGATCATTCCAAACTTTCCAAAGCTTGGAAAGATCGATCTTTCCAAAAAATCCAAAATTGGAATGGCAACATTTCCAAACATATTTCCAACATTGGAAATGTTTGGAATGACTTGGAATGGTTTGGAATGGTTTGGAATTGTTTGGAAATATGGTTAGAAGGAACAAGTTAAAATATGTTTTATCAGTAATTTGAACAATAAAAAGACAATGAATTAGGGGCTTTAGGGGTTGCTTATATAGTAATTTTGAAATTTTGAGATTTGGAAAGAATGCCAAGAGTGGGTGGGGGACGAACTAAGGGAGCTGTGTGTGTTGGGTGGTTGTTAGATAAGGTAGTTTTGGTTTTATGATTTTATTTGGGGTTTAAATGCGACTAATTAGTCCTGTTTTAATTAGGTATAAACCTAAGGCTTTGAATTTTTCTAATTTATTTTGTGGATTTAGGATTGATTCTAGTGTAATTCCGGTTTTAAGATGTAGGGTGGTCTGTAGTGTTGTTCGGTGTGTTTTGGTAGCGTGTGCAGTGAATGAGTACGTGTTCTGGTGTTTCTTGTTGTTTGCAATGTGGGCAGTTTCCTGTTGTGTGTAGATTAGCTATTTTACAGTGATTATTTAGTTTGGTGTGGCCTGTTTGTAGTTTAGTATTTATTCTGTCGATTTTTTTGGATGGGTGTAGTATTTTTGGTTTATTTAGGTTTTTTTTAGTACTTTCCTGATTTTGGCTATTTAAGTTTTGGTATATATTTTGCCATTTTTTGTTGATTTTTTGTTAAATGAGACTTTTGATTTCTGATTTTGAGCTGGGTAAGTTTAAGCTTATTTCTGGGAGTTAAAGGGATAATTTTGCTGTTTAATCTGCCTTTTCATTTCCAAAGATACCTACGTGGGCGGGGGTCCAAATGAACTGCCCTAGTTAAGTTGTTTGAGCTATTGAGTATTTGATTTATTAGTTTGGGGTGGTTTTTAGTATTTTTTCAGAGGGATGTAGGATTTTAGGTTTGGCTAGTGGTTTTCTGAGCACTTTGTTGATTTGGCTATTTGAGTTTTGATATTGATTACGCCATTTTGGGGTTATTTTTTGTTTGTTTACACTTTTAATTTCTGATTTTGTGATGGGTAGGTTTAGGCTTATTTCTGGTATTTTAAGAGATGATTTAGCTGCTTTATCGGCGCTTTCGTTGCCGTAAATTCCTACATGGGCGGGGATCCACAAGAAGGTCATTTGTTTGCCTGCTTTTGTTAGGTCGTTGGAGCTTTTAAGTATTTGGTTTATTAATTTAGGTCGTTTTGGGATATTTTAGTTTTGGAGGGCTTGTAGTCCACTAAGGGAGTCGGTGAGAATTAGGATTTTATTGTTGTTATTAGATTGTTGGTTATGCAGGGCTGAGGCCATGCCCATAAGTTCGGCCGTGAATATAGATTGGTTGTTAGGGAGTCGGTAAGATTGTGTGGATATAACTGGTTGTGTGGTATGGACTCCGAAGCCTGTGTGGTTGGAGATGGGGTCTGAAGATCCGTCAGTGTATATGTGACACCCATTTGGCCAATTTTCGTGTATGTATGCAAGTGTGGTGGTTTTAGCTATGTTTGAGTCGGTTTCTTTATTTATTTGGTTAGCTAGCGTTGTATCTATTTTGGGTATTTTGAGTTTAAGGGTGAAGATATTTGATTTTTTTGCAGTTTTGTTTAAGATTTTGAGTTTGGTGTTCATTGAGGTAGTTAGTTATTCTTTGGGATATTGGGGTGAGTAAGGGGTGTTTGCGAGCTAGAGTTTGGTTTCTTGGGCTAATGTTTTGGTTAATTATGAGACAACTGACTGACTGACTGATATAAAAGATTTAACGTGCGCTTTCCGACTGTAGCGTATTTCGCACACGGGCCTGGCCATACCATTTAGTGTATTCCGAAAAGGGTGAAAGTGGTGTGTGCAACCAAAGAGGGGGATTTTAGGGGTTGCTTAATTATATTGAATTTTTTGAATTTTTAAATTTGGAATAAATGCCGAGGTGGGTGGAGGAGGGAACTAAGGGAGCCGGGTGAGGTGGGTGTTTGTATGTTTATTGGATTTTGGATTGGTATATTAATTAGTTTTTAGATGCGCTTAATTAGGTCTGTTTTGATTAGGAATACGCCTAGGGCCTTGAAGTTTTCTAGTTTATTTTGAGGGTTTAGTATTTCATCTAGAGTAGGGACCTTATTTACATTGAGGGTGGTTTGTAGTGTGGTTCTGTGTGTTTTGTAGTGGGTGCAGTGGATGAGTGTGTGTTCTGTGGTTTCGGGTTGTTTGCAGTGGGGGCAGTTGCCTGTGGTGTGCCTTTTAAGTTTTTTTAGGTGGTTATTTAGGTTAGTGTGTCCTGTTTGGAGTTTTGTAATTGATCTGTCAATTTTGTTTGAGGGATGTAGGATTTTAGGTTTGGCTAGTGGTTTTCTGGAGAGACAACTAATAGGTCTCAAGATTAAGTATTCGGCTGGATGGCAGCAGCCATTTAATTACAAAACAGACAGTCGTCTAGACGGCTCACATGTAAGTGCGCCGACATGTGCCTAAGATCATAAAATGGACAATCTTTGGTAAAATCTAATTTATTGTTGTCTCACACCAGAGCTGTGAATAATTCTGTTCATTGAACAATTGTAATTCAGGAAGTTATCAATAATTGTTTTACTTAACATAAGATAAGATAAGATAAGTTGTTTACAACATAATATTATGATGTCAGGACGTACTACAGTCAAAACCATATATTTTAAAATCAATTTAATGACAGACTATGATTTCCAAGTCCCGATTAGCAAATCAATGAGGTATCAGTTTCACCACATGTGCACAGACCGCCTATACTTATATATATATTTTTCATAAATATTCTCCAGTTAAAGTCCTATCCTCTTATCAAAACATCTTTGAGAGTGATCATCATTAACGAAACTCATTCTCGTCAAAGAATACAGAACAAATGAAGAATCAGATGCATACATTTATTGCCATGCTTCATTCATCACGAAGTAGATTTACATACATTTGTGAATAGCACTTAAACTGTGATAATGAATTTTACCATTGTCCATATCATATTATAAATATTAACCATAATATGGATTTCCGAATATATAAACGACTCCAAACGTTGATATTTCAGACAAAAACGAAGTCAGCTGTCTTTTAACATTCAGGGGAAAAGGATTGGCTTTCACAATTGAAACATTTGTTTTCACCAAAGGACAATCAAATCAAGCCCAAAACAGTAAAAATACACATATATGGTTAGCGACCGTCATTGTACACCGAGGGGGGGAATTCGTCTGCTCTAAGTGCCTTCACAAAAACATTCCAGCCCTTAATTACCGAGGCAGCTGTGACGTAGTAGCATTACATTCGCTGCGTTTGCGGCATATAAGATGTGTAATGTGTGGAGTGACTAAAGTAATATTACGGCAGAAATCTTACTTGCATGGTTGTTTAAATAGAAAACTTACGGTTTAAAAACAAAATTGTTCTTATATAACGTTTTTAGGTTTGGTTTATAAATACAAGAGAAGATTTTTTATACATATAACACTGGTCGAAAATACAGCTGAACAATAGAAAAATAAAAATAGGAGTTGTGAATAGTGACAAATTTTAATTACATCACCGTGTCAATAATTATTGATTGATTCCGTCAAACAACTGTCAAACCATTTATTGCCATGTACGTACATGTACACAGGAAGTCGGCGCTGTCGGAGGCTCCAGGTAAATAAACATCGTGGTTTAATGACGGGAGATCAGACGAACCGTGAATCAGGGGCATGCGATGTAATTACACCTAAAGGTGGTAGAACCAGGGTATTGTCTCTTGGACTGGCTAATTGACCGTCCGTATAATTGGTAAATATATTTGTTTTGACACCCGTGTTTCATGCGAATCCCGGCTCATAAGCAGAATACAGTGATCAGCGGAGCGTGAACAACATGGATGCCGCTTTTCGGCCGTACCGAACAGTCAAGCTGCGATTTCGGAACTGAATCCAACTGCAAGCGGAGACAAGATTACTTCCCTTACCCAAACATGATCGTTGCTCAGAAATGTTCAAATCTATCTTCAGTAAATCATGAAATTAATGTGAGCTTGACATTTATGCGAAAAATGCGATCGTCAGTCCCTCTGATTATTTTAATATGTTTCATTTCATCATGATAAAAAAGTTAGTCACTTATAAGGTTACCACGTTGAAAATGGAAACGATCGTTAACAAAAACAACAAAATGTATTCTCTCATCACTCAGCCTAACAGTGATATAACTGCAAATTAAACAATCAAGTACGCTAAAGTATTGCACATGGTGGGTGGAGGACCAGGGGCACTTTGAGTTTGACAGGTGTCATCAACTGGTCAAGTAACATCACGGTGTGTATATTCACGTTGATTGGACAGTCTAGACTTGCGCCAACTAATCATGACGGCGTCTTCAGAACAGAACAAAACTTTATTTCTCCCAGGTTTAGGCTTACGTGGATAACGGAAAATTTTGTTTAAGTGATAGCACATTTGTAATTCAATCTAATATACTTTCCTTGTTGATTATCTGGCTGCGGTCGTAGATCCGGATGTATCTAAATATGCTCAGTATATATACAGGGTTTATTGTTATACTATTAGGATTAATAGATACAATTGAGTATTTATACCCTTGATCATAAAGTTAGTCACTACTTTCACACTTTGATTTGTATGATTTGGGTTATGATTAAATTGACAAAATAAGAAATCATTCCGTGTATATGTGTATTATATATTGTACCCCAATACGTAATTAAATTGTGTATAAATAAGGACACTAGGTTAATTACTGTAATTGATTATTTGATAAACATATTCACATTTAGTTGTGTGATATGTCACAGAGGTAGAGCTAATTAATAACAACTAATTGTACCATTTATTTGGTTTCTATCTTTTATATGAAACAAATGCTATAACATGGGGTGATAAACTTCATTGGCAATAGACGTAGCATATAATTGTCCACATGAACAGTCTACTCTGTTCCAGATATGTTTATTCATTTTGTCAGCATTTAAATAGTTGCATTCCTGGCTCAATGATTCATTTGACGAAATCTTGTTCCCTGTTTTGAATTACCGTCAGATAGTTCCTGAGCAATTATAAAATTTTCAGCCCTATGTGTTGCGCATAATTCCGAGATAATTCGAAGTTCATATTCTTGTACGAACACTTATCAAAATTCATTTATACCTAGTACTATTATGAACATATGTATATTAGTTCAAATTATAATAATGAGGCCCTCTATATTCTCGAAACGGTCTTTGTTCTACGACAACCGTAAGTCGGTATGGGAAAACAAAATATTTGTTTAATTGTTCAAAGTTCAAAGTCAGTGTCATATGATTATAGACAAGTAAGATAAGAAATAAAAATATAAAGAGTAGCCACTTTAAATGACAGAATTTCTTTTAGTTAAATTTGCTCATGATTTGGTCTTTTCGTGGTACATAGTGCCAAAATACTCTTAATTATTTACTTTCATGTCATTACTAATCTCACATAAGGTCAAAAGTTGTACAACTTTTAACAGATATGATTATGACATGTTGTATCCAAACATATCCAAACATTTCCAAACATTTCCAAACATTTCCAAACAAATCCAAACAAATCCAAGCTTGGAAATATGACCTTTCCAAATATTGGAATGGTCATATTTCCAATTGGAATGGTGGTATTTCCAAGTTTTGGATTTTTTGGAATGGATGATATTTTGTCCAGTGAAATTATGTCCCAAGACATCACCCCTTTTAGGTGGATGTCGTAACTTATATCCCAAGACATCACCCCTTTTAGGTGGATGTCCTAACTTATGTCCCAAGACATCACCCCTTTCAGGTGGGTGTCCTAACTTATGTCCCAAGACATCGCCCCTTTCAGGTGGATGTCCTAACTTATGTCTGAAGACATCGCCCCTTTCAGGTGGGTGTCCTAACTTATGTCCCAAGACATCGCTACTTTTATGTGGATGTCCTAACTTATGTCCGAAGACATCACCACTTTCAGGTGGGTGTCCTAACTCATTTCCGCCACGTCTCGGTAGATGTTTCAACATATGTCCACATTTGATGGTAGATATTGATATTCAGTGAACACTTGCCTTGCCCAGCCACGTGTCTGTGGCAGGCTCTACAGACTGTGCAGGGTACGCTGACTTTTCACGTAGGGTTTTGTCGCTGTTATTAATATACCATTATCTCTGCATCCAGGGACCCGCATTCCGTCTGTTTTGTGACATGAGCGTACTTTCGTTGCAGTTGGAGAAACTCAAGTAGATGAACGCCCAACCGATCTGCTCCATCTGAGTCGGACGTTTATCAACTCATTCCGTCCGGGGGGACACTACAAGCCCCCGGAGTGTGTGTCTCGAACTAAGACAGCTGTCATTGTGGCATACAGGAACAGACAGCGCCACCTTGTGGTGCTCCTCAATCACCTCATCCCCTTCCTGGTCCGTCAGCAGGCAGACTTCGCAATATTTGTTGTAGAGCCGGTGAGACGTCAGGGCCTTCACTTTTCAATTTTGTCAATTGTTCAATCATTCACATCTTCGTCCTTGTTTGCCCAGAGTATTTTATGCAGAGATTTGTACTGCGTGTTTTATACCCACTGTATCATACCTAGTGTATCATACTCAGTGTATCGTACCTAGTATATTATACTCAGTGTATCATACCTAGTATATCATACTCAGTGTATCATACCTAGTATATTCAGTGTATCATACCTAGTATACTCAGTGTATCATACCTAGTATATCATACTGAGTGTATCAAACCTAGTATGTTATACTCAGTGTATCATACCTAGTGTATCATACTCAGTGTATCATACCTAGTATATTATACTCAGTGTATCATACCTAGTATATCATACTCAGTGTATTATACCTAGTATATTATACTCAGTGTATCATACCTACTATATTATACTCAGTGTATCATACGACCCACTGTAATGTTCCCACTGTAACATACACGTTGTGTTACACACATTCTGTTAAATCCAGTGTGTCCAACCTTCTATGTTATACCAAGTGTATTACAGTCTTAACACGTTTTATATACATTGTATTATACATCGTGTATTATTCGTACTCTATTATAACAACAGCATTATAGACAGTGTATTATACCCATTTTGTTATACTTATCTGATTCTACATTGCGTAGTATATCCTGTATATTATACCAAGAATATTATATTGATTATATTATACTCAGTACATTTCGTATTATACCCTGCGTACTATATCGAACACATTATTATGGAGAGTATTATACCGAATATATTATACCTAGTGCATGTATTATACTTAAGGTATTTTGCCCCTGCATTACACCCACCATATTATACCCAGTGTATTATACCTGATGTGTTACACAAGCGTCCCATAGTCCATATTGTTACTTTAGCCCACATAAAAACATCTACTATTCTACTGTAGCTTTCATACGATCATACAGATTTATAATGGCCCCTAAATACGCACGCACCTTTCTGCTGTAGCTGCCCAACGTGACGTTTAACAGAGCCCTCCTGATGAACATCGGCTTTGTGGAGGCTCTCAAGACTTACAACTTTACCTGCTTTATCTTCCACGATGTGGATCTCTTGCCGGTGACAGACCACAACCTCTACCGATGTGGTGCCACGCCCAGACATATGGCTGTGTCCAACAGCAAACTTGACAAGTAGGTTCCCACCTAAACTAGCCCAGATCCTAAACGTGTGGTGCCACACTCAGACATATGGCCTTGTCCAACAGCAAACTTGACAAGAAGGTTCCCACCTAGACGTGTGGTGCCACGCCCAGACATATGGCTGTGTCCAACAGCAAACTTGACAAGTAGGTTCCCACCTAAACTAGCCTAGACCCTAGATGTGTGGTGCCACGCCCAGACATATGGCTGTATCCAACAGCAAACTTGACAAGTAGGTTCCCACCTTATCTAGCCCAGACCCTAGACGTGTGGTGCCACGCTCAGACATATGGCCTTGTCCAACAGCAAACTTGAGAAGTAGGTTCCCATCTAGACGTGTGGTGCCACGCCCAGTCATATGGCTGTGTCCAACAGCAAACTTGACAAGTAGGTTCCTACTTAGACGTGTGGTGCCACACCCAGACACATGGCTGTGTCCAACAGCAAACTTGACAAGTAGGTTCCTACCTAGACGTGTGGTGCCACAATCAGAAACATTAATGTGTGTGACAAACATAACTGTAGAGTCTGTGTCTTTCCATATTCATAAGAACTTGGAATCTCTTGGAAGCTCAGTCGACTGTACGAGTCCCACTCTGTCATGAGTATGTGTTTGTTAATATTTATCAAATAATGATGATACCAGGAGTCGCGACAAGATGAGTGTATCCTGCCCCACCGGTTGCACGCGTCACAAACACATGCCAAGACAAGTCAATCAATTGTTCACCTGTAAAAAACACCTGAACATATAGTACAAGTCATAATAGGTAATTGCATCTGGCATTATGTTTGTCACTGATGCGTACTTATTTTGAAATGTACTTCAAATATATTCTATAAACCGCTATTAATGCCTTTGATGTTGTAACTTTGAGTAAGTGTCACTTGAGTAAGTGTCGTAAGGCGCTCTTTGAAATCTTAGTGGGAAGACCTCAAAGGTTTTGAAATGTAGACACCAAAGGCTGGAGCTGCTGGAATATTGCTTGACATTAAAGAAAAATTGACTATTGTAAAGTTGAAGTCATCCCTCTAGTCATACTGTTTTGTGGAGAGTGTCACTCTGAATCTTAATGCATAGATCTAAATATGGTGGGTAAATCCATGGCAGAGAAATGTCTATTTAATGATTACTACACAATAAGAGATCATCGATATACCTCAGGTTAAACGAAAACTTTTGACTTTGGGAGTCCGAGAAGAAATTGCTTGCTTGCATAGAAAAAAAGATAAGCAAGTTCAGGAGCAGAGTTGGTGCAAATGGGGATGCCTGCGTCTTGCCTAACTGTTATACCCACAATGCATTGAAGATATTATGAAGCAGCATTCATTTCAGTGGTGGTGGCTTTCATGCCTATGCTGGTGGTGTCATGGCGATGTCGAAGGATATTTACATGGACATCAACGGACACTCCAACCTCTATTTCGGCTGGGGCGGAGAGGACGACGACTTGTTGAGCAGGTATGCGTCCATACCAACCAGTCCATGATGTCGCTCTAAAATAGTAGGTATAAAACCAGATAATACAAACAAGACACACTCCACATATACTCGTAGTACAGGCAGAAGACAGCAAGCCACATGTACACACAGACGTAAACAATCATTTCCAAATCAACATGTAACTGTAAGAATGGACAACAAATGACCCACCCGCCTTCATTAGTCTCATATGAAACCTTTACCTTCCAGACTGGCATATAAGAACTACATGATATCCCGTTATCCCAGTGAGATAGGGAGATACAAGGCCGTGTACCACACCGAGGACAGGGGGAACAGTGTCAGCAGTACCAGGTACTATATACTGTACAGCAATCAAAGGTACTATATACTGTACTGCAATACCAGGTACTATATACTGTACAGCAATACCAGGTACTATATACTGTCCAGAGGGGAATAATGTCAGCAATACCAGGTACTATATACTGTCCAGAGGGGAACAGTGTCAGCAGTACCAGGTACTATATACTGTCCAGAGTGGAATAATGTCAGCAATACCAGGTACTATGTACTGTACAGAGGGGAATAATGTCAGCAATACCAGGTACTATATACTGTCCAAAGGGGAAAAGTGTCAGCAATACCAGGTACTATATATTGTCCAGAGGGGAATAATGTCAGCAGTTCCAGGTACTATATACTGTCCAAAGGGGAACAGTGTCAGTAATACCAGGTACTATATACTGTCCAGAGGGGAATAATGTACTGTAATACCAGGTACTATATAGTGTCCAGAGGGGAACAGTGTCAGCAGTACCAGGTACTATATACTGTCCAGAGGGGAATAATGTACAGTAATACCAGGTACGATATACTGTCCAGAGGGGAATAATGTACAGCAATACCAGGTACTATATACTGTCCAGAGGGGAATAATGTACAGTAATACCAGGTACTATATACTGTCCAGAGTGGAATAATGTAGAGTAATACCAGGTACTATATACTGTCCAGAGGGGAATAATGTACAGCAATACCAGGTACTATATACTGTCCAGAGGGGAACAGTGTCAGCAATACCAGGTACCATATACTGTCCAGAGGGGAACAGTGTCAGCAATATCAGGTACTATATACTGTCCAGAGGGGAACAGTGTCAGGAATACCAGGTACTATATACTGCCCAGATGGGGAACAGTGTCAGCAATACCAGGTACTATATACTGCCCAGATGGGGAATAATGTACAGTAATACCAGGTACTATATACTGTCCAGAGTGGAATAATGTAAGTAATACCAAGTACTGTATACTGTACAGAGGGAAATAATGTACAGTGATACCAGGTACTATACTGTACAGAGGGGAATAATGTCAGCAATACCAGGTACTATATTTTGTACAGAGGGGAATAATGTCAGCAATACCAAGTACTATATACTGTAGAGAGGGGAATAAAGTCAGCAATACCAGGTACTATATACTGTACAGAGGAGAATAATGTCAGAAATACCAGACACATATAATGTACAGTGGGGAATAATGTCAGCAATACCAGGTACTATATAATGTACAGTAATACCATGTACTATATAATGTGCAGTAATATCAGGTACTATATAATGTACAGAGGGGAATTATGTCAGCAATACCAGGTACTATATAATGTGCAGTAATACAAGGTACTATATAATGTACAGAGGGGAATGATGTCAGAAATACCAGGTACTATATAATGTACAGAGGGGAATTATGTCAGCAATACCATGTGCTATATACTGCACTGAGGGGAATGGTGTCAGCAATACCAGGTACTATATACTGTACAGAGGGGAATAATGTCAGCAGTACCAGGTACTATATACTGTTCAGAGGGGATTAATGTGAGCTATACTAGTTGAAATAAAATGTACAATGGGAATGGTGTCAGCAATACCAGGTACTATATAATGTACAAAAGGGAATAATGTCAGCAATACTAGTTGAAATAAAATGTACAGACGGGAATAATGTCAGTAATACCAGGCACTATATAATGTACAGAGGGGAATTATGTCAGCAATACCAGGTACTATATAATGTACAGGGGGAAATACGTACAGCAATACCAGGTACTACAAACTGTACAGAGGGGAATAACGTACAACAATACCAGGTACTATACTGTACAGACGGGAACAGTGTCATTAATACCAGGTACTCTATAATGTACAGAAGGGAATAATGTCAGCAATACCAGGTACTATATGCTGTACAGAGGTGAATAGTGTCAGTAATATCAGGTACTATATAATGTGCAGTAATACCAGGTACTATATAATGTCCAGAGGGGAACAGTGTCAGCAATACCAGGTACTATATACTCTCGACAGGGGAACCGTGTCAGCAATACCAAGTACTATATACTTTCCAAAGGGGAATAATGTACAACAATACCAGGTACTATATAGTGTACAGAGGGGAAAAATGTCAGTAGTTCCATGTACTATATACTGTAAAGAGGGGAATAGTATCAGTAAAACCAGGTACTATATAATGTACAGTAATACCAGGTACTATATAATGTACAGAGGGGAATAGTGTCAGTAATACCAGGTACTATATAATGTACTGAGGGGAATAATGTCAGCAATATCAGGTACTATACTGTATATAGGGGAACAGTGTCAGTAATACCAGGTACTATATAATGTACAGAGGGGAATAATGTCAGTAATACCAGGTACTATATACTGTTCAGAGTGGAATATTGTCAGTAATACCAGGTACTATATACACTACAGTAATACCAGGTACTGTATGCTGTAGAGAAGGGAAAAATGTCAGTAATACCGGGTACTATATACTGTACAGAGTGGAATATTGTCAGTAATACCAGGTACTATATACACTACAGTAATACCAGGTACTGTATGCTGTAGAGAAGGGAAAAATGTCAGTAATACCGGGTACTATATACTGTACAGAGAGAAATAATATCAGCAATACCAGGTACGTTATACTACACACAGGGGATTAATATCTGCAATACCAGGTACGTTATACTATACACAGGGGAATAATGTCTACAATACCAGGTACGTCATACTACACACAGGGGAATAATATCTGCAATACCAGGTACGTTATACTAAACACAGGGGATTAATGTCTGCAACACTAGGTACGTTATACTATACACAGGGGAATAATGTCTGCAATACTAGGTACGTTATACTATACACAGGGGAATAATGTCTGCAATACCGGGTACGTTATACTATACACAGGGGATTAATGTCTGCAACATTAGGTACGTTATACTATTCACAGGGGAATAATGTCTGCAATACCGGGTACGTTATACTATACACAGGGGATTAATGTCTGCAATACTAGGTACGTTATACTATACACAGGGGAATAATGTCTGCAATACCATCTGCAATATAATGTGGAAAGGGGAATCATATCCGTATTATGAGGTACTATTTACTGTAAAGAGGAGAATAATGTAAGCAAAACCAGGTATTATATACTGCACTGAGGGGAATGGTGTCAGCAATACCAGGTACTATATACTGTACAGAGGGGAATAATGTTTGCAATACCAGGTACTATATACTGTTCAGAGGGGAATAATGTCAGTAATACCAGGCACTATATAATGTACAGAGGGTAATAATGTCATTAATACCAGGTACTATTTAATGTACAGAGGGGAATTATGTCAGCAATACCAGGTACTATATAATGTGCAGTAATACAAGGTACTATATAATGTACAGAGGGGAATGATGTCAGAAATACCAGGTACTATATAATGTACAGAGGGGAATAATGTCAGTAATACCAGGTACTATATACTGTACAGAGTGGAATATTGTCAGTAATACCAGGTACTATATACACTACAGTAATACCAGGTACTGTATGCTGTAGAGAAGGGAAAAATGTCAGTAATACCGGGTACTATATACTGTACAGAGAGAAATAATATCAGCAATACCAGGTACGTTATACTACACACAGGGGATTAATATCTGCAATACCAGGTACGTTATACTATACACAGGGGAATAATGTCTACAATACCAGGTACGTCATACTACACACAGGGGAATAATATCTGCAATACCAGGTACGTTATACTAAACACAGGGGATTAATGTCTGCAACACTAGGTACGTTATACTATACACAGGGGAATAATGTCTGCAATACCGGGTACGTTATACTATACACAGGGGATTAATGTCTGCAATACTAGGTACGTTATACTATACACAGGGGAATAATGTCTGCAATACCAGGTACGTTATACTATACACAGGGGATTAATGTCTGCAACACTAGGTACGTTATACTATTCACAGGGGAATAATGTCTGCAATACCGGGTACGTTATACTATACACAGGGGATTAATGTCTGCAATACTAGGTACGTTATACTATACACAGGGGAATAATGTCTGCAATACCATCTGCAATATAATGTGGAAAGGGGAATCATATCCGTATTATGAGGTACTATTTACTGTAAAGAGGAGAATAATGTAAGCAAAACCAGGTATTATATACTGCACTGAGGGGAATGGTGTCAGCAATACCAGGTACTATATACTGTACAGAGGGGAATAATGTTTGCAATACCAGGTACTATATACTGTTCAGAGGGGAATAATGTCAGTAATACCAGGCACTATATAATGTACAGAGGGTAATAATGTCATTAATACCAGGTACTATTTAATGTACAGAGGGGAATTATGTCAGCAATACCAGGTACTATATAATGTGCAGTAATACCAGGTACTATATAATGTACAGAGGGGAATGATGTCAGAAATACCAGGTACTATATAATGTACAGAGGGGAATAATGTCAGTAATACCAGGTACTATATACTGTACAGAGTGGAATATTGTCAGTAATACCAGGTACTATATACACTACAGTAATACCAGGTACTGTATGCTGTAGAGAAGGGAAAAATGTCAGTAATACCGGGTACTATATACTGTACAGAGAGAAATAATATCAGCAATACCAGGTACGTTATACTACACACAGGGGATTAATATCTGCAATACCAGGTACGTTATACTATACACAGGGGAATAATGTCTACAATACCAGGTACGTCATACTACACACAGGGGAATAATATCTGCAATACCAGGTACGTTATACTAAACACAGGGGATTAATGTCTGCAACACTAGGTACGTTATACTATACACAGGGGAATAATGTCTGCAATACCGGGTACGTTATACTATACACAGGGGATTAATGTCTGCAATACTAGGTACGTTATACTATACACAGGGGAATAATGTCTGCAATACCAGGTACGTTATACTATACACAGGGGATTAATGTCTGCAACACTAGGTACGTTATACTATTCACAGGGGAATAATGTCTGCAATACCGGGTACGTTATACTATACACAGGGGATTAATGTCTGCAATACTAGGTACGTTATACTATACACAGGGGAATAATGTCTGCAATACCATCTGCAATATAATGTGGAATGGGGAATCATATCCGTATTATGAGGTACTATTTACTGTAAAGAGGAGAATAATGTAAGCAAAACCAGGTATTATATACTGCACTGAGGGGAATGGTGTCAGCAATACCAGGTACTATATACTGTACAGAGGGGAATAATGATTGCAATACCAGGTACTATATACTGTTCAGAGGGGAATAATGTCAGTAATACCAGGCACTATATAATGTACAGAGGGTAATAATGTCATTAATACCAGGTACTATTTAATGTACAGAGGGGAATTATGTCAGCAATACCAGGTACTATATAATGTGCAGTAATACAAGGTACTATATAATGTACAGAGGGGAATGATGTCAGAAATACCAGGTACTATATAACGTACAGAGGGGAATTATGTCAGCAATACCATGTGCTATATACTGCACTGAGGGGAATGGTGTCAGCAATACCAGGTACTATATACTGTACAGAGGGGAATAATGTCAGCAGTACCAGGTACTATATACTGTTCAGAGGGGATTAATGTGAGCTATACTAGTTGAAATAAAATGTACAATGGGAATAATGTCAGCAATACCAGGTACTATATAATGTACAAAGGGGAATGGTGTCAGCAATACCAGGTAATATATACTGTTCAGAGGGGAATAATGTCAGCAATACTAGTTGAAATAAAATGTACAGAAGGGAATAATGTCAGTAATACCAGGCACTATATAATGTACAGAGGGGAATTATGTCAGCAATACCAGGTACTATATAATGTACAGGGGGAAATACGTACAGCAATACCAGGTACTATAAACTGTACAGAGGAGAATAACGTACAGCAATACCAGGTACTATACTGTACAGACGGGAACAGTGTCATTAATACCAGGTACTCTATAATGTACAGAAGGGAATAATGTCAGCAATACCAGGTACTATATTCTGTACAAAGGTGAATAGTGTCAGTAATATCAGGTACTATATAATGTGCAGTAATACCAGGTACTATATAATGTCCAGAGGGGAACAGTGTCAGCAATACCAGGTACTATATACTCTCGACAGGGGAACCGTGTCAGCAATACCAAGTACTATATACTTTCCAAAGGGGAATAATGTACAACAATAACAGGTACTATATAGTGTACAGAGGGGACAAATGTCAGTAGTTCCATGTACTATATACTGTAAAGAGGGGAATAGTATCAGTAAAACCAGGTACTATATAATGTACAGTAATACCAGGTACTATATAATGTACAGAGGGGAATAATGTCAGTAATACCAGGTACTATATAATGTACTGAGGGGAATAATGTCAGCAATATCAGGTACTATACTGTATAGAGGGGAACAGTGTCAGTAATACCAGGTACTATATAATGTACAGAGGGGAATAACGTACAGCAATACCAGTTACTACATAATGTACAGAAGGGAAAAATTTCAGTAGTCCCATGTACTATATACTGTAAAGAGGGGAATAGTATCAGTAAAACCAGGTAATATGTAATGTACAGTAATACCAAGTACTATATAATGTACTGAGGGGAATAATGTCAGAAATATCAGGTACTATAAAATGTACTGAGGGGAATAATGTCAGCAATATCAGGTACTATACTGTATATAGGGGAACAGTGTCAGTAATACAAGGTACTATATAATGTACAGAGGGGAATAACGTACATCAATACCAGGCACTATATAATGTACAGAGGGGAATTATGTCAGCAATACCAGGTACTATATAATGGACAGGGGGGAAAAATTTCAGCAATACCTGGTACTATATACTGTACAGAGGGGAATGGTGTCAGCAATACCAGGTACTATATACTGTTCAGAGGGGAATAATGTCAGCAATACCAGGTACTATATAATGTACAGAGGGGAATTATGTCAGCAATACCAGGTACTATATAATGTGCAGTAATACAAGGTACTATATAATGTACAGAGGGGAATGATGTCAGAAATACCAGGTACTATATAATGTACAGAGGGGAATTATGTCAGCAATACCATGTGCTATATACTGCACTGAGGGGAATGGTGTCAGCAATACCAGGTATTATATACTGTACAGAGGGGAATAATGTCAGAAATACCAGGTACTTTATACTGTTCAGAGGGGAATAATGTCAGCAATACGAGTTGAAATAAAATGTACAGAGGGGAATAAAGTCAGTAATACCAGGCACTATATAATGTACAGAGGGTAATAATGTCATTAATACCAGGTACTATATAATGTACAGAGGGGAATTATGTCAGCAATACCAGGTACTATATAAAGTGCAGTAATACAAGGTACTATATAATGTACAGAGGGGAATGATGTCAGAAATACCAGGTACTATATAATGTACAGAGGGGAATTATGTCAGCAATACTATGTGCTATATACTGCACTGAGGGGAATGGTGTCAGCAATACCAGGTACTATATACTGTACAGAGGGGAATAATGTCAGCAATACCAGGTAATATATACTGTTCAGAGGGGAATAATGTCAGCAATACTAGTTGAAATAAAATGTACAGACGGGAATAATGTCAGTAATACCAGGCACTATATAATGTACAGAGGGGAATTATGTCAGCAATACCAGGTACTATATACTGCACTGAGGGGAATGGTGTCAGCAATACCAGGTACTATATACTGCACAGAGGGGAGTAATGTTATAAACACTAGTTGAAATTAAATGTACAGAGGGGAATAATGTCAGTAATACCAGGTACTATATAATGTACAGAGGGGAATAATGTCAGTAATAATGTGTACTTTATAATGTACAGAGGGGAATTATGTCAGCAATACCAGGTACTATAAACTGCACTGAGGGGAATAATGTCAGCAATACCAGGTACTATATACTGTACAGAGGGGGATAATGTCAGCAGTACCAGGTACTATATACTGTTCAGAGGGGAATAATGTCAGCTATACTAGTTGAAATAAAATGTACAGAGGGGAATAATTATAGCAATACCAGGTACTATATACTGTACAGAGGGGAATTATGTCAGCAATCCCAGGTACTATATACTGCACTGAGGGGAATGGTGTCAGAAATACCAGGTACTATATACTTTACAGAGGTAATACGAGGTACTATATACTTTAGAGAAGGGAAAAATGTCAGTAATACCGGGTACTATATACTGTACAGAGAGAAATAATGTCAGCAATACCAGGTACGTTATACTACACACAGGGGATTAATATCTGCAATGCCAGGTATGTTATACTATACACAGGGGAATAATGTCTGCAATACCAAGTACGTTATACTACACACAGGGGATTAATATCTGCAATGCCAGGTATGTTATACTATACACAGGGGAATAATGTCTGCAATACCAAGTACGTTATACTACACATAGGGGAATAATATCTGCAATACCAGGTACGTTATACTATACACAGGGGAATAATGTCTGCAATACCAGGTACTATATACTGTACTGAGGGGAATGGTGTCAGCAATACCAAGTACGTTATACTATATGCTGTACAGAGGGGAATAATGTCAGAAATACCAGACACTATATAATGTACATTTGGGAATAATGGCAGCAATACCAGGTACTATATAATGTGCAGTAATACCAGGTACTATATAATGTACAGAGGTGAATAATGTCAGAAATACCAGGTACTATATACTGTTCAGAGGGGAATAATGTCAGCAATACTAGTTGAAATAAAATGTACAGAGGGGTATAATGTCAGTAATACCAGGCACTATATAATGTACAGAGGGGAATAATGTCAGTAATACCAGGTACTATATAATGTACAGAGGGGAATTATGTCAGCAATACTAGGTACTATATACTGTTCAGTAATACCAGGCACTATATAATGTACAGAGGGGAATAATGTAAATAATACCAGGTACTGTATACTGTACAGAGGGAAATAATGTACAGTGATACCAGGTACTATATACTGTACAGAGGGGAATAATGTCAGCAATACCAGGTACTATATACTGTAGAGAGGGGAATGGTGTCAGCAATACCAGGTACTATATACTGTGCAGAGGGGAATAATGTCAGAAATACCAGGTACTATATACTGTACAGAGTGGAATAATGTCAGTAATACCAGGTACTATATAGTGTACAGTAATACCAGGTACTATATACAGTAGAGAAGGGAAAAATGTCAATAATACCGGGTACTATATACTGTACAGAGAGAAATAATGTCAGCAATACCAGGTACGTTATACTACATACAGAGGATTAATATCTGCAATACCAGGTACGTTATACTATACACAGGGGAATAATGTCTGCAATACCAGGTACGTCATACTACACACAGGGGAAAAATATCTGCAAAACCAGGTACGTTATACTATACACAGGGGATTAATGTCTGCAATACTAGGTACGTTATACTATACACAGGGGAATAATGTCTTCAATACCAGCTGCAATATAATGTGCAAAGGGGAATCATATCCGCATTACCAGGTACTATTTACTGTAAAGAGGAGAATAATGTTAACAATACCAGGTACGTTGTACTGTACAGAGGGGAATAATGTCTGCAATACCATGTACGTTATACTATACACAGGGGAATAATGTCAGCAGGTACGTTATACTATACACAGGGGAATAATGTCTTCAATACCAGCTGCAATATAATGTGCAAAGGGGAATCATATCCGCATTACCAGGTACTATTTACTGTAAAGAGGAGAATAATGTTAACAATACCAGGTACGTTGTACTGTACAGAGGGGAATAATGTCTGCAATACCATGTACGTTATACTATACACAGGGGAATAATGTCAGCAGGTACGTTATACTATACACAGGGGAAAAATGTCTGCAATACCAGGTAAGTTTTGCTACACAGGGGAATATTGTCTGCTATACCAGGTACGTTATACTATACACAGGGGAATAATGTCTGCAGTACCAGGTACGTTATACTATACACAGGGGAATAATGTCTGCAATACCAGTTACGTTATAGTACACAGAGGGGAATAATGTTTGCAATGTCAGGTACGTTATACTATAAACAGGGGAATAATGTCTGCAATACCAGTTACGTTATACTACACACAGGGGAATAATGTCTGCAATATCAGGTACGTTATACTATACACAGGGGAATAATGTCTGCAATCCCAGGTACGTTATACTCTACATAGCGGAATAATGTTAACAATACCAGGTACGTTGTACTACACACAGGGGAATAATGTCTGCAATACCAGGTACGTTATACTATAGACAGGGGAGTAATGTCAGCAGGTACGTTATACTATACACAGGGGAAAATGTCTGCAATACCAGGTACGTTATACTATACACAGGGGAATAATATCTGCAGTACCAGGTACGTTATACTATACACAGGGGAATAATGTCTGCAATACCAGGTACGTTATAGTACACAGAGGGGAATAATTTCTGCAATATCAGGTATGTTATACTATACACAGGGGAATAATGTCTGCAATACCAGTAACGTTATACTACACACAGGCGAAAATGTCTGCAATCCCAGGTACGTTATACCATACACAGGGGAATAATGTCTGCAATACCAGTTACGTTATACCATACAGGGGGGAATAATGTCAGCTATACCAGGTAATATTTACCATACATGTCAGCAATACCAGGTACTATATAACGTTCAGAGGGGAATAATGTCGGCAACACCAGGTGCTATATACCCCGGAGGGGGGAATAACATATGCAATACCAGGTGCTTTATAATGTATGGAAGCGAAGTAATATCTCTAACACCAGGTGCTTTAGAATGTAGAAAAAGGAAGTAATATCTGCAACACCAGTCGATATATAATGTAGAGAAAGGAAGTAACATCTGCAGCACCAGGTGATATATAATGTAGAGAAGGGAAGTAATATCTACAGCACCAGGTGATATATAATGTAGAGAAAGGAAGTAATATCTACAGCACCAGGTGATATATAATGTAGAGAAGGGAAGTAATATCTACAGCACCAGGTGATATATAATTTAGAGAAGGGAAGTAATATCTGCAGCACCAGGTGATATATAATGTAGAGAAAGGAAGTAATATCTGCAGCACCAGGTGATATATAATGTAGAGAAAGGAAGTAATATCTGCAGCACCAGGTGATATATAATGTAGACAAGGGAAGTAATATCAGCAGCACCAGGTGATATATAATGTAGATAAGGGAAGTAATATCTGCAGCACCAGGTGATATATAATATAGAGAAAGGAAGTAATATCTGCAGCACCAGGTGATATATAATGTAGAGAAAGGAAGTAATATCAGCAGCACCAGGTGATATATAATGTAGATAAGGGAAGTAATATCTGCAGCACCAGTTGATATATAATGTATAGAAAGGAAGTAACATCTGCAGCACCAGGTGATATATAATGTAGAGAACGGAAGTAATATCTACAGCACCAGGTTATATATAATGTAGAGAAGGGAAGTAATATCTGCAGCACCAGGTGATATATAATGTAGAGAAAGGAAGTAACATCTGCAGCACCAGGTGATATATAATGTAGATAAGGGAAGTAATATCTGTAACACCAGTCGATATATAATGTAGAGAAAGGAAGTAACATCTGCAGCACCAGGTGATATATAATGTAGAGAAGGGAAGTAATATCTACAGCACCAGGTGATATATAATGTAGAGAAAGGAAGTAATATCTACAGCACCAGGTGATATATAATGTAGAGAAGGGAAGTAATATCTACAGCACCAGGTGATATATAATGTAGAGAAGGGAAGTAATATCTACAGCACCAGGTGATATATAATGTAGAGAAGGGAAGTAATATCAGCAGCACCAGGTGATATATAATTTAGAGAAGGGAAGTAATATCTGCAGCACCAGGTGATATATAATGTAGAGAAAGGAAGTAATATCTGCAGCACCAGGTGATATATAATGTAGAGAAAGGAAGTAATATCTGCAGCACCAGGTGATATATAATGTAGACAAGGGAAGTAATATCAGCAGCACCAGGTGATATATAATGTAGAGAAGGGAAGTAATATCAGCAGCACCAGGTGATATATAATGTAGATAAGGGAAGTAATATCTGCAGCACCAGGTGATATATAATGTAGAGAAAGGAAGTAATATCTGCAGCACCAGGTTATATATAATGTAGAGAAAGGAAGTAATATCTACAGCACCAGGTGATATATAATGTAGAGAAAGGAAGTAATATCTACAGCACCAGGTGATATATAATGTAGAGAAGGGAAGTAATATCTGCAGCACCAGGTGATATATAATTTAGAGAAAGGAAGTAATATCTGCAGCACCAGGTGATATATAATGTAGAGAAAGGAAGTAATATCTGCAGCACAAGGTGATATATAATGTAGATAAGGGAAGTAATATCTGCAGCACCAGGTGATATATAATGTAGAGAAGGGAAGTAATATCTGCAGCACCAGGTGATATATAATGTAGAGAAAGGAAGTAATATCTACAGCACCAGGTGATATATAATGTAGAGAAAGGAAGTAATATCTGCAGCACAAGGTGATATATAATGTAGAGAAAGGAAGTAATATCTGCAGCACCAGGTGATATATAATGTAGATAAGGGAAGTAATATCTGCAGCACCAGGTGATATATAATGTAGAGAAGGGAAGTAATATCAGCAGCACCAGGTGATATATAATGTAGAGAAAGGAAGTAATATCTACAGCACCAGGTGATATATAATGTAGAGAAAGGAAGTAATATCTGCAGCACCAGGTGATATATAATGTAGAGAAAGGAAGTAATATCTACAGCACCAGGTGATATATAATGTAGGGAAAGGAAGTAATATCTGCAGCACCAGGTGATATATAATGTAGAGAAAGGAAGTAACATCTGCAGCACCAGGTGATATATAATGTAGATAAGGGAAGTAATATCTGCAGCACCAGGTGATATATAATGTAGAGAAAGGAAGTAATATCTACAGCACCAGGTGATATATAATGTAGAGAAAGGAAGTAATATCTACAGCACCAGGTGATATATAATGTAGAGAAAGGAAGTAATATCTGCAGCACCAGGTGATATATAATGTAGATAAGGGAAGTAATATCTGCAGCACCAGGTGATATATAATGTAGAGAAAGGAAGTAATATCTGCAGCACCAGGTGATATATAATGTAGAGAAGGGAAGTAATATCTGCAGCACCAGGTGATATATAATGTAGATAAGGGAAGTAATATCAGCAGCACCAGGTGATATATAATGTAGAGAAAGGAAGTAGTATCTGCAGCACCAGGTGATATATAATGTAGAGAAGGGAAGTAATATCTGCAGCACCAGGTGATATATAATGTAGATAAGGGATGTAATATCAGCAGCACCAGGTGATATATAATGTAGAGAAAGGAAGTAATATCTGCAGCACCAGGTGATATATAATGTAGAGAAAGGAAGTAATATCTGCAGCACCAGGTGATATATAATGTAGAGAAAGGAAGTAATATCTACAGCACCAGGTGATATATAATGTAGAGAAAGGAAGTAATATTTACAGCACCAGGTGATATATAATGTAGAGAAAGGAAGTAATATCTGTAACACCAGGCATTATTTAATGTAGAGAAGAGAAATGTAATCAATATTGTAGAGGCAAAACGATGTCAGCGATACCAGGTACTATAGTTTGTATAGAGGGGATAGTAAGGTTAGCATCAACATCTCGACGGTGCGTATTGACTACCCGTCCACCTCCTTCAGGTACCAGTTGTTGTGGACGGCAGAGGAGCGCTTCCAGACAGAAGGACTGAGCTCCCTGAAGTACAGGAAAGTCAAACACGAGGCTAAACAGTTCTACACCTGGATTTTTGTTGACATAAATAAGAATGAATACAGGTAAAGTGTATTTGCAACAATAAGTAGTCACGTGGTATTCCGTATATATTTAACTGTTAGTTTTCGGTCAGATCTGAAGAACAAATATCACCTTTACTATATCCATGCCTCGTGCTCAGGGATCAACTGTTGACAGTGTGTGGGTGGAGGACGGAGGTGTATGTGCTTTTTTAAAAAAAAACAACAAACAACCCAAACTAATCTGTTCCCTATTTCGTATAAAAAACATTGTTCTCGGGTGTCTAAAAAAACGTCCAATGTGTTCTGATTTAGAAAACAACAACAGTGCTGTACTCTTTTAAGCGAAAGACATGGTATACTAACCCTAACCCCAACCCTAAACTAACCCTAACCCTAACCCTTGATATTCTGACCGAAAATTTTGGATATCCTACACAAAAATCGCCTAGGGACGTGTGGTGACTTCGAATTCTTTACGTCCATATTTGAGCATAAAGAGTACTCGCTACATCCATATATGGTCAAAACGAGTACTTGATATAACCATATATGGACATAACACAAATTTGATATATGGAAACGAACCATAATCATCTGGTACTAAAGATAATTACGCTGGCAACAATGCCGTCATTAGCGACGTTTCAGGGTATATATATTATGTGACGTGACGTAACGATAACGGTGATGGAAATGAATTAACGATGTTCTTGTTTTTTTTTCAGCCAAGCCATAGCTGACTTCACATAGGAACGTCCCTACTTCATCCCACGACCAAAAGTGCACAATGAGAGACATAAAGTGCATCGCGTGGCCACACATTGCACACTGAGAGACATAAAGTGTATCACGTGACCACACATTGCACACTGAGAGACGTAAAGTGTATCACGTGACCACACAGTGCACACTGAGAAACGTAAAGTGTATCACGTGACCACACATTGCACACTGAGAGACATGAAGTGTATCACGTGACCACACATTGCACACTGAGAGACATGAAGTGTATCACGTGACCACACATTGCACACCGAGAGACATGAAGTGTATCACGTGACCACACATTGCACACTGAGAGACATGAAGTGTATCACGTGACCACACATTGCACACTGAGAGACATGAAGTGTATCACGTGACCACAAATTGCACACTGAGAGACATGAAGTGCATCACGTGACCACACATTGCACACTGAGAGACATGAAGTGCATCACGTGACCACACATTGCACACTGAGAGATATGAAGTGTATCACGTGACCACACATTGCACACTGAGAGACATGAAGTGTATCACGTGTCCACACATTGCACACTGAGAGACATGAAGTGTATCAAGTGACCACACATTGCACACCGAGAGACATGAAGTGTATCACGTGACCACACATTGCACACTGAGAGACATGAAGTGTATCACGTGACCACACATTGCACACTGAGAGACATGAAGTGTATCAAGTGACCACACATTGCACACTGAGAGACATGAAGTGTATCACGTGACCACACATTGCACACCGAGAGACATGAAGTGTATCACGTGACCACACATTGCACACTGAGAGACATGAAGTGTATCACGTGACCACACATTGCACACCGAGAGACATGAAGTGTATCACGTGACCACACATTGCACACTGAGAGACATGAAGTGTATCATGTGACCACACATTGCACACTGAGAGACATGAAGAGTATCACGTGACCACACATTGCACACTGAGAGACGTAACGTGTATCACGTGACCAGTGACCACACAGTGCACACTGAGAGACGTGAAGTGTATCACGTGAACACACATTGCACACTGAGAGACGTGAAGTGTATCACGTGAACACACATTGCACACTGAGAGACGTGAAGTGTATCACGTGAACACACATTGCACACTGAAAGACATGAAGTGTATCACGTGACCACACATTACACACTGAGAGACGTAAAGTGTATCACGTGACCACACATTGCACACTGAGAGACATGAAGTGTATCACGTGACCACACATTGCACACTGAGAGACGTAAAGTGTATCACGTGACCACACATTGCACACTGAGAGACATGAAGTGTATCACGTGACCACACAGAGCACACTGAGAAACGTGAAGTGTATCACGTGATCACACATTGCACACTGAGAGACGTTAAGTGTATCCCGTGACCACACAGAGCACACTGAGAAACGTGAAGTGTATCACGTGACCACACATTGCAAACTGAGAGACGTTAAGTGTATCATGTGACCACACATTGCACACTGAGAGACATTAAGTATATCACGTGACCACACATTGCACACTGAGAGACGTAACGTGTATCACGTGACCAGTGACCACACAGTGCACACTGAGAGACATGAAGTGTATCACGTGACCACGCATTGCACACTGAGAGACATGAAGTGTATCACGTGACCACACATTGCACACTGAGAGACATGAAGTGTATCACGTGACCACACATTGCACACCGAGAGACATGAAGTGTATCACGTGACCACACATTGCACACTGAGAGACATGAAGTGCATCGCGTGGCCACACATTGCACACTGAGAGACATGAAGTGTATCACGTGACCACACATTGCACACTTAGAGACGTTACGTGTATCACGTGACCAGTGACCACACAGTGCACACTGAGAGACGTGAAGTGTATCACGTGACCACACATTGCACACTGAGAGACATGAAGTGCATCGCGTGGCCACACATTGCACACTGAGAGACATGAAGTGTATCACGTGACCACACATTGCACACTGAGAGACGTAACGTGTATCACTTGACCAGTGACCACACAGTGCACACTGAGAGACATGAAGTGTATCACGTCACCACACAGAGCACACTGAGAAACGTGAAGTGTATCACGTGACAACACACTGCACACTGAGAGACGTAAAGTGTATCACGGGATCACACATTGCACACTGAGAGACTTGAAGTATATCACGTGATCACACAGTGCACACTGAGAGACATTAAGTGTATCACGTGACCACACATTGCACACTGAGAGACGTAACGTGTATCACGTGACCAGTGACCACACAGTGCACACTGAGAGACATGAAGTGTATCACGTGACCACACATTGCACACTGAGAGACATGAAGTGTATCACGTGACCACGCATTGCACACTGAGAGACATGAAGTGTATCACGTGACACACAGTGCACACTGAGAGGACTGAAGTGTATCACGTGACACAGTGCACACTGAGAGACATGAAGTGTATCACGTGACACAGTGCACACTAAGAGGGCTGAAGTGTATCACGTGACACAGTGCACACTGAGAGATGTGATGTTCTTGATGTGTTGTGAAAAGCCGCTGTTCAGATACGATGTCAGTACACGGTAAGAAGCCACCCGTCATGGTTGTTGAGAAACGTTGTCAGGACAGTCCGACAAGAGCCTCTGTTCAGACATGTAGTGAGTATACTACACGAAACCACCTGAACATTGATATAGTGTGTGGATATAAATGTTCAACTGATATAGTGTGTGGATATAAATGTTCAATTCATATACTGTGTGGATATAAATGTTAAATTGATATACTATGTGGCTATAACTGTTCAACTGATATATTGTGTGAATATAAATGTTCAACTGATATACTGTGTGAATATAAATGTTCAATTGATTTACTGTGTGGATATAAATGTTCAATTCATATACTGTATGGATATAAATGTTCAACTGATTTACTGTGTGGATATAAATGTTCAATTCATATACTGTGTGGATATAAATGTTCAACTGATTTACTGTGTGGATATAAATGTTCAACTGATATACTGTGTGGATATAAATGTTCAGCTGATATACTGTGTGGATATAAATGGTCAACTGATATACTGTGTGGATATAAATGTTCAGCTGATATACTGTGTGGATATAAATGTTCAACTGATATACTGTGTGGCTATAAATGTTCAACTGATATACTGTGTGGCTATAAATGCTCAACTGATGTAATATGTGGATATAAATGTTCAACTGATGTAATATGTGGATATAAATGTTCAACTGATGTAATATGTGGATATAAATGTTCAACTGATGTAATATGTGGATATAAATGTTCAACTGATGTAATATGTGGATATAAATGTTCAACTGATGTAATATGTGGATATAAATGTTCAACTGATGTAATATGTGGATATAAATGTTCAACTGATGTAATATGTGGATATAAATGTTCAACTGATGTAATATGTGGATATAAATGTTCAACTGATGTAATATGCGGATATAAATGTTCAACTGATGTAATATGTGGATATTAATGTTCAGCTGATATACTGTGTGGATATAAATGTTCAACTGATGTAATATGTGGATATAAATGTTCAACTGATGTAATATGTGGATATAAATGTTCAACTGATGTAATATGTGGATATAAATGTTCAACTGATGTAATATGTGGATATAAATGTCCAGCTACTGTACTCGTTTTTAATCCTGCAATCGAATGAACCAGATGACAATATCGCTGTGCGAATTTGATTGGACTGTGCATAGACTCGTTTGTCCAGCCACCAGCTCGATCGTAGAGCAACCAGTGCCTGTGACGAGTTATATCCCGTCTATGTCCCTCCTATTGACCAATCAGATTCCACTTCTCATATCACTTGCAATTACTTTAAACAAGATGGCGGCGCCCTGTGAAGACGATATGATCGATAATAAAGATGTATATTCTAATAAAACGGGTTTTACTTCTTGATGTGCATCAAATAAAGTGAACGCATCGATTAACATGAACAGATTTGGAAAATATCAGTTCACGCTCACTTGTCGGTACACAACCAACCGAAATCTGAATGACAGTTAACGAACCGGACGTGATATCGCTATGCGATCTTGTTTGGACTATGGATAGAGTCGTTATTCCAGCCAAAATGTAACTGCATAGTTCCAGCCTAGTTCGGCAAGGGTTGTAACTGACTTTAAAAGACAGTTAACTCCATGGCCTCGGGAAGATTACTAGAGTAATGTGTGGATATAAACTTATCCTGAGTTAATCTATCCTATTGATATTCATTCACCTGGTTTTAGGTAAAGTGATACCATGTGTCTGTATAAATGTCATATTAATACCATGTGTGTTGGCAAATGCCATATTTTTTTTCCATGTGTGTGGGCAAATGTCATATTGATACCATGTGTGTGAGCAAATGTGATATTGATACGATGTATGTGGGCAAATGTGATATTGATACCATGTGTGAGGGCAAATATGATATTGATACCATGTGTGGGGGCAAATGTCATATTTATACCATGTATATGGGCAAATGTCATATTGATACCATGTGTGGGGGCAAATGTCGTATTGATACCATGTATGTGGGCAAATGTCATATTGATACCATGTGTGGGGGCAAATGTCATATTGATACCGTGTATGTGCGCAAATGTCATATTGATACCATGTGTGTTGGCACATGTCATACTGACAATGTACGATGGTAATTTGTTTAGTAAATCAAAGTAAACTACCTATATCATACCAACATCCCATATTGAGGTTATTTGTCTCACTTATGTCTCACTTATGTCGAGGGGTAAAATGTCGTGGACATATTGCCCAATGTACTCCACTGTACTCTATTGTACTCCATTGTACATATATTGCAGTTATACATCACACACCATTGTACATGTATTACACTTATACATCACACACCATTGTACATGTATCACAGTTATACATCACACACCATTGTACATATATCACAGTTATACATCACACACCATTGTACATATATCACAGTTATACATTACACACCATTGTACATGTATTACAGTTATACATCACACACCATTGTACATATATTGCAGTTATACATCACACACCATTGTACATGTATTACAGTTATACATCACACACCATTGTACATATATCACAGTTATACATCACACACCATTGTACATATATTACAGTTATACATCACACACCATTGTACAAATATAACAGTTATACATCACACACCATTGTACATATATCACAGTTATACATCACACACCATTGTACATGTATTGCAGTTATACATCACACCCCATTGTACATGTATTACAGTTATACATCACACACCATTGTACATGTATTACAGTTATACATCAAACACCATTGTACATGTATTACAGTTATACATCACACACCATTGTACAAGTATTACAGTTATACATCACACACCATTGTACATGTATTACAGTTATACATCACACACCATTGTACATGTATTACAGTTATACATCACACACCATTGTACATGTATTACAGTTATACATCACACACCATTGTACATATATCACAGTTATACATCACACACCATTGTACATGTATTACAGTTATACATCACACACCATTGTACATGTATTACAGTTATACATCACACACCATTGTACATGTATTACAGTTATACATCACACACCATTGTACATATATTGCAGCGATACATCACACACAATTGTACATATACTGCAGTGATACATTACACACCATTGTACATGTATTACAGTTATACATCACACACCATTGTACATGTATTACAGTTTTACATCACACACCATTATACATATATAACAGTTATACATCACACACCATTGTACATGTATTACAGTTATACATCACACACCATTGTACATGTATCACAGTTATACATCAAACACCATTGTACATATATAACAGTTATACATCACACACCATTGTACATGTTTTACAGTTATACATCACACACCATTGTACATGTATCACAGTTATACATTACACACCATTGTACATGTATTACAGTTATACATCACACACCATTGTACATGTATTGCAGTTATACATCACACACCATTGTACATATATTGCAGTGATACATCACACACCATTGTACATATATCACAGTTATACATCACACACCATTGTACATGTATTACAGTTATACATCAAACACCATTGTACATGTATTACAGTTATACATCACACACCATTGTACATGTATCACAGTTATACATCACACACCATTGTACATATATCACAGATATACATCACACACCATTGTACATGTATTACAGTTATACATCACACACAATTGTACATATATCACAGTTATACATCACACACCATTGTACATATATTGCAGTTATACATCACACACCATTGTACATATATAACAGTTATACATCACACACCATTGTACATATATTGCAGTTATACATCACACACCATTGTACATATATCACAGTTATACATCACACACCCTTGTACATATATCACAGTTATACATCACACACCATTGTACATATATTGCAGTTATACATCACACACCATTGTACATATATCACAGTTATACATCACACACCATTGTACATATATCACAGTTATACATCACACACCATTGTACATATATCACAGTTATACATCACACACCCTTGTACATATATAACAGTTATACATCACACACCATTGTACATATATTGCAGTTATACATCACACACCATTGTACATATATCACAGTTATACATCACACACCATTGTACATATATCACAGTTATACATCACACACCATTGTACATATATCACAGTTATACATCACACACCATTGTACATATATCACAGTTATACATCACACACCCTTGTACATATATTGCAGTGATATTCCCTCTCCTTGGTTTTGCAGGGGCGTGGGTAGCCAAGTGATTAAAGCGTTTGCTCGTCATTCCGGGTACGGTTACAAAGTGTGAAGCCAATGTCTGGTGTGCATCACCGCGATGTTGCTGGAATATTTCTAAAAGCGGCGTAAAACCATACTCACTCACTCACTCACTCGGTGTTGCAGGCCTTCCAGTTGTGTCCTCGGGGGCCCAAGAAGAAGCTTCTACTCGCCCTGTTGGTAGCGTGTGCCCTATCACCAGTCCTCAAGTACGTCAACGTCGTCTCCAATGTTGTCTCCGACGTCATCAGCCCTTGGAGGAATATTGCATTCCTGGAGGAAATGCCAGATTTTGGAGAAGATACCTCCCAAACAAAGACAACTGGTTCAAAACAACTTTGTCCAAAGAAGGCGCCCAATCTCGGTAATATATTCTTGTGCTTGTTCTCAGTGTTCAAGTGAATATGCATTCATATTTAATATCTCACATATCCAACACAAGTGAATATGTATCTATATATGTAATACGCTAATATCTGATACATTAAAGTTGTTATATGGCAGTTTTTATATCCTGACAAATATCATCCCGCGATACCCACGTCAGCCAGGTTAATATTCGAGCATCAAATAAAGACTGGAGGTTGGAATACAGTCACACCCAGCATTGATGGAGGCTGGAATACAGTCACACCCAGCAATGATGGAGGCTGCAATACAGTCACTCCCAGCATTGATGGAGGCTGCAATACAGTCACACCCAGCATTGATGGATACTGTGATACAGTCACACCCAGCATTGATGGAGGCTATAATACAGTCACACCCAGCATTGATGGAGGCTATAATACAGTCACACCCAGCATCGATGGAGACTGCATTACAGTCACACCCAGCATTGATGGACACTGTAATACAGTCACACCCAGCATTGATGGAGACTATAATACAGTCACACCCAGCATTGATGGAGGCTGTAATACAGTCACACTCAACATTGATGGAGACTGTGATACAGTCACACCCAGCATTGATGGAGGCTGTAATACAGTCACACTCAACATTGATGGAGACTGTGATACAGTCACACCCAGCATTGATGGAGACTGCATTACAGTCACACCCAGCATTGATGGATACTGTAATAGAGTCACACCCAGCATTGATGGAGGCTGTAATACAGTCACACTTAACATTGATGGAGACTGTGATACAGTCACACCCAGCATTGATGGAGACTGTAATACAAGCATACCTAGCATTGATGGAGACTGTATTACAGTCACACCCAGCATTGATGGAGGCTGTGATACAGTCACACCCAGCATTGATGGAGGCTGCAATACAGTCACTCCCAGCATTGATGGAGGCTGTAATACAGTCACACCCAGCATTGATGGAGGCTATAATACAGTCACACCCAGCATTGATGGGGGCTATAATACAGTCACACCCAGCATTGATGGAGACTATTATACAGTCACACCCAGCATTGATGGATACTGTGATACAGTCACACCCAGTATTGATGGAGACTATAATACAGTCACACCCAACATTGATGGAGACTGTAATACAGTCACACCCAGCATTGATGGAGACTGTAATACAGTCACACCCAGCATTGATGGACGCTATAATACAGGCATACCTAGCTTTGATTGAGACTGTAATACAGTCAATAAATCAATCTTTATTCATGGTACTTATGAGGCCAAAGGCCTATAGTACATTGTCTGGGGCGTGTTACAAATTCATACCTTTGCTTAGTTTCATAGCATGATAAACAAACATTGATACATTTCTAATAGTTTCTGTACAATCACAAGTCATTAATTTAGAAATGTTTTTACCGTTTGGGTTGCGATAGAATAGTTATTTAGATATTTTGCTCTTTAATCTCCATACACTGGACATACCCATAAAAAGTGATATTCATCTTCAATACAATCAGTTTTACAAATCCTGCAAAGTCTGTGTTCTCTTGCAATACCTTCATATCTGCCTGTTTCAATAAATAGATCATATGAACCGCAACGAAATCGAGACAGAGCTGTTCTAAACTTATGTAAATTTACACTTAATAGATAAGGTTCTCGTATTATAGTAGTCTTAAATGTAGTGTAGTAATTTGCTTTTCTAGAACTGGACAAAGAACCATGCCATTTTTGGATGTACATATCTTTTAAGGTCTGTGTCAAACGGGAGAAGGAATGTTGTGGCATATCTACATGTTGTTGTAACCAACTATAACCATATCCACATTCGTATAACATGTTTTTAACTTTTGATGCCCAATTTTGTTTCCCGTGGCTGTCGTAGAGAAGCATCATATTATAACATTTTTTCGGGTATCTTGAAGATGGCATATTTAATAGCTTGACCCAGTATTTAATAACCTTTAAATAACTATTGATATACATGGGAAACCCTTTGCATTCACCATATACCCATGCGTTTTCTGTGCTAGATTTTACACCCAAGAACCTTTTACATGCATATAAATTCTCAATAACATCGAAATAGGCCCCAAATTCTAGGCCCCAAATTTGTCATCCATACAATAGATTCGGGCCTATTTTTGTATCGAATATTTTAAATAAACATCATATGTAATATTGTCGCATTCACCATATACCCATTCATTTTCTGTGCTAGATGTTACACCCAAGAACCTTTTACATGCATATAAATTCTCAATAACATCCAAATAGGCCCCAAATTCTAGGCCCCAAATTTCTCATCCATACAATAGATTCGGGCCTATGTTTGTATCGAATATCATCGAAAACCCATCATATGTAATATTATCAAGAACTCTAAGACTTTTTAATATGCCTTCAAAAACTTTCTTGGCTTGCAGAGAAATGTTATGTGCATTCCTTGACCAAGGCTTGCAGTGAAATGTTATGTGCATTCCTTAGCCAAGTTAATCTACTTGCAAAACACACGTCTAAGTATTTATGAAATGGAACAACTTCTACTGGCTTCCCTCTGTGGAGCCATTTTTCTTTTCTGGATATGTTACCACCATTTTTAAAAACTACAACTTTGGTTTTATCCATATTTACAGTAAGTTTTGACCCATCACAATAACTCTCTTATACATGTATTTGCTTTTGGAAGCCAGGTATTGTGCTCGAGAACATGACTATATCGTCAGCGAAAAGCAGCAGAAATAATTTAATAGTTTCGGGGTGTAGCTGTATTCCATCAGTGCAATTATTTTGGATTTGATAGTCTAATTAATTTATGAACAATGAAAATAAGAAGGGACTTAATATACACCCTTGTCGGACACCCATGCTACTTACAAACTTATCCGATGTGGCGCCATTAATATTGTTCCGGACACACACCTTTACGTTTTTATATAGAGAACACAATAACTTTCCAATTTTGCTACTCAGCCCATGTCTTTGAAAGAGTGACCACAAGTTTTCCCTTTTCACAGAGTCAAAAGCTTTTGCAAAATCTACGAAAACTGTATACAGCTTCCCTCGTTTCACTAATAGATATCTCTGTATGATATAATATAGGATATAAGCAAGTCAGTGGTGGAGTATCCCTTTCTAATACCTGCTTATGACACCCGCCCAGAAAGCAAGTCTCTTAGTGATAACTGAAGTAAATATTTTACTGAATGTAATTATTAACAACGCTGGTTGCGCCCTGTTTGTGAAGAGGAACAATGATGCTAACTGTCTAATTCTCTGGAAAATATGATCTCTCTAAAAGGATATTTAAAATAGGTTCCAGATATGGTATTAAAATATCTGAGGAATGTTTAAAAAACTCTGCTATCACATTATCATTTCCAGATGCCTTATTATCTTTAAGGTTGGATATGCTGTCAATAATTTCCTCTTTAGATATTGGACATTCGAGAATATCAGCTGCTACACTGTCAACTTTATATTTGTTGAATTCCATGTCAAATAGATTGTTATCGTCATGGCTAAATGGAACTGAAAACAATTAGTGGAAATGCTCAAACCAGGCTTGAATATCAATGTCATTTTTGCAATATCCATTTGGTTTAATGGCTTTTAGCGATGACCAAAATGTTTTAGAATTATCTATGCTTGATTCCAACAGTTTCTGTTTTTGTTCGAAATATTCTGTCTTTTTTTTCTTACAAACATCGTTGTACTGATTTCTTACTCTATTATAGTCGGTTAGTGATCCTCTGTCCTTATTCTTTCTAAAGTTATCTCAGGGCATCGTTCCTTTTTAAGTAGCCGGCATTCGCTATCAAACCATTGTTGAACATATTTTCAGCCCTTATTCTTTTTCTTCATATCAGATGCAGCAATAATAACAGCTTCAGTAAAATACCCAATACTTTCTTCAACGTTAACGAGTGCTGAATCTACAGCCTTCTCCAGTAAATCATGCGCAGTCCCAGAAATAAGGTTTATTCTAAACTGTTCAGCCCTCTCTTCAACCCACACAAATTTTAAGGAAGCATTGTTACGTGTATCGCGTGGCATTACTTACTAGAAGCGTACGTAAACTAGTCGTGACAGGAAGGTGTGATGAGACGGTATGTCAAAGCTATGGCGCATATCAAACAACTCGGACGAGGCAATAATATAATTCACCACACTCGCACCCTGGTTTCCTATAAAAGTAAAATCTCCCACCCCGGCGTCTGACCCGCACCTTCCATTCATAATATGTATATTTAGTAACTGCATAAATGTAGTAAGCTCTTACCAAAGTTATTCAAAGGTAAATACACAGAAAATCATTTTAAGCTGAAGTTGTCTAACAGAAATCCCCATACACTGGTATCATGTCCCTCGAGATATTCAAGGATATCCTCTTCTACAAAATCAGATTCAGTCCTAGTTCTGGCATTCACGTCTCCCCCAATCTTCAAAGAAACATCGTCACAATGTGCTAGTACATCTAACCGCATGAAAATGCCACTGTCGTAAACTTTAGACCATTTTACATATTTAACAAGTTGTTGTCTAACTAATATGGCAATACCACCAGAAAGTCTACCAAAGTTGGAAATCTTTTCAGCTTCTTTGATCCATAGCTTGAATCCTGGAAATATCAAACGTATGTCTATATCTTTCATCCATGTTTCTATTATGCGGATGAAGTCAAATGAGTTTAAAAAACCGGTAAAGTCCTGATCAGTTAATTTAGAATTAAGTCCTGATACATTCCAGAAAACAAATGTTCTATTCTCAAATTTACAATCATCGACATCATCTATCGTATCTACATGACGCTCGGTCTCGTCGCACCCCTAGTTGGTTGTTTGTCCTGTCCCAGGCCTTAGAGCGAGAACTCAGAAGTCGTGGTCCTGTGTGTGAACCTCCCCGTCTATGTCCTTGTGAGGGTGATGTTCTGATGTTCTGGCTATCCCTTCTCTCCCGTCTGTGTGCTGTAGTTCTCTCTGGTGTCTCTTGGCTATCTGTCATCTTCACATTCTCCACAAGATTCCCTCCTTTATAAAAAACCTCTTATCTGGGTTTTCACGACGTTACCTGCCTAGCTCTTGTCGCTGGAAATATGTGGTCATTAGCCACACCATATCCCATTTCTCTCAGGGTATCCCTAAATCCAAGTGTTTGTACAGTTTGTAATACCGTCATACGAGGCATTGATGGAAACTGTTATACATTGAATGTAGACTGTAATACATTGATGGAGGCTGTAATACAGTCATACCAGGCATTGATGTAGACTGTAAAAAATGGATGTAGACTATAATACATTGATGGAGGCTGTAATACATTGATGGAGGCTGTAATACATTGATGTAGACTGTAATACATTGATGCAGACTGTAATACATTGAATGTAGACTGTAATACATTGATGTAGACTGTAATACATTGATGGAGGCTGTAATACATTGATGTAGACTGTAATACATTGATGGAGGCTGTAATACATTGACGGAAGCTGTAATACATTGATGTAGACTATAATACATTGATGTAGACTGTAATACATTGAATGTAGACTGTAATACATTGATGTAGACTGTAATACATTGATGGAGGCTGTAATACAGTCATACCAGGCATTGATTTAGACTGTAATAAATGGATGTAGACTATAATACATTGATGGAGGCTGTAATACATTGATGGAGGCTGTAATACATTGATGTAGACTGTAATACATTGATGTAGACTGTAATACATTGATGGAGGCCGTAATACATTGATGTGGACTGTAATACATTGATGAGGGCTGTAATGCATTGATGTAGACTGTAATACATTGATTGAGGCTGTTATACATTGATGGAGGCTCTAATACATTGATGGAGGTTCTAATACAGTCATACCAAGCATTGATGAAGACTATAATACATTGACGGAGGCTATAATACATTGATGGAAGCTGTAATACATTGATGGAGGCTGTAATACATTGATGGAGGCTGTAATACATTGATGTAGACTGTAATACATTGATGGAGGCTGTAATACATTGATGGAGGCTGTAATACATTGATGGAGGCTGTAATACATTGATGTTGACTGTAGTACATTGATGGAGGCTGTAATACATTGATGTATACTGTGATACATTGATGTAGACTGTAATACATTGATGTAGACTGTAATACATTGATGGAGGCTGTAATACATTGATGTAGGCTGTATTACATTGATGGGGGCTGTAATACATTGATGAAGGCTGTAATGCATTGATGGAGGTTGTAATACATTGAATGTAGACTGTAATACATTGATGTAGACTGTAATACATGTATGGAGGCTGTAAAACATTGATGGAGGCTGTAATACAGTCATAAGAGGCATCGATGTAGACTGTAATACATGTATGGAGGCTAGTACATTTATGTAGACTGTAATACATGTATGGAGGCTGTAATACATTGATTGGGGTTGTAATGCATTTATGTAGACTGTAATACATTGATGGAGGCTGTTATACATTGATGGAGGCTGTAATACATTGATGGAGGCTGTAATACAGTCCTACCAAGCATTGATGTAGACTATAATACATTGATGGAGGCTATAGTACATTGATGGAAGCTGTTATACATTGATTTAGACTGTAATACATTGATGGAGGCTGTAATACGTTGATGGAGGCTGTAATACATTGATGTAGGCTGTAATACATTGATGGAATCTGTAATACATTGATGTAAACTGTAATACATTGATGGAAGCTGTAATACATTTATGGAGGCTGTAATACATTGATGGAGGCTGTAATACAGTCATACCAAGCATTGATGTAGACTATAATACATTGATGGAGGCTATAATACATTGATGGAAGCTGTTATACATTGATTTAGACTGTAATACATTGATGGAGGCTGTAATACGTTGATGGAGGCTGTAATACATTGATGGAGGTTGTAATACATTGAATGTAGACTGTAATACATTGATGTAGACTGTAATACATTGATGGAGGCTGTAATACATTGATGTAGGCTGTATTACATTGATGGGGGCTGTAATACATTGATGAAGGCTGTAATGCATTGATGGAGGTTGTAATACATTGAATGTAGACTGTAATACATTGATGTAGACTGTAATACATTGATGGAGGCTGTAATACATTGATGTAGGCTGTATTACATTGATGGGGGCTTTAATATATTGATGGAGGCTGTAATACATTGATGTAGACTGTAATACATTGATGTAGACTGTAATACATTGAATGTAGACTGTAATACATTGATGTAGACTGTAATTCATTGATGGAGGCTGTAATACAGTCATACCAGGCATTGATTTAGACTGTAATAAATGGATGTAGACTATAATACATTGATGGAGGCTGTAATACATTGATGGAGGCTGTAATACATTGATGTAGACTGTAATACATTGATGTAGACTGTAATACATTGGTGGAGTCTGTAATACATTGATGTAGGCTGTAATACATTGATGTTGACTGTAATACATTTGATGAGGGCTGTAATGCATTGATGTAGACTGTAATACATTGATTGAGGCTGTTATACATTGATGGAGGCTCTAATACGTTGATGGAGGCTCTAATACAGTCATACCAAGCATTGATGTAGACTATAATACATTGACGGAGGCTATAATACATTGATGGAAGCTGTAATACATTGATGTAGACTGTAATACATTGATGGAGGCTGTAATACATTGATGGAGGCTTTAATACATTGATGTAGACTGTAATACATTGCTGGAGGCTGTAATACATTGCTGGAGGCTGTAATACATTGATGGAGGCTGTAATACATTGATGTAGACTGTAGTACATTGATGGAGGCTGTAATACATTGATGTAGACTGTAATACATTGATGGAGGCTATAATACATTGATGGAGGCTGTATTACATTGATGTAGACTTTAATACATTGATGGAGGCTGTAATACATTGATGTAGACTGTAATACATTGATGGAAGCTGTAATACATTGATGTAGACTGTAATACATTGATAGAAGCTGTAATACATTTATGGAGGCTGTAATACATTGATGGAGGCTGTAATACATTGATGGAGGCTGTAATACATTGATGGAGGCTGTAATACAGTCATACCAAGCATTGATGTAGACTATAATACATTGATGGAGGCTATAATACATTGATGGAAGCTGTAATACATTGATTTAGACTGTAATACATTGATGGAGGCTGTAATACATTGATGGAGGCTGTAATACATTGATGTAGGCTGTAATACATTGATGGAATCTGTAATACATTGATGGAGGCTGTAATACATTGATGGAGGCTGTAATACATTGATGTAGACTGTAATACATTGATGGAGGCTGTAATACATTGATGGAGGCTGTAATACATTGATGGAGGTTGTAATACATTGATGTAGACTGTAATACATTGATGGAGGCTGTAATACATTGATGGAGGCTTTAATACATTGATTTAGACTGTAATACATTGATGGAGGCTGTAATCTCTTCTTGTTTTAGTTGGTGTTTCTTCCATAAACGAGAGTCTGGTCACGCTGGAAGGACTTATCGGAAAGTATATCTCGAGTCGAACAGGCGGTCACTTCAAGCCCCCGGAGTGTGTGTCTCGAACTAAGACAGCTGTCATTGTGGCATACAGGAACAGACAGCGCCACCTTGTGGTGCTCCTCAATCACCTCATCCCCTTCCTAGTCCGTCAGCAGGCAGACTTCGCAATATTTGTTGTAGAACCGGTGAGAGATCCTTCATGGCATTGTTGTGATAGAGTGATTGAGAGGTGCATCATGACATCGTTGTGGTAGAGTGGGAGAAATGTCAATCATGACACTATTTTGGCAGAGTGGGTGAGAGATCCAACATGACATTGTTGTGATAGAATGGGTGACAGTTCCATTATGACATTGTTGTGGCAGAGTGGGTGAAAGATCCATCATAACATTGTTGTCATAAAGCGGGTGAGAGATCCATCATGACATTGTTGTGGTAGAGTGGTTGAGAGATCCATTATGACATGGCTGTGGTATTGTGGGTGAGAGATCAATTATGACATTGTTGTGGTAGAGTGGGGGAGAGATCCATTATGACATTGTTGTGGTAGAGTTGGTTAGAGTTCTATCCTGACATTGTTGTGGTAGAGTGGGTGAGAGATCCCTCATCATATTGTTGTGGTAGAGTGGGTGAGAGCTCCACCATGACATCGTTGTGGTAGAGTGGGTGAGAGATCCATTATGACATTTTTGTCATAAAGCGGGTGAGAGATCCATCATGACATTGTTGTGTTAGAGTGGGTGAGAGATCCATTATGACATTGTTGTGGTAGGGTGGACGAGAGATCCATTATGACATTGTTGTGGTAGAGTGGGTGAGAGATCCATTATGACATCGTTGGGGTAGAGTGGGTGAGAGATCCATTATGACATTGTTGTTGTAGAGTGGGTGAGAGATCCATTTTGACATTGTTGTGGTAGAGTGGGTTAGAGTTCTATCCTGATATTGTTGTGGTAGAGTGGGTGAGAGATCCATCATCATATTGTTGTGGTAGAGTGTGTGAGAGATCCATTATGACATTAATGTGGTAGAATGGGTGAGAGATCCATTATGACATTGTTGTGGTAGAGTGGGTGAGAGATCCATTATGACATTGTTGTCATAAAGCGGGTGAGAGATCCATCATGACATTGTTGTGGTAGGTTGGGTGAGAGTTCCATTATGACATTGTTGTGGTAGGGTGGGTGAGAGATCCATTATGACATTGTTGTGGTAGATCGGGTGAGAGGTCCAAAGCTCATAGATTAGCATTAGGTATTCTGTTGTAGCTAGCTGCCCCTTGGTCACTTATACGAGGGCTGGTGAAAACGTTCTAAACCTGACTAACTTTCAACTATGGGTCATAACAAAGTGAACTAGTCAATGAAGTACATTTAGTAGTTTATTGCAAATGTATTTAGTCTGTTGAGGCCGTTTTAGTGACAGCCATTTGAACGCAATAGGGGTCCAAACGGATAGAAAAATGGAAAAGAACACGAGAACCGAGTAGTCATAAAGTTTTCTTTTACTTTAGAAAAAAGAACTGACATTGCCAGAGAAAATCAGAGCTAATTGAAGAGGATTTAGTCAAATTCAAGGAGATATTAGTAACGGGTGATGAAACATGGGTCTACCACTAGGATCCCGAGTCAAAACGTCAATCCCTGGAATGGCACCATCCCACATCCCCGGCACTAATGAAATTAAAAGTATTCAAGATCAGTAAAGAAGGTTATGGCCAGTATATTATAGGATGCAAAGGGTGTGATCCATGCTGATTACTTTGAAAATCACGAGGTGATAAGGCTACCTTCTATGCTGATTTTTCTTTATCGCCTGAGAGATTCTATCAAAGAAAAGCGTCGAGGAATGTTGACTGCTGGAGTTCTACATGTTCATGACCTTGCCCTTCTCACATCTCTCGACTTGCAAAATCTGATGTGCGACAAAATGTACGTTCGAAGAGCACCCTCACCCTCCATACGCGCCAGACCTGTCACCAAGAGATTTCCGCCTGTTTCACAAACTGACAGAACAATATCACGGCAGGGGACACCAGAAATGGGCTTCACACATTGTACCCATGTCAGAATCGAACCAGGGACTTCGGCGTGACGAACCACTTTGCTACCCGACCGCCCCCGAAAAGCGCTATGACAACGATGACGTGATGAACTGCCGTGAATGGGTTGTTCAGGGTGGCTTCATCCTCATTGTAATTGAAAGCTTCACTATCGATATGACAAGTGTATTGAAAAGCAGGGAGATTATGCTGAAAACAAATATATTAAAAACACTTTCACAATTATTAGTTCTGTTTTACTTTTTGACCAGCCCTCGTATTGGTCACTAAATAAGCATATACTGGTCGGTCGTAACAGTCCCATGGCTGTCATATTTGAGTAATTATCCCATATGTAAGTATATGATATTCTGTCACAGTTGTGCCAATGCTCTCATGCTGTGTATATTTATGATAGCCCCTAAATACGCACGCACCTTTCTGCTGTAGCTGCCCAACGTGACGTTTAACAGAGCCCTCCTGATGAACATCGGCTTTGTGGAGGCTCTCAAGACTTACAACTTTACCTGCTTTATCTTCCACGATGTGGATCTCTTGCCGGTGACAGACCACAACCTCTACCGATGTGGTGCCACGCCCAGACACATGGCTGTGTCCAACAGCAAACTTGACAAGTAGGTTCCCACCCTGACCCTAGATGTGTGGTGCCACACTCAGACACATGGCTGTCTTCCGCTAAAGCTGTAATTATAGGATATAACCGGTTAATATATCTTTCTATGTGAAGTTTCCACGACAAACGAATTCCCGACTGGACCACACCATAAGTGTGTGAATGTCGAATTTTAGCAACGACAGACATACGGATTCCACTTTCCTGAAAAATCCTTTTTTCAATTCCCCAGCATGATTAAATATAGAAATATTATGTATGATCACATGACGACACTGGAGGAAGTCCGAGCTACGTATACGTAGAGTACATCCAGGAAAGCATGTACTTGCTACGAGTGAGTGAGTGAGTGGGTGAGTGAGTATGGTTTTACGCCGCTTTTAGCAATATTCCTGCAATATCACGGCGGGGGACACCAGAAATGGGCTTCACACATTGTACCCATGTCGGGAATCGAACCCGAGTCTTCGGCGTGACGGGCGAAAGCTTTAACCACTATGCTACCCGACCGCCCCACTTGATACGACATGCCCCGGAGAACATAAAGAGTTATACACCCATACTATCGACACGGGGCCTCAGGTAGCCTTGCTCCAAGGCTGTACTGAATGATAAGTCCCTGGGTGTATATTCTATCTTTGTAATAGGCAAATCAAGATCGCCAGTCTCATGTTCTTATTATTTATATAATCTAGAAAATATGATTATAACTAGAAATAATGATTTAAGCTAATAATTATTGCCTTAGAGACTTGTGGAAATCTGGGCCTCACCTTCGTCACTTAACACCATTCGGTAATTTTCCATGAAAGGACTTCATAGCCCATTCGATACATCTTTATAACAATCACATTTAATAGTGATGGCAAACACCTTAACACACGAGTTGTGACGGTACTTTGGAATTTACAAAGTTTGATTGGTAAATACGGAGCCTCATACAGAAGATTTAAGCTATACCATCAGTGAAATATTTCTGTGTGACCGAGACTTGCTGATTTCTTCCAATTGAAACGAGTATAATATTTAAGGCCAGCTGTGTTACTATGGTAACAGTTTACTGACTCTCAACAGTTATGTTAACCTCTATATGGCGTCTGAGAGAATGACTAAGGATGCAGCCTTCGTTAACCTAAGCCATGACCAACACATTGATATCATGACGCCATAGAACAACAAACTTATACGCCGCTGAAATATGTCAATACTTCTTCATCTCTTGTTGAAATACAAAATCAACAATTATTCGTTTTATGAATATTAAAATACGACAGAAATGTTGTAATATTTCTTCAGCGAACGAGCCTTCATCCTCACACATCTCTTTGTGATTCCAAAAGGGGGCACGGGTGGCCCAATCGTCTAAGGCGCCGCGATTCGCTGGTCAGAGTTGCGTCCCTTGGGCACGCCAGAAACCTATGATTGTGGGTTTGAATCCTGGCTCGCCCCGATTATGTTTCTAGGTTTGTCAGCACCATACCCGTGCTCGTGGGTTTCACCGATGTGGTAAACGTCTGAGACCTGCATCACTTCGGGTTTTCCTCCCACATTAAGCTGACACGCCGCGATATAACTGGAATAGTGTTAAAAGCAGCGTTAAACCCAACTCACTCACTGCGATTCCAGTAGGCATTGCGTTGGTAGCGCACCCGTCCAAAGAGTTACCTCCCTTTGACCATAAATCTCTTTGTATTTCCAGTATATCGTTTGACGAATATGCCGGAGGAGTTGTTGCCGTGTCACGTGACGTGTATCAACATGTAAATGGCCACTCAAATCTATACTTCGGTTGGGGAGGAGAAGATGATGACTTGCTATATAGGTAATACGGTAATACGGGACAGCCAAGATGCAGTCTGTTATATAGGTAATACGGTAATACGGGACAGCCAAGATGCAGTCTGTTATATAGGTAATACGGTAATACGGGACAGCCAAGATGCAGTCTGTTATAAAGGTAATACGGTAATACGGGACAGCCAAGATGCAGTCTGTTATATAGGTAATAGGGCGGTCGGGTAACCTAATTAAATCGTTCGCTCGTCGCGCCGAAGACCCGGGTTCAATTCCCGACATGGGTACGATGCGTGGAGCCCATTTCTTGTGTCCCCCGCCGTGATATTGCTGGAATATTGCTAAAAGCGGCGTAAAGCCGTACTCACTCACTAAATAGGTAATACGTAATATCAAGACACGCGACAGCCATGATACAGTCTGTTATATATGTAATATGTTGTGTCAAGTCACGTGAGAGCCATGATACAGTTTGTTATATATGTACTACGGTAATATCAAGACACGTGACAGCCATGATACAGTTTGTTATATATGTACTACGGTAATGTCAAGACAGGTGACAGCCATGATACAGTTTGTTATATATCTAATATGTTGTGTCAAGACACGTGACAGCCATGATACAGTTTGTTATATATGTACTACGGTAATGTCAAGACAGGTGACAGCCATGATACAGTTTGTTATAAATGTAATATGTTGTGTCAAGTCACGTGAGAGCCATGATACAGTTTTTTATATATGTACTACGGTAATGTCAAGACAGGTGACAGCCATGATACAGTTTGTTATAAATGTAATATGTTGTGTCAAGTCACGTGAGAGCCATGATACAGTCTGTTATATATGTACTACGGTAATGTCAACAGCCATGATACAGTTTGTTATATATGTAATATGTTGTGTCAAGTCACGTGACAGCCATGATACAGTCTGTTATATATGTAATACGGTAATATCAAGACACGTGACAGCCATGATACAGTATGTTATATATGGAATACGGTAATGTCAAGACACGTGACAGTCATGATACAGCCTGTTATATATGTACTACGGTAATGTCAAGACACGTGACAGCCATGATACAGTCTGTTATATATGTAATACATTATGTCAAGACACGTGACAGCCATGATACAGTCTGTTATATATGTAATACGGTAATGTCAAGACAGGTGACAGCCATGATACAGTCTATTATATATGTAATACGGTAATGTCAAGACACGTGACAGTCATGATACAGCCTGTTATATAGGTAATACGTAATGTCAAGACACGTGAAAGCCATGATACAGTCTGTTATATAGGTAATACGTAATGTCAAGCCACGTGAAAGCCATGATACAGTATGTTATATAAATATTATGTAATGTCAAGACATATGACCTCCATTACACAGTCTGTTATATAGGTAATACGGTAATGTCAAGACACGTGACAGCCATGTTACAGTATGTTATATGAATATTATGTAATGTCAAGACATATGACCTCCATTATACCGTCTGTTATATAGGTAATATGTGATGTCAAGACACGTGACAGCCATGATACAGTCTGTTATATAACTGATTCATTATGTCAAGACACGTGACAGCCATGATACAGTCTGTTATGTATTTAATGCGTAATGTGAAGACGCGTGACAGTCATGATACAGTATGTTATATAAATATTATGTAATGTCAAGACATATGACCTCCATTATACGGTAATGTAAGTTCCAGGTTAACAATGGTGGGGTAAGAAATTTCATTTTCAAAAGTTGCCTGAAATGTCACCAAAAAATAGTCAGACACACTACAAGTTCATTTTCGACACAGTTGCCTTCAATAGCGTGTATGACCTCCATCTGCCCCAATGCACGTGCTGTGATACGCCGCCTCATAGATGACGTCAGTCTTCTGATGACGTGGACTGGAATCCGTTGCCACTCGTCTCTCAGGGCCTGCTGCAATTCTTGCTGCTGATGGCTGATGGCTCTAATCTGTCTGTCAAGGAGGTCCCACAGATATTCAATAGGATTCTTATCGGGTGAGTGGGCAGGCCAGGGCAGAACGTCAACGTTCTGCTGGTTTAGAAAGTTCAGAAAGTCTTGCAGTATGGGGCCTGTCATTGTCGTGTTGAAACAATGTCCCCTGCTGTTGGTTTTGTAAGAACGGAAGCACAACTGGCTGCAACACTTGGTCTGTGTACTGCACATTGTTCAGGTTTCCCTGTATAATCACAAAATCAGTCTTCTGATCTCCACAAATACCGCCCCACACCATAACACCTCCCCCGCCAAATGGATGGACCTCTCGAATACACGCCGGAGCCAAACGTTCCCCCCTGCATCGATAAACTCGTTCTCTGACATCATTTCGAAACAAGTTGAACCGACTTTCATCAGTAAACAGCACTCGACGCCAATTTCTCACTTGCCAGCGTCGAACCTGCCTCGCCCATCGCAGTCTCAGGCGTCGATGTTGAGTAGTCAGTACCATTCCTCGAAAAGGACGATACGCTCGGATTCCAGCAGCACGAAGTCGTCGTAGTACTGTACGTTGGCTAATATGAAGTCCCAACGCTGTTGCTGCCGTCGCCGTCGCCGTTACGAATCTGTTTCGCAGGTGAATGAGCCGTATCTGACCGTCTTCCAGTGGTGTTGTCACTCGGGGTCGTCCGGTTCTAGGCCTGTCCTGTGTCCTCCCTGTCTGCCTGTACCGTTGAATCAGCCTGGCTACTATCAATTGTGTACAACCAAACCTGGCAATTTGGACCTGTGATGCCTCCATGTCGGTCATACAGATGGCTCTATCTTCTTCTGTGACAGTCGTGGCATTTCTTTTGTGTACTTTCATCACGTGTGGTTATACCCTGCAGACGGACACATTTATACAGCTAACATGCACGTGCAGTTTATGCCATAGGCGGGAAACCTGTTTCACTATTTTTAAGTCACCGCACGAGCGCCGTCATAGGTGGCGCGTTCGGGTGAGGTGTTTTTGGGGCAGCCATATTCCCAATACCCATTTTCCACTAGTTATCGCTGTTTTTAGGAAAATTACAAATTGCCAACCTATTCTTTCTTTTGCCGCTTAGTTAAGGTAATATGTAATGTCAAGACATGTGACAGCCATGGTACAGTCTGTAATATAGGTAATACAGTAATGTCAGCATATGTATGGACACATTGAACATCACATATTCTTTATTTGGATTAGACGTGTTATTGATAGGTTTTGTTACAATGTGGCATAATCATTGCACTATTACTTTCCACTATTACCGTGGCTCCATGTCTGTACTATTGTTGTGTTATCGCCCCTGTCCTTTCAGTGAATGGTTGTATTGTGTTTCCTGTAGTCATAGTTATTTTGTCCTTTTGTCCACCAATCTGGGACAGGTTACAGTGGAAGCACCACCCTATGTCCCGCTACCCTCCTGCGATTGGACGATACATCGCTTTGAAGCACGCCGACGATAAAGGCAACCCAGTGAGCGACATACGGTAGGTATATCCATCATACTGTCAGCAATATCATAGCTACATCACAGCGGCCTGTAGTCAGCAATATCATAGCTACATCACAGCGGCCTGTAGTCAGCAATATCATAGTTACATCACAGCGGCCTGTAGTCAGCAATATCATAGCTACATCACAGCGGCCTGTAGTCAGCAATATCATAGCTACATCATGACGGCCTGTAGTCAGCAATATCCTCTCTGCCCTGAATAGCACTACTATGACTGCATGCCTACTATATTGGTGTACTGTTAAGTCCTGCCTATGACTAAATCCCGACGATAGTGGTGTATTGATTCGCCCTGCCTATGACTGAATCCCGACTTTAAAATTGTGTATTGTTTAGCCCTGCCTATGACGGAATCCAGACTACTGGTGTATTGTTCAGCCCAGCCTACGACTGACTCCTGGTTATATTGATGTGTTGTTGAACCCTGCCTATGACTGAATCCCGACTATATTGATGTATTGTTTAGCCCTGCCTATGACTGAATCCCGACTATATTAATGCATTATTTAGCCCTGACTATGACTGAATACCGACTACTGGTGTATTGTTTTGCCCTGCCTATAACTAAATCCCGACTGTATTGATGTATCGTTCAGCCTTCCCTATGATTGAATCCCGCCTATATTTGTGTATTTTTTAAACCCTGCCTATGACTGAATTCCGACTATACTGATGTATTGTTTGACCCTGCCTATAACTGAATCCCAAATATATTGGTGTATTGTTTAGCCCTGCCTATGACTAAATCTCGTCTGTATTGGTGTATTGTTTAGACTGTCTCCGTGTACAGTCATGGACCCTCTATACTGACGTTAAGTCAGTACGGATGTTGTTAGGAATGTCTCCGTGTACAGTCATGGACCCTCTATACTGACGTTAAGTCAGTACGGATGTTGTTAGGACTGTCTCCGTGTACAGTCATGGACCCTCTATACTGACGTTAAGTCAGTACGGATGTTGTTAGGACTGTCTCCGTGTACAGTCATGGACCCTCTATACTAACGTTAAGTCAGTACGGATGTTGTTAGGACTGTCTCCGTGTACAGTCACGGCCTTTCTATACTAACGTTTAGTCAGTACGGATGTTGTTAGGATTTTCTCCGTGTACAGTCATGGACCCTCTATACTAACGTTCAGTCAGTACGGATGTTGTTAGGACTGTCTCCGCGTACAGTCATGGACCCTCTATACTAACGTTCAGTCAGTACGGATGTTGTAAGGGATTGTCTCCGCGTACAGTCATGGACCCTCTATACTAACGTTCAGTCAGTACGGATGTTGTTAGGACTGTCTCCGTGTACAGTCACGGCCTTTCTATACCAACGTTCAGTCAGTACGGATGTTGTTAGGACTGTCTCCGCGTACAGTCATGGACCCTCTATACTAACGTTCAGTCAGTACGGATGTTGTTAGGACTATCTCTGTGTACAGTCATGGACCCTCTATACTAACGTTCAGTCAGTACGGATGTTGTTAGGACTGTCTCCGTGTACAGTCATGGACCCTCTATACTAACGTTCAGTCAGTACGGATGTTGTTAGGACTGTCTCCGTGTACAGTCACGGCCTTTCTATACCAACGTTCAGTCAGTACGGATGTTGTTAGGACTGTCTCCGTGTACAGTCACGGCCTTTCTATACTAACGTTCAGTCAGTACGGATGTTGTTAGGACTGTCTCCGTGTACAGTCACGGACTTCTATACTAACGTTCAGTCAGTACGGATGTTGTTAGGATTGTCTCCGTGTACAGTCATGGACCCTCTATACTAACGTTCAGTCAGTACGGATGTTGTTAGGACTGTCTCCGTGTACAGTTATGGACCCTCTATACTAACGTTCAGTCAGTACGGATGTTGTTAGGACTGTCTCCGTGTACAGTCACGGCCCTTCTATACTAACGTTCAGTCAGTACGGATGTTGTTAGGACTGTCTCCGTGTACAGTCATGGACCCTCTATACTAACGTTCAGTCAGTACGGATGTTGTTAGGTCTGTCTCCGTGTACAGTCACGGCCTTTCTATACTAACGTTCAGTCAGTACGGATGTTGTTAGGACTGTCTCCGTGTACAGTCATGGACCCTCTATACTAACGTTCAGTCAGTACGGATGTTGTTAGGTCTGTCTCCGTGTACAGTCATGGACCCTCTATACTAACGTTCAGTCAGTACGGATGTTGTTAGGACTGTCTCCGTGTACAGTCATGGACCCTCTATACTAACGTTCAGTCAGTACGGATGTTGTTAGGACTGTCTCCGTGTACAGTCATGGACCCTCTATACTAACGTTCAGTCAGTACGGATGTTCTTTCGACTGTCTCAGGCAACAAGGAAACAACAACAAATCAAACGTTTTCTCTTTGATGCAAATTGCGTGGCTTGCAGGTACTACAAGTAAAGCAGGTCATGCTTACCCTGGTATCATCACCGATTTTCTCTGTTTTGCCTTTTACGCTTAATGGAATCTGTATCGGCAGGTAATAGAGATGATTATTCTCTGACATTGACGTCATATATCAGCATCACCTTCAAGTGATCTTCATCTCATACAGGCTCGCGCTACTCGAGACGGCGGAAAAACGCATGGCAGAGGATGGGCTGACGTCACTGAAATACAAGATTATTCACCGGGAATATAAACCATTCTATACCTGGATTCAAGTGGATATAGATATGAAATATTATAGGTACGTTCAGTAATACACTTATATTGTAAGATATGAGAGTGATTATGTTCGTCGGCTTGATATATCCACATCAATTACAAAATCCGTCAGTGTTTCGCTGTAGCAATTACTGTTAATGGTGATATCTGAGAACTATTTTTCCTGTTTCAGTTCAATGGTATCCAAGTGGCAACAGAAGCAACACTGACGATCAGGAAGAAGCTTATGTACATATAGAGACTCTCTGTTCATATATGTTGCGATAACTCCAGCCGTGGACGCCAGCTCGGATACCACAAATGAGCACTCCTGACACCAGTCACTTGGCATTGGAACTCTTCCATCTATGAACTGAAATATTCTCATACTCAGCACTTGAATTCCATCAATGATCTGTATACTATTAACAGACACCATATGGTAGCTGTATATACCAGTGCATTCGGAACAGAGAACTCTAAGTGCATTGGGAAAGATGGATTCTCAAGTGACTGTACATCATGCTAGAGTACCGGGGCACGTGGGTGCTGGACAACAGACGAGCTGCCATCAGCCAGATGACCACCACGGAGGCCGCCTTTGTCATTAACTCAACGGATATGTCAGACTTCTGAGATGAACTCCACAAACGCGGCGATCAGACAAGACTGACGTCACCTTGTAGGAAAACTGTTAACTTATTGTTCTACTTGTGTAGCTGGACTGCGTCCGACGAGCACAGACCACAGACGCTACTGTGTTCATCGATGGCCAATATTTATTTTCAGACAGCGTGAATGTGAACAAAACAACCTGAAACAATCGGGCCTACGATATAACACATATAAAACAATATCCACGTATTATAAACACAGATAGACACATGTAATAAGATAAGAGACAGGGCGTAACGTTGTTGAGAATGCACTGGTTAATAACGGTACATCAATGACATGTAAACGACATGTAAACCTACCAGGTGTGTGGGCCTGGGTTGATATCACACCTGGGGACGATACCGCGCTGGGTTTCTGCATAGTAGTGCAAAGCTCGTCAGCAGAGGAAATAACATTACTTATATACAGTACACGCAGACATGCCAATAACAATAAATATTTCCACATATATACATGAATACATGTAGCTGAACATGCTAGAGCAATACTATAAAATGCCACAAGCATTCCTGCTTTCATTCATTCATTTATGATAACTTTTCATTCATTCATGTATGCTTTCATTCATTCACTCATTCATTCATTCATTCATTCATTCATTAATGCTTACCATCAATCATTCTTTTAAGCTTACCTACATTCATTCATCAGATACATGCTTGCTCAGACTTACCTCCTATGTCACAAATAAACTCAACTGTTACTTCTAAAAATACAAATATTACATTTTAGTTCAACCTTATACATATTTCAATAAATTTAGGATACTTATTTGGTTGTTTAAATCAATAATAATCACGAATCCACATTCCGTCTATTCATGTCTAAAAACATATATCCAAATACAAACAATATCTACAATTAGCAAATACTATTTAATGAATAAAATCCTCAATCCAATAATAAACTACTCACCTTGGAATTTGACCAAATGTTCCCCAAAACGCTGCTTGTGAACAACAGGTGAGAAAATCGTGAATATATATATAGTTATCCTTTGCAAGTAGTATAGGTAATGGGGGTTCTACAGCAACTCCACTGGAGCCAGATTTATACCCCAATACCTATACTACAGGGGTACTTTTTATGCAAAAACCACGAAGCGATTCAAAGGCATGGCTCGTTTTAAAAGAAATATAAATATTAATTAATAATGGATAAAATTTACTATAGCCTATGAGGATATTGGCAAGGTATAGGAGCAATACCAAAATTAGCCACCGCGGCTAAGATATCTAAAGATGTAGCCAAGGATTGGTTAAAGAAACAAGAGATATGGCAAATATATTTACCAGCCCCGCGTTATACACCAAGAAAGAAGTTTGATATTTTTACAAGGAATGAAGTTCATCAGGCTGACCTCTTGTTTATCCCCCATGATAGGAGAGGCGTAAAACATATAAATACGCTTTAACCGTAGTAGATGTGGCTATAGACAGTACAATGAGGCTGAGCCATTAACCGCGAAAGATTCGACGGAAGTAGCTAATGCACTGAGCCGCATATATAAACGTGGCGTAAGATGTTTCATGTTGATCCTTGTTGCGAGTTTATGGGATCAGTAACTAAACTATTAACATTGTCCCAATCAGGCGTGGTGAAAAAGAGACCAAACGAAGCCAAGCTATTGTTGATAGATTTAACCAAACATTAGCCGAACGTTTGTTTGGATATCAGTATGGGATCGAAATGAAATCGGAACAATTAAGATCAACCGAATGGGTGACACGATTATCAGCTGTTGTATCAGCTCTGAATAATGAACTAACGAGATAAATAGGGAAGAAACCATCCGATGGGATTCAAATGAAATCTGTGACTTCCTAATCTTCAGCCCAGAGGAGAGGCAAAGAACAAAAACTTATAGAGTAAACGTAAGATATTTATATCAGCCCGGTGAACTCGAAGGAGGTCAACATCGTGCAACCGATCTGATTTGTTCCCTTAAGATATATACCATTAGTCGGTTGGTTATGAAAGAAGGAGAGCCTATTCTGTATTATCGTAAAGATGGACTGGCCCGGGAATTTGTTCCAGAAGAGTTGCTCATAGTTCCCAACGGTACAGTATTACCACCAACACCATAAGCATAGGTAGTTACACCGTCCTTATCAATCCACCTCTGATGATGTCTTGTTCATTCTTAATCCATATATATATATATCCTGTGACTGACACTTCTTAAAGCGTTCATCTCGTGTTTGAATGTTCTACCATTGAATAATGCTTCATTATACTGTTCGTGTTTGATATGTTTTCTTAATAGAATACATCTTAGGTCTTAATCCGACATACTCCACAATAGGAGTCCCAGCACATTCATCCTTCATCTTACCTAACACCTTTTTATTTACCGCGCTGTGCAGTGGATCATCTTTTGGGTAATCGCTCGTGTTGTACATATCGATTTTTTCTGCCATGTCTTTATACACATCCTTGGTTTGTATTTCCATCAACAAAGAATCAATATCGGTATATAACACCTCAAATTTATCGCCGTATTGCTTCTTACGAGTAAGTTCGTTGTAATAAAAGTCATACATTAAGTGTTTTGACAAGTCAAGAATACCCATACCATCGTACACCGGGAAGTTGAATTTTATATTATCGAATATCTTGCTTCTGTTAAAAGCCGGACTGGCTATAAGTTTCTTAAGTCTTTCTTCCTCATTAGATCTGACCAATTTAACATCAACATGCTTCCTTAGATTTTCCATAGTTTTGCGGTGTTATTCATGAGCTTAAATAGGTTCTTTTCGAAATCGCTGGTAGCCATCTTTCTTAAATCTGTGTTCAGCCTTATATAGGGCTCCATCCAAGGTCTTTCATCAAACTTAAGAAGTCTGTGTATTTTCTTTATTTTCATGCCTTGCCATAGATATAACTGGAGATTTCTGAAGTGGACAATATATTTTGTCTTATCCATCAAATTTGGCGCGAGTTTTTCTACGTTTGCTAACCTAGTATTGTCCATCTAAGGAGTGTTGATATTCCGACATCCAATATCGATTAACCATTAATCTTTCGGGAGCTAGCGGATACCTTTTATGGTCTTTGTGTAACTCTGCTGGATATTCTAAGTCAACTTCTAGTATGTAGCTTTTATCGGAATCTGTGGGATATCATTCACATCGATATGTTTTACCCACTCCAAACCACCCGTGGGTAAAGGTTGACTCATAGCCCATTAGTACAAATTGTTGGCGTTGAGATATAATATGTGCATATCAGGTTTACTCGAATCATATCCTTCCACTGATTTATTATTAGCCTTAAAATACCTTTTCGCCATCATTGATATACCACTTCTTTATCCTTTGTCAACAAACAAGTGCATATCATAATGAGTAAGTTTAATTCTACACCAGTGTTCTTCAACAATGCATCCCACGATAGTCAGGGACTGGAATAGTACCATGCCGGTGTCACGAAATATATTCGCCCCCAGAATAAAATCTCCCCCCCGGCGAATTTATACCGGTACAGTTCCGCCCCTCTCGAAATAAACTCTCCCCCACCCTACGAAATAAAATCTCCCCCCAGAATATTTCCATCCCCGGTCGTTTTATAAATACTTGCCTTGCAGTTCAATAGTTGATGTTATTTTGGGTTAGGTAATGTTGTAATCTATTTTTAGCCATTGATTCCATTACTTTGCATAAGTTTGAAGTTAGGGATATTGGTCTATATGAGTTAGCTTGATTAGCTGGTTTATTAGGTTTAGGTATTGGTATGACTAGGGCCTGTTTCCAGGGAGTAGGAACCTGTTCGTTTAGGTAGATGAGATTGTATTGTTTGAGTAGTGCCTGGGGTAGTTTTAGCGGGAGATTTTTAATTATTTGGTAAGAAGTTAGGTCAAATCCTGGGGCTGTGCCCTTTTTCCTGTTTTGGATTACGTAGAGGAGCTCCTCCATTGTGAAGGGTTGGTTTATTTCTAGATTGTTATTGTTTGGTTCTTTTGTGGGTTTGATTTTTGTTTTAAGTTTATCTTGGAATTTTTGGCTGAAGTTGGTGTTACTGCTAACGGCTAAAAAGTGGTTGGCGAGATTATTTGCTTTTTGGGCGGGGTTGGTTGAGTTGTTAATGTTTTTTATGTCGTTTTAAGCCTCTAATGGCGTGGATTTTACACCAGACCGTTTTGGCATCTGTACGGTTATTTATACCTTCGCAGAATTTTTTCCAGTCTCTACTTTTGGCTAGTTGGACTAGTGAGAAACATTCTCATCAAAGAAAACACACAGTCAAGTCTGTAGATTCCCGTCGTCTAGCTACAAATCCTGTGATGTATTAAAGGTTGAAGAATTTTGAAATGAACTGTCCGAAAGTTTATATCTAAAATTTTGGAATTGGATACAGTGATAAAGTCTTATATCAATATGTAGACTCATAAATATTGGTTTTATGTTTTAACGGAGATATGATGTTTTCTTATGAAATATCGCGTATTAGTGTAATTTTCATGCTTGACCCTTTCATTGTACCGTTCTAAACCATGTGAATGTGGTAATATCAGTCAATCGGGTGGGAAAACAGCCCAATCCTCGCTCTATAAAGGGGTATGTCAATCATTTTGCAAGTTTAAATGACCCCTGATACTGAATTATTATCATTTTCATATCGTAGCCTGTATTAAGGAATATATTTTAGATCTAAAATCAGAGTATAACGGACAGCCTGAGCTGTAGGCGCGCGTGGATATATTGACAGTTTTTACGTAGTTAGTGTTGAAACCAAATGTTTGCGAGGATTAATAAGATTTCTGAATTCTGTTACAACAGTAACCGTACATGTATTTGTTACATTAAGTCATTTCATTTAAATTTGTTTGGTATGATTATGTCTTATAAATATTTTAGGATGGAAGGTACAGTTACCAAACAAAATATGCTGAAATATCAATTGATTATGACCATATTTCATAATCTATTTTTTAAAGTAACCCTCCTTACATTAAAGATAACTATTTAAAGAATATAGTACTTAAAGACATTGCAACAAACGGAATAATCAGGGGGGAGACTTTATACTGAGGGGGGCGCGAAACATATCCGCCCGGGGGAGATTTTATTTCAGAACAGATTCTCCAAACCATATTGTTTTAAACATGTCTTTCTAAATATCTCCAATATATCGGCGAGTAACAGTACATCAGTTTTTAAGTACAGATCGTGATAATAACCTTAATTCTTACAACCTAATTTATCCCACACCGTTAGAGCGTGTTCATTATCGGCATCGGTATTAGATTCTGTTAAGTCACAATATAATGATTCAACAAGTGGTAATTTAGTTTCATCGAATCTACACCAATCATCCATATATTCGTAAGGATACACACCTTTTATCAGCAACAAATGACGACACCGATCAGTATATTGATTTGTTATTGCAAAGTCATCGAGATTGTCTGCATTAGCTAAATTATCCAGAAACTGTACGGAGTCTATAAATTGTCCATTACTTTGTTTTTTTCCCCGCTTTCCCATCCTTGTCCGTATAATGTATAGTTTTAGTCAATGAGAATGACATATATTTTTCCATTTTATTAGGAATGCACGTTAAGCCACCGTTGGTCTTTGAGATAGCTTGCTTCATGAGATGAGAATCATATCCTCTAAGGTTATGAAACACAGTGTGGATGGGTATTGTTTGAGAATTCATTTTCAGTTTCAAGTTACGCTCGTCATGCTCCCCGATAATTACCCGTGACATGGTAATGCTCTCTTACGGAATCCCCATTCAGGGGTTTCTTACAAACATGACAACTCGTTGATTTCTTATAGGCCCTCCAATCATCCCTCGTCATACAGATGAGTTTCTGACGCGATACATGGTCCCTGATTATTCTATCTTCGTTTTGTAGATATTCTAGGAACTTTTTCCGCTGCATCGGGACCTCTGTAAATCACGGGCACATTTGTTTTCCCATCATACCTTACAACTATACTCAACAACAAAAGTTCCTGTGCCCCCAATATTTTAGTGTATTTTTAAAACAATTAAAGTTTGGTTTTCTATATTGTAGTACATGTATGGAATCAAGTCACATAAACGCAATTGCTACAGAAAAGCATGAATTCCACGCAAAAGTTTACTTAAAATTATGCAAGCCCCATGCATTTCACTACCCAAGAATGGGTATAAAAACATGTGCGTTAACGGGATTCCATATGCACTGTTTTGCATCGTGCTGACAAAAAAACACTCAGAAAAACAACAAAATTACGCAATTATTCAACATTACAAAATGCCACGACTGTCCGTCTGTGAGCCTTTGGTATGCTTGAAGCAGGATCGAGTCAACGTGATGTTGCAACAATTTAACATCCACAGAAACACCATTTGGTGTTTATGACAACGTTGGCAACAGACGAATGCAGTCAGAGACCATCCTCGGAGTGGCAGGCCACGCGTAACCAATAATCGACAAGACAAGTGGATTCGAGCAACACACCTACGAAATGGATTGGAGCCAGCAACAGTGCCTAGGGATGCTTGATAGAAGGGAATGTGACTATCTAGTAATTCAAAGTCGAGCGGAATATAGAATCGGTTACCCAATGCATTCGCAACAGCAAAATCTTCTAGGCTGGTAAGATCAGCACTATCACCATCCACACGCAGTCTCATTATATTCGATTAGTGCTTGTGTCAATACCTTGGTACAGTAAGTTTTCTCGTTCTTTCGCCGTTCTCCAGAGATCCATGTAACAGAAGTATACACTGCTGTCGTCAATACTAAAAATCTCATTACCGCTAATTTTAATCGTAATTTTCTTTACAATTGCACGACCTATGTTCTGAACAAGCTCCCTGTTAACGTCAGTAGAAGTTAAACTAATTGTAAATGATAGTCGGGCAGTTCCTGTAACTAACACATCGTGAGCGCTCAGATTAGGAAAGCGAACCAAAAGCGTTTGATTCTGATCAATGGTACTGGGGTTATTAGTTATAGTTACAGACTGGAAAATTGCTTTGACCCCTAATGGATCCCGAAGTCTATATTGTGAATTTAACTTGCGTCCATATTGCGAAGACACTGTTTATATTGAAATTATGAAACCTTATGTTTCATATAAAAATGGATGATATAAATCTAGATAACCTAACTGATAATAGTACAGTCGAAGAGAGTATTGATGAAACCAGCTTTATGAATCTTAACGAGGAGCTTTTGCAATCAACCGTTAATGATTATTATGATGTCTTAAAAGAAGACAAAAAATATGTTGACTAGTACTATATGACTATTCCAAGTTTACAATAGATAGTAAAGGAATATTGCAACTGCGTGGCCCTCCGGATTTTGATCTTATGCATTCTCATACTCGTAAGCCCCTAGCCTTGTCTATGATAGCAGGGCATCGCAGTGGCATCAACATTAATAATAATGAATTAGGTCTTGTGGACTACGACAACTCATGAGCAAAACTTTCTGTGACTAATAAGGTTCTTCAGACTGTGCGGGCTGAACTTGTCAAAACGGCTGCTGCCAGATATAAGATAATTTGGACGACTTACCACAACGTGCTAAGCAGGCCTTGAATGGATTCGAAGAAATCTTTGAAACCTACGATAATTTCACGTTATTGGTACCATATGCATCCTTGGAGTACAATATTAGGGAATTATGAGGTCTTGACAAGGTAATGCAAACAATGATAGGATCACTCATCAATAATATAGCCAAGCTAGATGAACTCGAATAATATATAGCTTATGAGAAAACAAAACTTGAACAGGCAGACGAATTCAGTAGACGCTTCATTGGGAAAGACTGCGTACCTTAGAAAACGAAAGATCGGCCCGCCTCGAAGCAGCTTCTACGAATAGAGAGCCACTCTGTTCACAAATCAGTTGAATTTGAAAAACTATATTTGATCAAGTCCTCAATGATGATACTACACTGGCCGAAAAAAATAAAACATTGTTCCGAGAACGTTAAATATTACCAGTATTTTAACCGCATTGCGATTTATTATATCAACTTTGACTCTTGGGGTAACCGGAGGTGGTGGTACTACACCTACACCTCCCACATCGATTGGTGTAAAAGAGTGGATAAAAAACCCATTTAAAAGCATTATGAGAAGCACTGGGAAAGCCGCGTCTGCACTTCCCCGTATAATAGGGAGTATTGTATCCTGGCTCTTGAATTTTTTAGCCAAAACCGCCACTTGGCTTGGTACTTGTGGGTGGTGATCGTAGCAATTGCCGGGCTGTTGTATATATCCGCTAAAGACTAATTATCCAAATCATGAGTAAACTCACCATGACTCAACCTACTATCATCGATATGTTGTTGAATTTTGGTGGCAATATGTGGTTTTACAACTTGTGGCTGTTGCACTTCTGTTACAGTAGATGACTGTGTCTTGACTATTCCTGTTTCGCCTGTGTTTTTTTGCATTATCAATTCGGTGTTAATATCTGAATTTATATCTGGTTTTTGTTTATCAGGAGCAACCACAATTTTATTATTATAACCTATCACTTGGCCGATCTCAATTTCCATATTACTTGGAGACATGGGGTAGTCCTGCCCCAAAAACATAGTCTACTTTGGATTGAGCGTACTGTAATACATCTTGATAATGCTTTATAGAAGATGGTATGTCAACTGGTGAAGCAATGGCATCCTCTACGTTTGCAACAAACTATATTTGCGCATTGAGCACCATCCCAGAACCAATTATTCCTGTTAGTGTTTGTGATTGCGCACCAAGAATTGCCCATACAAGTTCTTATTGATTCATTTACTCTTACAACTCCTGGGTTAGTAAAACTATTTTCTGTTTTATCATAAAGAATTCATTCCAAGCATTTTTGACATCTTGTGGTTGTTCAACCTTTTGGACGGTGAAAGCAACACCATTAACACCCTTAAAGTTCATACGATCGTCTCTCCACTCGTTACTCGAGAGAGCAAAGCTCGGAAGAAGCCAACCTCTTTTCAGTAATTCATCACTGACTTCTTTTACAGAGTGTGCACCAGTGTACGGAATACCTAGACCATGTTTAACTACATGCAGACGCCAATCTTTACTCATAGAAACATAAAATTCCTGAAAAGTACGCTCATATGCGAACCTATTGTATGAATTATTTGAGGAATTCCATGCATGATCCTGCAGTAATGGAGCACTAATTTCTTTAAGTATACGTCGAATCTGATAGTACACGTGAAATGATTTACAGATTTATTTAGTTTAAAGCCTGCAGCATAAAGAAATACACCACATCCTGTTGTTTGACACCATATGGCAAAGTTTAACTGGTTTTGACAAAATTGCATTGGATTGTGGAAGATATCAGGAAACTGAACAAAAAACTTAGCACTGAAGACTCTTACTAAAATCAACTGGTTCGTAAGGTAAGTTGCTTCGATACTACACTCGGTATTAGCACCTCCCATGTTGAAGTTATGATATAGTATCTTTGTACATTTAATATGTATGTTACACTCCTGGGAATAACAAATGGCCAGTCTATTCAACTGCTTCATGCTATCGACAACTCGGCTGGACAACTTCAAGTTACTCTCTGAGATATAACGTATTACCCGCGGTGGACGATTATAAGTGCTGCGAGAGGTAATGATAAATTATTACTAGACCGTAGCATTATATCTGATGGGTATTACAGCATATGCTTTCTCAATGATGAAATTTACAGCCTTTGGGAGCAAGTCTCACATAAAATGAGTCGAATGGGGTGCTGATTTTAAGCAGTGGAGCACATTCTATAAATCTTGACAGGGACTTAGCAAATACGCTTGGATTTATAAGAAGAGAAGTGATATTCGACACAACAGTGCATGGAGTTAAATAACCCAATATAGTTCCCTATTAAGAGTTGTGCATCCATCTTGATCAGATAAGTACAACGGATAATATTAATATTCAACTCGAAAGTCCTTCAACTCTGCTAAGAGCTATTCCAGTCAAAGATGAAAAATATGATGGTGGCAGAATGGAATCTTTCTCATCATTGCAGTGTTAAAAGTTAAAGCGGGGTATTATCACAGATCCAGAAATTTCTGTATTAGATGTAAAAAATCAACTTGTACATATAGGATATTTGAGTGTAACACTCCATATTATAAATAATTGTTGATTCTTCAGGCCCTGGAATACATAACCTTAGACAATGTAATACAATTGCGCTTTCTGATCTTGGAGACACAGAAGGATTCAATAAACCCGGTACCGATGGCAAGTTATATGCTTTACACTTACAAGATAATGTATACAAGCGGAAACCAGTTGTATATACAGGAACAGCACTTAATTTAAGAATGTTGAATAATGTCAATCTTAACAGTTCCCATAAAAACACCTCATACAATCTTACTCGCAATGATGAGAATAAATTGGTTATGGCTGAAGTAAAAATCGAGTGGCTACTGAATATGTTATTGCCCCACCATATGTGATGATGGGTAAAAGACATTATTTAACTAAGATAATGAATAGTGGGATCATACAGGGGGTTCAAGTTAATAAAAGTGAAAGCATTTCATTTACTAAGATATTTATGCCATATAATATACATCTAATCGGGCTGATGTATACTCTCAAGTCATTATCAGCCAACAATTTAAACATTCGTGTGCCATAATATATATTATGGGTTTATAGCCGGTGCTTGATGAAGCATCTGAAAGGATGGATACTGTTGATGGCTCTCGATTATATCAAATAAGTGACACAAAACATCGAATAGAGAATGAGAGGGAGTTGAAACTTGGATTATATAAAAAAGTATCACAGATATGTGAATGCTCTCAACGGAGTGGACACTGCCCTTGTAACAGCTAGCATGGGACCTGGTGTAGCCGGTGTTGGTTTATTATCAACTATAATCACAGCGCCTATCATACATGGCATGGAAGTAGCGACCGGAGTTATTTCTTGTAGGTTGCAAAAGAAAGCATTAAAACATGACAGTATTTGTGTGCTCACCGAAACAAAGTGAAATAGCATTGAGGATCATATTTCAACAGCACTGGCTGATTGTAAGATATTCGATGAGGAGTTTTGTTTAGTGTTGTCAGAAGTCACCAAATACAACTCCATGAAGGAGGAGATTCGTTCAAATTCTCGTAAAACCAGTGACATTAGTGAAGTCAGTTATTCCGTGCCAAAACCACAGAACTGGTTGGAGATTAAGAATAGATTGTTTCCTTGATTGGATCGCACATTCATTTAGATTATTTCCCACATAAGTCTCTAATAATGGGGAATCACAAGCCAAAAAAGGAAGAACTTGAAAAAGCTATCAAAGCTTTTATGCTCCAGGACAAAATTATCAAATGCCGAGATTTGCCTCAAGGTATATATTATGTCAGTGATGTTACAATCCAAATACAGTTATCAATTGTTTCTTCCCAATTTCAAAGAAGATTATACAGTCTGGTCTCCTAGTAAAATGAACAAAGAACTTAGTAAAAATGTTGCATTTCACTTTCTTCAAAATAACGGTATGCATATGAGAAAAATAATAGAGAATATTTTCATCACAATTTAGTTTAGAGCCAGGTGATCGTTGAATCGCATCATGTTTTTTGCATGTAAAAATTACCCCTGGGGTATAGGTATTAGGGTATATCTGGCTCCAGTGGAGTTGCGGGAGAGCCACCATTACCTATTAAAAGTTATATCATAAAAGCATTGCTTGGTTTCGGGAATGGCTCGGGTGGTGGTGAGCCAGAACCCTTTATCAATACAATTTAGCTTAGTCTCATGACGATTATTGGTGTGCATCATCGGTTTTCCATAAAAATAATTACCCCTGTAGTATAGGTATTGAGGTATAAATCTGGCTCCAGTGGAGTTGCGGTAGAGCTACCATTACCGATATAACTTTGCAAGGTTTATGTGGAGTGACCACAACCCTTCTTTGGTGTCCAGCATACAGCATGGCTAAGTACCCAAGCTGGCCATACAGACAAGAGGGCTCGAGTAGGGAGAGGGCTGAGGCTATTGTATTAGTGCACAGGGTGTGACATTCACAAACTAACCATGCAGTAAGAGTGCTGTGACTGATAGTTAAGTGTTTAAAGTAGGCTGAGCAATAAAATATGATGACTAAAACTGCATTTTATTATGTACATGAATTATACTTAAAAGGGGAAATACAAGAAATATTCAAAATATGTAATTGTCACACTTGCATACTACATGTGTTTAGTGTAAAGAAAACTGTAAAGAAAAAAAAGTTGCAAGAAGTTCTTTTCCAAAAATCACCAGTCGGCTAAAGTTATAGCAATCATATTATGTAACTGACCAGTTCACCCTCATTGAAACGAATGAATATGTTATAAGTACATAGTACTTCCCTTACAAATCATCATACGAGCATGTTACCTAAGGCAGCTTATTGCTGAACTCACCTATACTTGTGAAGTAAGGGAGCTAACTCCGCATCTGTGTTTTTCAATCGTGTCTCACTGTGGATTCTAAAATTTATCATTACCTTGCCCGGAAAAATGAAATTTGCTGACAAAAAACAATAAAACTGATCGCCTAAACGCATCAAGGCAACGGTCATGGTAACCCGATGCACGTGAGTTCCGTGCAAATTGAAATGCACATGCGTGCCCCCATTTCTTGCCCTATAAAAATCCATCTAGATCGGATAACATTCATTAGTTATTAAATTGCTACCACATGCCAAGATTGACAAGAAATCAGTGACTCCAAGCCCTTGGACGATTGCAAGCTGGGCAAACCGCCCGGGGAGAAGCAAATGCATTTCAATTCCACGCAAGGACCATATACAGGCTCCAGCAATGGTACACCCGACGTCAGAATCGCCAGATTGTGATATAGCATCTTCAAAATCGGTTTGTAACTGCTGTGGAAACTGCTCGACAGACCATGGGGTACACCAGCGACACAGTAGTGCAGATAATGTGCGTCGCCAATTGACGAGCAGACACCTCCACTGTCATAGGCCACACCGAGGACCCATTCTGACACCTCGTCATCGCCGGGACCGACTTCAGTGGGCAACACAGCACCAGCATTGGCGCCACAAGCAGTGGAGAACAGTCGTCTTCTCAGACGAGAGCCGTTACTGTATCTCAACAGCAGATGGCAGTGAGAGAGAGAGTCTGGCGACGCCGTGGGGAATGTTATTCGGATGTTTGTGTTGTTGATAGAGACTCGTGGGGTTGTCCGAGAATCATGGTTTGGGTTGGAATTAATCTTGCACAGAGGGTCGGCCCTGTGGTCTTCATGAACATCGGACCAGAGAGAGGCAATGGTGTCACAGCAGCTCGATGCAATGATCAAGTCTTGAGACAACACGCCATACCTCATTTGGCACGTCGCTGCAACCACGAGCAGCATGGTAACACCCGTGCCCACACTGCGAAAGCAGCAAGAGACTTCCTCCAGCAGAATGGCATCAGAACCATGCAGTGGCCTGCCCGCAGTCACGATTTAAATCCCATTAAGGACAGTGACTTACCTCCCTTGACATACGGGTGTGTTTCAAATTCAGAGAGGAAACTAATTTGAAAAAATCAACTTTGTGGTACAGATATACATCAAGAAGAACATCCAGCACTATGGGAATATCCGTAGAAGCATGTAGAGCTCGGATCGGCACGTTTGTGCACCCGAGAGGTCACAGGCAAGTATTGGGTATATTACTAAAGCTGTTATTATTGCTGCATCTGATATGAAGAAAATGAATAAGGGCTGTAAATGCCAGCTACGTAAAAAGGAACGATGTAGATTTTTAAATAATTTTAGAAAGAATAAGGACAGAGGATCACTAACCGACTATGATAGAGTAAGAAATCAGTACAACGATGTTTGTAAGAAAAAAAAGACAGAATATTTCGAACAAAAACAGAAACTGTTGGAATCAAGCATAGATAATTCTAAAACATTTTGGTCATCGCTAAAAGCCATTAAACCAAATGGATATTGCAAAAATGACATTGATATTCAAGCCTGGTTTGAGCATTTCCAGGAACTGTTTTCAGTTCCATTTAGCCATGACGATAACAATCTATTTGACATGGAATTCAACAAATATAAAATTGACAGTGTAACAGATGATATTCTTGAATGTCCAATATCTAAAGAGGAAATAATTGACAGCATATTCAACCTTAAAGATAATAAGGCATCTGGAAATGATAATGTGAAAGCAGAGTTTTTTAAACATTCCTCAGATATTTTGATATCGTATTTGGAACTTTTTTTAAATATCCTTTTAGAGAGATCATATTTTCCAGAGAACTGGACAGTTAGCATCATTGTTCCTCTTCACAAACAGGGCACAAGAAGCGATGTTAATTATTGTAGAGGCATAACTCTCCTAAGTACATTCAGTAAAATATTTACTTCAATTATTAATAAGAGACTTGTTTTCTGGGCGGATTCTTAGGATAAAATAAGTGAGTCACAAGCAGGTTTTAGAAAAGGATACTCCACCACTGACAATGCTTTTATCCTATATTCTATAATTCAGAGATATCTATCAGTGAAACGAGGGAAGCTATATGCTGTATTCGTAGATTTTGCAAAAGCTTTTGACTCTGTGAAAAGGGAAAACTTGTGGTCACTCTTTCAAAGACATGGGCTAACTAGTAAAATTGGAAAGTTATTGTGCTCTCTATATAAAAACGTGAAGGGGTGTGTCCGGAACAATGGCGCCATATCGGATAAGTTTGTAAGTAGCATGGTGTCCGACAAGGGTGTATATTAAGTCCCTTCTTATTTTCCTTTTTCATAAATGATTTAGCATATCAAATCCAAAAGAATTGCACTGATGGAATACAACTGCACCCCGAAACTATTCAATTATTTCTGCTTCTTTTCACTGACGATATAGTCATGTTCTTGAGCATAATACCTGGCCTGCAAATGCAAATACATGTATTAGAGAGTTATTGTGACGGGTCAAAACTTACTGTAAATATGGATAAAACCAAAGTTGTAGTTTTTAAAAATGGTGGTAACATATCCAGAAAAGAAAAATGGCTTTAGGCTTGTGTTTTACAAGTAGATTAACTTGGCCAAGGAATGCACATAACATTTCATTGCAAGCCAAGACATTTTTTGTAGGCATATTACAAAGTCTTAGAGTTCTGGACAATGTTACATATGATGTTTATTTTAAAATATTTGATACAAAAATAAGCCCGATTCTATTGTATGGATCAGAAATTTTGGGGCCTAGAACATTTGGATGTTATTGAGAAAATACATTTATAAGCATGTAAAAGGTTCTTGAGGGTAAAATCTAGCACAGAAAACGCAAGGGTATATGGTGAATGGGGACGGTTTCCCAAGTATATCAATAGTTATTTAAAGGTTATTAAATACTGGGTCAAGCTATTAAATATGCCATCTTCAAGATACCCAAGAAAATGTTATGATATGATGCTTCTCTACGACAGACCATGGGAAACAAAATTGGGCATCAAAAGTTAAAAACATGTTATACGAATGTGGATATGGTTGTATTTGGTTACAGCAACATGTAGATATGCCACAACATTTCTTCTCCCGTTTGACAAAGACCTAAAAAGATATGTACATTCAAAAATGGCATGGTTCTTTGTCCAGTTCTAGAAAAGCAAATTACTACACTACATTTAAGACTACTATAATACGAGAACCTTATCTATTACTAACTTTGTAGGATTTGTAAAACTGATTGTATTGAAGATGAATATCACTTTTTATGTGTATGTCCAGTGTATAAAGATTTAAGAGCAAAATATCTAAATAACTATTTCTACCGCAACCAAAACGGTAACAAATTTTGTAAATTAATGACTTGTGATTATACAGAAACTATTAGAAATGTATCAATGTTCATTTATCATGCCATGAAACTAAGAAAATGTATGAATTTGTAACACGCCCCAATGTACTATAGGCCTTTGACCTCATAAGTACCATGAATAAAGATTGATTGATGGAGTACCTGTGGGACGTCCGACCAAGGCCGACAACTGCAGCTGAACGGCGTCAGGCGTTCCTCAGAGTGTGTGCTCAAGTGCCTATGGCCTTCATCAACCGCCTCATCCATTCCATGTATCGACGTTGCACGGCAGTTATCAATGCACATGGCGATACTGACTTGTGATGCCATTTTCTCAGAGAGTAGTGTTGTGTTTCACTTTAAGAACAATTGACACTTTAATTTCAACCTTGATGATCAGTTTTGCCAAGTTTCAGCTTTTTAATATGTCTCAAAGTATGTTTACAGTGTTTGGACAAATGAAGTTTCTCATATATCTATCCATGGTGACGTTTCTTTTGCGGTTCAGTATATTATAAGATAATTTGAAAAATGGTGAAGGGCAAAATCGATGAATTATTGGTTGACCCTATCATGATCAAATTAATTCTATCATGATAAAGTTCATCAACTCTATGGTGCGGATAACGCCGAGAAGGGATTGAAACAAAGTATGGCAGTGTATATGCTTAAACATTGTGTTTAGTCTAGTCGAGTATGTGACAGTAAGGAGTTCCTACAGCAGGATAGCAGGGGACATGGGGGGCGTGAAACATTTTCTTGTCAACAAAGAGAGTTCATATTGACGCTTATCTACCGCCGAGTGTGACGTCATGCTTAACACTAAACGCCATTCTTATGTTCGTTGTGTTTTGTGTTATCAATGATATCGTAACTTAGACAAATGTTTGTAAATATGTCCTTCACCTTACAATGCCCAGATTGTGTTGATAGGGGACCTTAACATGTCCTGATTTAACTAATGGAGGACCTCGACAAGCCTAGGTTGTGTTGATGGAGGACCTCGACAAGCCCAGGTTGTGTTGATGGAGAATCTCGACAAGCCCAGGTTGCAATGATAGGGGACATTAACTTGTCCTGTTTTAACTGATGGAGGACCTAGACAAGCCCCGGTTGTGTTGACGGAGGACCTCGACAAGCCTAGGTTGTGTTGACGGAGGACCTCGACAAGCCAGGGTTGTGTTGATGGAGGACCTTGACAAGCCCAGGTTGTGTTGATGGAGGACCTTGACATGCCCAGGTTGTGTTGACGGAGGACCTTGACAAGCCCAGGTTGTGTTGACGGAGGACCTCGACAAGCCCAGGTTGTGTTGACGGAGGACCTTGACAAGCCCAGGTTGTGTTGATTGAGGACCTCGACAAGCCCAGGTTGTAATGATGGGGGACATTAACTTGTCCTGTTTTAACTGATGGAGGACCTCGAAAAGCCCAGGTTGTCTTGATGGAGGACCTCCACAAGCCCAGGTTGTGTTGAGGGAGGACCTTGACAAGCCCAGGCTGTGTTGATGGAAGACCTCGACAAGCCCAGGTTGTGTTGACGGAGGACCTTGACAAGCCAAGGTTATGTTGACGGAGGACCTTGACAAGCCCAGGTTGGGTTGACGGAGGACCCCCTTAACATTCCCAGGTTGTGTTGATAGGGGACAATAACATGTACTGTTTTAACTAATGGAGGCCCTTGACAAGCCCATGTTGTGATGACGGAGGACCTTGACAAAACCAGGTTGTGATGACGGAGGACCCCCCTTAACATTCCCAGGTTGTGTTGACGGACGACCTTAATGTGGCCGAGTTGATTTCAGTACAATTTTGTAAATATTATAGTAACGTCTTTCTTTGCCTTGTTGCTGTTTTAGCTGTCTGTCTCAAGCTGTTTTACTTGAGCAGAATAACAAGTAAAACCAGTTAGATATCTAACATATACACAAAGAAAAAAGTTAAGCACACCCTTATATATTTTATTATTGTTTCGTCCCAATATTTGTAACAGTCAGAAAATTAAATGACATGAAGAATTATGTTTTCTCGAGATGATGTACTCAGTGATGCGTGACGAAGGCTCACGTTTCATGCATGGTGTGCCCGTACAGCAGGCTACTCTCGAGTATATCTAAATGCAGTATGTCCAAACGTTAAAATTGCCTTCTTAAGCTCGGTTTTAAACAGTTATTCCATGACATTGTGTGACCATGGCACGAAGGCGAATATTAAACGACACAAGATGGCAAATAATCGGCATGCAGTTGGCACTAGGGGTTGAGATCGCATATCCAGCAGTTGGTACTAGGGGTTGAGATGGCGTACCCAGCAGTTGGCACTAGGGGTTGAGATGGCGTACCCAGCAGTTGTCACTAGAAGTTGAGACTGCGTACCCAGCAGTTGGCACAAGGTGTTGAGATCGCGTACCCAGCATTTGGCACTAGGGGTTGAGATCGCGTACCCAGCAGTTGACACTAGGGGTTGAGATCGCGCACCCAGCAGTTGGCACTAGAGGTTGAGATCGCGTACCCAACAGTTGGCACTAGAGGCTAACATAACGCACCTAACAGTTAGTACTAGGGGTTGAGATCATGTACCCAGTAGTTAGCAGTAGAGGTTGAGATCATGCACATAACAGTTAGTACCAGGGGTTGAGATCGCGTACCCAGCAGTTAGCAGTAGAGGTTGAGATCACGCACCTAACAGTTAGTAATAGGGGATGAGATCTCGAACCAAGTAGTTTGTACTGGGGTTTGAGATCGCGAACCAAGTAGTTAGTACTGGGGTTTGAGATCGCGAACCAAGTAGTTAGTACTGGGGTTTGATCACGTACCCAGCAGTTGGCACTAGGGGTTGAGATCACGTACCCAGCAGTTGGCACTAGGGGTTGATATTGCATACCCAGCAGTTGGCACTAGAGGTTGAGATCGCGTACCCAGCAGTTGGCACTAGAGGCTAATATCACGCACTTAACAGTTAGTACTAGGGCTTGAGATCACGTACCCAGTAGTTAGCAGTAGAGGTTGAGATCACGCACATAACAGTTAGTACCAGGGGTTGAGATCGCGTACCCAGCAGTTAGCAGTAGAGGTTGTGATCACGCACCTAACAGTTAGTACTAGGGCTTGAGATCATGTACCCAGCAGTTAGCAGTAGAGGTTGAGATCATGCGCATAACAGTTAGTACCAGGGGTTGAGATCGCGTACCCAGCAGTTAGCAGTAGAGGTTGTGATCACGCACCTAACAGTTAGTAATAGGGGATGAGATCGCGATCCAAGTAGTTAGTACTGGGGTTTGAGATCGCGAACCAAGTAGTTAGTACTGGGGTTTGACATCGCGAACCGAGTAGTTTGTACTGGGGTTAGAGATCGCGAACCAAGTAGTTAGTACTGGGGTTTGAGATCGCGAACCAAGTAGTTAGTACTGGGGTTTGAGATCGCGAACCAAGTAGTTAGTACTGGGGTTTGAGATCGCGAACCAAGTAGTTAGTACTGGGGGTTGAGATCTCGTACCCAGCAGTTAGCAGTAGAGGTTGAGATCACGCACCTGACAGTTGGCACTAGAGGTTGAGATCGTCTACCCATCAGTTGGCACTAGAAGTTGAGATCGCGTACCCAGCATTTGGCACTAGGGGTTGAGATCGCGTACCCAGCATTTGGTACAAGGGGTTGAGATCGCGTACCCAGCATTTGGCACTGGGGGTTGAGATCGCGTACCCAGCAGTTGGCTCAAGGAGCTGAGACCCCATACCCAGCAGTTAGTACTGGGGGTTGAGATCGCGTACCCAGCAGTTAGCAGTAGAGGTTGAGATCACGCACCTAACAGTTGGCACTAGAGGCTGAGATCACGTACCCAGCAGTTGGCTCAAGGAGTTGAGACGGCGTACCCAGCAGTTAGTACTGGGGGTTAAGATCGCTCGATGCATGGGTGCTTTGGTTTGCAATGTTTAGAAACACACTCAGAATTCACTAATTGCCATGCATTTATTTAAACAGAAAGTAAAATACAACATAAATACATAGATACAGATATCACAGTCATCTACACATTTGGCACATTTCAGAAGTAGCTAACACTATCATGTGATACATGATAATAAATTGAATCATGTATCTGTATACATACACTGCTATATTTTAAAAGTTCGATACTATTTCAAAAGGGTTGCGAAGTGCAGGCATTTCTTAAAACCAAATTGTGTGTGAAGGTTTAATATTCAATGACTAAATGGAGCATTCACTTCATTAAGCCACTGTGAAAGCACAGTAATTAACAGAACATAATAGAAAACATTCATCAAACCAAACGAATATCTTCGCACTCCCTTCATCGTCTTACTTCGACCGCAACCTATTGAAACACCCCTCATCTCTACCTGCCTATCGCCAGCATACCTCCAAGGACGTGTGTCTCTACCTGCCTATCGCCAGCATACCTCCAAGGACGTGTGTCTCTGCATGCCTATCGCCAGCATATCTCCAAGGACGTGTGTCTCTACCTGCCTATCGCCACCATGTCTGTCTGTCTTTCTAGACAGTCTGGATGATATACGTCGAAGACAGAGCCTGTATGATATACTTCTTAGACAGCCTTCATGATATATGTCGAAGACAGAGCCTGGATGATATACTTTCTGGACAGTCTGGATGATATACTTCCTAGACAGTCTTCATGATATACGTCGAAGACAGGGACTGAATGATATTTGCTAGACAGAGCCTGGTTGATATACTTTTTAGACAGAGCCTGGTTGATATACATTATAGACAGGGCCTGGATGATATACTTCCTAGACAGGGCCTGGTTGATATACTTCCTAGACAGGGCCTGGTTGATATACTTCCTAGACAGGGCCTGGTTGATACACTTCCTAGACAGGGCCTGGATGATACTCAATGGCTTCAGGGCACAAAACACAATAGATTCTGTTCAACACGTCCCATGGAACTTATTTCAGAAAACATCCCGATTTATATATATGGAAACTCTATTCCATCACCTTTACACGAGGATAGGCACGTTGAAGGGGTTTCCGTGGGTCTATAGCATCAGGGAAGACATGCCATACGGATGCATGATACAAGTAACTAATTACCAGTTTTGAAACTACCTTGATAATTGTGGAGAATACAAAGGATCGTACGGAATGCAAGGATGATTACTTCATCCTAAAATGGGATTATTAATTGTTATAGACAACTGCACTTACTGCATTTACATAGAGTAACATGGGGATGAATATATAGTTCTACAGACTGTTGACAACACATGGACATCCGTGTGTAACGGTGACAGTAACGTGTGGCTAGCGGTAGTAGACAGGCGTGATCTGTGTTTTCCCAACACCGGGATCATTCACTGAAACAAAGGAAATAAAGTCTTAACAGATCACCACTGGAAAACACAGCACATAACAACAGAACGGTTTATTCGTTATAAGTTAATATAGGACTGCACTTGACACTTCCTGAGAGACAGGCATTCTTATCCTATAGATGCGTGGTAATCATATAGAAGCCTGGTAATTATAAAGAAGTACGGTGACAATATAGAAGTGTTAATCGTACAGAAGCATTAATCACACACAAGCATTAATCTTATAGAAACAGGGGAATCAAATAGAAGCATCATAATGAATAGAAGCATGGTTATCAAATAGAATTATGATAATCATATAGAAGTATGATAATCATATAGAAGTATGGTTATCATATAGAAACATTGTTATCATATAGAAGCACGGTAATCATATAGAAGCATGGTAATCATATAGAAGCATGGTAATCATATAGAAGTATGATAATCATATAGAAGTATGATAATTATAGAAAAGCATGGTTATCATATAGAAGCATTGTTATCATATAGAAGCATTGTAATCATATAGAAGCATAGTTATTATATAGAAGCGTGGTAATCATATAGAAGCATGATAATCACATAAAAGCATGGTTATCATATAGAAGCATTGTTATCATATAGAAGCGTGGTTATCATATAGAAGCGTGGTAATTATATAGAAGCATGATAATCATAAAAAACCCATGATAATCATATAAAAGCATGATAATCATATAGAAGCACAGTCGTCATATAGAAGCATGGTTATCATATACAAGCGTGGTAATCATAGAGAGGCATGTGCAGCAGGATGTTCAGTACTCACGCATGTTGAGTTTGACACTGGAGGTTGTGCTGACACGGTTATTCTTGATCGTTGACTCACGCCTGGAAGTAGTGGGAAGATGGGAGGTCACAACACTTCGACGTTATTACAAGCACAAAGAACGTGAACAACAGCGCTGTTTATACATAGTATATCTGCATCGCTTTAACAACTAATACACCCTTTTAAGTAGCTAATTCCAAGATACCATGGATTGTGTTTCAGGACTATTATGTTTGGATAGCATTGCTATACTCACGAGTTGACATTGTATCTCCGTGTGCTCGGCTTGTTCCGGTTCTTGGCCGCACATCGCTTCTTGGCCTGGATCCCACCTACAACGGCCGCCGCCGTCAGAGCGCCACCTATAGCCACGGCTCCACAGATCAATCCCGCCATGGCTCCCGGGCTCAGCGAGGAGAAGCCATTGGAGCCTGAACCGGAATTTGCCGAGTTGGACAATAAGCTGAGGGCTCCATTGGCACCACCTGCTATGTTGCCATTTGCATTAGCGTTACCGTTAGCGTTAGCGTTAGCGTTAGCATTGGCATTTGCGTTAGCATTGGCATTTGCATTAGGATCTGGTGTCTCGGTTGGTGGTGGTGGCAGTGTGGTTACAAGTACGTATTGCAGGTCCAGCTGGAAACATACAAAATATGTTACCATGTTTCTTCTTCTTTTCTTTTTTCTTTTAAAAAAAATATATTTTTATTTCAATTAAGTAGACAAATGTAACATTGGTACATGAGGTATATAAGTGATCAGATATGGGTATGTACATATATTGATTGACTGTGAAATCATAAAAAGTAGGCTTCCTTCCATTTTCTGTCGAATCTATATATACTACTACTTTCCATTGCGATAATTATTTCGATTTTGTATACATCTTTCAATGTGTTTATGAAGAAAGGAAAGCATGATGGGGTTTTCTTAATACTTGACTGATGAATGTATTTCTTTTGCAAGAAGAAGTATATGGTTGTTTTTGTTGTAGGAAAATAACTTATCAAGAATATATAAATATCATCTGCAAGTTTTGAGTTTAGGTACATTTCAATTTTAACCAAAATTATTTTACAAAAACGCATTCCACATACACATGGTATAATTTTGCAGATTCACAGAGACACAAAAAGAGCATACATCATCATTAGTTAACCTCATTTTCAATAATTCTTTTTTGGTATAAAGAGCTCTATCTATGAATCTGTAATGGAAGTCTGTTTGATATGTTACCATGGTTACCGACAGAGACACAATGCAACAATGGTTACCGACAGAGACACATCCAATGCTGCCATGTTTACAGAATGAGACTCAACCGATACTTCAATGTTTGAGACGCACAAGCAATACTACCGTGATTTGCAGCTCGATTTGCCGCACTGGTTCCGTGGTTACAGGTGAGGTACACATCCAGTAGAGGAGTACACATACAAGAGCGGCTATACTCCACGTTGTGTGAGCATCACATTGGTGGGGGATCATTACATATAGTTTAAACAGATAATAAAACGTACCTTAGTTTCACTCTTCCTTTGAGGATTCCCATTGTCAATGACTTCAACGTCACACTTGAAGTTCTGCCCTCCAACAAACCCAGTAGCCATTGAGCTGGAGAGTCGGACCTTGCAGTCGGCACCAACGGTGATATATCCGTCCAGGGCGGCATCGCACTGCTTGGCTCTACATGTGAACATCCCGTTCGTGAGCGCGTCCAGGTCGTCAGCTACCATGGCGATGATCTCTTTCCCTTCTAAATCTGTGTTAAACACTTGGCCAAAGTAACTTGGCATCTCGAATATGGGGTCGTTGTCGTTCACCTGGGCATTGAGCATTCATGTATAAGCCTACAAGCATATTACAGTATATCGGTGTGTTTAGTCTTGATATAGGAAGGACTGGGATGAAATCACGCTGTTAGATTTATGTTTTGTATTACTTGATCATCATACTCGTTTCAATGTTAAACATTTTGGACATAAGGTTGGAACATGTTATTAAACCAATGACGATGCAGCTACCTCCAACACTGTCACGGCGACGTCAAACTTGACCTTTTCTGTGGGAAGGTCGCCCTTATCTACGAACTCGACCTTTAGATCAATCAGTTCCTTGTCTGCCTTCTTGTCTCTCAGTTCAGGGTCCAGCTCGATCGCTGCCCTGAGACACAGAGTACAGTCGGCGCCACTGATGGTGAACGAGTCCTTGTACTTGGCTGGATCAGTGATCGTCCACTTCCACTTGTCAACGTCGCCGAAGTCTGGGTCGAAGCCACCGCAGCCTAATTTGACACAGTGGTTCACTTGGTCCTGAAATGCAGGTGTAAGATTACTGGTGCAGCGTTACGCAATACTCACTCACATTGAAAACAAAAGAGCAGAGAAGAAAAAAGCAGTGAAGACAAAAGTGTAGTGAAAACAAAAGTGTATTTAAAATAAAAGTGCAGTGAAGACAAAAGCGTAATGAAGACAAAATTGTAGTGAAGACAAAATTGTAGTGAAGACAAAACTGCAGTGAAGAGAAAAGTGTAGCGAAGACCAGTGTAGTTAAGATAAAAGTGTAGTAAAGACAAAAGTAATCAGGACAAAAGTGTAGTGAAGACAGAAGTAAGGAAAACAAAAGCATGTTAAACACAAAAGCATAGTGAAGTGTAGTGGAGACAAAAGTGTAGTGAAGATAAAAGTGTAGCGAAGACAAAAGTTATAAGGAAAAAAGTGTAGTGAAGACAGAAGTAAGCAAAACAAAAGTAAAGTAAACACAAAAGCATAGTCAAGACAAAAGTGTAGTTAAGATAAAAGCGTAGTGGAGACAAAAGCGTGGTGAAGATAAAAGTGTGGTGAAGATAAACACGCGGTGAAGACAAAAGTGTAGTGAAGACATAAGTAATAAGGAAAAAAGTGTAGTGAAGAGAGAAGTAATGAAGACAAAAGTATAGTAAACACAAAAGCAAAGTGAGGACAAAAGTGTATTGAAGATAAAAGCGTAGTGGAGACAAAAGCGTGGTGAAGATAAAAGTGTAGTGAAGACAAAAGTTATAAGGAAAAAAGTGTAGTGAAGACAGAAGTAAGGAAAACAAAAGTATAGTAAACACAAAAGCATAGTGAAGACAAATGTGTAGTTAAGATAAAAGCGTAGTGGAGACAAAAGTGTAGTGAAGACAAAAGTAATAAGGACAAAAGTGTAGTGGAGACAGAAGTAATGAAGACAAAAGTATAGTAAACACAAAAGCGTAATGAAGACAATATCGTGAAGAAAAACGTTTTGTGATGAGAAAGGTGCAGTGAAGACAAAGCTGAAGTGAAGACAATATTGTAGTCGATACAATATTTAGTCTACTGACGAGGAAGGTGTAGGGAGACGGGCATAAAAGTGAAGACAAGCTCACCTCTTTAAATTCAGCCGAATATTTCAACCCGTTGACAATGCCCGGAGCTTCATTGACATCATCGATGTCCAAGTATGTGACGATGTCGTCAGACGTCCAACAGCCGTCATTGACTCTGACAAAAAATGTGTACTTGTTCAACGTCTCGTAGTCCAACTCTCTGCCAGCACGTAGTTTGATTGAGATAACTGGAAGGAGACGGACATGTTGATCGTGGGGAATCCCCGTGCTGTGGAATGGTTCCTTATGTTGAGTACACGTGTACTTAAACGGATCTTTACCTTACAGTGCACATGAATAACATGATTGGAAAGAAATGAATTTAAATGATTCAATCTGACTTAAAAACTTGTCGATGCAACCATAGGATACAACTACTAGACTATTTTATTCATAGGTTCCACACAGGACCCGCTTCAAGTAGCTACTAAGTCGAATATTCTGTTATGAATGTCATTAACGGTCTTTCATTATTTGTAAGGATTTGTTTGTTGTTTTTCTGATACCGAATGAGCAACAGTCAATATTGTTACTAGTGCTGAGTCAAAGGTTAGCCTTGTTACAACAACTGAGTCGAAGGTCAACACTGTCACTACTACTGAGTGAAAGGTCAACACTGTCACTACTACTGAGTCGAAGGTCAACACTGCTACCATTACTGAGTCGAAGGTCAAGGTCAACACTGTTACCACAATTAGGTCGAAGGGAAGTATTGTTTCAATTATTTGTGAGTATGGCGACACTGGAGTTCCTTAGATTGCAGCTTACCCTTGTCGTTCACCACAGCCTCAAAGTTGGCGGCCGCCTCTTCAGGGAGGGTTTTGATCGTGGTCGCATAGCCAATCGCGAGGGTGTCTTCGTCAGTGATGGTCAGGTTGTATATCTCTTCTCCGGGCGCTGTGTCCTCTTTGGCGAACACTTTGGTATTCGTCTGGGTCAGCACTGGCTTCTTGTTAACATCTACAAAAAGTAAATATGCATTTCATTTGTAAATATATCATGAGTAGACTTGCCATGAAGTCTGTGTAGTTTTTTATCAACATATTTCTGGGGTATGTATAGAAGAACATGCGACAGTACTGATGTGACTGTAACGTGTATGTCCCTTTAAGTACCACACGCCGGGCGACTCTCTTCCTGGTAACACCCGCACGCCGACTCTCTACCAGGCAATACACACGCACGACGACACTCTCCCAGGTAACACACGCACGACGACACTCTCCCAGGTTACACACGCACGACGACACTCTCCCAGGTTACACACGCACGCCGACAATCTCCCTGGTTACACACGCACGCCGACACTCTGCCAGGTTACACACGCACGACGACTCTCTCCCATGTTACACACGCACGACGACTCACTCCCATGTAACACCCGCACGACGACACTCTCCCAGGTTACACACGCACGACGACACTCTCCCATGTTACACACGCACGACGACACTCTCCGACGTTACGCACGCACGCCGACTCTCTCCCAGGTAACACACGCACGACGACACTCTCCCAGGTTATACACACGCACGACGACACTCTCCCAGGTTATACACACGCACGACGACACTCTCCCAGGTTATACACACACACGACGACACACTCCCAGGCTATACACACGCACGACGACACTCTTCCAGGTGACACACGCACGACGACACTCTCCCAGGTAACACACGCACGACGACACACTCTCAGGCTATACACACGCACGACAACACTCTCCCAGGTAACACACGCACGACGACACTCTCCCAGGTAACACACGCACGACGACTCTCTCCCAGGTTACACACGCACGACGACGCTCTCCCAGGCTATACACACGCACGACGACACTCTCCCAGGCTATACACACTCACGACGACACACTCCCAGGCTATACACACGCACGACGACTCTCTCCAAGGTAACACACGCACTACGACACCCTCCCAGGTAACACCCCCACGCCGACTCTCTCCCAGGCTATACACACGCACGACGACACTCTCCAAGGTAACACACGCACGACGACACCCTCCCAGGTAACACCCCCATGCCGACTCTCTTCCAGGCTATACACACGCACGACGACACTCTTTCAGGTAACACCCCCACACCGACGCTCTGCCAGGTAACACACGCACGACGACACTCTCCCAGGTTACACAGGCACGACGACTCTCTCCCAGGTTACACACGCACGACAATTTTCTCCAAGGTTACACACGCACGACGACGCTCTCCCAGGTTACACACGCACGCCGACACTCTCCCAGGTTACACACGCACGCCAACATTCCGCCAGGTTACACACGCACGCCGACTCTCTCCCAGGTAACACCCGCACGACGACACTCTCCCAGGTAACACACGCACGCCGACTCTCTCCCAGGTAACACCCGCACGCCGACACTCTCCCAGGTTACACACGCACGCCGACTCTCTCCCAGGTAACACCCGCACGCCGACTCTCTCCCAGGTAACACACGCACGACAATTCTCTCCCAGGTTACACACGCACGACGACACTCTCCCAGGTTACACACGCACGCCGACTCTCTCCCAGGTTACACACGCACGCCAACTCACTCCCAGGTTACACACGCACGACGACACACTCCCAGGCTATACACACGCACGACGACACTCTCCCAGGTAACACACGGAAGACGACACTCTCCCAGGTAACACACGCACGACGACACACTCCCAGGCTATACACACGCAGGACAACACGCTCTCACGCTATATACACGCACGACGACTCTCTCCAAGGTAACACACGCACGACGACACCCTCCCAGGTAACACCCCCATGCCGACTCTCTCCCAGGCTATACACACGCACGACGACACTCTTTCAGGTAACACCCCCACGCCGACGCTCTGCCAGGTAACACACGCACGACGACACTCTCCCAGGTTACACACGCACGACGACTCTCTCCCAGGTTACACACGCACGACAATTTTCTCCAAGGTTACACACGCACGACGACGCTCTCCCAGGTTACACACGCACGACGACACTCTCCCAGGTTATACACACGCACGACGACACTCTCCCAGGTTATACACACACACGACGACACACTCCCAGGCTATACACACGCACGACGACACTCTCCCAGGTGACACATGCACGACGACACTCTCCCAGGTAACACACGCACGACGACACACTCTCAGGCTATACACACGCACGACAACACTGTCCCAGGTAACACACGCACGACGACACTCTCCCAGGTAACACACGCACGACGACTCTCTCCCAGGTTACACACGCACGACGACGCTCTCCCAGGCTATACACACGCACGACGACACTCTCCCAGGCTATACACACGCACGACGACACACTCCCAGGCTATAAACACGCACGACGACTCTCTCCAAGGTAACACACGCACTACGACACCCTCCCAGGTAACACCCCCACGCCGACTCTCTCCCAGGCTATACACACGCACGACGACACTCTCCCAGGCTATACGCACGCAAGACGACACTCTCCCAGGCTATACACACGCACGACGACACACTCCCACGCTATATACAAGCACGACGACTCTCTCCAAGGTAACACACGCACGATGACACCCTCCCAGGTAACACCCCCATGCCGACTCTCTTCCAGGCTATACACACGCACGACGACACTCTTTCAGGTAACACCCCCACGCCGACGCTCTGCCAGGTAACACACGCACGACGACACTCTCCCAGGTTACACACGCACGACGACGCTCTCCCAGGTTACACACGCACGCCGACACTCTCCCAGGTTACACACGCACGCCGACATTCCTCCAGGTTACACACGCACGCCGACTCTCTCCCAGGTAACACCCGCACGACGACACTCTCCCAGGTAACACACGCACGCCGACTCTCTCCCAGGTAACACCCGCACGCCGACACTCTCCCAGGTTACACACGCACGCCGACTCTCTCCCAGGTAACACCCGCACGCCGACTCTCTCCCAGGTAACACACGCACGACAATTCTCTCCCAGGTTACACACGCACGACGACACTCTCCCAGGTTACACACGCACGCCGACTCTCTCCCAGGTTACACACGCACGCCGACTCACTCCCAGGTTACACACGCACGACGACACACTCCCAGGCTATACACACGCACGACGACACTCTCCCAGGTAACACACGGAAGACGACACTCTCCCAGGTAACACACGCACGACGACACACTCCCAGGCTATACACACGCAGGACAACACACTCTCACGCTATATACACGCACGACGACTCTCTCCAAGGTAACACACGCACGACGACACCCTCCCAGGTAACACCCCCATGCCGACTCTCTCCCAGGCTATACACACGCACGCCGACTCTCTCCCAGGTAACACCCGCACGCCGACACTCTCCCAGGTTACACACGCACGCCGACTCTCTCCCAGGTAACACCCGCACGCCGACTCTCTCCCAGGTAACACACGCACGACAATTCTCTCCCAGGTTACACACGCACGACGACACACTCCCAGGCTATACACACGCACGACGACACTCTCCCAGGTAACACACGGAAGACGACACTCTCCCAGGTAACACACGCACGACGACACACTCCCAGGCTATACACACGCAGGACAACACACTCTCACGCTATATACACGCACGACGACTCTCTCCAAGGTAACACACGCACGACGACACCCTCCCAGGTAACACCCCCATGCCGACTCTCTCCCAGGCTATACACACGCACGACGACACTCTTTCAGGTAACACCCCCACGCCGACACTCTGCCAGGTAACACACGCACGACGACACTCTCCCAGGTTACACACGCACGACGACTCTCTCCCAGGTTACACACGCACGACAATTTTCTCCAAGGTTACACACGCACGACGACGCTGTCCCAGGTTACACATGCACGACGACACTCTCCCAGGTTACACACGCACGCCGACATTCCTCCAGGTTACACACGCACGCCGACTCTCTCCCAGGTAACACCCGCACGACGACACTCTCCCAGGTAACACCCGCACGCCGACTTTCTCCCAGGTTACAAACGCACGCCGACGCTCTCCCAGGTAACACCCGCACGCCGACTCTCTCCCAGGTAACACACGCACGACAATTCTCTCCCAGGTTACACACGCACGACGACACTCTCCCAGGTTACACACGCACGCCGACTCTCTCCCAGGTTACACACGCACGCCGACTCACTCCCAGGTTACACACGCACGACGACACTCTCCCAGGTTATACACACGCACGACGACACTCTCCCAGGTTATACACACGCACGACAACACTCTCCCAGGTGACACACGCACGACGACACTCTCCCAGGTAACACACGCACGACGACACACTCTCAGGCTATACACACGCACGACAACACTCTCCCAGGTAACACACGCACGACGACACTCTCTCAGGTAACACACGCACGACGACTCTCTCCCAGGTTACACACGCACGACGACGCTCTCCCAGGCTATACACACGCACGACGACACTCTCCCAGGCTATACACACGCACGACGACACTCTCCCAGGCTATACACACGCACGACGACAGTCTCCCAGGCTATACACACGCACGACGACACTCTCCCAGGTTATACACACGCACGACAACACTCTCCCAGGTGACACACGCACGACGACACTCTCCCAGGTAACACACGCACGACGACACACTCTCAGGCTATACACACGCACGACAACACTCTCCCAGGTAACACACGCACGACGACACCCTCCCAGGTAACACCCCCATGCCGACTCTCTCCCAGGCTATACACACGCACGACGACACTCTTTCAGGTAACACCCCCACGCCGACGCTCTGCCAGGTAACACACGCACGACGACACTCTCCCAGGTTACACACGCACGACGACTCTCTCCCAGGTTACACACGCACGACAATTTTCTCCAAGGTTACACACGCACGACGACGCTCTCCCAGGTTACACATGCACGACGACACTCTCCCAGGTTACACACGCACGCCGACATTCCTCCAGGTTACACACGCACGCCGACTCTCTCCCAGGTAACACCCGCACGACGACACTCTCCCAGGTAACACCCGCACGCCGACTTTCTCCCAGGTTACAAACGCACGCCGACGCTCTCCCAGGTAACACCCGCACGCCGACTCTCTCCCAGGTAACACACGCACGACAATTCTCTCCCAGGTTACACACGCACGACGACACTCTCCCAGGTTACACACGCACGCCGACTCTCTCCCAGGTTACACACGCACGCCGACTCACTCCCAGGTTACACACGCACGACGACACTCTCCCAGGTTATACACACGCACGACGACACTCTCCCAGGTTATACACACGCACGACAACACTCTCCCAGGTGACACAAAAACTACGACACTCTCCCAGGTAACACACGCACGACGACACACTCTCAGGCTATACACACGCACGACAACACTCTCCCAGGTAACACACGCACGACGACACTCTCCCAGGTAACACACGCACGACGACTCTCTCCCAGGTTACACACGCACGACGACGCTCTCCCAGGCTATACACACGCACGACGACACTCTCCCAGGCTATACACACGCACGACGACAGTCTCCCAGGCTATACACACGCACGACGACACTCTCCCAGGTTATACACACGCACGACAACACTCTCCCAGGTGACACACGCACGACGACACTCTCCCAGGTAACACACGCACGACGACACACTCTCAGGCTATACACACGCACGACAACACTCTCCCAGGTAACACACGCACGACGACACTCTCCCAGGTAACACACGCACGACGACACCCTCCCAGGTAACACCCCCATGCCGACTCTCTCCCAGGCTATACACACGCACGACGACACTCTTTCAGGTAACACCCCCACGCCGACGCTCTGCCAGGTAACACACGCACGACGACACTCTCCCAGGTTACACACGCACGACGACTCTCTCCCAGGTTACACACGCACGACAATTTTCTCCAAGGTTACACACGCACGACGACGCTCTCCCAGGTTACACACGCACGACGACACTCTACCAGGTTACACACGCACGCCGACATTCCTCCAGGTTACACACGCACGCCGACTCTCTCCCAGGTAACACCCGCACGACGACACTCTCCCAGGTAACACCCGCACGCCGACTTTCTCCCAGGTTACAAACGCACGCCGACGCTCTCCCAGGTAACACCCGCACGCCGACTCTGTCCCAGGTAACACACGCACGACAATTCTCTCCCAGGTTACACACGCACGACGACACTCTCCCAGGTTACACACGCACGCCGACTCACTCCCAGGTTACACACGCACGACGACACTCTCCCAGGTTATACACACGCACGACGACACTCTCCCAGGTTATACACACGCACGACAACACTCTCCCAGGTGACACACGCACGACGACACTCTCCCAGGTAACACACGCACGACGACACACTCTCAGGCTATACACACGCACGACAACACTCTCCCAGGTAACACACGCACGACGACACTCTCCCAGGTAACACACGCACGACGACTCTCTCCCAGGTTACACACGCACGACGACGCTCTCCCAGGCTATACACACGCACGACGACACTCTCCCAGGCTATACACACGCACGACGACACTCTCCCAGGCTATACACACGCACGACGACAGTCTCCCAGGCTATACACACGCACGACGACACACTCCAAGGCTATACACACGCACGACGACTCTTTCCAAGGTAACACACGCACGACGACACCCTCCCAGGTAACACCCCCACGCCGACTCTCTCCCAGGCTATACACACGCACGACGACACTCTCCCAGGCTATACACACGCACGACGACAGTCTCCCAGGCTATACACACGCACGACGACACACTCCCACGCTATATACAAGCACGACGACTCTCTCCAAGGTAACACACGCACGACGACACCCTCCCAGGTAACACCCCCACGCCGACTCTCTTCCAGGCTATACACACGCACGACGACACTCTTTCAGGTAACACCCCCACGCCGACGCTCTGCCAGGTAACACACGCACGACGACACTCTCCCAGGTTACACACGCACGACGACTCTCCCCCAGGTTACACACGCACGACAATTTTCTCCAAGGTTACACACGCACGACGACGTTCTCCCAGGTTACACACGCACGCCGACACTCTCCCAGGTTACACACGCACGCCGACATTCCTCCAGGTTACACACGCACGCCGACTCTCTCCCAGGTAACACCCGCACGACGACACTCTCCCAGGTAACACACGCACGCCGACTCTCTCCCAGGTAACACCCGCACGCCGACACTCTCCCAGGTTACACACGCACGCCGACTCTCTCCCAGGTAACACCCGCACGCCGACTCTCTCCCAGGTAACACACGCACGACAATTCTCTCCCAGGTTACACACGCACGACGACACTCTCCCAGGTTACACACGCACGCCGACTCTCTCCCAGGTTACACACGCACGCCGACTCACTCCCAGGTTACACACGCACGACGACACACTCCCAGGCTATACACACGCACGACGACACTCTCCCAGGTAACACACGGAAGACGACACTCTCCCAGGTAACACACGCACGACGACACACTCCCAGGCTATACACACGCAGGACAACACACTCTCACGCTATATACACGAACGACGACTCTCTCCAAGGTAACACACGCACGACGACACCCTCCCAGGTAACACCCCCATGCCGACTCTCTCCCAGGCTATGCACACGCACGACGACACTCTTTCAGGTAACACCCCCACGCCGACGCTCTGCCAGGTAACACACGCACGACGACACTCTCCCAGGTTACACACGCACGACGACTCTCTCCCAGGTTACACACGCACGACAATTTTCTCCAAGGTTACACACGCACGACGACGCTCTCCCAGGTTACACACGCACGACGACACTCTCCCAGGTTACACACGCACGCCGACATTCCTCCAGGTTACACACGCACGCCGATTCTCTCCCAGGTAACACCCGCACGACGACACTCTCCCAGGTAACACCCGCACGCCGACTTTCTCCCAGGTTACAATCGCACGCCGACGCTCTCCCAGGTAACACCCGCACGCCGACTCTCTCCCAGGTAACACACGCACGACAATTCTCTCCCAGGTTACACACGCACGCCGACTCTCTCCCAGGTTACACACGCACGCCGACTCACTCCCAGGTTACACACGCACGACGACACTCTCCCAGGTTATACACACGCACGACGACACTCTCCCAGGTTATACACACGCACGACAACACTCTCCCAGGTGACACACGCACGACGACACTCTCCCAGGTAACACACGCACGACGACACACTCTCAGGCTATACACACGCACGACAACACTCTCCCAGGTAACACACGCACGACGACACTCTCCCAGGTAACACACGCACGACGACTCTCTCCCAGGTTACACACGCACGACGACGCTCTCCCAGGCTATACACACGCACGACGAATCTCTCCCAGGCTATACACACGCACGACGACACTCTCCCAGGCTATACACAGGCACGACGACAGTCTCCCAGGCTATACACACGCACGACGACACACTCCAAGGCTATACACACGCACGACGACTCTTTCCAAGGTAACACACGCACGACGACACCCTCCCAGGTAACACCCCCACGCCGACTCTCTCATAGGCTATACACACGCACGACGACACTCTCCCAGGCTATACACACGCACGACGACACTCTCCCAGGCTATACACACGCACGACGACACACTCCCACGCTATATACAAGCACGACGACACTCTCCAAGGTAACACACGCACGACGACACCCTCCCAGGTAACACCCCCATGCCGACTCTCTTCCAGGCTATACACACGCACGACGACACTCTTTCAGGTAACACCCCCACGCCGACGCTCTGCCAGGTAACACACGCACGACGACACTCTCCCAGGTTACACACGCACGACGACTCTCCCCCAGGTTACACACGCACGACAATTTTCTCCAAGGTTACACACGCACGACGACGCTCTCCCAGGTTACACACGCACGCCGACTCTCTCCCAGGTAACACCCGCACGACGACACTCTCCCAGGTAACACACGCACGCCGACTCTCTCCCAGGTAACACCCGCACGCCGACACTCTCCCAGGTTACACACGCACGCCGACTCTCTCCCAGGTAACACCCGCACGCCGACTCTCTCCCAGGTAACACACGCACGACAATTCTCTCCCAGGTTACACACGCACGACGACACTCTCCCAGGTTACACACGCACGCCGACTCTCTCCCAGGTTACACACGCACGCCGACTCACTCCCAGGTTACACACGCACGACGACACACTCCCAGGCTATACACACGCACGACGACACTCTCCCAGGTAACACACGGAAGACGACACTCTCCCAGGTAACACACGCACGACGACATACTCCCAGGCTATACACACGCAGGACAACACACTCTCACGCTATATACACGCACGACGACTCTCTCCAAGGTAACACACGCACGACGACACCCTCCCAGGTAACACCCCCATGCCGACTCTCTCCCAGGCTATACACACGCACGACGACACTCTTTCAGGTAACACCCCCACGCCGACGCTCTGCCAAGTAACACACGCACGACGACTCTCTCCCAGGTTACACACGCACGACAATTTTCTCCAAGGTTACACACGCACGACAACGCTCTCCCAGGTTACACACGCACGCCGACACTCTCCCAGGTTACACACGCACGCCGACATTCCTCCAGGTTACACACGCACGCCGACTCTCTCCCAGGTAACACCCGCACGACGACACTCTCCCAGGTAACACACGCACGCCGACTCTCTCCCAGGTAACACCCGCACGCCGACTTTCTCCCAGGTTACACACGCACGCCGACTCTCTCCCAGGTAACACCCGCACGCCGACTCTCTCCCAGGTAACACACGCACGACAATTCTCTCCCAGGTTACACACGCACGACGACACTCTCCCAGGTTACACACGCACGCCGACTCTCTCCCAGGTTACACACGCACGCCGACTCACTCCCAGGTTACACACGCACGACGACACACTCCCAGGCTATACACACGCACGACGACACTCTCCCAGGTAACACACGCAAGACGACACTCTCCCAGGTAACACACGAACGACGACTCTCTCCCAGGTAACACACGCACGACAATTCTCTCCCAGGTTACACACGCACGACGACTTTCTCCCAGGTTACACACGCACGCCGACTCTCTCCCAGGTTTTACACGCACGCCGACTCACTCCCAGGTTACACACGCACGACGACACTCTCCCAGGTTATACACACGCACGACGACACTCTCCCAGGTTATACACACGCACGACGACACACTCCCAGGCTATACACACGCACGACGACGCTCTCCCAGGTTACACACGCACGCCGACTCTCTCCCAGGTAAGACCCGCACGACGACTCTCTCCCAGGTAACACACGCACGCCGACTCTCTTCCAGGTAACACCCACACGCCGACACTCTCCCAGGTTACACACGCACGCCGACTCTCTCCCAGGTTACACACGCACAACGACTCTCTCCCAGGTTACACACGCACGACGACACTCTCCCAGGCTATACACACGCAGGACGACACTCTCCCAGGCTAAACACACGCACGACGACGCTCTCCCAGGCTATACACACGCACGACGACACGCACCCAGGCTATACACAAGCACGACGACACTCTCCCAGGATATACACACGCACGACGACACACTCCCAGGCTATACACACGCACGACGACACCCTCCCAGGCTATACACACGCACGACGACACGCATCCAGGCTATACACACGCACGACCACACACTCCCAGGCTATACACACGCACGACGACACACTCCCAGCCTATACACACGCACGACGACATTCTCCAAGGTAACACACGCACGCCGAGACTCTCCCAGGTAACACACGCACGACGACACTCTCCCAGGCTATACACATGCACGACGACACTCTCCCAGGTTATACACACGCACGACGACACACTCCCAGGCTATACACACGCACGACGACACTCTCCCTGGTAACTCGCGCACGACGACACTCTCCCAGGTAACACACGCACGACGACACACTCCCAGGCTATACACACTCACGACGACACTCTCCCACGTAACACACGCACGACGACACTCTCCCAGGTAACACATGCACGACGACTCTCTCCCAGGTTACACACGCACGACAACACTCTCCCAGGCTATACACACGCACGACGACACTCTCCCAGGCTATACACACGCACGACGACACTCTCCCAGGCTATACACACGCACGACGACACTCTCCCAGGCTATACACACGCACGACGACACTCTCCAAGGTAACACACGCACGACGACACCCTCCCAGGTAACACCCCCACGCCGACTCTCTCCCAGGCTATACACACGCACGACGACACTCTTCCAGGTAACACCCCCACGCCGACACTCTGCCAGGTAACACACGCACGACGACACTCTCCCAGGTGACACACGCACGACGACTCTCTCCCAGGTTACACACGCACGACGACACTCTCCCAGGCTATACACACGCACGACGACGCTCTCCCAGGCTATACACACGCACGACGACACTCTCCCACGCTATTCACACGCACGACGACACACTCCCACGCTATACACACGCACGACGACTCTCTCCAAGGTAACACACGCACGACGACGCCCTCCCAGGTAACACCCCCACGCCGACTCTCTCCCAGGCTCTACACACGCACGACGACACTCTTCCAGGTAACACCCCACGCCGACACTCTGCCAGGTAACACACGCACGACGACAGTCTCCCAGGTTACACACGTACGACGACTCTCTCCCAGGTAACACCCGCACGCCGACACTCTCCCAGGTTACACACGCACGATGACACTCTCCCAGGTAACACACGCACGACGACACTCTCCCAGGTTACACACGCACGACGACACTCTCCCAGGTTACACACGCACGCCGACACTCTCCCAGGTTACACACGCACGCCGACACTCTCCCAGGTAACACACGCACGACGACACTCTCCCAGGTAGCACACACATGGTGACGCTCTCCCAGGTAACACACACGCACGACGACACTCTCCCAGGTAACACACGCACGACGACACTCTCCCAGGTAACACACGCACGACGACACTCTCCCAGGTAACACACGCACGGTAACATTCCCAGGTAACACACACCTGGTGACGCTCCTGGTGACGGTAACATAAACCTGGTGACGGTAACATAAACCTGGTGACGCTCTCCCAGGTAACACACGAACGGCAACGCTCTGTCAGGTAACACACGCACGGCAACATTCCCGCGTAACACACGCACCACGACCCTCACACAGATATCACACGACCAATTACCCCTTGCCAGGTGACATACATCCGACTACATCGTCCAGGTACTTACTGTTTATGGTGATGAAAGCTTTGCACACGGCCGTATTCTCAAAAGGGTCACTCAGTGTTGCCGTGATCTGTACGAAATCAGCCTTCTGGTTTTTCAGATCTGCACTTGCCGTCAGTACCCCGGTGTCTGCAAGGGAATTTTGGAGTAAATGTAGAGAAATACAAAGTTGGAAGGCTCACGCGGATGACGGTGTCGCGTTGGTATGTGATGCTGTTAGCATTGGATGTTGCTAGTAAGTGGCGCTGTTAGCATCGGCGGCTGTGAGCAAGTGATGTTGTTAGCATTGCACGTTGGTAGTGAGTGACGCTGTTAGAATTGCATGTTGGTAGTTAGTAAGTGACGCCGTGAGCATTTAAGGATGTTATTGAGTGACGCTGTTACCATTGGATGTTTTTAGTAAGAGACGCTGTTTGTTTGTGAACCTGTTATTTCTAACCCTGTTAGCATGAGATAAGTGTAGCACAAATGGATTGTCTATACGAAAAGAATCACTGTAGTGCTATTGTAAGATCATCGGTTCTGAAGCCCCCAGCATCACAGGGTGCTTGTAGTAGGAGGCCACTTAAAGGACCGTGTTGCCAGGCTCAGTGACAGAGTGGATTGTAACACTTTCTCTATGGAAGAACACCTGTACGTATGGACGTGTGCAGAAGTAGCGGGTGCAAGGAGGAGCACGTGGCATCAGGAGCACGTGGACGGAAAAGCGCGTGCAGCAGGAGTAAGGAGAAGCAGGAGTAAGGAGGAGCAGGTGTAAGTTAGGAGCAGGTGTAAGGTGTAGCATGTATACGGAGGAGCACTTTGAAGGAGGAGCACTCGGAAGAAGGAGCAGGTGTAAGAAGGAACACGTGTACGGAGGAGCTTGGAGAAGGAGGAGCAGGTGCAAGGGGGGGGGGGGGGGCAGGTGGAAGAAGGAGCAGGTGTAGGGGGAGGTGCTGGGAGAAGGAGGAGCAGGTGCAAGGGGGAGCGTAGGGAGAAGGTGCAAGGGGGGGGGGGGGGGCAGGTAGAAGGAGGAGCAGGTGCAAGGGGGGGCAGGTAGAAGGAGGAGCAGGTGCAAGGGGGCAGGTAGAAGGAGGAGCTGGGAGAAGGAGGAGCTGGTGCAAGGGGGGGGGGCAGGTGGAAGAAGGAGCAGGTGTAAGCAGCAGCTGGGAGAAGGAGTAGCAGGTGCAAGGGGGCAGGTAGAAGGAGGAGCAGGTGCAAGGGGGCAGGTGGAAGGAGGAGCAGGTGCAAGGGGGGGGGGCAGGTAGAAGGAGGAGCTGGGAGAAGGAGGAGCATGTTTGGGGAGATGCTGGGAGAAGGAGGAGCAAGTGTGGGGGGGGGGTGCTGGGAGAAGGAGGAGCTGAAAAAGGGAAGACCAGGTGTAAGGAGGAACTGAGAGGAGGAGCAGGTGTGGGGAGGTGCTGGGAGAAGGAGGAGCAGGTGTGGGGGGGTGCTTGGAGAAGGAGGAGCAGGTGCACTGGTCCCTGTGAGTGTGCTTACCTGGATTGACCTGGAACAGTGAGGACGCGGGACTCATCAGAATGGAGTAGGTGATGTCGTCATTCTCGGGGTCGTCGCTAGGGAACGTCAGAATGCGGTCGCCTTTGATCACCGTTTTCGCATCTGTCGTCTCGGTCACTGAAATAACATCATCGCCATAACAGTGGACTTACACTTGCCCTAATCAAAACAACCCATTGGACCCAAAATATGATAAAGATATAAATATTGCCGGAGAAATACCCACATTATATCATGGCAATTAATACACCTGTGATTTATCGATACATATACATGTTATAGAACGCTTGTCGGGAGGGATTTCGGCGTCCTCCGAAAAAACGTCCCTCTGCATCACTGACTCTCATGGAAAAGTATAGATAAACGCGAAGGACAATTTGGCAACAAAAAATATATTGACGTCCATGAAACATATACTGACAGTATCAACAAATGTCCTCTCAGGCTGAAAGAGACGTTGTAAGTTCACAAGTCATCAGCAGTGACACAGGCTTCACAAAGGCCGAAGAAGTGCGATGGCTAGGACTGTTGAGGCTGGATCAACGCAAGATTGAGGGAACATGGTATCAGAGCACGTCGACCCCACCGCGTGGCCTTTACGCAACGACACTGACGTGGCAGACTGAGATGGGCAGGAGCGTGGCCGTAGACAATTGCGGAACTGGGGACGAGTTTTGTTCTGACGAGAGCAGGTATTGCCTGTTCAGAGCTGATAGTCGGCAACTTGTATCCAGACATCAAGATCAAAGTGTAGCGCCTGTCTGTGTCAAGAAGGGGAGAGGGGAGGGTGGGGGGGGGTGGGTGGGGGGGGGGGGGGGGGGGGGGAGAGAGATGGGTAACCTAGTAGTTAAAGCGTTCGCTCGTCACGCTGAATGCCCGAATTCGTTGTGTAAAGCCCATTTCCGGTATCCCCGGAATATTGATATTGCTGGAATGTTGCTTAAAGCGGCGTAAAAGCATGCTCACTCACTCACTCACTTCTCCAGGAGGTTAAGACGTATGGAGGAAGCGGAGGATGAGGTATCGATGTGAAGTTCACACAGCCAAACCAAATACTCTCAATAAAAGACAAGACTACACGACAAACTGGAACAAAAGCCACGTGGTATACTCTTCCATCAAGACAATGCTAGACCACTAACTGCAACAACATCCACGTGGTATACTCTTTCAACAAGATAACGCTACACTACAAACTGCAACAACAGCCACGTGGTATATTCTTCCAACAAGACAACACTAGACCACAAACTGGAAGGCTTACGCATGACTGCAACAACATCCACGTGGTATACTCTTCCAACAAAACAACACAAGACCACAAACTGCAACAACAGCCACGTGGTATACTCTTCCAACAAGACAACACTAGACCACAAACTGCAACAACATACACGTGGTATACTCTTCCAACAAGACAACACTAGACCATAAACTGGAACAACAGCCACGTGGTATACTCTTCAAACAAGACAACGATACGTCACAAACTGCAACAGCAACCACGTGGTATATTCTTCCAAAAAGACAACACTAGACCGCAAACTGCAACAACATGCACGTGTTATACTCTTCCAACAAAACAACACAGGACCACAAACTGCAACAACAGCCGCGTGGTATACTCTTCCACAAATATACAACGCTACATCACAAAATGCAACAACAACCAAGTGGTATACTCTTCCAACAAGACAATGCTACATCACCAACTGAAACAACATCCACGTGGTATATTCTTCCAACAAGACAACACTAGGCCACAAACTGGAAGGTTGACGCATGACTACAACAACAGACATACCGTATACTCTTCCAACAAGACAACGCTACACTACAAACTGCAACAACATCCACGTGGTATACTCTTTCAAGAAGACAACACTAGACCACAAACTGCAACAAGACAACGCTACACTACAAACTGCAACAACATCCACGTGGTATACTCTTTCAAGAAGACAACACTAGACCACAAACTGAAACAACAGCCATGCGGTATACTCTTCCAACAAGAGAACGCTACACCACAAACTGCAACAACAGCCATGTGGTATACTCTTCCAACAAGACAACACTACACCACAAGCTGCAACAACATCCACGTGGTATACTCTTCCATCAAGGCGACACAGAACCACAAACTGGAAGGCTGACGCAGGTCTGCAACAACAGACAGACCGTGTACTCTTCCAACATGACAACGCTATTTGCAGGCCTTCATCAACAACATGAACATGTCTGTCTCGCAATTGCATGTTCTCCTCACATTAAATCCATCGAACATTTGTGAAACCATCTTGGCAGGCAAACCATAAGGGGACCAGTACCTCAAGTCAACTGTCAGGACACGAAGCGAACATCATCCGGTGCTTGGCAAAGTATTGGTAGAGGCTTTTGTCGTGGTAATATCTAATGTGAAGCGATAAATACACATGTGGTTTATAGAACTTGCGATATATGATGCTTGTAGTGGTTATATCGGAGTAGTCACAGTAGAATAAGAAAGTATTCAGTCACAGTGTAACAAGAAAGCATTCAGTCACAGTGGAACAAGAAAGCATTCAGTCACAGTGGAACAAGAAAGCATTCAGTCACAGTAGAATAAGAAAGCATTAAGTCACAGCGGAACAAGAAAGTATTCAGTCACAGTGGAACAAGAACGCATTCAGCCACAGTAGAACTAGAAAGTATTCTGTCATATTGGAACAAAACATTATTCTGACAAGCGAGCAAGAAAGCATTCAGTCACAGTAGAATAAGAAAGAATTCAATCACAGTGGAACAAGAAAGCATTCAATCACAGTAGAATAAGAAAGCATTCAATCACAGTAAAACAAGAAAGTATTCAGTCACAGTGGAACAAGAAAGTATTCGGTCACAGTGGAACAAAAAATTATTCTGACAAGAGAGCAAGGCAGACATTCAGTCACAGTGGAAGAAGAAAGTATTTTGTCACAGTGGAACAAGAAAGCGTTCAGTCACAGTAGAACAAGAAAGCATTCAGTCATAGTGGAACAAGAAAGCATTCTATCACAGTGGAACAAGAAAGCATTCAGTCATAGTGGAACAAGACAGCATTCTGTCACAGTGGAACAAGAAAGCATTCAGTCATAGTGGAACAAGACAGCATTCAGTCATAGTGGAACAAGACAGCATTCTGTCACAGTGGAACAAGAAAGCATTCAGTCATAGTGGAACAAGAAAGCATTCAGTCACAGTAGAACAAGAAAGTATTCTTGCACAATAGAACAAGAAAGCATTCAGTCACAGTGGAACAAGAAAGCATTCAGTCACAGTAGAACAAGACAGCATTCAGTCACAGTGGAACAAGAAAGCATTCAGTCACAGTAGAACAAGAAAGCATTCAGTCACAGTGGAACAAGAAAGCATTCAGTCACAGTGGAACAAGAAAGTATACTGTCAAAGTGGAACAAATAATTATTCTGGTACAATAGAACAAAAAAACATTCAGTCACAGTAGAACAAGAAAGTATTGTATCACAGTGAAACAAGAAAGCATTCAGTCATAGTGGAACAAGAAAGCATTCAGTCATAGTGGAACAAGAAAGTATTCAGTCACAGTAGAACAAGAAGTTATTCTTGCATGAAAGAAAAGACATCATTCAGTCACAGCAGGATAAGAAAGCATTCAATCACAGTGGAACAAGAAAGCATTCAGTCACAGTAGAACAAGAAAGCATTCAGTCACAGTGGAACAAGAAAGCATTCAGTCACAGTAGAACAAGAAAGCATTCAGTCAGAGTAGAACAAGAAAGCATTCAGTCACAGTGGAACAAGAAAGTATACTGTCAAAGTGGAACAAATAATTATTCTGGTACAATAGAACAAAAAAACATTCAGTCACAGTAGAACAAGAAGGCATTGTATCACAGTGAAACAAGAAAGCATTCAGTCATAGTGGAACAAGAAAGCATTCAGTCATAGTGGAACAAGAAAGCATTCAGTCACAGTGGAACAAGAAATTATTCTTGCACAAAAGAAAAAGAAATCATTCAGTCACAGCAGGATAAGAAAGCATTCAATCACAGTAGAACAAGAAAGCATTCTTGCACAATAGAACAAGAAATTATTCAGTCACAGCAGGATAAGAAAGCATTCAATCACAGTGGAATAAGAAAGCATTCTTGCACAATAGAACAAGAAATTATTCAGTCACAGCAGGATAAGAAAGCATTCAATCACAGTGGAACAAGAAAGCGTTCAGTCATAGTGGAACAAGAAAGCATTCAGTCACAGTAGAACAAGAAAGCATTCAGTCACAGTGGAACAAGAAAGCATTCAGTCACAAAAGAACACAAGAAAGCATTCAATCACAGTGGAACAAGAAAGCATTCAGTCACAGTGGAACAAGAAAGTATTCTTGCACAATAGAACAAGAAAGCATTCAGTCACAGTGGAACAAGAAAGCATTCAGTCACAGTAGAACAAGAAAGCATTCAGTCACAGTGGAACAAGAAAGCATTCTGTCACAGTGGAACAAGAAAGCATTCAGTCATAGTGGAACAAGACAGCATTCAGTCACAGTGGAACAAGAAAGTATTCTTGCACAATAGAACAAGAAAGCATTCAGTCACAGTGGAACAAGAAAGCATTCAGTCACAGTAGAACTAGAAAGCATTCAGTCACAGTGGAACAAGAAAGCATTCAGTCACAGTAGAACAAGAAAGCATTCAGTCACAGTGGAACAAGAAAGCATTCAGTCACAGTGGAACAAGAAAGTATACTGTCAAAGTGGAACAAATAATTATTCTGGTACAATAGAGCAAAAAAACATTCAGTCACAGTAGAACAAGAAAGCATTGTATCACAGTGAAACAAGAAAGCATTCAGTCATAGTGGAACAAGAAAGCATTCAGTCATAGTGGAACAAGAAAGTATTCAGTCACAGTAGAACAAGAAGTTATTCTTGCATAAAAGAAAAGAAATCATTCAGTCACAGCAGGATAAGAAAGCATTCAATCACAGTGGAACAAGAAAGCATTCAGTCACAGTAGAACAAGAAAGCATTCAGTCACAGTGGAACAAGAAAGCATTCAGTCACAGTAGAACAAGAAAGCATTCAGTCAGAGTAGAACAAGAAAGCATTCAGTCACAGTGGAACAAGAAAGTATACTGTCAAAGTGGAACAAATAATTATTCTGGTACAATAGAACAAAAAAACATTCAGTCACAGTAGAACAAGAAGGCATTGTATCACAGTGAAACAAGAAAGCATTCAGTCATAGTGGAACAAGAAAGCATTCAGTCATAGTGGAACAAGAAAGCATTCAGTCACAGTGGAACAAGAAATTATTCTTGCACAAAAGAAAAAGAAATCATTCAGTCACAGCAGGATAAGAAAGCATTCAATCACAGTAGAACAAGAAAGCATTCTTGCTCAATAGAACAAGAAATTATTCAGTCACAGCAGGATAAGAAAGCATTCAATCACAGTGGAATAAGAAAGCATTCTTGCACAATAGAACAAGAAATTATTCAGTCACAGCAGGATAAGAAAGCATTCAATCACAGTGGAACAAGAAAGCGTTCAGTCATAGTGGAACAAGAAAGCATTCAGTCACAGTAGAACAAGAAAGCATTCAGTCACAGTGGAACAAGAAAGCATTCAGTCACAAAAGAACACAAGAAAGCATTCAATCACAGTGGAACAAGAAAGCATTCAGTCACAGTGGAACAAGAAAGCATTCTGTCACAGTGGAACAAGAAAGTATACTGTCAAAGTGGAACAAATAATTATTCTGGTACAATAGAACAAAAACACATTCAGTCACAGTAGAACAAGAAAGCATTGTATCACAGTGAAACAAGAAAGCATTCAGTCATAGTGGAACAAGAAAGCATTCTGTCACAGTGGAACAAGAAAGCATTCAGACATAGTGGAACAAAAATTTATTCTGGCACAACAGAAAAGAAAGCATTCAGTCACAGTGGAACAAGAAAGCGTCCAGTCACAGTAGAACTAGAAAGCATTCAGTCACAGTGGAACTAGAAAGCATTCAGTCATAGTGGAACAAGAAAGCATTCAGTCCAGTAGAACAAGAAAGCATTCAGTCACAGTAGAACAAGAAAGCATTCAGTCACAATAGAACAAGAAAGCATTCAGTCACAGTAGAACAAGAAAGCATTCAGTCACAATAGAACAAGAAAGCATTCAGTCATAGTAGAACAAGAACGCCTTCAGTCACAGTAGAACAAGAAAGCATTGTATCACAGTGAAACAAGAAAGCATTCAGTCACAGTAGAACAAGAAAGCATTCAGTCACAGTAGAACAAGAAAGCATTCAGTCATAGTAGAACAAGAACGCATTCGGTCACAGTAGAACAAGAAAGCATTCAGTCACAGTAGAACAAGAAAGCATTCAGTCACAGTAGAACAAGAAAGCATTCAGTCACAGTGGAACAAGAAAGCATTCAGTCACAGTGGAACAAGAAATCATTCAGTCACAGTAGATCCAAAAAACATTTTATCATGATCATAATATTTTGATCCAAACTGGGAAGGATTTGTCAATATTTACATACTTGCACTACAAGATGGATTAGGCGGTTTGTTCTTAGTGATTGTGATTGTGAAATTCCTCTCGTCCTTTCCTCCATTTCCATCGGTGCATGTCAGAACACACGTGTAGGAGGGGGTGTTCTTGAAAGACAGGGCGGGGGACCCGGAATAGTGGACCTTCTTGTCTGACAACATAGAACACGGTTTTTCACAGTCAGAGCATGGGTACAGGACAGTTATAGAAATATAAAGCAGATGTTCTACTGTAGTAAAGATAACTTCAAATAAAACGATGATTAAAATACAGTTTGCAATTATTTGGTTATGTGGTTAATTTCCCGTGATAACAATGTGGCGACTCACTCTGTACAGCGAACTCGGTGGTGCCTGGTGAGCACGCCAAGGCGATAGTGACGGTGTCGGCCGTCTCTGGGTCTGTTGCTGTGATGTCCGACCTTGGGATGTCCTTAGATGTGGCGTCCTCCGGTAGCTGGAGTCCCGTGGGAGCTGTACAGGTGGGCGCCTTGTTCTGACACAAATGTAAGTGATGACATATGGTGGAGCTGTACAGGTGGGCGCCTTGTTCTGACACAAATGTAAGTGATTACCTATGTGGGAGCTGTACCGGTGGGCGCCTTGTTCTGACACAGATGTAAGTGATTACCTATGTGGGAGCTGTACAGGTGGGCGCCTTGTTCTGACACAGATGTAAGTGATTACCTATGTGGGAGCTGTACAGGTGGGCGCCTTGTTCTGACACAGATGTAAGTGATTACCTATGTGGGAGCTGTACAGGTGGGCGCCTTGTTCTGACACAAATGTAAGTGATTACATATGTGGGAGCTGTACAGGTGGGCGCCTTGTTCTGACACAAATGTAAGTGATTACATATGGTGGAGCTGTACAGGTGGGAGCCTTGTCCTGACACAAATGTAAGTGATTATCTATGTGGGAGCTGTACAGGTGGGCGCCTTGTTCTGACACAGATGTAAGTGATTACATATGGTGGAGCTGTACAGGTGGGCGCCTTGTCCTGACACAAATGCAAGTGATTGCCTGTGTGGGAGCTGTACAGGTCGGCGCCTTGTTCTGACACAAATGTAAGTGATTACATATGTGGGAGCTGTACAGGTGGGCGCCTTGTCCTGACACAGATGTAAGTGATTACCTATGTGGGAGCTGTACAGGCGGGCGCCTTGTTCTGACACAAATGTAAGTGATTACCTATGTGGGAGCTGTACAGGTGGGCGCCTTGTTCTGACACAGATGTAAGTGATTACATATGGTGGAGCTGTACAGGTGGGAGCCTTGTTCTGACACAGATGCAAGTGATTACCTATGTGGGAGCTGTACAGGTGGGCGCCTTGTTCTGACACAGATGTAAGTGATTACATATGGTGGAGCTGTACAGGTGGGCGCCTTGTTCTGACACAGATGTAAGTGATTAACTATGTGGGAGCTGTACAGGTGGGCGCCTTGTTCTGACACAGATGTAAGTGATTAACTATGTGGGAGCTGTACAGGTGGGCGCCTTGTTCTGACACAGATGTAAGTGATTACATATGTTGTAATTGGCCACATGAGGAAACGTACATGGAGTGAGTGAGTTGAGTTTAACGCCGCTTTTAAAAGTATTCTAGTTATATCGCTTGTCAGCTTAATGTGGGAGGAAAGCTGGAAGTTGTGCAGGTCTTAGACGTTTACCACTTCGGTGAAACCCACGAGCACAGGTATGGTGCTTAACTCTGTACATCGAATCGCGTCACCTTAGACGACTGGGCCACCCCTGCCCCCCTCCCCAACGCACATGGAAGTTTTTCGGATGGGCGCCTTGTTTTCACAGATACAGATCCACTTGAACCTATATTGCGGATAAGTGAATAACTAGTGCAATAATTGGCTGCGGTCGTAGATAGGGCAAAGGTCGTGCCACCGACGGTTTCACAGAAGTGGTCAATAAGGGTAAGAAGTGGTCATTGCAGGGTAAGGGTTGCAGTGCGTATGGTGGGTGCAGGAAGTCTTAGTGTTGGGAGTTGTGAGTTATGGTGAGGGTTTCAGTGCGTATGACATGTGCAGAAAGTATTTGTGTTGGGAGTTGGCGTTGGAATGAAGCTTCGGGTTCAGTGTCTACAACAGGAACAGGCAAGGGTTAAACTTTGGGTTTTAGTGTCAGCAGCAGGTGTAGGCAAGGGTTAAAGTTAGGGTTTTAGTGTGTGCAACAGGTGCAGGCAAGGGTTACAGTTTGGGTTTTAGTGTGTGCAACAGGTGAAGGCAAGGGTTACAGTTTGGGTTTTAGTGTGTGCAATAGGTGCAGGCAAGGGTTACAGTTTGTGTTTTAGTGTGTGCAACAGGTGCAGGCAAGGGTTACAGTTGGGGTTTTAGTGTCTGCAACAGGTGCAGACAAGGGTTAAAGTTTGGGTTTTAGTGTCTGCAACAGGTGCAGGCAAGGGTTACAGTTTGGGTTTTAAGTGTGTGCAACAGGTGCAGGCAAGGGTTAAAGTTTGGGTTTTAGTGTGTGCAACAGGTGCAGACAAGGGTTAAAGTTTAAGTTTTAGTGTCTGCAACAGGTGCAGGCAAAGGTTAAAGTTTGGGTTTTAGAGTGTGCAACAGGTGCAGGCAAGGGTTACAGTTTGGGTTTTAGTGTGTGCAATAGGTGCAGGCAAGGGTTACAGTTGGGGTTTTAGTGTGTGCAACAGGTGCAGGCAAGGGTTACAGTTTGGGTTTAAGTGTGTGCAACAGGTGCAGGCAAGGGTTAAAGTTTGGGTTTTAAGTGTGTGCAACAGGTGCAGGCAAGGGTTAAAGTTTGGGTTTTAGTGTCTGCAACAGGTGCAGACAAGGGTTAAAGTTTGGGTTTTAGTGTCTGCAACAGGTGCAGGCAAAGGTTAAAGTTTGTGTTTTAGTGTCTGCAACAGGTGCAGACAAGGGTGTGTGCAACAGGTGCAAGCAAAGGTGTGTGCAACAGGTGCAGGCAAGGGTTACAGTTTGGGTTTTAGTGTCTGCAACAGGTGCAGGCAAGGGTTACAGTTTGTGTTTTAGTGTCTGCAACAGGTGCAGTCAAGGGTGTGTGCAACAGGTGCAGGCAAGGGTTAAAGTTTGGGTTTTAATGTGTGCAACAGGTGCAGGCAAGGGTGTGTGCAACAGGTGCAGGCAAGAGTGTGTGCAACAAGTGCAGGCAAGGGTTACAGTTGGGGTTTTAGTGTGTGCAACAGGTGCAGGCAAGGGTTACAGTTGGGGTTTTAGTGTGTGCAACAGGTGCAGGCAAGGGTTACAGTTGGGGTTTTAGTGTGTGCAACAGGTGCAGGCAAGGGTTACAGTTGGGGTTTTAGTGTGTGCAACAGGTGCAGGCAAGGGTTACAGTTGGGGTTTTAGTGTGTGCAACAGGTGCAGACAAGGGTTACAGTTTGGGTTTTAGTGTGTGCAACAGGTGCAGGCAAGGGTTAAAGTTGGGGTTTTAGTGTGTGCAACAGGTGCAGGCAAGAGTGTGTGCAACAAGTGCAGGCAAGGGTTAAAGTTGGGGTTTTAGTGCGTGCAACAGGTGCAGGCAAGGGTTACAGTTTGGGTTTTAGTGTCTGCAACAGGTGCAGTCAAGGGTGTGTGCAACAAGTGCAGGCAAGGGTTACAGTTTGGGTTTTAGTGTCTCCAACAGGTGCAGGCAAGGGTTACAGTTTGGGTTTTAGTGTGGATGAAGGTTGCCTGTCAGCCCAAGGGACACTGTACAGATGTTCACTTACCCATTCGAAGGCGACATTGACTGAGCCGGCGAGAGTCCCGGGGTCGGTTCCGGCATCTGTGGCGATGACCTCTACACTCATCAGCTGCCCGTAGTAGGATTGCTGCAGAGCCTCCTGCAGGAAGATGCCGTTCCCGACCATCTTGAACACTCCAGGATGGCTTGAGGCGCCAATAGAGTATGTCAACTTCTTGTCCTGGAGTTCTGTGGCAATGGTATTCATAATAAGCTCCGATGCATTATGTCAACCCTATGTCAGTAAAACCGAAACAGGTGGTGGAGTAGGTGTATTGTTCGTTGTTATTCTTAACTTTGGTCGGAAATCTTTATCGGTAAGCTACCGTTTAAGTCTGGATGGCTAGGCCAACTTGTGATTAATCTTTTTGACTTTTAGGCAGAATTAGCATTTCATCTGGGGTGAAGACATCACGCTAGATTACCAATCATGAACCGTTCCTTGTCGCCATGCCTTATTCGGAGAGAAATGCTTCAACTGTATACATATAGAGAATACTGCACTCATTCTCATTAGATACCATAGAAAGCTCACGAGTTTCGAAAATGGTATCTAGCGAGAATGAATGTGGTATTTCATTTATTAGCCATGTCAAAATATGTATTTAAGTGTAAATACAGAAAATCTTTCTTTCGTTGACAGATGAAACTGAAACCGTTTGCAAGTCTGGTTGTGCATGAATATTGATGGGCATGGGCATTGTTGACATTTCTATGCATACGCATTAACAACATGTTCCTGCTGTTGTGTATGCACACGTGGCAGCATCAACGCTCAAGATCTTTTTAAAGAATATATTCAACTTATGGTAATTCAAGCGCATTGTTGTTAGTACGCACAACACCTCTTAGAAAATCTAAAAAGTCAATTGTTCTGGGCCACCAAAATCAGAAATCAGGCACACTTCCACGGAGTTTTTAAATGATTTGTATCAGAACTGTTCACTTTGAGTGATCTGGTCGTGCAGTCGTGAATGTTTATTTATGAACAAACATCTCCCGAAACAGTGCCGAAAAAACGCTTCAAAGGGGACATTGATGGCACAACCGGAGCATCCAACGTAAGTCCAGATATATATCCAGATAGTTAAAACTGATTACATTTCACCACGCTTATCCTTTTATGTTAAATCACATTGAAAGTCGAGAAAGTGGTTGGGTGCGTCATGCTCAAACCCTCAATCTATCGATCGGTAGTAGGACATTGCAAATGGATATAGCTCGATTATATAATGTCTGTAGTAGCTCTGTGCATAACTCATACAGAATGCAAAGCGATGTTGATGCATGTGACTATCTTGTTTGGTTTAGTAAAGTGTGTGTAAATGTCTCTCGCTTTCACGAGATTGCTTCAGTTCTGCATTGTTGCAAATAGAATGACGTCTCGAGCTTTTTTATGAATGAAAAAAGTAGTTCCGGTATGACAGAGGTCACGGTTATCCTTGTACGACACACGTGTGACGTATTGATTAAGTATCTTACCACCTGTGAAACTATATATTGCCTATTTTCATTTGGATGCTTCTAGACTTACGTATATGCTCTGCGTTGACACTTTCATACATATGTGTCATACCTCTGTCTAGTAAGGGTCACATGATGAGTGGCCTTGGCAGCTTCTTGTGTAGTAGGAACAGAGTCTCAGAGCTTGCAACTCATGTCTTCCTAGAGAACGTTAGTGTAGTGATCTATAACTAGGCGCATGACATACCGTCATCATCGTCTTTAGCAGTGCCAGAGCATATTTCAGTCGAAATTGGTAACGCCAGTCCGATAACGCAGTTGCTAAAAGCGTTGGCGACAAAGTAGGGGGTGTTGTCGTTGATTTGTTGAAGAATGATGCTCACGTTTGTTGTCGCAAGGCCCCCATTCTTATCATCGGCCTCAACCTGTACAAAGCATATAATAACCTGGGTGATGGAAAGTGATGACATCGTCAGTGAACAAGTGATGACTTTCAGTAAGTGAACAGGCATCTTCCCGGGGCAAGGGAGTTAACTAACAATAAAAGTCAAGTTTCCAACCTTGCCGAACTAGGCTGGAAATATGGAGTTATATTTTGGCTGGACTTTCGAGTCTATGCATAGTCCAATCAAAATCGCGTAGCGAAATCGACATCCGGTTAGTAAACGTTTGTGCAGATTTTGGTCGTTTGCAGGATTTGCTGTACTGCTAACTCGGCGTCAACAGGTATTTTCCAAATCTTTCATGTTTTTAAACAAGGTGCTCTCGTGATTTGATGCACTTCGCGAAGTAAGTCCTGTTTTCTTACAATATACGGTTTAATTGTCGATCAGATCGTCTTGACTGGGCGCCGCCATTTTGTTTGAAGCAAATGTAAGTGATATGAGAGATGGAATCTAATTGTCAATAGGAGGTACATTGAAGGGACATAACTCGTATTAGCCACTGGTGGCGCTACGATCGAGCCCAGCGTATTTTGGCTAGAGTGATAACAGGTCTTTTACAGTCAGTTAACTTCCTTACCTCGTGAAGATGGTATAACTAAGCAAGTGATGACTGGCAGGTGATGTATATAAAGTACGAGTGACTGAATAAATTGTGATGACAAACAGGCGATTATTTGTGCAGGTGATGAGTGGCAGAATGACGACTTCCTTTCATACCACGTGAGGCAGCTCACCACTATATCGTAAGTTGTTTGGGAACCGCCCGCGTCCAGGTCAATCGGCACCAGGTTCTTGAGTGTAGTTCCATCGATGGTGAAGGTGCTGCTGTGAGGAGCAAGGACGCGGAAGGAGTGCGTGTCCCCCATGTCTGTGTCTGTCACCTTCAAACCCAAGTCGACGCTGGATGCCAGGGCCTGAAACACACACAGGCCCGAGGTAATCACGTACCTAGACGTCATATGGGCCCGAAATAAACACTGCCCCGAGGTAAACACGTGCCTAGACGTCATATGGGCCCGAAATACACACAGGCCCGAGGTAAACACGTACCTAGACGTCATATGGGCCCGAAATACACACAGGCCCGAGGTAAACACGTACCTAGATGTCATATGGGCCCGAAATACACACAGGCCCGAGGTACACATGTACCTAGATGTCATATGGGCCCGAAATACACACATGCCCGAGGTAAACACGTGCCTAGACGTCATATGGGCCCGAAATACACACAGGCCCGAGGTACACATGTACCTAAACGTCATATGGGCCCGAAATACACACAGGCCCGAGGTACACATGTACCTAGACGTCACATGGGCCCGAAATACACACATGCCCGAAACACACATGTACCTAAACGTCATATGGGCCCGAAATACACACAGGCCCGAAATACACATGTACCTAGACGTCATATGGGCCCGAAATACACACATGCCCGAAATACACATGTACCTAGACGTCATATGGGCCCGAAATACACACAGGCCCGAGGTAAACACGTACCTAGACGTCATATGGGCCCGAAATACACACATGCCCGAAACACACATGTACCTAAACGTCATATGGGCCCGAAATACACACAGGCCCGAGGTAAACACGTACCTAGACGTCATATGGGCCCGAAATACACACATGCCCGAAACACACATGTACCTAAACGTCATATGGGCCCGAAATACACACAGGCCCGAAATACACATGTACCTAAACGACATATGGGTCCGAAATACACACAGGCCCGAAATACACATGTACCTAAACGACATATGGGCCCCAAATACAAACAAACCCGAAATACACATGTACCTAAACGTCATATGGGCCCGAAATACAAACGAACCCGAAATACACATGTACCTAAACGACATATGGGCCCGAAATACAAACAAACCCGAAATACACATGTACCTAGACGTCATATGGGCCCAAAATACGCTCAGGCCCGAAATACACATGTACCTAAACGACATATGGGCCCGAAATACAAACAAACCCGAAATACACATGTACCTAAACGACATATGGGCCCGAAATACAAACAAACCCGAAATACACATGTACCTAAACGACATATGGGCCCGAAATACAAACAAACCCGAAATACACATGTACCTAAACGACATATGGGCCCGAAATACAAACAAACCCGAAATACACATGTACCTAGACGACATATGGGCCCGAAATACAAACAAACCCGAAATACACATGTACCTAGACGTCATATGGGCCCGAAATACACACAAGCCCGAAATACACATGTACCTAGACGACATATGGGCCCGAAATACAAACAAACCCGAAATACACATGTACCTAAACGACATATGGGCCCGAAATACACACAGGCCCGAAATACACATGTACCTAAACGACATATTGGCCCCAAATACAAACAAACCCGAAATACACATGTACCTAAACGTCATATGGGCCCAAAATACAAACAAACCCGAAATACACATGTACCTAAACGTCATATGGGCCCAAAATACAAACAAACCCGAAATACACATGTACCTAAACGACATATGGGCCCGAAATACAAACAAACCCGAAATACACATGTACCTAAACGACATATGGGCCCGAAATACAAACAAACCCGAAATACACATGTACCTAAACGTCATATGGGCCCGAAATACATACAGGCCCGAAATACACATGTACCTAAACGACATATGGGCCCGAAATACAAACAAACCCGAAATACACATGTACCTAAACGACATATGGGCCCAAAATACAAACAAACCCGAAATACACATGTACCTAAACGACATATGGGCCCGAAATACAAACAAACCCGAAATACACATGTACCTAAACGACATATGGGCCCGAAATACAAACAAACCCGAAATACACATGTACCTAAACGACATATGGGCCCGAAATACAAACAAACCCGAAATACACATGTACCTAAACGTCATATGGGCCCGAAATACACACAGACCCGAAATACACATGTACCTAGACGACATATGGGCCCGAAATACAAACAAACCCGAAATACACATGTACCTAAACGACATATGGGCCCAAAATAGACATGTACCTAAACGTCATATGGGCCCGAAATACAAACAAACCCGAAATACACATGTACCTAGACGTCATATGGGCCCGAAATACAAACAAACCCGAAATACACATGTACCTAGACGTCATATGGGCCCGAAATACACACAGGCCCGAAATACACATGTACCTAAACGACATATGGGCCCGAAATACAAACAAACCCGAAATACACATGTACCTAAACGACATATGGGCCCGAAATACAAACAAACCCGAAATACACATGTACCTAAACGACATATGGGCCCGAAATACAAACAAACCCGAAATACACATGTACCTAGACGACATATGGGCCCAAAATACAAACAAACCCGAAATACACATGTACCTAAACGACATATGGGCCCGAAATACAAACAAACCCGAAATACACATGTACCTAAACGACATATGGGCCCGAAATACAAACAAACCCGAAATACACATGTACCTAGACGTCATATGGGCCCGAAATACACACAGGCCCGAAATACACATGTACCTAAACGACATATGGGCCCCAAATACAAACAAACCCGAAATACACATGTACCTAAACGACATATGGGCCCGAAATACAAACAAACCCGAAATACACATGTACCTAAACGACATATGGGCCCAAAATACAAACAAACCCGAAATACACATGTACCTAGACGACATATGGGCCCAAAATACAAACAAACCCGAAATACACATGTACCTAAACGACATATGGGCCCGAAATACAAACAAACCCGAAGTACAAACGTACCTAAACGACATATGGGCCCAAAATACACATAAACACGAAATACACATGTACCTAAACGTCATATGGGCCCGAAATACACACAGGCCCGAAATATACATGTACCTAAACGACATATGGGCCCGAAATACAAACAAACCCGAAATACACATGTACCTAGACGTCACATGGGCCCAAAATACACACAAACCCGAAATACACATGTACCTAAACGTCATATGGGCCCGAAACACAAACAAACCCGAAGTACAAACGTACCTAAACGACATATGGGCCCGAAATACAAACAAACCCGAAATACACTTGTACCTAAACGTCATATGGGCCCAAAATACAAACAAACCCGAAATACACATGTACCTAAACGTCATATGGGCCCAAAATACACATGTACCTAAACGTCATATGGGCCCGAAACACAAACAAACCCGAAGTACAAACGTACCTAAACGACATATGGGCCCGAAATACAAACAAACCCGAAATACACATGTACCTAAACGTCATATGGGCCCGAAATACACACATGCCCGAAATACACATGTACCTAAACGTCATATGGGCCCAAAATACAAACAAACCCGAAATACACATGTACCTAGACGTCATTTGGGCCCGAAATACACATGTACCTAAACGTGATATGGGCCCGAAATACACAAGTACCTAAACGACATATGGGCCCGAAATACACACAGGCCCGAGATACACCGTACCTAAACGACATATGGGCCCAAAATACAAACAAACCCGAAATACACATGTACCTAAACGTCATATGGGCCCTAAATACAAACAAACCCGAAATACACATGTACCTAAACGACATATGGGCCCGAAATACAAACAAACCCGAAATACACATGTACCTAAACGACATATGGGCCCGAAATACAAACAAACCCGAAATACACATGTACCAAAACGTCATATGGGCCCGAAATACATACAGGCCCGAAATACACATGTACCTAAACGACATATCGGCCCGAAATACAAACAAACCCGAAATACACATGTACCTAAACGTCATATGGGCCCGAAATACACATGTACCTAAACGTCATATGGGCCCGAAATACACCTGTACCTAAACGTCATATGGGCCCAAAATACAAACAAACCCGAAATACACATGTACCTAAACGTCATATGGGCCCGAAATACAAACAAACCCGAAATACACATGTACCTAAACGTCATATGGGCCCAAAATACAAACAAACCCGAAATACACTTGTACCTAAACGTCATATGGGCCCAAAATACAAACAAACCCGAAATACACATGTACCTAAACGTCATATGGGCCCAAAATACACATGTACCTAAACGTCATATGGGCCCGAAATACACATGTACCTAAACGTCATATGGGCCCAAAATACAAACAAACCCGAAATACACATGTACCTAAACGTCATATGGGCCCGAAATACACATGTACCTAAACGTCATATGGGCCCGAAATACACATGTACCTAAACGTCATATGGGCCCGAAATACAAACAAACCCGAAATACACATGTACCTAAACGTCATATGGGCCCGAAATACAAACAAACCCGAAATGCACATGAACCTAAACGTCATATGGGCCCAAAATACAAACAAACCCGAAATACACATGTACCTAAACGTCATATGGGCCCAAAATACAAACAAACCCGAAATACACATGTACCTAAACGTCATATGGGCCCGAAATACACATGTACCTAAACGTCATATGGGCCCAAAATACAAACAAACCCGAAATACACATGTACCTAAACGTCATATGGGCCCAAAATACAAACAAACCCGAAATACACCTGTACCTAAACGTCATATGGGCCCAAAATACAAACAAACCCGAAATACACATGTACCTAAACGTCATATGGGCCCGAAATACAAACAAACCCGAAATACACATGTACCTAAACGTCATATGGGCCCGAAATACAAACAAACCCGAAATACACATGTACCTAAACGTCATATGGGCCCAAAATAAAAACAAACCCGAAATACACATGAACCTAAACGTCATATGGGCCCAAAATACAAACAAACCCGAAATACACATGTACCTAAACGTCATATGGGCCCGAAATACACATGTACCTAAACGTCATATGGGCCCAAAATACAAACAAACCCGAAATACACATGTACCTAAACGTCATATGGGCCCAAAATACAAACAGGCCCGAAATACACATGTACCTAGACGTCATATGACCCTGAACACAAATATCTGAAACACAGATTGACCCAAAACTGTCTCAACTACAGATTTATATAGCGCTGGTATCCAGTTCGAAGAACTGCTCAAAAGCGAATCATTTGAGTCTACACAAAAAAAGAGACATTCACAGCTAGGAAAACACAAAGCCTCAATACTCCAAGGACACATTTGGTGAAAAGATAGGTTTTGAGTCTTGATCGGAACAAAGTAGGACTGTCAATGTTCCTGATATCCAATGGCAGCCTATTTCATAGCTCAGGGGCAACTTTGGCGAAACTCCGACCTCCAAAAGTCGCCGTTCTAGCACTAGGCACAGAGAGTAGGGACTGGCAGCTTGATCTGAGAGATCTCCCAGACACGTACTCTTCAAGAAGCTCGCTGACATAAGTTGGTTTTTGATTGTGTCTCGCATTGAACACAATCAGCATCACTTTATACTGGATTCTCTCATTGATTTTGAGCCAGTGGAGGTTCCGTAGAATCGGTGTGATATGGTCAATTTTTTTTGGATTTAGTAACAAGCCTTTATTTTCGATATCCCCTATCTTCTAAAAGTATAGTTAAATCCCAGAACAGCTGCGTTTCATGTGATTCGCTCGGTGAAAGACGCCAAGGCAGTATGTAACTATACGGAGTCAGGGTGTAGTGTACTATACAGTGTCAGGGCGTAGTATAACTATACAGTGTCAGGGCGCAGTGTAACTATACAGTGTAAGGGAGCAGTGTAAATATACAGTGTCAGGGCGCAGTGTAACTATATACAGTGTCAGGGCGCAGTGTAACTATACAGTGTTAGGGCGTTGTGTAACTATACAGTGTCAGGATGTAGTGTAACTATTCAGTGTCAGGGCGTAGTGTAACTATTGAGTGTCAGGGCGCAGTGTCACTATACAGTGTAAGGGAGCAGTGTAAATATACAGTGTCAGGGCGTAGTGTAACTATATACAGTGTCAGGGCGCATTATAACTATACAGTGTAAGGGCGTAGTGTAACTATACGGTGTTAGGGCGTAGTGTAACTATACAGTGTCAGGATGTAGTGTAACTATACAGTGTCAGGGCGTAGTGTAACTATACAGTGTCAGGTCGCAGTGTAACTATACAGTGTAAGGGAGCAGTGTAAATATACAGTGTCAGGGCGCAGTGTAACTATATACAGTGTCAGGGCGCAGTGTAACTATACAGTGTTAGGGCGTAGTGTAACTATACAGTGTCAGGGCGTTGTGTAACTATACAGTGTCAGGGCGCAGTGTTATTGTATAGTGTGAGGGCGTAGGACGTAAAGTAACTATACAGTGTAAGGGTGTAGTGTAACTATACAGTGTCAGGATGTAGTGTAACTATTCAGTGTCAGGGCGTAGTGTAACTATACAGTGTCAGGGCGCAGTGTAACTGTACAGTGTAAGGGAGCAGTGTAACTATACAGTGTCAGGGCGTAGTGTAACTATATACAGTGTCAGGGCGCAGTGTAACTATACAGTGTAAGGGCGTAGTGTACCTATACGGTGTTAGGGCGTAGTGTAACTATACAGTGTCAGGATGAAATGTAACTATACAGTGTCAGGGCGTAGTGTAACTATACAGTGTCAGGTCGCAGTGTAACTATACAGTGTTAGGGCGTAGTGTAACTATACAGTGTCAGGGTGTTGTGTAACTATACAGTGTCAGGGCGCAGTGTTATTGTATAGTGTGAGGGCGTAGGACGTAGAGTAACTATACAGTTTCAGGGCGTAGTGTAACTGTACAGTGTCAGGGCGTAGTGTAACTGTACAGTGTCAGGGTGTAGTGTAACTATTCACAGTCAGGACGTTGTGCATTTAGTGTATCTATACAGTGTCAGGGCGTAGTCTAAATGTACAGTGTCAGGGTGTAGTGTAACTGCACAGTGTCAGGGCGTAGTGTAACTATTCACAGTCAGGACGTTGTGCATCTAGTGTATCTATACAGTGACAGGGCATTGTGTAACTATACAGTGTCAGGGCGTGTTATAAGTTGAACTTTGATAAAAGAAAGTATTGATTTACCTCCCCTTCTTTGAGAGACACAATGTACTTATTCTTATCAAAAACCGGGGGATCGTTGTCGTCTGTGACCTCGATTGTTACCGTCCCCGTTGCTTTGAGGACACTGTCGTCAGCGACGATGGTAATGATGTATGTTCTTGGCAGTGTCTCAAAATCCAGGTCCTTCAATAATGTTACGGATCCAGCTGGGGATAAAGTACAAATAATCCTGTGAACGTCTTTACTGTGTAAAGTACAAAAAATCCCGTGAATGTATTAACAGTATAAAGTACAAATAATCCCGTGAATGCATTTACTGTGTAAAGTACAAATAATCCCGTGAATGTCTTTACTGTGTAAAGTACAAATAATCCTGTGAATGTCTTTACTGTGTAAAGTACAAATAATCCTGTGATTGTTTTTACAGTGTAAAGTACAAATAATACCGTGAATGTCGTGATAGTGTAAAGTAGAAATATTCCAGTAAATGTCTTTACAGTGTAAGCTAGAAATAATCCCGTGAATGTATTGATTTTTTTAAAAGTGGAAATATTCCCGTGAATGTCTTGATAGTGTAAAGTACAAATAATCCCCTGAATGTCTTGATAGTGTAACAAACAGACAATCCTGTGAATGTCTTGATAATGTTAAGTACAAATAACCCCGTAAATGTCTGTACAATGTAAGGTAGCAATAATCTTGTGAATTTCTTGATAGTGTAAAGTACAAATAATCCCATGAATGTCTTGATAGTGTAAAGTACAAACAATCCCGTAAAAGTTTTCACAATGTAAGGTAGAAATAATGCCGTGAATGTTTTTTATAGTGTAAAGTACAAATAATTCTGTGAATGTCTTTACAGTGTAAGGTAGAAACAATCCCGTGAATGTCTTTACACCATACAGTAGAAATAACCCCGTGAATGTCTTGATGGTTTTAAGAAGAATGATCCCGTGAATGTCTTGAAAGTGTTAAGTACAAATAATCTTGTGAATGTCTTGATCATATAATGTCGAAACAATCCCGTGAATGACTTGACAATTTAAAGTACAAATAATCCCCTGAATGTCTTTACAGTGTAAAGGACAAATAATCTTGTGAATGTCTTTATAGCATACACAACATACCATCATGTAAAGATATGTATAGTGTAGGGAATAAAAGTTCTTAAAGTGTTTACACCTCGCTTAGAATAAACGAAAATCGCTTTGAAATAATCATGTAGATATTTCACTGCTAAAAATCATGTGTAGATGATCGAACATTCATAAACATGTACTCACAAGTAGAGTTGACTGTGAAATATGAAGCGTATGCGACAGGGTTGACTTCGTAGGAAATTTCGACCTTGTCGTCGTCGGTGATGTCGAACTTAAAGAGTTCGAGGCCTGGCTTGGTGAGCTCGCTGTGCCTCACCACCTGGTTGTCGTTGTCTATTGTCGGGGCTTGGTTCAGGTCTGTGGATACATCAAGAAGCGCGGAGATGTAAAGCCAAGGATTTGTTAAGGAAAAACATGTCTTTCCTTCACCTAACATTGCTACCTTGCATCCATGATTAGACATCAGGGCGTAACCCCCTGAACAGTAAAAATGTGAGTGAGTGAGTGAGTGAGTGAGTGAGTTGGGTTTACCGCCGTTTTTAACAGTATTCCAGCTATATCACGGCGTGTCAGCTTAATGTGGGAGGAAAGACGAAGTGATGCTGGTCTCAGACGTTTACCAGTGATTCCATTGTCCACATTCACTCACATACCGAAATAGTTGTAGAGCTACATTCTCCTCATTCACACACACATATACACACACCGATATAGTTGTAGAGCTAGATTCTCCTCATTCACACACACATATACACACACAAACACTCAAACACACACACCGATGTAGTTGGACATATACATGCTCCTCAGTCACTCTCACACCGATATATACTGAATCAAATAAAAAACTTCACAATCCTAACATTTTAACATTTTGACCAGTTATCATTGTGGGCCCTTATTGTGTATTTAAACAGTAATGGCCACGTATTGTCTTCAGATAACTTCCGTTTTGTGCAGGTGAATCGATCAAAATCATGTGCACAGCACTATAGTGGCATAAGTGTTTTTTCACGTGCAACTGGTCACGTGGCCATAATACCGCTCGTGTTTTCAGCCATAATTTTTAGCAGTCAGTAACAAAAAAAGAAAAGAAAAGTCTTTACAGACATTTATCATGCCACGCCTTTCAAATGCGCAACGTGAACGTGCTATCGGCATGTTGCAGACGGTAACGTCCGTAGCTGAAGTCGCAAGGACGATCGGTTGTAGTCGACGGACTGTTTATGATTTACAGACGCGTCTACAGCAAAGGGGTACTACCGCTGATCGCCCTCGGCCAGGTCGACCACGTCAGATTTTCTTATGTCACCTCCGTAACTGATTTTTGACGACTACATCAACCAGAAATGAACTGTTTAGGGGTAGACTGAGTGCGCAAACTGTTCGAAACCGTCTGAGAACTGCTCACCTTCGAGCACGACGGACATATTGCGGGCCGATTCTGACTCAATTACACAGACGTCAACGTCAATTGTGGGCACAGCAACACTTAAGATGGACTCAGAGGAATTGGAATCAAGTTGTCTTCAGTGATGAATCCCGATTTAATCTTCGATTTGCTGATGGTAGGGCAAGGGTGTGGAGGCGCCGTCATGAACGTTTCGCCCAGTGTTGTGTACAGGAAGTTGACAGATTTCGAGGCGGAAGTGTCATGGTGTGGGGTGCTTTCTGTGGCAATGCACGTTCCAGGCTTCTTGTCATCCGTGGCAACCTCAACGCTGCTGCTTACAGCGACCAGGTACTGGCACCAGAACGTCTGCCTTTTATGGCAGCACATGGACCCGGTTTGATCTTCCAACACGACAATGCCAGACCCCACACAGCAATTCTGACAAGGTATTTCCTTCAAAATGCGGGAGTCAACGTCATGGACTGGCCGTCAAGGTCTCCCGACCTCAATCCCATCGAACAAGTCTGGGATGCTCTTGGAACCAACCACAGAATTTACAAGATCTTGGCACCATTTTGCAGCAACAATGGCATCGTCTTCCCAATCATGTGTTCACAAGCATCACAAGGTCCATGCGGAGGTGTTGTGTGGCAGTTGTCAACGCACATGGTGGCCATACACGCTACTGAACTTGTGTGCCATCAGATTCGCGTGCTTGGGACTTGTGGTTTAAACTGTTGATGTTATTACCGAATACCGTAGGTGCTTGGAACAAAGTATTGTTACCACCGTTAATTAAAATCATTCTTTGGACATTAATGATTAAAAATTACATTTGTCCGTTGTATATCATATATGGGATTACTTTTAAAAATGTGATATTTTTAATTTGACTCAGTATAGTTGTGGAGCTACATTCTCCTCATTTACACACACACCGATATAGTTGTGGAGTTACATTCTCCTCATTTACACACACACACACACTAACATAGTTGTGGAGCTACATTCTCCTCATTTACACACACACACACACTAACATAGTTGTAGAGCTACATTCTCCTCATTTACACACACACACTAACATAGTTGTGGAGCTACATTCTCCTCATTTACACACACACACCGATATAGTTGTGGAGTTACATTCTCCTCATTCACACACACACACACTAACATAGTTGTGGAGCTACATTCTCCTCATTCACACACACACACCGATATAGTTGTGGAGATACATTCTCATCATTCACACACACACACCGATATAGTTGTGGAGCTACATTCTCCTCATTCACTCTCAAACCGATATAGCGGTAGAGTTACATTCTCCTCATTCACTCTCACACCGATATAGTTGTCGAGCAGCATTCTCCTCATTCACTCTCACACCGATATAGTTGTAGAGTTACATTCTCCTCATTCACTCTCACACCGATATAGTTGTGGAGCTTCATTCTCCTCATTCACACACACTCACCGATATCGTTGTGGAGTTACATTCTCCTCATTCACACACACACACACACACCGATATAGTTGTGGAGCTTCATTCTCCTCATTCCCTCTCACACCGATATAGTTGTGGAGCTACATTCTCCTCATTCACACACACACACACACCGATATAGTTGTGGAGCTACATTCTCCTCATTCACACACACACACCGATATAGTTGTGGAGCTTCATTCTCCTCATTCCCTCTCACGCCTTAACTATACTTTCATCCAACATTGTTGTGTTGGCTGTGTTACGATATAGTTTCATTTTCAATATAAAGGTCAAATCTAAAAGGTTTTTACTGTGTACATAAGCCCTTTGAACTACAAACGATCTCATTGCGCATACCTATTCAGTAGTCCTGATGCGTATACCAGTGATCTTCACGCGTATATCTGCCAGTGATACTGCTAGTGATCCTGACACATTATACACACAGGTTATCCTCATCGTATACCAGCGGTGATCCTATGCGTATATCTACCTGTGATGGTGATAGTGACAAAGGGTGATCCTATGCGTATATCTACCTGTGATGGTGATAGTGACAAAGGGTGATCCTATGCGTATATCTACCTGTGATGGTGATAGTGACAAAGGGTGAACCTAATGCGCATATCTACCTGTGATGGTGATAGTGACAAAGGGTGATCCTATGCGTATATCTACCTGTGATGGTGATAGTGACAAAGGGTGAACCTAATGCGCATATCTACCTGTGATGGTGATAGTGACAAAGGGTGATCCTATGCGTATATCTACCTGTGATGGTGATAGTGACAAAGGGTGATCCTAATGCACATATCTACCTGTGATGGTGATAGTGACAAAACAGGTGACGTCATCCATTGGCGGGTGTTTGCCGTCGCTGATGCGCAGTGTGCAGGTGATGCTGGATTCCGTCACACCATGAAATGATTTCGTCGCCTTCAACGCCACAGTGGCTGCAATCGTGTAAAACATGATAACATTATGATGAGCCGACACAATCGATATTAGGGGGCATTGTCGTTCCAGACATCTCAACGCTTATCCACTTACCAGAGTCATAAACGAACAGTCCCAATTCCGGATCACACACGGATATAACAGATATAGGATTGTTCTCCTTGTCCGTGACGGGAATGGTGTAAACGATGTCGTTCGTTTTGATGGATTTGGCGCTAATTTGCGTCGTTGCTGAAATACCAAAAAGAACGTATTGTTTCACATTCCAGTCTTTGCGCTACAACATAAATAAATTATCTTTCGGAATATTTAAGAAAATATTACACAAGTGCCATAAACCACCACACCCACGACCTTTTTCTATATATATAACCGCCACACTGTCCATAATCTGTGTCTCTCAATATAACACCACACCACGCCTCACCTCCCTCAATCTCTGTCTCTCCATATAACCCCCACACCACACCACACCGCACCACACCACACCTCCCTCAATCTCTGTCCTCCATATAACCCCCACACCACACCACACCACACCACACCACACCACACCACACCACACCACACCACACCACACCACACCACACAACACCACACCACACCACACCTCCCTCAATCTGTCTCTCCATATAACCCCACACCACACCACACCACACCACACCTCACCTCCCTCAATCTGTCTCTCCATATAACCCCCACACCACATCTCAACTCACCTCCCTGAATCTGTCTCTCCATATAACCCCCATACCTCACCTCACCTCCCTCAATCTCTCTCTCCATATAACCCACACACCACACCTCACCTCCGTCAATCTGTCTCTCCATATAACCCCCACACCACACCACACCACACCTCCCTCAATCTGTCTCTCCATATAACCCCACACCACACCACACCACACCACACCTCACCTCCCTCAATCTGTCTCTCCATATAACCCCCACACCACATCTCAACTCACCTCCCTGAATCTGTCTCTCCATATAACCCCCATACCTCACCTCACCTCCCTCAATCTCTCTCTCCATATAACCCACACACCACACCTCACCTCCGTCAATCTGTCTCTCCCATATAACCCCCACACCACACCCCACCTCCCTGAATCTGTCTCTCCATATAACCCCGACACCACACCTCACCTCACCTCCCTCAATCTGTCTCTCCATATAACCTCACACCTCACCTCACCTCACCTCCCTCATTCTGTCTCTCCATATAACCCCCATACCACACCTCACCTACCTGAATCTGTCTCTCCATATAACCCCCACACCACATCTCACCTCACCTCCCTGAATCTGTCTCTCCATATAACCCCAACACCACATCTCACCTCACCTCCCTGAATCTGTCTCTCCATATAACCCCCACACCACACCTCACCTCCCTCAATCTCTGTCTCTCCATATAACCCCCACACCACACCTCACCTCCCTCAATCTGTCTCTCCATATAACCCCAACACCACATCTCACCTCACCTCCCTGAATCTGTCTCTTCATATAACTCCCACACCACACCTCACCTCCCTCAATCTGTCTCTCCATATAACCCCCATACCACACCTCACCTCACCTACCTGAATCTGTCTCTTCATATAACCACCTCATCTCACCTCACCTCCCTCAATCTGTCTCTCCATATAACCCCCAGACCTCACCTCACCTCCCTGAATCTGTCTCTTCATATAACCACCACACCACACCCCATCTCCTTCAATCTGTTTGTTTCCTACTTACCAGTCGGTGAGCATGATGCTTGTGGTCTTTCGTTGGGATTGAGTTGAAGGTCATAGTTCTTTTCAATGGAGCCACCTTTTCCATCTTCGCAAATAACCCCGATTTGAATGTTTTTTACCGGAAGTGAACTAAGCGGCGCATTTCCAGTGTAGTAAATGCCAAACTCTGTACAAAATACACGCATACGTTGAGCAGAGGGACCTATTGCTGTAACCAGGGAGATACATCATTACATACTGGGATCAATGGTTGTAACCATGGAAATATACCATTACATACTGGGATACTGGGACCAATGGTTATAGCCAAGGAGATATATCATTACATACTGGAAGCAATGGTTTTAGCCAAGGAAATATATCATTACATATTCTGGCCAATGGTTGCAGCCAAGGAGATATATCGTTACCCACTGGGACCAATAGTTGCATCAAAGGAGATATATTATTATATACTGTGACCAAAGGTTTTAACCAGGGATATACATAATTTCATACTGGGACCAATGGTTGCATCCAGGGAGATATATCATTACATAGTGAGATCAATGGTTGTAGCCAGGTAGATATAGCATTACAAAGTGAGATCAATGGTTAAAGCCATGGAGATATATGATTTCATACTGGGACCAATGGTTGCATCCAGGAAGATATATAATTACATAGTGAGATCAATGGTTGTAGCCAGGGAGATATATCATAATATACTGGGACGAATGGTTGTAGCCAGGTAGATATATCATAACATACTGGGACCAGTGGTTGTAGCCGTGGAGATATATCATAACATACTGGGACCAAAGGTTTTAACCAAGGATATATATAATTTCATACTGGGACCAATGGTTGCATCCAGGGAGATATATCATTACATACTGGGACCAATCGTTGTAAGTAGGGTGATATGTTATAACCTACTGGGACCAATGGTTATAGCCAAGGAGATACATCATTACATCGTGGGAGCGATGGTTGCAGCCAAATAGATACATCATTACATCGTGGGACTAACGGTTGCAGCCAGGGAGATATATCATTACATAGTGAGATCAATGGTTGTAGCCAGGGAGATGTATCATAACATAGTAAGATCAATGGTTGTAGCCAGCTAGATATATCATTACATAGAGAGATCAATGGTTATAGCCAATGAGATATATCATTACATACTGGGACCAGTGGTTGTAACCGTGGAGATATATCATAACATACTGGGATGAATGATTGTAGCCAAGGAGATATATCATTATATTCTGGGACCAAACGTTGTAACCAGGGAGATATATCATTACATACTGGGACCAATGGTTGCATCCAAGGATATATATCATTACCTACTGGGACAAGTGGTTGAAGCCAGGGAGATATATCATTACATACTGGGACAAGTGGTTGCATCCATGGAGATATATCATTACATACTGGGACCAGTGGTTGTACCCAGGGAGATATAGCATTACATACAGGGACCAGTGGTTGTAGCCAGGGAGATATAGCATTACATACTGGGACCAGTGGTTGTAGCCAGGGAGATATAGCATTACATACTGGGACCAGTGGTTGTGCTCAGGGAGATATAGCATTACATACTGGGACCATTGGTTGTAGCCAGGGAGGTATAGCATTACATACTGGGACCATTGGTTGTAGCCAGGGAGATTTATCATGACATACTGGGACCATTGGTTGTAGCCAGGGAGATATAGCATTACATACTCGGACCATTGGTTGTAGCCAGGGAGATATAGCATTATATACTCGGACCAGTGGTTGTAGCCAGGGAGATATATCATTACATACTCGGACCAGTGGTTGTATCCAGGGAGATATAGCATTACATACTCGAACCATTGGTTGTATCCAGGGAGATATAGCATTACGCACTGGGACCATTGGTTGTAGCCAGGGAGATATATCATTACATACTCGGACCAATGGTAGTAGCCAGGGAGATATATCATTACACACTGGGACCATTGGTTGTAGCCAGGGAGATATATCATGACATACTCGGACCAGTGGTTGTAGCCAGGGAGATATATCATTACATACTGGGACCATTGGTTGTAGCCAGGGAGATATATCATGACATACTGGGACCAGTGGTTGTAGCCAGGGAGATATAGCATTACATACTGGGACCATTGGTTGTAGCCAGGGAGATATATCATTACATACTGGGACCAGTGGTTGTAGCCAGGGAGATATATCATTACATACTCGGAGCAATGGCTGTAACCAGGGAGATTTATCATTACATACTCGGACCATTGGTTGTAGCCAGGGAGATATATCATTACATACTCGGACCAGTGGTTGTAGCCAGGGAGATATATCATTACATACTCGGACCAGTGGTTGTATCAAGGGAGATATAGCATTACATACTCGAACCATTGGTTGCATCCAGGGAGATATAGCATTACGCACTGGGACCATTGGTTGTAGCCAGGGAGATATATCATTACATACTCGGACCAATGGTAGTAGCCAGGGAGATATATCATTACACACTGGGACCTTTGGTTGTAGCCAGGGAGATATATCATGACATACTCGGACCAGTGGTTGTAGCCAGGGAGATATATCATTACATACTGGGACCATTGGTTGTAGCCAGGGAGATTTATCATTACATACTGGGACCAGTGGTTGTAGCCAGGGAGATATATCATTACATACTGGGACCATTGGTTGTAGCCAGGGAGATATATCATTACATACTGGGACCAGTGGTTGTAGCCAGGGAGATATATCATTACATACTCGGAGCAATGGCTGTAACCAGGGAGATTTATCATTACATACTCGGACCATTGGTTGTAGCCAGGGAGATATATCATTACATACTCGGACCAGTGGTTGTAGCCAGGGAGATATATCATTACATACTCGGACCAGTGGTTGTAGCCAGGGAGATATATCATTACATACTCGGACCAGTGGTGGTAGCCAGGGAGATATATCATTACACACTGGGACCAATGGCTGTAACCAGGGAGATATATCATTACATACTGGGACCAGTGGTTGTAACCAGGGAGATATATCATTACATACTCCGACCAGTGGTTGTAGCCAGGGAGATATATATATTGCACAGGGAGCAAGGTCACGGCCATTTCTCTTGTCATTGCCATCGCGTGTCTTTATCTGAAAGTTTCATTGGAACCAACTCTTCTATAACAGTCGATTTTCCCAAGTCATGAAGTGATGAGGCTTTCGACTTCGGATACCAAAGTGCTTCAAACTTCATGTTGGTTTCGTCATTAGACAGACTTTCGGCTCTTTTAAGTAAAGGTCCTTGGCATTCATGAATTTCTCCAAACTGCTAATGTCATAAACAAGAAATGATGTATAAACTCGTAAAACAAAAATCCACATTATTTGACCTCACCACCATGTCTATGATGTACATGTATTTCCTCATCATATTCGGTCTGTTGTCGAATTGTTGGGGTGTATGGTAATTTCACTCAGCACAAAAGAGAGAAATATTTCCACCCTGTGTGCTGCTTCTACTTACTGCCAGAGACGAGCTTCACTGTGAAAGGAGACCCGGGCAGACTGATAATGCCAGAGCGACACGTGACCGCGTCTGTTTCCGGGTCAGTTGTGGTGAGTTCCAAGATGAGCGACTCCCCAGTCGTGTCTTCCGATAGACTACCCGAGTCCGGCAGATTACTGATATCAGGAGCCTCGTTCTGAAACAGCATATGGATTTTGTAACAGAAGAAACAGATTCTGATTGAATATTTTATATAATTATAGTGATTTTTATAAATATGTTTCTGTGTCCTAGTGACTGACACATGTACGATCTGTATGTGTAACGGTACCTCTATAGGTCCTGTGTGTAACCCAATACCTGTATAGGACCCGTGTGTAACCTGATTCTTTTATAGGACCTGTGTGTAAACCGATACCTTTATAGGACCTGCGTGTAACACAATACCTTTATAGGACCTGTGTGTAACCTGATGCTTTTATAGGACCTGTGTGTAACCCGATACCTTGATAGGACCTATGTGTAACCCGATACCTCTAGATAGAGGACCTGTTTGTAACCCGATATCTCTTTAGGACCTGTGTGTAAACCGATACCTTAATAGGAGCTTGTGTTACCCGATACCTTTATAGGACCTATGTGTAACCCGATACCTTTATAGGACCTATGTGTAACCCGATACCTTTATAGGACCTTGTGTTACCCGATACCTTTATAGGACCTGTGTGTAACCCCATACCTTTATAGGACCTTGTATAACCCGATGCCTTTATAGGACCTGTGTGTAACCCGATACCTCTTTAGAACCTTGTTTAACCCGATACCTTTATAGGACCTGTGTGTAACCCGATACCTCTGTAGGACCTGTGTGTAAACCGATACCTCTATAGGACCTGTATTACCCGATACCTCTTTAGGACACGTGTGTAAACCGTTGCGTCTATAGGACACGTGTGTAAACCAATACCTCTATAGGACCTGTGTGTAAACCGATACCTCAAGAAACAGGACCTGTTTGTTGGCCAATATCTCTAGATATACGACGTGTATTTCTACCGTCTGATGCAGGTCTCAGACGTTTACCACTTCGGTGAAACCGACGAGCACGTGTATGGTGCTGACAAACCTAGAAACATAATCGGGGAGAACTGGTATTCGAACCCACAATCATAGGTTTCTGGCGTGCCCAAGATACGCAACTCTGCACTGCGAATCGCGGCGCCTTAGACGACTGGGCCACTCGTGCCCCATGCTAACAGATGACCTGGATGTATTTAATGGCAAAGTAACAGATGACCTGTACGTCTAAGGTGCCCCGCAAACAGATGACCTGTATGTCTGAGGTGTCACGCTAACAGATGACCTGGATGTCTTTGTTGGCATAGTAACAGATGACCTGGATGTCTGAGGTGCCCCGCTAACAGACGACCTGTATGTCTGAGGTGCCCCGCTAACAGATGACCTGTATGTCTGAGGTGCCCGCTAACAGATGACCTGTATGTCTGAGGTGCCCCGCTAACAGACGACCTGTATGTCTGAGGTTCCCCGCTAACAGATGACCTGGATGTCTGAGGTGTCAAGCTAACAGATAAACCTGGATGTCTGAGGTGTCACGCTAACAGATGACCTGGATGTCTGAGGTGTCACGCTAACAGATGACCTGGATGTCTGAGGTGCCCCGCTTACAGACGTCCTGTATGTCTAAGGTGCCTCGCTAACAGGCGACCTGTATTTCTGAGGTACCCCACTAACAGACGACCGGGATGTCTGAGGTGCCCCGCTAACAGATGACCTGTATGTCTAAGGTGTCCCGCTAACAGATGACCTGGATGTCTTTGTTGGAATAGTAAGAGATGACCTGGATGTCTGAGGTGCCCCGCTAACAGATGACCTGGATGTCTGAGGTGCCCCGCTAACAGATGACCTGGATGTCTTTGTTGGAATAGTAAGAGATGACCGGGATGTCTGAGGTGCCCCGCCAACAGATGACCTGGATGTCTGAGGTGCCCGCTAACAGATGACCTTGATTTCTTTGTTGGAATAGTAACATATGACCTGTATGTCTGAGGTGCCCCGCTAACAGATGACCTGGATATCTTTGTTGGAATAGTAACATACGACCTCTATATCTCCGGTGCCTTCCTAACAGATGACCTGTATGTATGAGGTGCCCCGCTAACAGATGACCTTGATTTCTTTGTTGGAATAGTATCAGATGACCTGTATGTCTGAGGTGCCCGCTAACAGATGACCTGTATGTCTGAGGTGCCCCGCTAACAGATGACCTGGATGTCTGAGGTGCCCCGATAACAGATGACCTGTATGTCTGAGGTGCCCCGCTAACAGATGACCTGGATGTCTTTGTTGGAATAGTAAGAGATGACCTGGATGTCTGAGGTGCCCCGCTAACAGATGACCTGGATGTCTGAGGTGCCCGCTAACAGATGACCTGTATGTATGAGGTGCCCCGCTAACAGATGACCTGGATGTCTTTGTTTGAATAGTATCAGATGACCTGTATGTCTGAGGTGCCCCGCTAACAGATGACCTGTATGTCTGAGGTGCCCCGCTAACAGATGACCTGTATGTCTGAGGTGCCCCGCTAACAGATGACCTGTATGTCTGAGGTGCCCCGCTAACAGATGACCTGGATGTCTTTGTTGGAATAGAAACAGATGACCTGTATGTCTAAGATGCCCCGCTAACAGATGACCTGTATGTCTGAGGTGCCCCGCTAACAGATGACCTACCCATTTGAACAAGAACGTCGCAGTGCCCTGGTTAGCTCCAGCCCCTTGATCTGTGGCCAGTATCTCCCCGGACACGGAGTTGCTGTACATGCCGGAGATGTCTTTGTTCATCAAAACGTCCCCGTTCGGAAGTACCTTTACAATATCTACTGGGTTTGACAGCTGCAGACTGTAGACCACCTTACCGTTAGTCGTGGTGGTGACGTCCTTGTCAGTAGCACTGACCTTGCCAATAGACGTCCCTGCCAACAGAGGGGGATGTACAGTGTCATGATGTACAGTGAAGGGTAACACCGCCCGCCAGTGTCATGATGTACAGTGAGGGGTAACACCGCCCGCCAGTGTCATGATGTACAGTGAGGGGTAACACCACCAGCCTGTCAACAGAGGGGGATGTACAGTGAGGGGTAAGACCGCCCGCCAGTGTCATGATGTACAGTGAGGGGTAACACCACCAGCCTGTCAACAGAGGGGGATGTACAGTGAGGGGTAACACCGCCCGCCTGTCAACAGAGGGGGATGTACAGTGAGGGGTAACACCGCCCGCCAGTGTCATAATGTACAGTGAGGGGTAACACCACCCGCCAGTGTCATGATGTACAGTGAGGGGTAACACCACCCGCCTGTCAACAGAGGAGGATATACAGTGAGGGGTAACACCGCCTACCTGTCAACAGAGGGGGATGTACAGTGAGGGGTAACACCACCAGCCTGTCAACAGAGGGGTATGTAGAGTGAGGGGTAACACCACCAGCCTGTCAACAGAGGAGTATGTACAGTGAGGGGTAACACCGCCTACCTGTCAACAGAGGAGGATATACAGTGAGGGGTAACACCGCCTGCCTGTCAACAGAGGGAGATGTACAGTGAGGGATAACACCGCCTGTCAACAGAGGGAGATGTACAGTAAGGGGTAACACCGCCTGCCTGTCAACAGAGGGAGATGTACAGTGAGGGGTAACACCGCCTGTCAACAGAGGGGGATGTACAGTAAGGGGTAACACCGCCTGCCTGTCAACAGAGGGAGATGTACAGTGAGGGGTAACACCGCCTGTCAACAGACGGGGATGTACAGTGAGGGGTAACACCGCCTGTCAACAGAGGGAGATGTACAGTGAGGGGTAACACCGCCTGCCTGTCAACAGAGGGATATGTACAGTGAGGGGTAACACCGCCTGTCAACAGAGGGGGATGTACAGTGAGGGGTAACACCGCCCAGCACTGTCATGATGTACAGTGAGGGGTAACACCGCCCGCCTGTCAACAGAGGGGGGTGTACAGTGAGGGGTAACACCGCCCGGCACTGTCATGATGTACAGTGAAGGGTAACACCACCTGTCAGTGTCATGATGTACAATGAGGGGTAACACCGCCCGCCAGTGTCATGATGTACAGTGAGGGGTAACACCGCCCGCCAGTGTCATGATGTACAGTGAGGGGTAACACCGCCTGCCAGTGTCATGATGTACAGTGAGGGGTAACACCATCAGCCTGTCAACAGAGGGGGATGTACAGTGAGGGGTAACACCGCCCGGCACTGTCATGATGTACAGTGAGGGGTAACACCACCTGTCAGTGTCATGATGTACAGTGAGGGGTAACACCGCCCGCCAGTCTCATGATGTACAGTGAGGGGTAACACCGCCCATCTGTGTCATGATGTACAGTGAGGGGTAACACCGCCCATCTGTGTCATGATGTACAGTGAGGGGTAACACCGCCTGCCAGTGTCGTGATGTACAGTGAGGGGTAACACCGCCTGCCAGTGTCATGATGTACAGTGAGGGGTAACACCGCCAGTGACATGACGTACAGTGAGGGGTAACACCGCCCATCTGTGTCATGATGTACAGTGAGGGGTAACACCGCCTGCCAGTGTCGTGATGTACAGTGAGGGGTAACACCGCCTGCCAGTGTCATGATGTACAGTGAGGGGTAACACCGCCCGCCAGTGTCATGATGTACAGTGAGGGGTAACACCGCCCGAAAGTGTCATGATGTACAGTGAGGGGTAACACCACCAGCCTGTCAACAGAGGGGGATGTACAGTGAGGGGTAACACCGCCCGCCAGTGTCATGATGTACAGTGAGGGGTAACACCACCAGCCTGTCAACAGAGGGGGATGTACAGTGAGGGGTAAAACCGCCCGCCTGTCAACAGAGGGGGATGTACAGTGAGGGGTAACACCGCCCGCCAGTGTCATGATGTACAGTGAGGGGTAACACCACCCGCCAGTGTCATGATGTACAGTGAGGGGTAACACCGCCTGCCTGTCAACAGAGGGGGATGTAGAGTGAGGGGTAACACCACCAACCTGTCAACAGAGGAAGATATACAGTGAGGGGTAACACCACCAGCCTGTCAACAGAGGGGGATGTACAGTGTCATGATGTACAGTGAGGGGTAACACCACCCGCCTGTCAACAGAGGAGTATATACAGTGAGGGGTAACACCGCCTACCTGTCAACAGAGGAGGATATACAGTGACGGGTAACACAACAAACCTGTCAACAGAGGGGGATGTACAGTGTCATGGTGTACTGTGAGGGGTAACACCGCCGGCCTGTCAACAGAGGGAGATGTACAGTGAGGGGTAACACCGCCAGCCTGTCAACAGAGGGAGATGTACAGTGAGGGGTAACACCGCCTGCCTGTCAACAGAGGGAGATGTACAGTGAGGGGTAACACCGCCTGCCTGTCAACAGAGGGAGATGTACAGTGAGGGGTAACACCGCCTGCCTGTCAACAGAGGGAGATGTACAGTGAGGGGTAACACCTCCTGCCTGTAAACAGAGGGAGATGTACAGTGAGGGGTAACAGCGCCTGCCTGTCAACAGAGGGAGATGTACAGTGAGGGGTAACACCGCCTGCCTGTCAACAGAGGGAGATGTACAGTGAGGGGTAACACCGCCTGCCTGTCAACAGAGGGAGATGTACAGTGAGGGGTAACACCGCCTGCCTGTCAACAGAGGGGGATGTACAGTGAGGGGTAACACCGCCTACCTATCAACAGAGTAGGATATACAGTGAGGGGTAACACCACCCGCCTGTCAACAGAGGGGGATGTACAGTGTCATGATGTACAGTGAGGGGTAACACCGCCTGCCTGTCAACAGAGGGGGATGTACAGTGAGGGGTAACAACACCAGCCTGTCAACAGAGGAGGATGTACAGTCAGGGGTAACAGCGCCTGCCTGTCAACAGAGGGGTATGTAGAGTGAGGGGTAACACCACCAGCCTGTCAACAAAGGAGTATGTACAGTGAGGGGTAACACTGCCTACCTGTCAACAGAGGGGGATGTACAGTGAGGGGTAACACCGCCTGCCTGTCAACAGAGGGAGATGTACAGTGAGGGGTAACACCGCCTGCCTGTCAACAGAGGGAGATGAACAATGAGGGGTAACAGCTGCCTACCTGTCAACAGAGGGGGATGTACAGTGAGGGGTAACACCGCCTGCCTGTCAACAGAGGGAAATGTACAGTGAGGGGTAACACCGCCTGCCTGTCAACAGAGGGGGAAGTAGAGTGAGGGGTAACACCACTAGCCTGTCAACAGAGGAGTATGTACAGTGAGGGGTAACACCGCCCGGCACTGTCATGATGTACAGTGAGGGGTAACACCGCCCGGCACTGTCATGATGTACAGTGAGGGGTAACACTGCCCACCTGTCAACAGAGGGGGATGTAGAGTGAGGGGTAACACCAGCTGCCAGTGTCATGATGTACAGTGAGGGGTAACACCGCCTGCCTGTCAACATAGGGGGATGTACAGTGAGGGGTAACACCGCCTGTCTGTCAACAGGGGGAGATGTACAGTGAGGGGTAACACCACCTGCCTGTCAACAGAGGGGGATGTACAGTGAGGGGTAACACCGCCTGCCTGTCAACAGAGGAGGATACACAGTGAGGGGTAACACCGCCTGCCTGTCAACAGAGGGAGATGTACAGTGAGGGGTAACACCGCCTGTCAACAGAGGGAGATATACAGTGAGGGGTAACACCTGCCTGTCAACAGAGGGGGATGTACAGTGAGGGGTAACACCGCCAGCCTGTCAACAGAGGGGGATGTACAGTGAGGGGTAACACCGCCCAGCACTGTCATGATGTACAGTGAGGGGTAACACCGCCCGCCTGTCAACAGAGGGGGATGTACAGTGAGGGGTAGCTCTGCCCGGCACTGTCATGATGTACAGTGAGGGGTAACACCACCTGTCAGTGTCATGATGTACAGTGAGGGGTAACACCGCCCGCCAGTGTCATGATGTACAGTGAGGGGTAACACCGCCTGCAAGTGTCATGATGTACAGTGAGGGGTAACACCGCCAGTGTCATGATGTACAGTGAGGGGGAACACCGCCTGCCTGTCAACAGACGGGGATGTAGAGTGAGGGGTAACACCACCAGCCTGTCAACAGGGGAGCATGTACAGTGAGGGGTAACACTGCCTACCTGTCAACAGAGGGGGATGTACAGTGAGGGGTAACACCACCAGCCTGTCAACAGAGGGGGATGTACAGTGAGGGGTAACACCACCAGCCTGTCAACAGAGGGAGATTTACAGTGAGGGGTAACACCGCCCGGCACTGTCATGATGTACAGTGAGGGGTCACACCGCCTGTCAACAGAGGGGGATGTAGAGTGAGGGGTAACACTGCCCGGCACTGTCATGATGTACAGTGAGGGGTAACACCGCCCACCTGTCAACAGAGGGGGATGTAGAGTGAGGGGTAACACCAGCTGCCAGTGTCATGATGTACAGTGAGGGGTAACACCGCCTGCCTGTCAACAGAGGGGGATGTACAGTGAGGGGTAACACCGCCTGCCTGTCAACAGGGGGAGATGTACAGTGAGGGGTAACACCACCTGCCTGTCAACAGAGGGGGATGTACAGTGAGGGGTAACACCGCCTGTCAACAGAGGGAGATATACAGTGAGGGGTAACACCGCCAGCCTGTCAACAGAGGGGGATGTACAGTGAGGGGAAACACCGCCTGCCAGTGTCATGATCTACAGTGAGGGGTAACATCGCCAGTGTCATGATGTACAGTGAGGGGTAACACCGCCCGCCAGTGTCATGATGTACAGTGAGGGGTAACACCGCCAGTGTCATGATGTACAGTGAGGGGTAACACCGCCAGTGACATGATGTAAAGTGAGGGGTAACATCGCCAGTATCATGATGTACAGTGAGGGGTAACACCGCCCGCCAGTGTCATGATGTACAGTGAGGGGTAACACCGCCCGCCAGTGTCATGATGTACATTGAGGTGTAAAACCGCCTGCCAGTGTCATGATGTACAGTGAGGGGTAACACCACCAGCCTGTCAACAGAGGGGGATGTACAGTGAGGAGTAACACCGCCCGGCACTGTCATGATGTACAGTGAGGGGTAACATCACCTGTCAGTGTCATGATGTACAGTGAGGGGTAACACCGCCCGCCAGTGTCATGATGTACAGTGAGGGGTAACACCGCCAGTGTCATGATGTACAGAGAGGGGTAACACCGCCCATCTGTGTTATGATATACAGTGAGGGGTAACACTGCCTGCCAGTGTCGTGATGTACAGTGAGGGGTAACACCGCCTGCCAGTGTCATGATGTACAGTGAGGGGTAACGCCGCCCACCTGTGTCATGATGTACAGTGAGGGGTAACGCCGCCAGTGTCATGATGTACAGTGAGGGGTAACACCGCCAGTGTCATGATGTACAGTGAGGGGTAACACCGCCAGTTTCATGATGTACAGTGAGGGGTAACATCGCCAGTGACATGATGTACAGTGAGGGGTAACACCGCCCATCTGTGTCATGATGTACAGTGAGGTGTAACACCACCTGCCAGTGTCGTGATGTACAGTGAGGGGTAACACCGCCTGACAGTGTCATGATGTACAGTGAGGGGTAACATCGCCAGTGACATGATGTACAGTGAGGGGTAACACCGCCCATCTGTGTCATGATGTACAGTGAGGTGTAACACCACCTGCCAGTGTCGTGATGTACAGTGAGGGGTAACACCGCCTGACAGTGTCATGATGTACAGTGAGGGGTAACACCGCCCACCTGTGTCATGATGTACAGTGAGGGGTTACACCGCCCGCCTGTGTCATGATGTACAGTGAGGGGTAACACCGCCAGTGTCATGATGTACAGTGAGGGGTAACACCGCCAGTGACATGATGTACAGTGAGGGGTAACACTGCCCGCCAGTGTCATGATGTACAGTGAGGGGTAACACCGCCCGTCAGTCTCATGATGTACAGTGAGGGGTAACACCGCCAGTGTCATGATGTACAGTGAGGGGTAACACCGCCTGCATGCCTGTGTCATGATGTACAGTGAGGGGTAACACCGCCAGTGACATGATGTACAGTGAGGGGTAACACCGCCAGTGACATGATGTGCAGTGAGGGGTAATACCGCCAGTGACGTGATGTACAGTGAGGGGTAACACCGCCAGTGTCGTGATGTACAGTGAGGGGTAACACCGCCCACCTGTGTCATGATGTACAGTGAGGGGTTACACTGCCCGCCTGTGTCATGATGTACAGTGAGGGGTAACACCGCCAGTGACATGATGTACAGTGAGGGGTAACACCGCCAGTGACATGATGTACAGTGAGGGGTAATACCGCCAGTGACATGATGTACAGTGAGGGGTAACACAGCCCGCCAGTGTCATGATGTACAGTGAGGGGTAACACCGCCTGCCAGTGTCGTGATGTACAGTGAGGGGTAACACCGCCGCCTGTGTCATGATGTACAGTGAGGGGTAACACCGCCAGTGACATGATGTACAGTGAGGGGTAACACCGCCACTGACATGATGTACATTGAGGGGTAACACCGCCAGCCTGTGTCATGATGTACAGTGAGGGGAACACCGCCAGTGTCATGATGTACAGTGAGTGGTAACACCGCCCGCCAGTGTCATGATGTACAGTGAGGGGTAACACCGTCAGTGACATGATGTACAGTGAGGGGTAACATCGCCAGTGTCATGATGTACAGTGAGGGGTAACACCGCCAGTGTCATGACGTACAGTGAGGGGTAACACCGCCAGTGACATTATGTACAGTGAGGGGTAACACCGCCAGTGACATGTTGTACAGTGAGGGGTAACACCGCCAGTGACATGATGTACAGTGAGGAGTAACACCGCCAGTGACATGATGTACAGTGAGGGGTAACACCGCCAGTGACATAATGTACAGTGAGGGGTAACACCGCCAGTGACATGATGTACAGTGAGGGGTAACACCGCTAGTGTCATGATGTACAGTGAGGGGTAACACCGCCTGGCAGTGTCATGATGTAGAGTTCTACCCTGCCATCATCTTCCCAGGGCTAGAGAGTTAATTGACTATAAAATCCAGTTTCCACCCTTGCCGGCGCCCAGTCAAGACGATGTGATCGACAATCAAAATCTAAATTGTGATAAAATGGGTCTTACATCGCCAAGTGTATCAAATCACGTGAGCATCATGATTAACAACATGAAAAGATTGTGAAAATGTCTGTTGACAACGAATTGGCGGTGCACATGCTTTGCAAATACCCACCGCGTCAAACCAAAGATTTGCAAACTGTATGAATCCGCGTAGCATACAGTCAATGCTTATAATTAAATTCGACAACGTAAAACATGTGTTATCTACTATAGTTTAACCAAAAACAGTTGTATATTTAAGGATTGACTGTGTATTTTTGTCGGTTCATTGAGGTATGAATCGAAAAACCGATGTGCAAACGTTTGTAAGAATCCGCGTGTATTTGTTTCGGTTCATTGAGGTATGAATCGAAAAACCGATGTACAAACTTTTGTAAGAATCCGCTATGAACCGAAAAAATATACAGTCAATGCTTATAATTAAATTCGACAACGTAAAACATGTTTTATCTACAATAGTTTAACCTAAAACAGTTGCATATATCAAAAGAGACAAAAATGACGACGTTGATAAACATTCAAGGTGTAGGAATACATACTGTGGCGTGACATGAATCAGGTGATCGTTTAATTTATGCACACAACTTGACACGCCTACACAGTCAGTAGCCAATCAACGGAGAGTGGGATTAAAACAATGTTCATTGGACCTGTCAATTAAGGCAAGAGGCGAAAAGAACTGCAACAGTCAGATTCTAACGAACCGGAAGAAATAAGTCCGAGAGAAGGCGGCTGTTTCAAATAACATGGTCATTTACTGCATGATTTAAACATTACTTCCCTGATGACTGTAAAACACAGTTGGAGAAATGCTAGTTAGAAATGAAACCCGAAGACATGAAAGATGAACCGAAGCGAGCGGGAAAAAACAGGCGAACGAGCCTGCACGTTTACTGTTTCATTCATTCTCGGTCTTCGGTTTCAAAGGGTAGTTTGGACAATGAATATGCATGAAAGTTGCTAAATGTCCTGTGCATGACGATAAACGTGAGCAGAAAGGGAATTCCCTCGACTGTAATATTGAGATTCCCCTACATTCCGCAATAATAAAAGTAGTGCGCCGCGGGGGCGGGGCTTAAATTTTTTCCATTCATTGGGAAATGAATGCAATAACACGTGACCAATTCAGCTAATCAGAATGCAGGAATTTCAATGAACAGAGTAAAAAAATTTGGTTATATCAAAATAGACAAAAATGCCGAGATTGATAAACATACCAGGTGTACTACGAATACATACTGTGGCGTTCCATGAATTGTTTAATCGTTTAATTTATACACATAAGTTGACAAGCCTACACAGTCAGTAGCCAATCAACGGAGAGTAGGATCAAAACATTGTTCATTGGACCTGTCAGTTAAGGCAAGAGGCGAGAAGAACTGCAACAGTCAGACTGTAACGAACCGGAAGAAATATGTCCGGGAGAAGGCGGTTGTTTCAAATAACATTGTCAGCTACCGCCAGATTAAAACATTATTTCCCTGAAAGTCCCGTATATGTGCATGACGATACACGTGAGCAGGAAGGGAATTCCCTCGACTGTAATATTGGGATTCCCCCGCAGTAATATAAGTGGTGCGCCTCGGTGCGCGTGGCTTTTTTTTTTACATTAATTGGGAAATGAATGCAATAACACGTGACCAATTCAGCTAATCAGAATGCAGGAATTTCAATGAACACAGCGAAAATTTAGATATTTATTATTGGCGTGATTTCTGGGATCTATGGATTATTGACGTCACTTGTTGGATGTCTATTATTGACGTCACTCACCGATTGCCATGTCGGTCGCCACCAGGAAGCTGTACGTGGATGTTACAAACTCGGGGCTGTTGTCGTTCATGTCGTTGCACTGTATAGTGACTGCACACGTGCCAGAGGCCCCGAAGTTGTCCGTGACGGTGATATCGATGGTCACGGGGTTTGGAATGGGCGTATTTGATTCGCAGTCAAGGTCGACGTTCGGCCTTATTTCAGTCGAACCTGCATTCTGAGATATGCTGAAGTAACTGTTTGAGAGGGCGAGGGTGTGGGTCTGTCCGCCAGCGTCTGTGATTCCAAACCCAATGATAGGTATTGGGGACATCTGTGAAGAAAAAACATACGGAAGTTTGTGGGTGGGGGGTAAAGGGTGATGGAGGTTGTCGGGGTGGGGTGGGGGTTGGTGTGGGGTGAGTGATGGTGGGTGGGGGTAAAGGGTGGTGGAGGTTGTCGGGGTGGGGTGGGGGTTGGTGTGGGGTGAGTGATGGTGGGTGGGGGGTAAATGGTGGTGGAGGTTGTCGGGGTGGGGTGGGGTGGGGGTTGGTGTGGAGTGAGTGATGGTGGGTGGGGGGGTAAAGGGTGGTGGAGGTTGTCGGGGTGGGGTGGGGGTTGGTGTGGAGTGAGTGATGGTGGGTGGGGGGTAAATGGTGGTGGAGGTTGTCGGAGTGGGGTGGGGGTTGGTGTGGGGTGAGAGATGGTGGGTGGGGGGTAAATGGTGGTGGAGGTTGTCGGGGTGGGGTGGGGGTTGGTGTGGAGTGAGTGATGGTGGGTGGGGGGTAAAGGGTGGTGGAGGTTGTCGGGGTGGGGTGGGGGTTGGTGTGGAGTGAGTGATGGTGGTAGGGGGGTAAATGGTGGTGGAGGTTGTCGGAGTGGGGTGGGGGTTGGTGTGGGGTGAGAGATGGTGGGTGGGGGGTAAATGGTGGTGGAGGTTGTCTTGTTGGGGTGGGGGTTGGTTTGGGTTGAGTGATGGTGGGTGGGGGGTAAAGGGTGGTGGAGGTTGTCGTGGTGGGGTCGGGGTTGGTTTGGGTTGAGTGATGGTGGGTGGGGGGTAAATGGTGTTGGAGGTGATTGGGGTGGGGTCGGGTCGGGGTTGGTGGGGGGTGAGTGATGGTGGGTGTGGGGGTAAATGGTGGTGGAGGTGGTCGGGGTGGGGTGAGGGTTGGTAGGGGTGAGTAATGGTGGGGGGATGAGTGATGGTGGGTGGGGGTTAAATGGTGGTGGAGGTGGTCGGGGTGGGGTGAGGGTTGGTGGGGGGTTAGTGATGGTGGGTGGGGAATAAATGGTGGTGGAGGTGGTCGGGGTTGGTTGAGGGTTGGTGGGGAGGGGTGATGTGAGGGGTTGGGGTTGAGTGACGGTGGATGGGGGGATAAATGGTGAAGGAGGTGGTGGGATGTTAGGAGGACGGGCTTCAGTCCATATATGAGGAATATTACCTTGTTTTCGTCGGCAGAAACGATGTAGCTTGTTCTGGCACATGCTGGGGGGTCGTTGGCGTCGATGATATTGACGTTGATGTTGTAGCTGCTGCTCTTGAAGCCGTCGTCGAGGCGGACCGTCAGGGTGTAGGTGGGGACGGCATTGAAGTCAAATGGCCCAACGACCTGAATCTGGTTGCCTTATACCATGGGAACAATACAGCCACACTTTAAACAGCTATTCCACTTTTAGTTTTTTATCTTAAAATACAACACGTGCTCAATGCAAACGACAGACCACTAGTGAATGTACCAACCGCCCAAATCTTGTTATGTGTGGAATACAACACGTCCGAGGGTTTTTAGGGAAACGTCTTGAGGGAAACGTTTTATCTTACTTATCATAAGAAAACTAATCACTCACTGGACTCGTGGTTAACTCACTGGGCTAGTGGTTCAATCACTGGGCTAGTGGTTCACTCACTGGACTCATGGTTCACTCACTGGACTCGTGGTTCACTCACTGGGCTAGTGGTTCACTCACTGGACTCATGGTTCACTCACTGGGCTAGTGGTTCACTCACTGGACTCATGGTTCAATCACTGGGCTAGTGGTACACTCACACTGGGCTAGTGGTTCACTCACTGGGCTAATGGTTCACTCACTGGACTCGTGGTTCACTCACTGGGCTAGTGGTTCACTCACTGGACTCATGGTTCAATCACTGGGCTAATGGTACACTCACACTGGGCTAGTGGTTCACTCACTGGGCTAGTAGTTCAATGACTGGGCTAATGGTACACTCACACTGGGCTAATGGTACACTCACACTGGGCTAGTGGTTCACTCACTGGGCTGGTGGTTCACTCACTGGGCTAATGGTTCACTCACGCTGGGCTAGTAGTTCACTCACTGGGCTAGTGGTTCACACACACTGGGCTAGTAGTTCACTCACTGGGCTAATGGTACACTTATACTGGGCTAGTAGTTCACTCACCGGGCTGGTGGTTCACTCACTGGGCTAATGGTTCACTCACACTGGGCTAGTAAATCACTCACTGGGTTGGTGGTTCACTCACTGGGCTAGTAGTTCACTCACACTGGGCTAATGGTACACTCACACTGGGCTAGTAGTTCACTCACTCGGCTAATGGTTCACTCACCGGGCTGGTGGTTCACTCACTGGGCTAATGGTACACTCACACTGGGCTAGTAGTTCACTCACTGGGCTAGTAGTTCACTCACTGGGCTAATGGTGCACTCACTGGGCTAGTAGTTCTCACACTGGGCTAATGGTTCTCTCACTGGGCTAATAGTTCACTCACTGGGTTAATGGTACACTCACACTGGCTAGTAGTTCACTCACTGGGCTAGTAGTTCACTCACTGGACTAATGGTTCACTCACACTGGGCTAGTAGTTCACTCACTGGACTGGTGGTTCACTCACTGGGCTGGTGGTTTACTCACTGGGCTAATGGTGCACTCACTGGGCTAATAGTTCTCACACTGGGCTAATGGTTCTCTCACTGGGCTAGTAGTTCACTCACTGGGCTAATGGTTCACTCACTGGGCTAATGGTTCACTCACTGGGCTAATGGTGCACTCACTGGGATAATGGTTCACTCACTGGGCTAATAGTTCTCACACTGGGCTAGTGGTTCACTCTCTGGGCTAGTAGTTCACTCACTGGGCTAATGGTTTACTCACTGAGCTAATGGTTCACTCACTGGGCTAATGGTGCACTCACTGGGCTAATGGTACACTCACACTGGGCTAATGGTTTACTCACTAGGCTAATGGTTCACTCACACTGGGCTAATGGTTCACTCACTGGGCTACTGTTTCACTCACTGGGCTAATGGTTCACTCACTGGGCTAATGGTTCACTCACTAGGCTAGTAGTTCACTCACTGGGCTAATGGTTCACTCACTGGGCTAGTGGTATACTCAGAACTTGGCTAGTAGTTCACTCGATGGGCTAATGGTTCACTCACTGGGCTGATGGTACACTCTCACTGGGCTAATGGTGCACTCACTGGGCTAATGGTGCACACACTCGGCTAATGGTACACTCACACTGGGCTAATGGTGCACTCACTGGGCTAATGGTACACGCACTGGGCTAATGGTGCACTCACTGGGCTAATGGTTCACTCACTGGGCTAATGGTACACTCACTGGGCTAATGGTGCACTCACACTGGGCTAATGGTTCACTCACACTGGGCTGATGGTACACTCACACTGGGCTAATGGTGCACTCACTGGGCTAATGGTTCACTCACTGGGCTAATGGTGCACTCACTGGGCTAATGGTTCACTCACACTGGGCTAATGGTTCACTCACACTGGGCTGATGGTACACTCACACTGGGCTAATGGTGCACTCACTGGGCTAATGGTGCACTCACTGGGCTAATGATACACTCACACTGGGCTGACGGTTCACTCACTTGGCTACTGATTCGCTCACTAGGCTAGTGGTTCACTCAATAGGCTAATGGTTCACTCACTGGGTTAATGGTAAACTGGCTAGGTTAGTTGTTCACTCACTAGGCTACTGTTTCACTCATCCCCGTATATGAGTTTAAGCTCAACATACTACAACATGGTTACAATACGACCACTCCCTGCACCCCCTGAGTCTCTCCCCTGGCCGGGCGTGGAAGCAGCCGTCAGTTTGTGCTTAGGGTTCCTTGACTTACTTTCAATCTTGAACTTTCCGTCGCCGGAGGAAGGGGAGACGGTGAGGGTGGTGATGAGAGCGTTGAACAAGGTAGTGTCCGGGACGTTGAAGGTGTGGATGACGCCGCTCACGGCGTCTTCCTGCACGTCTCTTGTGGTGGGGATCGTGTTGTCCACCGGCTCCGTGTTCAACTCTACGGACGAGTTGTTAGTTCAAATAAGAATGGTGTGGTCGAGGTAGATGGAAGGTATGGTGACTGTTAATCGGGGGCGCCGGTATAAGGAGGGAGTGTTTTGACTACGTACCTCGAGTGTATCACAGCACGTAATTTTCAACAGTGGTGAATATATAAGGAACATCATTTATTGATGTCAACTTCACAACGTTTCGGAGAAAATGCTTACTCCTCCATCAGGTGGATGCTCTGAGGCAGAGAGCATATATAAGTACATGTAAGGACAACAAAAATAATAAAATATCAAAAGGTGGAAACATAACAAGGGGAGCCAAGAGATAATTGGCGCTGATAGGTGATTAGCAATAGACAATGGAAGCCAGGGAAGGAAGAAGGCGGTGTGAAGACAGAATTGAAAACGATGAAGGAAGAAGGACAGCAAAGATCAGACAGAAGGACGACAATCAAATCGTCAAAGAGACGAACACCAATCAGATGGGAGAGTGTCAGAAGGAAGAGAGTCAGACAGATGGAAGAGTGTCAGAAGGAAGACAGTCAGGCAGATGGAAGAGCGTCAGAAGGAAGACAGTAAGGCAGATGGGAGTGTCAGAAGGTAGACAGTCAGACAGATGGAAGAGAGTCAGAAGGAAGACAGTCAAGCAGATGGGAGTGTCAGGCAGTAGACAGTCAGGCAGATGGGAGTATCAGAAGGTAGATAGACAGACAGATGGAAGAGTGTCAGAAGGAAGACAGTAAGGCAGATGGGAGTGTCAGAAGGAAGACAGCCAGACAGATGGGAGAGTGTAAGAAGGAAGACAGTCAGACAGATGGAAGAGTGTCAGAAGAAAGACAGTCAGGCAGATGGGAGCGTCAGAAGGTAGACAGTCATATAGATGGAAGAGTGTCAGAAGGAAGACAGTCAAGCAGATGGGAGTGTTAGAAGGGAGACAGTCAGACAGATGGAAGAGTGTCAGAAGGAAGACAGTAAGGCAGATGGGAGAGTGTCAGAAGGCAGACAGCCAGATACATGGAAGAGTGTCAGAAGGAAGACAGTCAGACAGATGGAAGAGTGTCAGAAGGAAGACAGTCAGACAGATGGGAGAGTGTCAGAAGGAAGACAGTCAGACAGATGGGAGAGTGTCAGAAGGAAGACAGTCAGACAGATGGGAGAGTGTCAGAAGGAAGACAATAAGGCAGATGGGAGAGTGTCAGAAGGAAGACAGTCAGACAGATGGGAAAGTGTCAGAAGGAAGACAGCCAGATACATGGAAGAGTGTCAGAAGGAAGACAGTCAGACAGATGGAAGAGTGTCAGAAGGAAGACAGTCAGACAGATGGGAGAGTGTCAGAAGGAAGACAGTCAGACAGATGGGAGAGTGTCAGAAGGAAGACAGTCAGACAGATGGGAGAGTGTCAGAAGGAAGACAATAAGGCAGATGGGAGAGTGTCAGAAGGAAGACAGTCAGACAGATGGGAAAGTGTCAGAAGGAAGACAGCCAGATAGATGGGAAAATGTCAGAAGGAAAAGTCAGACAGATGGGAGAATGTCAGAAAGAAGAGCGTAAGGCAGATGGGAGAGTGTCAGAAGGAAGACAGTCAGGCTAATGGGAGATTGTCAGAAGGAATACATTCAGACAGATGGAATAGTTTCAGAAGGAAGACTGTCAGACAGATGGAAGAGTGTAAGAAGGTAGACAGTAAGGCAGATGGGAGAGTGTCAGAAGGAAGACGGCCAGAGGGAGGGAAGAGTGTCAGAAGGAAGACAGTCAGACAGATGGGAGTGTCAGAAGGAAGATAGTAAGGCAACTGGGAGAGTGTCAGAAGAAAGACAATAAGGCAGATTGGAGAGTGTCGGAAGGAAGACAGTCAGATAGATGGGAGAGTGTCAGAAGGAAGACAGCCAGATAGATGGGAAAATGTCAGAAGGAAGAGTCAGACAGATTGGAGAATGTCAGAAGGAAGAAAGTAAGGCAGATGGGAGAGCGTCCAAAGGAAGACAGTAAGGCTAATGGGAGAGTGTCAGAAGGATCACAGCCAGACAGATGGAAGAGTGTCAGAAGGAAGACAGTCAGACAGATGGGAGTGTCAGAAGGTAGACAGTAGGGCAGATGGAAGAGTGTCAGAAGGAAGACAGCCAGACATATGGAAGAGTGTCAGAAGGAAGACAGCCAGACATATGGAAGAGTGTCAGAAGGAAGACAGTCAGACAGATGGAAGAGTGTCAGAAGGAAGACAGTAAGGCAAATGGAAGAGTGTCAGAAGGAAGACAGTCAGAGAGATTGGAGAGTGTCAGAAGGAAGACAGTCAGACAGATGGGAGAGTGTCAGAAGGAAGACAGTCAGACAGATGGGAGAGTGTCAGAAGGAAGACAATAAGGCAGATGGGAGAGTGTCAGAAGGAAGACAGTCAGATAGATGGGAAAGTGTCAGAAGGAAGACAGCCATATAGATGGGAAAATGTCAGAAGGAAAAGTCAGACAGATGGGAGAATGTCAGAAGGAAGACAGTAAGGCTAATGGGAGAGTGTCAGAAGGAATACAGTCAGACAGATGGAAGAGTGTAAGAAGGAAGACAGTCAGACAGATGGGAGAGTGTCAGAAGGAAGACAGTCAGACAGATGGAAGAGTTTCAGAAGGAAGACAGTCAGACAGATGGGAGAGTGTCAAAAGGAAGACAGCCAGACAGATGGAAGAGTTTCAGAAGGAAGACAGTCAGACAGATGGTAGAGTGTCAGAAGGAAGACAGCCAGACAGATGGAAGAGTTTCAGAAGGAAGACAGTCAGACAGATGGGAGAGTGTCAGAAGGAAGACAGCCAGACAGATGGAAGAGTTTCAGAAGGAAGACAGTCAGACAGATGGGAGAGTGTCAGAAGGAAGACAGTCAGACAGATGGAAGAGTGTAAGAAGGTAGACAGTAAGACAGATGGGAGTGTCAGAAGAAAGACAGCCAGAGAGATGGAAGAGTTTCAGAAGGAAGACAGTCAGACAGATGAGAGTGTCAGAAGGTAGACAGTCAGACAGATGGGAGAGTGTCAGAAGGTAGACAGTCAGATAGATGGGAGTGTCAGAAGGAAGACAGTCAGACAGATGGGAGAGTGTCAGAAGGAAGACAGTCAGACAGATGGGAGAGTGTCAGAAGGAAGACAGTCAGACACGATGGAAGAGTGTAAGAAGGTAGATAGTCAGACAGATGGGAGAGTGTCAGAAGGAAGACAGTCAGACAGATGGGAGAGTGTCAGAAGGAAGACAGTCAGACAGATGGAAGAGTGTAAGAAGGTAGACAGTAAGACAGATGGGAGTGTCAGAAGGTAGACAGTAAGACAGATGGGAGAGTGTCAGAAGGAAGATAGTCAGACAGATGGGAGTGTCAGAAGGAAGACAGCCAGAGGGAGGGAAGAGTGTCAGAAGGAAGACAGTCAGACAGATGGGAGTGTCAGAAGGAAGATAGTAAGGCAACTGGGAGAGTGTCAGAAGGAAGACAATAAGGCAGATTTGAGAGTGTCGGAAGGAAGACAGTCAGATAAATGGGATTGTGTCAGAAGGAAGACAGCCAGATAGATGGGAGAATGTCAGAAGGGAGATAGCCAGATAGATCGGAGAGTGTCAGAAGGAAGACAGCCAGATAGATGGGAGAGTGATAGAAGGAAGACAGTCAGACAGTTGGGAGAATGTCAGAAGGAAGACAGTCAGACAGATGGGAGAGTGTCAGAAGGAAGACAGTCAGACAGTTGGGAGAATGTCAGAAGGAAGATAGCCAGATAGATGGGAGAGTGTCAGAAGGAAGACAGTCACACAGATCTGAGAGTGTCAGAAGGAAGACAGTCAGACAGATGGGAGAGGGTCAGAAGGTAGACAGTAAGGCAGATGGGAGTTTCAGAAGGAAGACAGCCAGACAGATGGAAGAGTTTCAGAAGGAAGACAGTCAGACAGATGGGAGAGTGTCAGAAGGAAGACAGCCAGACAGATGGAAGAGTTTCAGAAGGAAGACAGCCAGACAGATGGAAGAGTTTCAGAAGGAAGACAGTCAGACAGATGGGAGAGTGTCAGAAGGAAGACAGCCAGACAGATGGAAGAGTTTCAGAAGGAAGACAGTCAGACAGATGGGAGAGTGTCAGAAGGAAGACAGTCAGACAGATGGAAGAGTGTAAGAAGGTAGACAGTAAGACAGATGGGAGTGTCAGAAGGTAGACAGTCAAGCAGATGGGAGAGTGTCAGAAGGAAGACAGTCAGACAGATGGGAGGGTGTCAGAAGGAAGGCAGTCAGACAGATGGAAGAGTGTAAGAAGGTAGACAGTCAGACAGATGGGAGAGTGTCGGAAGGAAGACAGTCATATAGATGGGAGAGTGTCAGAAGGAAGACAGTCAGACAGATGGAAGAGTGTAAGAAGGTAGACAGTAAGACAGATGGGAGTGTCAGAAGGTAGACAGACATACAGATGGGAGAGTGTCAGAAGGAAGATAGTCAGACAGATGGGAGTGTCAGAAGGAAGACAGCCAGAGGGAGGGAAGAGTGTCAGAAGGAAGACAGTCAGACAGATGGGAGTGTCAGAAGGAAGATAGTAAGGCAACTGGGAGAGTGTCAGAAGGAAGACAATAAGGCAGATTTGAGAGTGTCGGAAGGAAGACAGTCAGATAAATGGGATAGTGTCAGAAGGAAGACAGCCAGATAGATGGGAGAATGTCAGAAGGGAGACAGCCAGATAGATGGGAGAGTGATAGAAGGAAGACAGTCAGACAGATGGGAGTGTCAGAAGGAAGACAATAAGGCAGATTTGAGAGTGTCGGAAGGAAGACAGTCAGATAAATGGGATAGTGTCAGAAGGAAGACAGCCAGATAGATGGGAGAATGTCAGAAGGAAGAGAGCCAAATAGATGGGAGAGTGTCAGAAGGAAGACAGTCACACAGATCTGAGAGTGTCAGAAGGAAGACAGTCAGACAGATGGGAGAGGGTCAGAAGGTAGACAGTAAGGCAGATGGGAGTTTCAGAAGGAAGACAGCCAGACAGATGGAAGAGTGTCAGAAGGAAGACAGCCACATAGATGGGAGAGTGTCAGAAGGAAGACAGTAAGGCAGATGGGATAGTGTCAGAAGGAAGACAGTTAGATATATGTAAGAGTGTCAGAAGAAAGACAGCCAGATAGATCGGAGAGTGTCAGAAGGAAGACAGCCAGACAGATGGAAGAGTGTCAGAAGGAAGAGAGCCAGATAGATGGGAGAGTGTCAGAAGGAAGACAGTCACACAGATCTGAGAGTGTCAGAAGGAAGACAGTCAGACAGATTGGAGTGTCAGAAGGAAAACAGTCAGACAGATGGAAGAGTGTCAGAAGGAAGACAGTCAGACAGATGGAAGAGTGTGTTAAGGTAGACAGTAAGGCAGATGGGAGTGTCAGAAGGAAGACTACCAGAGAGATGGAAGAGTGTCTGAAGGAAGACAGCCAGATAGATTCGAGAGAGTCAGAAGGAAGACAGTAAGGCAGATGGAAGAGTGTCAGAAGGAAGACAGTAAGGCAGATGGAAGAGTGTCAGAAGGTAGACAGTAAGACAGATGGGAGTGTCAGAAGGAAGAGAGCCATATAGATGGGAGAGTTTCAGAAGGAAGACAGTCAGACAGATGGCAGAGTGTCAGAAGGTAGACAGACATACAGATGGGAGAGCGTCAGAAGGAGGAGAGCCAGATGGATGGAAGAGTGTCAGAAGGAAGACAGTCAGACAGATGGGAGAGTGTCAGAAGGAAGACAGCCAGATAGATGGAAGAGTGTCAGAAGAAAGACAGTCAGACAGATGGCAGAGTGTCAGAAGGTAGACAGACATACAGATGGGAGAGTGTCAGAAGGAAGATAGCCAGATAGATGGAAGAGTGTCAGAAGGAAGACAGTCAGACAGATGGGAGAGTGTCAGAAGGAAGACAGCCAGATAGATGGGAGAGTGTCAGAAGGAAGACAGTCAGACAGATGGGAGAGTGTCAGAAGGAAGACAGTCAGACAGATGGGAGAACATCAGAAGGAAGACAGCCAGATAGATGGGAGAGTGTCAGAAGGAAGACAGTCAGAGAGATGGGAGAGCGTCAGAAGGAAGACAGTCAGACAGATGGGAGAACATCAGAAGGAAGACAGCCAGATAGATGGGAGAGTGTCAGAAGGAAGACAGTCAGAGAGATGGAAGAGCATCTGAAGGAAGACAGTCAGATAAACGGACGAGCGTCAAACACCTACTATCTAGCGTAATCCTGACTTGGAAGGCTGTGGTGTGAGTTGCGTCGCTGACAGTGGCAGAAATCAACGCTGATATTGAGTCCAGTTCCGCCATGTTTTTAGTGGTACTGATTAGTCCACCACCTTAAACAAAGTTTGTGAACGCTTGCTATACATGGAAGATGCACATTAACAATATAGTTCAGAGTTTGTCATCTTCACGAGGCTCGGGAGTTAACTGGATGTAAAAGTCCAGTTTTAACCCTTGCCGATTTAGGATGGAATTTCGTGGCTCGGTCGTAGCGCCACCAGTGGCTATAAGGAGTATTGTCCCTTGTTTGTCTCGCCTATTGACCAATCTGATTCCACCTCTCATATCGCTTACATTTGGTTCAAACCAAATGGCGTCGCCAAGTCAAGACATTCTGATCGATAATCAAGGTCTTTATTGTTTTAAAATGGGTCTTCGTTCGCGATGTGCCCCAAATCACTTTAGCACTTTGATTAAAAATACGAAGAGATTTAGAAAACATCTGTCGACGCCCAGTTAACGGTGCAATCAGCAAAAATCTGCCATGTTGTTTATGAACCGAATGTCGATTTCGTTACGCGATTTTGATGTGACTATGTATAGACTGCTGAGTCCAGATAAAATATAACTCCATAATTCCAGCCTAGTTCGGCAAGGGAGGAAACTAGACTTAAATAGCAAGTCAACTCCCTTCCCTCGGGAAGATGAGTTTGTCTAATACTGCATGTTGAGTGTATGCTATAAATATTGCGCCAGCCTACTTTACACTAAAGATTAAAGATTAAATACAGTGGTTTAAAGACATGCCAAAGAGGGAACAGATAGCGGAAACGCATCTTCCTTCGCGGAAATAAGTACTGCATTGCACGGGCTGCCCGAGCACGTGCGGAGCGAGGAGATTGGAATTGCTTTAGTTATCGTCATCTTTGGTTTTGAGATGTCGTCGCGATAGGACGTACATTCGTCACTTTGGTTTGATAGTTCGGCTCGATGGGAGGCATATTCGTCAGTTTTGGTTTTATATGTCGTCGCGATAGGACGTACATTGAACAGTTTCGTTCTATAGCTCGTCAAGGTAGGACGTAGTAGAACGTGTTAGTGGGCACAGGATGTCGCAATCGGGCGCAACAATGCTAGCCAAAATAGGGCTGGACTGATATAGGTTGATAGCAATAGATTTGAGAATCATATTAAGTTAATTTTGTCACATTTACATTTCTTCAGCTGTTTTAAGAAGAGAATCACGTTTAGTTCCCCGAATTTATTATCTGAATTATTTCATATCAAGATAGTCACGTTTAGTTCCCCGCATACAACAGTGAGGAAATTCTCATTTTTGTTAATACTTAAAATTCCACTGAGCAACATACAGTAAAGATCATTGTTCATGTTGGACGCTTCCTCTGGCCCACTACACGCTAAAGACGGGATTGTGAACGTGTAGTCTACCCACTATCCATGTCGAAGCCTTTCTCTGGCTCACTACACGCTAAAGACAGGATTGTGAACGTGAAGCCTACCCACTATCCATGACGAACACTTCCTCTGACCCTATACACACTAAAGACAGGATTGTGAACGTGAAGTCTACCCACTATCCATGTCGCAGCCTTTCTCTGACCCACTACACACTAAAGACAAGATTGTGAACGTGAAGTCTACCTACTATCCATGTCGAAGCCTTTCTCTGGCTCACTACACGCTAAAGACGGGATTGTGAACGTGTAGCCTACCCACTATCCATGACGAACACTTCCTCTGGCCCACTACACGCTAAAGACAGGATTGTGAACCTGAAGTCTACCCACTATCCATGTCGAAGCCTTTCTCTGGCTCACTACACGCTAAAGACAGGATTGTGAACGTGAAGTCTACCCACTATCCATGTCGCAGCCTTTCTCTGACCCACTACACACAAAAGACAGGATTGTGAACGTGAAGCCTACCCACTATCCATGACGAACACTTCCTCTGGCTCATTACACGCTAAAGACAGGATTGTGAACGTGAAGCCTACCCACTATCCATCCACTGCTGAAATTCTAGATACATATCAAAGAGAAGTACCATTATTCTCTGATATACATGGATTATTCCTTCTGATGTTTTCTGATTATGACATTTTTATTTCTGTTTTACGTCATTTTATATACAGTGTTTGTATCTACATCGAAGTTGTATAGCCATAGAATTATCACCTTGTTCATCAAACCAACTTCTAAATGTCACTTAAAGAAGCTGTTTGTTAACAAGGACGGTACCAATAGTTTACAGACAGATCCGTTAAATGCATTAAATACAGGCTAAAACTATTTCATGTGCCAAACAGATTTCCACGTAAGGCGTAGGAAATGTTACTTAATCTTGATTAAGTGGGCGGACAGAACAGAGCAAGTAGTGTTATAGTTGTTCTGTTTTATTCAGGTCGTGGTTGTACTTGGGTTTACCAAGGTGGTAGATAGATAGTTAGTTGTCGTAACCTTCCCCGTGGTAGATTGAAAGACATGTACACCCAAAAGAGAACTGATATGTTTTCATCAATACTACTCAAAGTTTGCTAAGGATCAAGCGTTAATGTTATAAAAAAATCTTCTAACAAATAAAGAATGAAATATCGCGATACGAAATGATGAGGTGACACCAATAGGACCTCAGTTTTATTATGAACAGACGGAGGTATGCAGTCAGGTGCACGATGCTGAATCGTTACACGTCATTATCAGAGAGTGAGTGAGTGAGTTGGGTTTAACGCCGCTTTTAACAGTATTACAATTATATCACGGCGTGTTAACTTAATGTGGGAGGAAAGCCCGAAGTGATACCCACGAACACGGGTATGGTGCTGACAAACCTAGAAACATGATCGGGGCGAACCGGGATTCGAACCCACAATCATAGGTTTCTGGCGTGCCAAAGGGACGCAACTCTGCATAGCGAATCGCGGTGCCTTAGACGACTGGGCCACCCGTGTACCCCTATTACCAGAGAGCACAGCAACAATTGCTCGGGAGGATTGCAGCAACTGAATGCACTTATGTATCCACAGCGTCAAAGACGTCGTTTGACGAATGAAGAATTGAGCCGATGGGTCAACACAACGTCACGTTGCCAACGTCTTTGGTCTCAACCACAGTGCGATCAGTAGGGCATGAAGATCACGTGTACTGGACAGGCCAGACCTGGACTCTTGAACGTTTCATTGATGAATCGAGATACTGTCTAGACGTCACAGTTCGTCGTGCTCGAGTGCAGCGAAGACAAGGAGGAAGATTCAGGATTCCAACGTAGCCGAACATGACAGCTATGGAGTGGGCTCAGTTATGATTTGGGGTGGGATGAGTAGATCTGGAAGGTCCGATGCCCATGCGTCGCTCAGGCTGGCGCTTCAGGAATGGCAACTGAATGTGTATGTGAGACCCTATGCTGGTGCAATCAAGGTTTCATCCTCATGGGCGATATCTCACGACCTCATGGTGCCAGGGTTGTTAATGCCTACTTAGGGCAGGAGATCACTGTCGGCATGGAGTGGCCAGCCCGGTCACCAGACCGCAACCCAATCGAACACATGTTCACTTAGCTCAAGATCGCCTTCTGACGACGGCCTGTCCTTCCGGCAACTTAACAGGAACTTCACTTGGAAACCATCCAGACACTTATTGGTAGCATGAGACGACGGTGCATCACGTGGATCACATACGCGCTACTGAGAGTGGTTTGTTTTACAATGAATTTGCTTTCGTGATTTTTTGACATTTCAGTTTTTGTCAGATTGACGGGTGATCGGACTGATCATTGGACGCTAGGTGTCTGTTGGGATTGTGTGGCGATGAAACGGACATTTTTTCACTAAACATGTCTTCAAGCTATTTCACCAGATGCACTCAATTTGACGTATTACTTTTAGACAAGCCTAGAAGTATTGCAATATATAACAGATTCGAACTTGTGTACATTTGTTACCGATTTTACTCGTGCTCGAGTTGGATGTACACGGTTTTATATTGATATCGGGAGACACCATACAATGATAACATTCTGTACGTTTTGTTAACTAAGCCTATCAAAGGTCTGAATCAGTTCACCTTCATAGGCCCATTCTCAAAAGATATTCGAAAGCCAAAAAATACCAAATATGTATGTACTTCGACCTTCTGTTCAAAAGTATATTCGCGTTATGGCAACCAGAAATGATTTAGAAATCGTCTTGTTACATTTGACTCATGCTTTCAACAGCAGAAATGTACTGAAATGAAACATGTGAATCTATTTGTGAAATGACCCTGCACTGTATTGCATACACTTCATTGGGGTCTATGGTCTCCAATACAATATATATTTGAATTGAACTAAATACTCACTATCCATATTGAACCCGACCGCTTGCGTAGCGACATTAAAGGTCAGCGGATCCCCGTCGTTGTCCGTGGCCACCACAATCCCGATGATCTGACCAATGGTTAAAGTAACTGGTACCCGTATGTTCACTGGAACCAACAAACAAACAAGCCTCCGTTAACTACTGATGGGACTGCTCATAGCACATCATGTGTGCATCATGGGAGCCTTCTCAACACTGGGCGTGAGTACTAAGTTAACAACAAGGATCTTTCACAAGTCAGCAGCGTCCATTTAACAACAAGGTCAACTTAACAACAAGGTCCACTCAACAACAGCGTCCACTCAACAACAGCGTCAACTCAACAAGGTCCACTCAACAACAAGGTCCACTCAACAAAATGGTCCACTCAACAACAAGGTCGTCTCAACAACAGCGTCCACTCAACAACAGCGTCCACTCAACAAGGGCCACTCAACAACAAGGTCCACTCAACAAGGTCCACTCAACAACAAGGTTCAGTCAACAAGGTCCACTCAACAACAAGGTCCACTCAACAACAAGGTGCACTCAACAACAAGGTTCACTTAACAAGGTCCACTCAACAACATGGTCCACTCAACAACAGCGTCCACTCAACAACAGCGTCCACTCAACCACAAGGTCCACTCAACAAGGTCCACTCAACAACAGCGTCAACTCAACAAGGTCCACTCAACCACAGCGTCCACTCAACAACAAGGTCCACTCAACAACAGCGTCCACTCAACAACAAGGTCCACTCAACAACAGCGTCCACTCAACAACAAGGTCCACTCAACAACAAGGTCCACTCAACAACAGCGTCCACTCAACAACAAGGTCCACTCAACAACACTCAACACTCAACAACAAGGTCCACTCAACAACAGCGTCCACTCAGCAACAGCCTCAACGACACTCAACACTCAACAACAAGGTGCACTCAACAACAAGATCAACTCAACAAGGTCAACTCAATAACAAGGTCCACTCAACAACAGCGTCAACTCAACAACAAGGTGCACTCAACAACAAGATCATCTCAACAACACTCAACACTCAACAAGAAGGTCCACTCAACAACAGTGTCCACTCAACAAGGTTCACTCAACAAGAAGGTCCACTCAACAACAGCGTCCACTCAACAAGGTTCACTCAACAACAAGGTCCACTCAACAACAGCGTCCACTCAACAAGGTTCACTCAACAAGAAGGTCCACTCAACAACAGCGTCCACTCAACAAGGTTCACTCAACAACAAGGTCCACTCAACAACTGCGTCCACTCAGCAAGGTCCACTCAACAACAGCGTCAACTCAACAACAAGGTGCACTCAACAACAAGATCATCTCAACAACACTCAACACTCAACAAGAAGGTCCACTCAACAACAGCGTCCACTCAACAAGGTTCACTCAACAACAAGGTCCACTCAACAACAGCGTCAACTCAACAACAAGGTCCACTCAACAACAACGTCCACTCAACAACAAGGTGCACTCAACAACAAGATCAACTCAACAAGGTCCACTCAACAACAAGGTCCACTCAATAAGGTCCGCTCAACAACAAGGTCCACTCAACAACAAGGTCCACTCAACAACAAGGTCCGCTCAACAACAAGGTCCACTCAACAACAGCCTCCACTCAACAACAAGGTCCACTCAACAACAGCGTCAACTCAACAAGGTCAACTCAACAACAAGGTCCACTCAACAGCAGCGTCCACTCAACAACAGCTTTTACTCAACAGCAGCGTCCACACAACAGCAGCGTCCACTCAGCAGCAGCGTCTACTCAACAATAGCATCCCAATACACTGTACATCCACACGTCATACACTGTACATCCACACGTCATACACTGTACATCCACACGTCATACAGCGTACATCCACACGTCATACACTGTAAATCTACACTTCCCTGTACCTACATCAACCCCCGTGAACCAACATCCCCCCCCACTACCTACATCCACACGTCATACACTGTACATCCACACGTCATACACTGTACGTCCACACTTCCCTGTACCTACATCAACCCCCGTCAACCAACATCCACCCCCCAACTATCTACATCCACACGTCATACACTGTACATCCACACGTCATACACTGTACATCCACACGTCATACACTGTACATCCACACGTCATACACTGTACATCCACACGTCATACACTGTACATCCACACTTCATACACTGTACATCCACACGTCATACAACGTCCACTCAACAACAAGGTGCACTCAACAACAAGATCAACTCAACAAAGTCCACTCAACAACAAGGTCCACTCAACAAGGTCCGCTCAACAACAAGGTCCACTCAACAACAGCCTCCACTCAACAACAAGGTGCACTCAACAACAGCGTCAACTCAACAAGGTCAACTCAACAACAAGGTCCACTCAACAACAAGGTCCACTCAACAACAGCGTCCACTCAACAGCAGCGTCCACTCAACAACAGCTTCTACTCAACAGCAGCGTCCACACAACAGCAGCGTCCACTCAGCAGCAGCGTCTATTCAACAATAGCGTCAACTCAACAACAAGGTCCACTCAACAACAGCGTCCACTCAACAACAAGGTGCACTCAACAACAAGATCAACTCAACAAGAAGGTCTACTCAACAACTGCGTCCACTCAACAACAAGGTGCACTCAACAACAAGGTCCACTCAACAACAAGGTCCACTCAACAACAAGGTCCACTCAACAACAAGGTACACTCAACAACAAGGTCCACTCAACAACAAGGTCCACTCAACAACAAGGTCCACTAAACAACAAGGTCCACTCAACAACAAGGTCCACTAAACAACAAGGTCCACTCAACAACAAGGTACACTCAACAACAAGGTCCACTCAACAACAAGGTCCATTCCACAACAAGGTCCACTCAACAACAAGGTCCACTCAACAATAAGGTCCACTCAACAAATTTCACTCGCCTGCTAATGTCCGGCATATCTACAACATACGGTATTTATCTATTTTGATTGATTTTACTTCAACACGTATTCGCCACTTCAACGTAATGCTCTTTTTAAGATCGCTCAAATCAGAACTGACTGCCAGGTGATTCCACCTTTCCCCCGTCCAGGTAAACACGTGCTGCAGCTTGTGACGTTAAACTAACATATGTAAACACGGCAACAGGCATTACATCATCGCCAGTGTAAAGAGGACAGTTTCTGGGAGATACCAAATAGTATCATGTAATCTTTGGGGTTTTTCTGATTTTATCGATGTGATAAACAGATAAACATGATGCCACGACAAATATGCAAATGAGTAAAGCCACATGTCCTATTTACCTAGTGATCCATTGGTTACCACTGGGGCCTCGTTGTTGATGACGTTCACCTTGATGGAGAAGGAGTCGTAGTTGGGTTCAGCGGTGGAACAGTTGCCGTTGACGGTGTATTCGTCTTCTGTTAACTCCGCGGCAGGAACCGAGGGATCGAAGTAAATCCAGAAGGCTGCAGTGGAATGTACTTCGTTTTATCAAACGTAGGTAATTTGGAATGATTTTTGATAATTAACTTACGTAGTGATTACAGAGACTAAAAACAGTTAAGAGGCATTCTTACTTGATAACTTATTAACTTCTTGACGACTGTTTATATGTTTCCCATATTAAAGGTATAGTACATCATATCGTTAAGCTTGATCACAGATAAAATGGATGTTGTTGATTGATTTAATGATTTTATATCGTTTCCTATTACATTCGGTGTATTGGGTGTATTAACACAAACATAACATGACATATATGAATTGCTACTTGGCGCAGCCTCAGATGAGAAAAGTAGTTATGTCCAAAAGATTCATAGGTTTGTGACATATATAAACAGTAGAGTGGTATTTAACATCTGTCAATGTGCATATGTACACGTCATCTCCGCTAGTCAGACATCAGCTGATAACCATGGGATGATAACCTACTGGTGTCGGGGTCGAGCCTCTTGGTGTTGAATAAACCAGAGGAACCTTCACACAGAAAACTTGTGGCGTTGGTCTCTACTTTGATCTCGAATAATTTCTGCGTGGTTTGGTAGTTGCTGCGTCTGACGCTCGTTGTACCTAGGTTCGTAGTCACTGTAATCTGCAACAGACAGTGGACACGTGTATCAGAATTAGAGTTAGGCCATGGCAGAGGTCCCTGAACGGCATACACCGTACATCCACACGTCATACACTGTACATCCACACGTCATACACTGTACATCCACACTTCCCTGTACCTACATCAACCCCCGTGAACCAACATCCCCCCCCCCCCCCCCACTACCTACATCCACACGTCATACAGCGTACATCCACACGTCATACACTGAACATCCACACGTCATACACTGTACATCCACACGTCATACACTGTACATCCACACGTCATACAGCGTACATCCACACGTCAAACACTGTAAATCTACACTTCCCTGTACCTACATCAACCCCCTTGAACCAACATCCCCCCCTCCCACTACCTACATCCACACGCCATACACTGTACATCCACACGTCATACACTGTACATCCACACGTCATACACTGTACATCCACACGTCATACACTGTACGTCCACACTTCCCTGTACCTACATCAACCCCCGTGAACCAACATCCCCCCCCCACTACCTACATCCACACGTCATACAGCGTACATCCACACGTCATACACTGTACATCCACACGTCATACACTGTACATCCACACGTCATACACTGTACATCCACACGTCATACACTGTACGTCCACACTTCCCTGTACCTACATCAACCCCCGTGAACCAACATCCCCCCCCCCCCCACTACCTACATCCCCCCCCCCCACTACCTACATCCACACGTCATACACTGTACATCCACACGTCATACACTGTACATCCACACGTCATACACTGTACATCCACACGTCATACACTGTACGTCCACACTTCCCTGTACCTAACTCAACCCCCGTGAACCAACATCCACCCCCCCCCAACTATCTACATCCACACGTCATACACTGTACATCCACACGTCATACACTGTACGTCCACACTTCCCTGTACCTACATCAACCTCCGTGAACCAACATCCCCCCCCCCCACTACCTACATCCACACGTCATACACTGTACATCCACACGTCATACACTGTACATCCACACTGTACATCCACACGTCATACACTGTACATCCACACATCATACACTGTACATCCACACGTCATACACTGTACATCCACACTTCATACACTGTATATCCACACATCATACACTGTACACCCACACATCATACACTGTACATCCACACGTCATACACTGTACATCCACACGTCATACACTGTACACCCACACATCATACACTGTACACCCACACTTCATACACTGTACACCCACACTTCATACACTGTACATCCACACGTCATACACTGTACATCCACACGTCATACACTGTACATCCACACTTCCCTATACCTTCACACACAAACACACAAACACAAGCACACACACGCAAACACAAACAAACACAAGAACACACACACAAACGCACACAGACACACACACACACTGTGTACTTACATATGCTTGGCCGACACACACACATCCCAGCAGCAGCAGCAGCAGGAGGTGGTGATGGCCTTCTTCTGCCATCCCGCGAGTACACTTTCTGGAAATAATGTCAGAGTTACTTTCCCAGATTCTCCACGGAACCTGTGTGTTGAGAGCTCTGGTGCAAGTGGCGTTATAAACCTAACCGTTAGATACACAGATTACCAGTGAGTTGAATGACGAGCAATATAACTACGTATATCACTTTGATAAATGATCTGTATTGTACAAAACACCTTTGACATGTGTATTGCAAACCTTTCAATCGCACTGCTAAATATCCGTTTGTATAGCAAACGTTGTTTTGTATAGCGTATGTATTCTGTACGTCAGACGCATACCAATTCTAGGTAACGTCTTCTTGTGCTAACCAGAAGATTAAAAGTCACCATTCATATGCCGGGTATTAGTGAATTCAGTGATTTCATTGCCGTGTTTTCTTCCGACGCACAATGCGGCCTGTCTGTCAACATCGGTCGGTGAGGTAACTGTATTTCACCACCAAATATCATCGACATAAATTCTCTTTTAGTGACCATGAAAGGAACATTAAATTATTTTACCCGTGACACCAATACGCATTGAAATGAGAGTATACCAAACGGTTAGGGAGGCACTTAAGGACTGGTGACTTACCGGCTCTGACACTGGCCATTGTGCGGGTCTTTCTGCTGACTGGGAAACCAGTGCTCACAGAGCAACGTTGTAGAGGTCGTTCCACGGCTTTCTTCAACAAAGGGAATGAAGGACTATGTCATGCTGAGAGTATTGTTTGTGTACGTGCTTGAGAACGTGCGTGTGCGTGCGTGCATGCGTGTGTGCGTGCGTGCGTGCGTGCGTGCGTGCGTGCGTGCGTGTGTGTGTGTGTGTGTGTGTGTGTGTGTGTGTGTGTGTGTGTGTGTGAGACACTACATCCACACCCTCTGTTGTTACATTATGATGATTCATTATGTTCGTTATAAGTGTTCAAATGTTCAAGTGAAGGTACTGAAATCACACGCTCCTTAATCGGCTTCCACAACAAATATATTTGGGGGCGTGGCCTAAAGGTACCGGCGCAGCGGTGCGTGACAAATGTTTTCATTGTCTGATAAGTATGGAATACTGTCAGGGGCATTCTCACGATGTGGACCTTTAGAAACGAAAAGTGCGAGAATGCGAGATCGCGAGAATGCGAGATTTGGCCAAAGTCTCGCGTTCTCGCATTCCTGTGTTTTTGGTACATATAGGATTCATCACGAGTGTTTTTTAATATGGGATGTGATGAATTCTATTTATCATTTTCACATTTTTACTTCCCTTTTAAGGAATAATTGCATTAACATTTTCATCAGCAACTTGTCGAATACTTACGTATAGATCGTGCGTAGTGATACATGTTTTCGATAGCCGTGTAAACCAAAATAAACAACCTCTTAACTCCTTTATGGCATATTCCTTCGCTGAGAAAAAAGATTCCTCGGATTTGTTTTACAAAATAATTGTACAGACTTTTGCAGAATAATTGAAACTTTAATAACGGTAACAACAACGATTCTGTGTAATCTTATAATATCTTTGGTGTAACTTCACATGTAATATATAGCTTCAAATCAAACCGCTCTCTCACTTGGAGAACGTCTCGCGGCTGAGAGGTCAGAGTTGATGCATTAGTCGGTGTCACTATCACTTTCGATGACAATCCGGCGTCTTTTGACTGGGACCGGGCTTGGAGGTTTAACGAGATTAATCGTTATGTTTCCACCAGTAATGTTGCCAGCAAACATAGTGTTGACACCACCAGAAACATTTATTATTTGAGACGCTGACTGTGTTGTCTACTGTCGATTTGGACATTACGCGAGGGGCCGCTCTGCATAACGGGAGTTTCATCAACAAGCTGGGATGTCACAGTGTGGGATGGAGTGTTTCGTGAAATGATGTTGGATATTTGCTTGTGCTGGTCAGGATTAATGTGGCAGTAATTGTTCACAGAATGGATGTTTTTGTGGCCAGTTATCTGCATTTTTTTATTTGGCGGAACATTATTGTCATTCAACTTTTGCACAAGGTGTTTGCGCGCAGAATGATTTGTGAGTCGTTTCGATGTTTGGAGACTGGCGGCATCGCACATGTTTTTCATGAGAGAGGAAAGTCTGTTTTTCCCAATACGATAGCGGATAAACCACTGATCGCCAGGTTTAGGCATACCTAAAGTGTGTGTGCCGATGTAAAAGGGATCGTAATCTCGACAGAAGTCGAGTGGACGCGTGGAGGCATACAACTTATACACCTGCACAGGGCACCGAGAGGGATCAGCAACATTAGCCCACATTTTGGGCCTAACGTCGCGACAATCACGAGGATTCTCACCGGACCTATTCTTTTCTTGTCTCATGGACAGTTCAAGATATTCGTGATCGTCTCCATCAACATGCAATGTGATGTCCCCCCAACACATATTGTAGTGATCATTGACACCTCTTAACCCGAAATGGATTGTGTTGTAGAGCCATAGACAGTATATTATGCTCATTGGATTACTGATTCCAATGGATCCGGACTGCCACAGGGTCTCGATCTCTACATCACCAATCGGGTCGGCTCTCCTTGGTAAGTTGCCACGCCCTTCTTTCTTTAGTTCAATTTTTCTCCCCTTTAATACTTCCCGTGATCGTGAAAATTCTAAAGATGACGTGAGTGAATAGCCATACCCCCTTCGTTTTAGTGATCACTCGATGCTGCTCAGAAAACCCGTGAGACTGTTTGGTTCATAATTTTCCCCATTTGTTTTTCGAACACTAATGAAAAACTTGCAGAGAAAGGTGTCTAGTTCGTTTGGGGGAATTTCGTGCATTTGACGAAATTCATTTTGGACTTTGAGAAAGTTATCGAACAGTTTCAAATCGTACAAAGTTTTCTTGGCTGTGTTTTTGTTTTGATTGTCTAGGATCACACCATCGATCATGCCGTCCTCACCAGCCACAAATCGTCCTTGAGCATCTTTCGGCTTTGTGCTCGACGATGGCGTTTCGATGATGAAACTTTGGCCACAGGGAAGTTTTGATAATCTGCCTTCATCACAGTCAAATTCAAATTCGGATATCACGGATATCACTGCAGCACTTCCCCTTTGATCTATTAAAACATTGTCTCCAACATCAAAGGTATCCATGTTGTTTGTAAACACCTACTCACGTGCACCGACGAAAAAATCCCACTTCCGGTTATCTAATTTGCATATCTAATTTGCATACTTATGTCATTGGGGTATGACATACATGTTTTTACGCCATAAGCTTATTTTATGGATAAATGCTTTAGTTAAATGATAAATAGCTTTTTTGTCAGAAGTCGACAACGCAAGAATGTAACATTTGCACATGATGTAAAATCTCGCATTCTTGTAATCTCGACTTGTCAAATTATATTCCATACTTTCGGCCATACAAAATTAATATATATATTCATCTGCTCCTGCCTGACTATAAAACATCCCGCCTTACATTGTTCTATTGCCTCCAAGTTCCTAAAAATAGAAATATCGCTAATATGTGTGTTCCCACTTTCTTTACTTGATAAAATACTCCGCCCTACTGAATACGCATGATGCACGTGAATCGCCAGCTTCGACAGCAATTGTACACAGATGCCTTAGATAATTAGGAAAAAATAAAATGTAAAAAATAAACGCCTCCCGTCTCCCATGTTTGTAAAAAAATCAATCAAACGCAAACTATTAATTTATTGTTTTCACTCAGCACAGTGTATGTGAATATATACTGAACAGTGTATGTGAATATATACTGAACAGTGTATGTGAATATATACTGAACAGTGCATGTGAATATATACTGAACCGCAAAAGAAACGTCACCATGGATAGATATATGAGAAACCTTATTTGTCCAAACACTGTAAACATACTTTGAGACATATTAAAAAGCTGAAACTTGGCAAAACTGGTCATCAAGGTTTTAATTAAAATGTCAAATGTCCTTAAAGTGAAACACAACACAGTCTCTGAGAAAATGGCATCACAAGTCAGTATCTCATGTGTCATGTGCATTGATGACTGCCGTGCAACGTCGATACATGGAATGGATGAAGGCCATATGCACTTGAGTCAATTCAATTCAATTCGGTTTATTTCGTAAGTGTAGACCATCGGTTCATAGTTACATTTGTATTACAATGGACGTGATGTACACATCTGTTATTGTTGTGACAATAATGTACTACGAAGTGACATGGCTTGATAGATATAGATAGCTAGGCGTTCAATTAATTTACAATCAGTTGTAGACATAATGATAATACATGTTTGTATGGTCGGATATTCATAAAATTTTGGTGGTAAATGATCCACGCGTAGCTTGTTATAATTATAACCGGAGCAAATTAACAAAAAATGATACTCGTCCTCCACATAACCAGCATTACAAACACAACATAGTCTTCTGTTACGTGGGATATCAGCATATCTCCCAGTTTCAACACACAGCTGATGCGAAAAACATCTAAACCAAGCTAGCGCCACTGTGAATTTACTGACGGTCACACAGCTAAGATACAACTCTGTACCAAACGATACCTTGAATAGAGAATAAGAGAAAGATTTACTACCCTTTACCAGAAGACTATGCCAATCCTGTTCATAACTACATTTCAGACGCGACATAAATTCTGTCAAAAACGAATGAGGATGACTTATACACTGGTTTTCCCATACAGAGTCAAAACCCAAACCGAACAATAAAGATTTACATTTTGAGACCCAATTAAAGTTACCATTACTTTCTGCCTGAAGCAATCATATAATAACATTTCTTTGGAAAGCGACAATCGGACATACTCAATAACCTTATCCAATAACCAATAACTATTTTGTATGCATAAATATATAATGGATACCGCCTACATTCACCTCGAACCATGTTGTTGGGTGTTGACGATTTGACACCTAAAAGGCGCTTACATGCCAATGTATGTATAGTTTCCATTTCATCATTCTGGTGTAGACCCCAGGCTTCGGAACCATAGAGCAAAATTTGGACTATTTTCATATCAAATATTTTAAAATATAAGTGCACTTGAGTCCACACCCTGAGGAACGCCTGACGCAGTTCAGGTGCAGTTGTCGGCCTTGGTTGGACGTGATTCAGCCGTTTTTGAATCTCGTCCAACAGGTGCTCAATGGGATTTAAATCGGGACTGAGGGCAGACCACTGCATGGTTCTGATGCCATGCTGCTGGAGAAAGTCTCTTGTTGCTCTCGCAGTGTGGGCACGGGTGTTATCATGCTGAAACTCGTGGCGACCTGCCAAATGAGGTATGGTATGTGGTCCCAAGACTTGATCAATGTACCGAGCTGCTGTGACACCATTGTCTCTCCCTGGACCTGATGTTCTGGAAGACCACAGAGTCGACCCTCTGTGCAAGATCAATTCCACCCCACACCATGATGTTCGGACCACCCCACGAGTCTCTCTCAACAACACAAGCATCCGAATAATGTTCCCCACTGCGACGCCAGACTCTCTCTCTCTGCCATCTGCTGTCGAGATACAGTAACGGCTCTCATCTGAGAAGAGGACACTTCTCCACTGCTGGTGGTGCCAATGCTGGTGCTGTGTTGGCGACTGAAGACGGTCCAGGCGATGACATTGTGTCAGGTTTGGTCCTCGGTGTGGCCTGTGACAGTGGAGGTGTCTGCTCGTCAATCGTCGACGCATGGTGTCCGCACTAATATGGACTTGAAATGCATTGGCTACTTGCTGGGCGGTTTGTCCAGCTTGCAACGTCCAAGGCCTTGGTGTCGCTGATTTCTTGTCAATCTTGGCATGTGGTCGCAATCCAATAACGAATGAATGTTATCCGATCTGGATGGATTTTTATAGTGCAAGAAATGGGGGAACGCATGTGCATTTCAGTTTGCACGGAACTCACGTGCATCGGGTTACCATGGCCGTTGCCATGGTGCGTTTTGGCGATCGGTTTTACTGTCATCTGCTTTGTTTTTTAATCATCAAATTTCATTTTTCCGGACATGGTAGTGTTCAATTTGAGAAAGTTTGACAAACATTACTCAGATATTTATACAGATTAAACAGTATCTACCGTCGCCTACATCATCTACAAGTAAACGATGACCACTTCTTTCACGGTCATTGGCTAGTCGAAATAGTCCTTCATCCCTTAATCAACAGACCTTCATCAATAGCCATGCATCAATAGTCATGCATCAAAAGTCATGCATCAATAGTTCTTCATCAATAGTCCTTCATTCCTTCATCAATAGTCCTTCATTCCTTCATTAATAGTCCTTCATCAAAAGTCCTGCATCAATAGTTCCTCCACCCTTCATCAATAGTCCTGCATCAATAGTCCTGCATCAATACTCCTTCATCCCTCCATCAATAGTCCTGCATCAATAGTCCTGCATCAATACTCCTTCATCCCTTCATCAATAGTACTTCATCAATAGTCCTGCATCAATAGTTCCTCCACCCTTCATCAATAGTCCTGCATCAATAGTCCTGCATCAATACTCCTTCATCCCTCCATCAATAGTCCTGCATCAATAGTCCTGCATCAATACTCCTTCATCCCTTCATCAATAGTACTTCATCAATAGTCCTGCATCCCTTCGTCAATAGCCCTGCATCAGTGTCAGCTGTGTGACATTTTTTTTATTGTAGTTGAAAACGAAAGTTATGAACATTAATTTTTTGTTTGACATTTCATATAATTTACTTTTCCCCTCTGTTCTATTGTGTAAGGTAACACATCGTTTACCTATGTTCCATTATCTGCGTAACCTACCTATTTATCAAAATTGTCTTCTGAATAACTAGTCTGTCGTGTGTGGTTTTAACGGCTGTTTATGGTTTTTGGAGCAGAGGTATCAGCATAAAAATTAAAGCATTAGTAAAATATCATACATGCTTCACGCCTTGGGCTTCATGCAAGTAACACGGTGAAAACACGTTACACGAGTAATACAAATAACACAGAGAACATCGCAGTAGTAGTAGTTGTAGTAGTAGTAGTAGTTGTAGAAGTCGTAGTAGTAATAGTAGTAGTAGTAGTTGTAGTAGTCTTAGTAGTAGTTGTAGTAGTAGTAGTAGTAGTAGTAGTTGTAGTAGTCGAAGTAGTTGTAGTAGCAGTAGTAGTAGTAGTAGTAGTCGTCGTAGTAGTAGTTGTAGTAGTAGCAGTAGTTGTAGTAGTAGTAGTAGTAGTTGTAGTAGTCGTAGTAGTTGTAGTAACAGTAGTATTAGTCGTAGTTGTAGTAGTCGTAGTAGTAGTAGTAGTAGTAGTAGTAGTAGTTGTAGTAGTCGTAGTAGTAGTCGTAGTAGTTGTTGTAGCAGTCGTAGTAGTAGTAGTAGTAGTAGTAGTTGTAGTAGTCGTAGTAGTAGTCGTAGTAGTTGTAGTAGCAGTAGTAGTCGTAGTAGTAGTTGTAGTAGTAGTAGTAGTAGTTGTAGTAGTTGTAGTTGTCGTAGTAGTCGTAGTAGTATTAGTAGTAGTAGTAGCAGTAGTAGTAGTAGTAGTAGTAGTAGCAGTAGTAGTAGTAGTAGTAGTAGTAGTAGTAGTAGTAGTAGCTGTAGTAGTAGTTGCAGTAGTAACAGAAGTAGCAGTAGCAGTAGTAGTACTTGTAGTAGTAGTAGTCGTAGTAGTCGTAGTAGTAGTCGTAGTCGTAGTAGTAGTAGCAGTAGTAGTAGTTGTAGCATTAGAAATATAATTATTATTATTAGTAGTAGTAGTAGTAGCAGTAGTAGTAGTAGTAGTAGTAGCAGTAGTAGTAGCAGTCGTAGTAGTAGTTGTAGCATTATAAATATAATTAGTAGTAGTAGTAAATGTAGCATTAGAAATATAATTAGTAGTAGTAGTAGTAGTAGTTGTAGCATTAGAAATATAATTAGTAGTAGTAGTTGTAGCATTAGAAATATAATAAGTAGTAGTAGTAGTAGTAGTTGTAGCATTAGAAATATAATTAGTAGTAGTAGTTGTAGCATTAGAAATATAATTAGTAGTAGAAGTAGTTGTAGCATTAGAAATATAATTAGTAGTAGTAGTTGTGGCATTAGAAATATAATTAGTAGTAGTAGTTGTGGCATTAGAAATATAATTAGTAGTAGTAGTAGTAGTAGTTGTAGTAGTCGTAGTAGTAGTAGCAGTAGTAGTAGTAGTAGTCGTAGTAGTAGCAGTAGTAGTAGTAGTAGTCGTAGTAGTAGTAGTTGTAGTAGTAGTAGTAGTCGTAGGTGTAGTTGTAGCATTAAAATATAATTAGTAGTAGTAGTTGTAGTAGTAGTAGTTGTAGCATTAGAAATATTATTATTAGTAGTAGTAGTAGTAGTAGTTGTAGCATTAGAAATATAATTAGTAGTAGTAGTAGTTGTAGCATTAGAAATATAATTAGTAGTAGTTGTAGCATTAGAAATATAATTAGTAGTAGTAGTAGTTGTAGCATTAGAAATATAATTAGTAGTAGTAGTAGTAGTGGTGGTAGTTGTAGAATTAGAAATATAATTAGTAGTAGTAGTAGTTGTAGCATTAGAAATATAATTAGTAGTAGTAGTAGTAGTTGTAGCATTAGAAATATAATTAGTAGTAGTAGTTGTAGCATTAGAAATATAATTAGTAGTAGTAGTAGTTGTTGTAGCATTAGAAATATAAATAGTAGTAGTAGTAGTAGTAGTAGTAGTAGTAGTAGTAGTAGTAGTAGTAGTTAGATAGATGTTGACATCGGTCCTGTAGCGGGTAGATATATTGACATCAACCCCGATATGGTCCTGTCTATATTCAACGTTGTGGGTTAGCTTCTGTTATTCGGGTCTACCTCTTGATAGTTCAACATCAGCTGTGGTCATATTCTCGGACTCGAACTTTCAACGTAAATCTTATGTTTAGATGACGAGTTAAGCAATGAACACTGAGGCTCGCATACATGGCACTTGACATTGGTAGGGTTAACATTCAAACCAGTCGGTGGAGTGTTGGTGTTCCGCTTTAAGGGTTAACAGTTAGCTTCGGTATGTGAGCTCGGCGCTCAGGATATGATTCACGTGAGTCCTTCTCATGAGGGAAGGAATTGCGTAAAGCTGACAACCTGCCGGCCTGTGTATATGTGTGATATCGCCATTACGCCACGGCTGTGAGGGGAGACACAAAAATAGTCGTGAGGACTGGAGGTAAGTACGCCGACATTTTCTTCCTACCTCTAAGGTAACAGTCGCCAAGGTCTGACACAAAGGGTCACACATTCGCGGCACCTATTGTTAACAACGCTCCTGGTGACCCTATCGCTTAACATAATGAGAGTAACATTCGGATCTGTTTGTCGCCTTGTTGGAAGTCAGGCTTGATAATGTACGTGTTCCACGGGCAGATTGGGATCTCCTCAGAGTCTATATTGATAAAGGTGTACAAGACATAAGCACTCAGCGCCAACCCCACACAGACTATGTCAGTCACTGCTATCTACTTCCTCGTCGTAAATATCAATACGCCATCTGTAATCGGAATGCAACTATCATCCCACGGGTTGTGTACCAGACGTGGTAGTGCGGTCTGTTTGGTCACACTCGAAATTGGTGGTACAAGAGCAATGTATTATGTATTTCACATATACTATTGGCAGCAAGATGGCTGTAATTTCGAAGATCATATTTTGAAGCATATTACTTACATAAACCTAGATAAAGATGCCACGCTATTCTTAGGTGATCAATTGACTTTCCTTTGCATGTGTTTGTGACGGTTGCCACCAGCGGGGCAGGATACGCTCACCTTTTCGCAAACACCTGGTATCATCACTATTTGATAGCAATCCATAAACACATGCTCAAAGTCGGAATTGTACATTCGACTCTGCTTTATGCAGTGGTTTCTATTGGATATGAAAATGGTTTTGTCGCTATATTTCAAATTGGATGTAAAAAATGGCGTTGGAAAGAGAGCATATTTTGCCAACATAAATACTTAGCCATGTACACATTTGTATTCATTGAATATCTCACAACGAAAAATATAATGGAATTCGTCGGCAATAGCTGGTGATTTAAGTACAATATGTTCTCTGGGGATCCTGTGCTAGGGGTCAGCTTCAACAGGTAGATTATGATCAGTTCTTTGTTTGTTTGTCGTTTAACGCCACACTAAGACATCTTCCAGCTATATGACGGCAGTCTGTAAATAATCGAGTCTGGGCCAGACAATCCAGTGATTGTCAGCATGAGCATCGATCCACGCCATTGGGATACGATGACATGCATCAACCAAGTTAGCGCGCCTGACCACCCGATCCCGTTAGTCTCCTCTTACGACAACCATAGCCGCCTTTTACGGCAGGCATGGGTTGCTGAAGATCTGTTCTACCCCGGTTCTTCACGGGTCTTATGATAAGTAGTTGTGTCTCGTAAAGTAGAGTACGAAACCTCCCGGTGGAGATATGTACATTACACACACTGTGACGAAACCAAAGATCAAACTGATGTTTGTTTCTTGGATCATAAACGCTCCTGAACCTCGAGGTGACACGTGACGTTACTTGGGCCGACATCGCTTGTGCTGTGACAGAACTCGGTGGTGACACGTGACGTTACTTGGGCCGACATCGCTTGTGCTGTGACAGAACTTGTTGGTGACACGTGACGTTACTTGGGCCGACATCGCTTGTGTTGTGACAGAACTTCGGGGCGACACGTGACGTTACTTGGGCCGACATCGCTTGTGTTGTGACAGAACTTGGTAGTGACACGTGACGTTTCTTGGGCCGACATCGCTTGTGCTGTGACAGAACTTGGTGGTGGCACGTGACGTTACTTGGGCCGACATCGCTTGTGTTGTGACAGAACTTGGTGGTGACACGTGACGTTACTTGGGCCGACATCGCTTGTGTTGTGACAGAACTTCGTGGTGACACGTGATGTTACTTGGGCCGATATCGCTTGTGCTGTGACAGATTTTCGTGGTGACACGTGACGTTACTTGGGCCGACATCGCTTGTGCTGTGACAGAACTTGGTGGTGACACGTGACGTTACTTGGGCCGACATCGCTTGTGTTGTGACAGAACTTGGTGGTGACACGTGACGTTACTTGGGCCGACATCGCTTGTGTTGTGACAGAACTTGGTGGTGACACGTAACGTTACTTGGGCCGACATCCCTTGTGTTGTGACAGAACTTTGTGGTGACAAGTGACGTTACTTGGGCCGACAACGCTTGTGTTGTGTCAGAACTTCGTGGTGACACGTGACGTTACCTGGGCCGACATCGCTTGTGCTGTGACAGAACTTGGTGGTGACACGTGACGTTACTTGGGCCGACATCGCTTTTGCTGTGACAGAACTTCGTGATAGTCGCGGTCACGTGGGTCGGTCGGTCGCTGCATGCATGGATGGCACAACACCCTTCACTGAACAGGCGGTTTTCAGCGTCGGTAATGAACGGTGGAGAGATGTGTGTACGGCGTAAACAACAATAGAAGTGTGCACAGGACCCATGGAATGCGGCTCACTAATCTCACAACAGGAAAGAATAGGACGATGTTGGCGAGATGTGGCAATCACAACACACGGTGTAATCACAAGAACCTATTATCATGCCATTCAGACAAATAGACATAGACAAATGCTACAGACAGCACACACCAACTGTCCCTGTGTCCAGCGTTAGCCATGGTTCAACACTCTACTTAGTACACACATCATCAGTATACACAACACTGTCAGTACACACATCATCAGTATACACAACACTGTCAGTACACACATCATCAGTAAACACAACACTGTCAGTACACACATCATCAGTATACACAACACTGTCAGTAATCACATCATCAGTATACACAACACTGTCAGTACACACATCACCAGTATACACAACACTGTCAGTACACACATCATCAGTATACACGACACTGTCAGTACACACATCATCAGTAAACACAACACTGTCAGTACACACATCATCAGTATACACAACACTGTCATTACACACATCATCAGTATACACAACACTGTCAGTACACACATCATCAGTATACAAAACACTGTCAGTACACACATCATCAGTAAACACAACACTGTCAGTACACACATCATCAGTATACACAACACTGTCAGTACACACATCATCAGTAAACACAACACTGTCAGTACACACATCATCAGTAAACACAACACTGTCAGTACACACATCATCAGTATACACAACACTGTCAGTACACACATCATCAGTAAACACAACACTGTCAGTACACACATCATCAGTAAACACAACACTGTCAGTACACACATCATCAGTAAACACAACACTGTCAGTACACACATCATCAGTATACACAACACTGTCAGTACAAACATCATCAGTAAACACAACACTGTCAGTACACACATCATCAGTATACACAACACTGTCAGTACACACATCATCAGTATACACAACACTGTCAGTACACACATCATCAGTATACACAACACTGTCAGTACACACATCATCAGTATACACAACACTGTCAGTACACACATCATCAGTATACACAATACTGTCAGTACACACATCATCAGTATACACAACACTGTTAGTAGACACATCATCAGTATACACAACACTGTCAGTACACACATCATCAGTATACACACCACTGTCAGTACACACATCATCAGTAAACACACCACTGTCAGTACACACATCATCAGTATACACACCACTGTCAGTACACACATCATCAGTATACACACCACTGTCAGTACACACATCATCGGTATACACAACACTGTCAGTACACACATCATCAGTATACACACCACTGTCAGTACACACATCATCAGTATACACAACACTGTCAGTACACACACTATCAATACCCACGACGCTGTCAATACACAACAATGTCATCTCATTCAAAGATGGCAATGCACACAAGATGACAATACAACACTGTCAAGGCACACAACGATGAAGACCACACTGCCAGTATAAACAACACTCCACACAACAATGTCAATATACACACTAAATACAACACTACACACTGAGACACCGAACGCTTGTCCAGAGAAGATACAGAGATTTATTTATTTGTTTGTTCATTTGTTGTTGAACGCCGCACTCAGCAATATTCCAGCTATATGACGGGAGTCTGTAAATAATCGAGTCTGGACCAGACAATCCAGTGATTGACATCATAAGCATCGATCCACGCAATTGGGATACGGTGACATGCATTAACCAAGTTAGCCAGCCTGACCACTCAATCCCGTTAGTCCCCTTTTACGACAAGCATGGGTTGCTGAGGACTTATTCTACCCTGGATCACGGGTCAGATACAAAGACAAAACACGGACACACGCAAGACCGACGGGAACAACACACATCAGGTCAGCCAGACCGACGGGACCAACACGCATCAGGTCAGCCAGACCGACGGGACCAACACACATCAGGTCAGCCAGACCGACGGGACCAACACGCATCAGGTCTGCCAGACCGACGGGAACAACACACATCAGGTCAGCGAGACCGACGGGACCAACACGCATCAGGTCAGCCAGACCGACGGGACCAACACACATCAGGTCAGCCAGACCGACGCGACCAACACACATTAGGTCAGCCAGACCGACGGGACCAACACACATCAGGTCAGCCAGACCGACGCGACCAACACGCATCAGGTCAGCCAGACCGACGCGAACAACACGCATCAGGTCAGCGAGACCGACGCGACCAACACACATTAGGTCAGCGAGACCGACGCGACCAACACGCATTAGGTCAGCCAGACCGACGGGACCAGCACACATCAGGTCAGCCAGACCGACGGGAACAACACACATTAGGTCAGCCAGACCGACGCGACCAACACACATCAGGTCAGCCAGACCGACGCGACCAACACACATCAGGTCAGCGAGACCGACGGGACCAACACACATTAGGTCAGCGAGACCGACGCGACCAACACGCATTAGGTTAGCCAGACCGACGCGACCAACACGCATCAGGTCAGCGAGACCGACGCGAACAACACACATCAGGTCAGCCAGGCCGACGCGACAAGTACATATGAACTGTAACTAGTTCAGTGAAGTACGTTTCAAGTACAACTAAATCTAATAGAAAACTTTCAAAGTTCGAAAATTGTTTATCCCGTATAGACATACATCCATGTTTTAACAATTGTGAAAGGTTGTGACGAATTGCAGATAGGCATTTTTTTGTTTTCAACTCTTAACTGTTTGTGAATGTTCGTATCAGGCATTTAACTTTAGGACCCGTAAAGATCCGGGGTAGAATAGATCTTCAGCACCACATACCTGCCGTAAGAGGCGACTAACGGGATTGGGTGGTCAGGCTCGCTGACTTGGTTGATACATGTCACCATATCCCAGTTGTATGGATCATGATATCAAGCACTGGATTGTCTGGTACAGACTCAATTATTTGAGATTGGTGAGTGCAGCGTTAAACAACAAAACAAACAAAACTTTAACTTTACTAACCCAAATGTCCTGATGTTTCCAGAAGCCGCTTGTTGTAACAGTTTCCGCCAATGAACACAACACGGCGCTACGAGACATATGGCTTCCAGGTGGACGGAGATGTCAACGTGGTGCAGGACGTCCCTTCTACCGACGAGGAGAGGAACCTAGCCCTCTGGCCGGCGTTGTTGTACGTCGGACTGATTATTGTGACGGGGACGGTTGGGAACATCGTTGTCTGCTACGTCTACGGCTACAGGCTGCGTCTGACAGTCACTAAACAGTTCATATTGGTCCTCGCCGTCCTTGACCTTGCAAACTGCTTAATCTGTGCACCAACAGAGATGGTGGTCATGTTCAAGATCGTGTCGTTTAATGCGCCCATTTGGTGCAAGATGTCGCGCTTTATAACCTACACACTGAATGGTTCGACGTCACTGATATTATTAGCTATCGCTGTGGACAGATACTGTAAGGTGTGCAGACCTCTGAAAGTCTGTTTCACCAGAGTATCGGCGAGGAGAATGTGCATGGTGGCAGTTATTCTATCACTGAGCATGTCATGGCCGTCTTTGATTCTATACGGAAATAAAACTCTCCGTGTTGGCGACACACACAATGGTACCACCTGCCTGATACAAGACGAATACGAAAACACCTGGTACCCGCTCATATTCTATTCAATATTTTTTGTGAGCTTTCTGGCTATTGCAATAGCAATTATCTCCCTTTATGCGAAAATCGCAAGGCAGATCAGGTTATTAAGGCAACGACAGGACGAACGCATCCGAAGCAGCCCTGTTCATAGACGGATATCGGGGTATGTGGACAGCCCTGAATATAGTGAAGACAATGTGCTAGATAACACCCTTGCAGTTACCGCAGGTGACAATCAGTTAAAGCCCCCCTCCCCCCGAGCTAACCAACACGCAGTGAAGCTGGCCCAAGCCTTACTGAAAGACCTCCACAAGAGGAAGACTGCCTACAAGCCGGCCAAGTCCACGCTCATGCTCTTCATCATCACAATCATCTTTATGCTGAGTTTTTTGCCTTTCTTCATCACTGCTTTGATTCGGGGAGCAGTGCGGGAAATGTTTCTGTCGAATTTGACTGACACCTCGGAGATTATAGTGTTCAACATATTCGTGCGCTCCTACCTGCTGAGTAACGCTGCTAACCCTGTGATCTACAGCTTCTGTAACTCCAGGTTCCGGCGCGAGTGCCGGCCCATATTCTGCCCGTGTTGGAAGAAGCCAGAAAGCAATGTTGAAATTAAGGTGGAGCATACGGACAATACGCAGTCTATTCTGTGACAGACTTGCTGTGATTACAAGCCATTAATACTCAGTGTTCAGGAGATTATTGCAAGATATCCATTGATTTTCAGGCTTATCACAATGTTAAACAAGAAAAAAATAACTGTTTTCTCGCTCCGAGGTAGCCAACCACTATGCAGCATTGACCTCATAGACTCCATAGCAGCATAGACCCCCCAAACTGTTACCCCACTCCGAGGTAGCCAATCACCACTAAGCATAGACCATAGACCCCCTAACTCTTACCCCACTCCGAAGTAGCCAATCACCACTGAGCATAGACCCCCCAAACTGTTACCCCACTCCGAGGTAGCCAATCACCACTAAGCATAGATTCACTGTTACCCCACTCCGAGGTAGCCAATAACCACTGAGCATTGACCCCCCTAACTGTTACCCCACTTCGAGGTAGCCAATCACCACTGAGCATAGACCCCCCAAACTGTTACCCCACTCCGAGGTAGCCAATCACCACTAAGCATAGATTCACTAACTGTTACCCCACTTCGAGGTAGCCAATCACCACTAAGCATAGACCCCCCTAACTGTTACCCCCACTCCGAGGTAGCCAATGACCACTAAGCATAGATTCCCTAACTGTTACCCCACTTCGAGGTAGCCAATCACCACTGAGCATAGACCCTCCTAACTGTTACCCCACTGTTACCCCACTCCGAGGTAGCCAATCACCACTAAGCATAGATTCCCTAACTGTTACCCCACTTCGAGGTAGCCAATAACCACTGAGCATAGAGTCCCTAACTGTTACCCCACTTCCAGGTAGCCAATCACCACTAAGCATAGACCCCCTTAACTGTTACCCCACTCCGAGATAGCCAATCACCACTAAGCATAGATTCCCTAACTGTTACCCCACTTCGAGGTAGCCAATCACCACTAAGCATAGACCCCCTTAACTGTTACCTCACTCCGAGATAGCCAATCACCACTAAGCATAGATTCCCAAACTGTTACCCCACTCTGAGGTAGCCAATGACCACTAAGCATAGATTCCCTAACTGTTACCCCACTCCGAGGTAGCCAGTCACCACTAAGCATAGACCCCCCTAACTGTTACCCCACTCCGAGGTAGCCAATCACCACTAAGCATAGATTCCCTAACTGTTACCCCACTTCCAGGTAGCCAATCACCACTAAGCATAGACCCCCTTAACTGTTACCCCACTCCGAGGTAGCCAATCACCACTAAGCATAGATTCCCTAACTGTTACCCCACTTCCAGGTAGCCAATCACCACTAAGCATAGACCCCCTTAACTGTTACCCCACTCCGAGATAGCCAATCACCACTAAGCATAGATTCCCTAACTGTTACCCCACTTCGAGGTAGCCAATCACCACTAAGCATAGACCCCCTTAACTGTTACCCCACTCCGAGGTAGCCAATGACCACTAAGCATAGATTCCCTAACTGTTACCCCACTTCGAGATAGCCAACCATCACTGAGAACTGCTTCCTTGGTTGTCGGGAAAGATTCTAGTTTGCTCCGACAGCGACAGCATCAACACACACTGGATGTGCCTTGCAGCGAAAGCAGCGCTGAATGATGTCATTACAATGAATCTCATCGTCGATGAAAATAGTGTTATTTATCTGTGCTGGGCATGTTAATATATGAACTCGTGATCAATGCTATAATATTATTAATGTTTTAATCGCCAAAAGACGGAATCACTTTTCATTGTTGGAATGACTCTCTGAAATACACACCAAGAAGAAAGTCTCTCTGAAAACATCGCGCCATCGTGGATTTAATTGGTAAACTCATTCATGATGAAATAAAAACAGTTGCCGAAAGCTAACATATACATGTTTACTTGCAGTTCTAACCGATTGTCATCTCTGACATTGAGAAATCGACTCAGAACAGCAGGTTTGAGGTGAGGGAGGGCGATTAAGTGACCCATACGCTCAGATCGTCATCGCAGGGACCGTTTGGCATGGTGCATGGTGAAACGTGGCATTAACTTAAGGCCATGTAGGATCCACTTGTCGGATGAGAACAGGTTCTTGTTGTTCATGTTACATGTTAAAGACGGACGTGTTACAAACAGACATGTGTTACAGACAGACGAACATGTTACAGACGGACGTGTTACAAACAGACATGTTACAGACGTGCTACAGAGAGATGTGTTACAGACAGACATATGTTTTTCACACAGACGGACATGTCATAGTCAGATGTGTTACAGACGGGCATGTTACAGACGGACGTTTTACAGAGATTTGTGTTAAGGACAGACGGACATGTAACAGACGTGTTTCAGACGGACGTGATACAGAGGGACATGCTACAGACATACGTTTTACAGACAGACATGTGTTACGGACAGACGGACATGTTACAGACGAAAGATCTACCCAGTCTATACTTCCATCAGTGTCTAGATCTACTCAGTCCACACACCCATCAGTGTCTAGATCTACCCAGTCCACACTTCCATCAGTGTCTAGATCTACCCAGTACACACTTCCATCAGAGTGTAGATCTACCCAGTCAAAACTTCCATCACTGTCTAGATCTACCCAGTACACACTTCCATCAGAGTGTAGATCTACCCAGTCAAAACTTCCATCACTGTCTAGATCTACCCAGCCACACTTCCATCAGAGTGTAGATCTACCCAGTCAATACCTCCATTAGTGTCTAGATCTACCTAGTCTATACTTCCATCAGTGTCTAGATCTACCCAGCCACACTTCCATCAGAGTGTAGATCTATCCAGTCAATACTTCCATCACTGTCTAGATCTACCCAGCCACACTTCCATCAGTGTCTAGATCTACCCAGCCACACTTCCATCAGAGTGTAGATCTACCCAGTCAATACCTCCATTAGTGTCTAGATCTACCCAGTCTATACTTCCATCAGTGTCTAGATCTACCCAGCCACACTTCCATCAATGTCTAGATCTACCCAGTCCACACTTCCATCAGTGTCTAGATCTACCCAGTACACACTTCCATCAGTGTCTAGATCTACCCAGTCAATACTTCCATTAGTGTCTAGATCTACCCAGCCACACTTCCATCAGAGGCTAGATCTACCGAGTCAAAACTTCCATCAGTGTCTAGATCTACCCAGCCACACTTCCATCAATGTCTAGATCTACCCAGTCCACACTTCCATCAGTGTCTAGATCTACCCAGTCAATACTTCCATTAGTGTCTAGATCTACCCAGCCATACTTCCATCAGAGGCTAGATCTACCGAGTCAAAACTTCCATCAGTGTCTACATCTACACAGTCAATACTTCCATCAGTGTCTAGATCTACCCAGTACACACTTCCATCAGTGTCTAGATCTACCCAGTCAATACTTCCATTAGTGTCTAGATCTACCCAGCCACACTTCCATCAGAGGCTAGATCTACCGAGTCAAAACTTCCATCAGTGTCTAGATCTACACAGTCAATACTTCCATCAATGTCTAGATCTACCCAGTACACACTTCCATCAGTGTCTAGATCTACCCAGTCAATACTTCCATTAGTGTCTAGATTTACCCAGCCACACTTCCGTCAGAGGCTAGATCTACCCAGTCAAAACTTCCATCAGTGTCTACATCTACACAGTCAATACTTCCATCAGTGTCTAGATCTACCCAGTCCACACTTCCATCAGTGTCTAGATCTACCCAGTACACACTTCCATCAGTGTCTAGATCTACCCAGTACACACTTCCATCAGTGTCTAGATCTACCCAGTACACACTTCCATCAGTGTCTAGATCTACCCAGTCCACACGTCCATCAGTGTCTAGGTCTACCCTGTCCACACTTCCATCAGTGTCTAGATCTACACAGTCAATACTTCCATCAGTGTCTAGATCTACCCAGTCAATACTTCCATCAGTGTCTAGATCTACCCAGTCCACACTTCCATCAGTGTCTAGATCTACCCAGTCAACACTTCCATTGGAATCTTGATCTACCCAGTCCACAATTCCATCAGTGTCTAGATCTAGCCATCATATATTTCAAATCATCACCAAGTGTCTGAAAATGTTGGGATTAAAAGTACATGTCTATATTGTTTGGCTTGTAATCCTAGCATAATTAATCTTTTGTGGTGTGTTTTAGCCCGTTTGGCCGTCTTAATCATTTTTAGTCAATCTGTTATTTGAATGAACAGATTTTTAATTTGTAAAATGACTGAAATATTTAGACATTTTATAAATTTCCTGCGTGAATCACATTTTACACATTGACTATAACATATACACGCTTACAAAACAACGTCGAAGAACTTCCCAACCAAGACGTAGAGGAACAAAAATGATTCTGTTCAATGCTACAGCAAATGAATGAAAACAAAATGCAAACATCATACTTACAACCTACCAAAGTTATATGTATAATTTTAGGCAGCTTCCTTGCTTGAGGAATGTATCCGTGAATATCCACTTAAAGGATCAATATCGCACGCGTCTGCAGCTGTACAAAGAAACTTATTCGATGTCACGTGTCTCTGTAACAATCAAATATATTAAAATATCGTTTCGGGATATTATAACCTGTGTTTGTTTCTCAACTGATCACTTTGTTTGTTTCAGTTGTTTCACATAGGTGTCAAGTCTCAAATGTCAGCTGAGAAAGCCCACGTGACAACTATTTTCATAATGTCCACGGTTCTTAAAAAAATCTACTTAGTTAGCTAACATTGAGCAATCAATCAACGTATTGTCGGTTAACCCTTTGAATAAAGTATCTTGTTTTTACATCGGCACTTCACGCCATGATATGAGTGTATTCCCTTTGCTTTAGTAAACCTAACACATGTAAACACTTACTTTTGACAAATCAACTGTGCAAGATAACAGTGATTAATCAGTCAACGTATTTTCTGTTGATCCTTTGATGGAGAGGAATGATTTACAAAAAAATAACATTTCCCCTCACTTCAAACCTGGACTTAGACACACGAAATGCCAAATGGGAACCTTTATCAGGTAATCTGAGTGGTGCTACCACTAATTATACCAGTAATATATTCATTAACTGAGCATCAAGTGAATGACGACTAGTACACAAGTGTAGGGTTATACCAGAAAACATGGATGACAACAAGTGAGTAGCAATCGTATTGTCCACGCAATCCGAAATCCGAAAATGCTTTCACTGCAGGGATACCTTTTTAATTATTATATAACTCTAACTATTAAACTATAACGACATCCCATGAGCTTCCGTTGTTCTTTTTGTCTCTTATATAGACTGGAGAAATTAATTGACATGCGCCCTTTGTCGAAATCTTCATAGATGGGTAACCAGAGTTCAAAAATGCGTAAAACAAATATTGCCTCCCAGTTGTTTAGCTGGCGACAAAGCTTGTACGTACATCATCATCGGAGGGAAATTTTCTCTAAGTTTGCATGTATCTTTGCATGTGTGTGTGTGTGTGTGTGTGTGTGTGTGTGTGTGTGTGTGTGTGTGTGTGTGTGTGTGTGTGTAACGCTACATCCACATCCCCCTGTTGTTACATTATGATGTCAGATCGTCGCGACACAATCCATCTTAGGCGCACGTAAAATCTCTTCCGCCACCCTCACATTCATCTGATAATCAAGCGGATCATTTTCACAAAACTAAATCGCAGCCAAAACACACGTAGGTTCCTCTAAAGATTATCACATAGTTGAGACACATGCATGTAGTTGTTATATAACACACGATCACTCTTCACAAAATGGTCTATATACCACCACGGACCTAGATTATATTGGTCATGTCCACGATACTATAAAATTTGTCTGTCCAGAGACCATATAATCATGATAATAGATGGTCTCTATGGTCTCTGGTCTGTCTCATAGCCTCTTATTTGAGCCATATTATTTTCCCTACTGCCTAGACCTTTCTGTAATGCAAAAGCACTATAGTAGGTGAAGCAAGTCTGGATTTTCTTCAGGTTCTGAATCTCCCATCTCATCGGGACTCCTTTTATTTTTAATTGGAATTAATTGTTTAAGTATTTTTAGAGACTAAGCGTTACTCGACGATACCATGTATACATTATACATACTGACGTCGAACGTCTTTGAGAGGCATTTAGAAGTTGGAGTACTAAGTAAGGATAAGATATATGGATGAACAACTTCTTTATTACAATATTAGGAGCGACGTTTCGGTGTAGGTTCTAACACCGTTAACTAACACCGTACAGAGTATGGTAGACAAGTATATATTTATTGTCAACCATACTCTGTACACGACAGGGGGCAGCGGTGTTTATACATTTGAGTAGGGTTAAGATGCAGTTACACTGCTGGAGTAGTGAGACGTAGGGCAAAAGAATATTGTTTTAGCGGTGAGTTGTCAGGCCGAGTCAGTTACTCCCCTTTTCAAAATGGCCGCACCCATGTGTTGCGTGTTCTGAGTAGTAAGTGAACAAAATACTGAGCTGAAGATGAGAGTGAAGTTACTCAGTAGAAATCCAGATGACTACCTGAGAGAGACAAAGAGGGATATACACCGCGGTATGTATTGTCTGTTATATCCGTCATCCTGACAAGCTTATGCAGGAGTTGATTTAAAAACATCTTGCTCCTTTCAAAAGTTAACAAACTAACTGGCCCATAACTATAATGATGGAGGCCGCGAAGCTGCTTAACCCGAGGTTACATAGCGAATATGTTACAAGGGAACTTCGAAAAGTTTAGAACTCCTCACACCTAAAACGTCTTTTCCCGCACTCTGAGATTAAATCTTGTTCTTCCATTTGCCTCCTATCTTGGCGATTTATGACCAAATAAGGATGTTGTTGTTGTTGTACACAACATTACAGAATGGGTTTGTCATTCTACCGAGATGATGGGGATATATTTGAATATTTTCTCATCGAAATTAATTGATTCTCGAGCAAAACTGAAAAAATTAAACATACACAGAGAAAGGGTGAAATTTTTACTAGCCAGACGGGCCATCTACCATGTCTACTGACATTGTGGGAAGTCTATTGAATTTTAACTGGCCAATGGGTCAGCAATTACATCAACCCCTGTATTAGGTAAGACATTGGGACAGCCCAACGGAGAGCTGTAGGGTCCAGCTGGCCACTGACAACACACAAACTACTGTTACTATTGGTTTGTATGTTTGTTGTTTAACACCACACTTAGAAATATTCCAGCTATATGACTGACAGCAGTCTGCGAATAACCAAGTCTGGACCAGACAATGCAGTGATTGACATCATGAGCATCGATCACCGCAATTGGGATACGATGACATGCATCAACCAAGTCAGTTAGTCTGACCAATTGATCCCGTTCGCAGCCTCTTACGACAAGCTTTATTATGTCCTTGCAAGATTATTCTGAGGGCTACCATGAACAATTATCAGTGTGTTAGAAGGTTGAAGTACATTGTGATAACTTTATCCCATTATGTCCATATGACATTATTGTGTGGACTCCCAACTGACATTGTGACAATGTAGTGAAACGCGTTATCTCAAGGAGCGGAAGGTCGAATGGTCATTTCCCGGGCTGCATCATACTAAAAAATGTTAACAGTGTAATGGTCTTATTGACTTTTGGAACTTCTGTTTTGGGGGTTCAACTTTCTAGTGAGTCAAAAGCACATGTCTGGTTTATAGCCATGTTTAATGAACCAAAGGGGAATAACTGGTACAACAACTAGCTATAATAACTGTGTACATAGCACTCTGGTGGAACATACTATAATGTAAACACATTAGATAAATTAACTTACTGCTACAAACATGACAAACAGATGGTACTTGTTGTTACCCTACCTGGAGCTTGGCATTAGGGGATAAAACTAGGACTGGTCAGCTCGAAGTTTGTCTACTGTGTCTGACTTAAGTATCCATCATAAACTACAGCATGGTATCTTAGAGGGCAAGCACTTTAAAACAGGACGGACGGATGGATGCACACGCTCACATGCACGCAAACACAAAACACGATGTTAAATCCCACTTCACCTCACCTCACGATGAGGATGTCTTTCTGGTGAGAATATGCCTGGAAATAATGTATCTGTTGTCTAAATATCCAATTCGTGATGTATGCATTATTGATCATTATGATAAATTTACTTCATTATTTGTTATCATTTGAAAACGAACAAGTTTACAGTTTTTCCAACTGACTGATAGAACATTAGAAGCAATGCGAAAGTTAACGTCAGTGTCTTTTCATGTGCATGTTCATGGTTTGATCGTTAACGTCAGTGTTTGTTCGTGGATGTACATGGTCTGGTCGTTAACATCAATGTTTGTTCGTGGATGTACATGGTCTGGTTGTTAACGTCAATGTTTGTTCGTGGATGTACATGGTCTGGTTGTTAACATCAATGTTTATTTGTGGATGTACATGGTCTGGTCGTTAACATCAATGTTTATTCGTGGATGCACATGGTCTGGTAGTTAACGTCAATGTTTATTCGGGGATGTACATGGTCTGGTTGTTAACGTCAATGTTTATTTGTGGATGTACATGGTCTGGTCGTTAACGTCAATGTCTATTCGTTGATGTACATGGCCTGGTCGTTAACATCAATGTTTGTTCGAGGATGTACATGGTCTGGTCGTTAACGTCAATGTCTATTTTTAGATGTACATGGTCTGGTCATAAACGTCAATGTTTATTCGTGGATGTACATGGTCTGGTCGTTAACGTCAATGTTTATTTGTGGATGTACATGGCCTGGTCGTTAACGTCAATGTCTATTTGTGGATGTACATGGCCTGGTCGTTAACCTCAATGTTTATTCGTGGATGTACATGGTGAGGTCGTTAACGTCAACGTTGTTCATGGATGTACATGGTCTGGTCGTTAACGCCAATGTTTGTTCATGGATGTACATGGCCTGGTTGCTAACATCAATGTTTGTTCGTGGATGTACATGGACTGGTTGTTAACGTCAATGTTTTTTCGTGGATGCACATGGTCTGGTCGTTAACGTCAATGTTTATTCGTGGATGTACATGGTCTGGTCATTAACGTCAGTGTTTATTTGTGGATGTACATGGCCTGGTTGTTAATGTCAATGTATGTTCATGGATGTACAAGGTTTGGTCATTAACGTCAATGTTTATTCGTGGATGTACATGGTCTGGTTGTTAACGTCAGTGTTAATTTGCGGATGTACATGGCCTGGTCGTTAACCTCAATGTTTAATCGTGGATGTACATGGCCTGGTCGTTAACGTCAATGTTTCTTAGTGGATGTACATGGCCTGGTCGGTAACATCTATGTTTGTTTGTGGATGTACATGGACTGGTCGTTAACGTCAATGTTTGTTAGTGGATGTACATGGCCTGGTCGGTAACATCTATGTTTGTTTGTGGATGTACATGGCCTGGTCGTTAACGTCAATGTTTGTTAGTGGATGTACATGGCCTGGTCGGTAACATCTATGTTTGTTTGTGGATGTACATGGACTGGTCGTTAACGTCAATGTTTATTTGTTGATGTACATGGTCTGGTCATAAACGTCAATGTTTATTCGTTGATGTACATGGTCTGATCGTTAACGTCAGTGTTTATACGTGGATGTACATGGTCTGGTCATAAACGTCAGTGTTTTGTTCGTGGATGTACATGGTCTGGTCATAAACATCAATGTTTATTCGTGGATGTACATCGCCTGGTCGTAAACGTCAGCGTTTATTCGTGGATGTACATGGTCTGGTCATAAACGTCAATGTTTATTCGTGGATGTACATGGTGTGGTCATTAATGTCAGTGTTTATTTGTGGATGTACATGGTCTGGTTGTTAATGGCAATGTATGTTCATGGATGTACAAGGTTTGGTCATTAACGTCAATGTTTGTTCATGGATGTACATGGCCTGGTCATTAACGTCAATGTTTATTTATGGATTTACATGGTCTTGTCGTCTTTTGCCGCATGTATCTGAAAAGAAATGGAAACACTTTTATCCTTGGGTAAATACATGACAAGTCCAACGGTAGTCAGAAACTGTATTCCAGTATTTTACTCATCAAGGAATACATTTATGTTGGGAGGCCCTTTCCCAGGTTGATTGTACACAACTGTGTTAAGCCTAATGTTTATGATAAATATTTCAAATGTTACTATGTATGCCATATTTAATACTTACTTTCATTGTGCTTAAGGTTTGTTATGACAGTTTGTTGTAAAATTGTTAATTTAAATGATTTTTTACTTATCCTACGTTACTCCTTAATGCATTTACTGCTTACCTAATGACAAAAGAGACGGCGCCTAGTGATGGTTCTGGGTGAAAAAAGTCTGCTTTTTGTAGGACCATCGCCGCTGTCATGTGGCCACAATTTTGAATTTGCATCACATTTGTTTACCTCTTACTAAAGCAGTCAAATTTGTTTGCAGTTCTCAGCTGGGTATGAACATGCTTATTATATTTTAATACCTGTAGCCCTCGGTGTTATATAGAGTTTTAGAGTTTTTTTAAACCTTGTAACTTTTTACTGTTTATACCATGTCTGTTTTTCATTGGCATGCTCAAGTCCATCTCAACTACAACTTCTAGTTTTGCATAACACATGCTTGTGTAGTGTACAGATTTTTTATAAGGCAAAGAATCAAGATCTTGGTTGTGCTGGGTTTTTTCATAGCGAGAAAACATCATCTTCCAGGCCAACTTGATCGTTCCTTCACCATCCAACCAAACGCGATAATTGTGGGGTCGATGATAAGGATAAACTCCTCTTGTGCCCAGTGCACGCACTACGAGCTCACTCCCAAACAAGGCTTCGCTCACGGAATCGGTTATTCATTCCAGAATCCATGTCCATGACTGAAGTAAGTCGCAACACCCTATCTCTATGGTTACACACAGTCATCCAGCAGGCTTTCAAGACTGCTAACCTTGATCCGCCGAGAGCAAACAGCCCTCACGAGATCAGAGCTGTAGTCTCTACCATGGCTCTAGACAGCAACTAGAGCAAACAACCCTCACGAGATCAGAGCTGTAGTCTCTACCATGGCTCTAGACTCTACCATGGCTCTAGACTCTACCATGGCTCTAGACAGCAACTAGAGCAAACAACCCTCACAAGATCAGAGCTGTAGTCTCTACCATGGCTCTAGACTCTACCATGGCTCTAGACTCTACCATGGCTCTAGACAGCAACTAGAGCAAACAACCCTCACGAGATCAGAGCTGTAGTCTCTACCATGGCTCTAGTCTCTACCATGGCTCTAGACTCTACCATGGCTCTAGACAGCAACTAGAGCAAACAACCCTCACGAGATCAGAGCTGTAGTCTCTACCATGGCTCTAGACTCTACCCTGGCTCTAGTCTGTACCATGGCTCTAGACAGCAACTAGAGCAATCCTGGATGGCTGTTTTTGGAGCCCTGACAAGGTTTTCGCCAGCCATTATCTTCGCGATTTGGCAATGGAAGACGTCGATGTCGTAGGTTTGGGCCTCTGGTAGTAGCCAGCAGGTAACAAACCACGGATGCTAATAATGAACTTGTCCTATCAGGAGCCAGTTTTCCTAATCTGCACAGTTCTGTCTGTGACACACCCAGTGAGAGGAAGTCTTTTATCAGCTTCGGCTCGGTAACACAGTATGTAAAGATTTTACCTTACGTTATCTTCCATTATTACAAGTGCGTGAAGATGGATTTATCTTTAATTCTGTAAATAAGACTGAAACAGCCCTTTCAGGCCTTTCTAGGCCTTTTCCACCTTAGGGTTTTGTCTTTGCAAGTCTCAACAAAAGTTCATAAAGGTTTTCTGACATTCGAAGGTATACCCTCCTCCATTACTGTTGTATACAGAAGCGTTAAGGAGAAATGCAGGATAAGTATACTGAACTGCAAAAGAAACGTCAACCCAAGTAACATTGCATGACAGTTGTCATCTAAATATCTGGGTAATGTTCATCAGTTGCTATAATTCAACATTACCTTGTCCGGAAAAATGTAATTTGATGATAAAAAAACAAAGCAGATGACAATAAAACTGATTGCCCAAACACATCACGGCAACGGCCATGTTAACCCGATGCACGTGAGTTCCGTGCAAATTGAAATGCACATGCGTTCCCCCATTTCTTGCCCTATATAAATCCACCCAGGTCGGATAACATTCATTTGTTATTGAATTGCTACCACATGCCAAGATTGACTAGAAATAAGTGACGCCAAGCCCTTGGATGTTTGCAAGCTGGACAAACCGCCCAGCAAGTAGCCAATGCATTTCAAGTTCCCCTAAAGACCACATACAGGCTCCAGCAACGGTACCAGACCACCAACACTACAGATGACCAACCACATAGTGGAAGACCAAGGGTCACCACCCGACATCAGGATCGTCAGATTGTGCGACAGCATCTTCAAGATCACTTTGTTACTGCTGCGGAAACTGCTCAACAGACCATGGGCTGACACCGTGCGGAGATGACTGACGAGCAGACACCTCCACTGTCACAGGCCACACCGAGGACCCATTCTGACACCACATCATCGCCGGCACCGTCTTCAGTGGCCAACACAGCACCAGCATTGGCGCCACCATCAGTGGTGAAGAGTCCTCTTCTCAGGAGAGAGCCGTTAATGTATCTCAACAGCAGATGGCAGAGAGAGAGAGTCTGGTGACTTTGTGGGGAAAGTTATTCGGATGCTTGTGTTGTTGAGAGAGACTCGCGGGGTGGTCTGAGCATCATGGTGTGGGGTGGAATTGTTCTTGCATAAAGGGTCGGCCCTGTGGTCTTCCAGAACTTTGGTCCAGGGAGAGGCAATGGTGTCACAGCAGCTCGGTACATTGATCAAGTCTTGGGACCACACACCATACCTCATTTGGCACGTTGCCGCAACCACGAGTTTCAGCATAACGCCTTTGCCCACACTACGAGAGCAACAAGAGACTTCCTCCAGCAGCATGGCATCCGAACCATGTATTGGCCTGCCCTCAGTCCCGATTTAAAGCAAAGACTGCTGAATGACGTCCGACCAAGGCGAACAACTGCAGCTGAACCGCGTCGGGCGTTCCTCAGGGTGAGGACTCAAGTGCATATGGCCTTCATCAACTGCCTCATCCATTCCATAAATCGACGTTGCACGGCAGTCATCAGACACAAGAGATACTGACTAGTGATGCCATTTTCTCAGAGACTAGTGTTGTGTTTCACATTGTTTTACTTTAAGAACATTTGACACTTTAATTTCAACCTTGATGATCAGTTTTGCCAAATTTAATTTTTTTGATATGTCTCAAAGTATGTTTACAGTGTTTGGACAAATATGGTTTTTCATATATCTATCTATGGTGACGTTTCTTTTGCGGTTCAGTATAAAACATGCCTCCCTACTGTAGCTTCAGAAACCTTTATTTGATAAGATCGGGCGACAAGAAGTAATATGATATGATGTGACGTCACATCTACATGACAGCTGCGATGGTCCTACAAAAAGCAGACTTGAGATGGAAGCAGCTTTTTATTTTTCACCCGCTAGGCTCCGTCTCTTTTGTCGTAAGGTAAGCAGTAAGCCTAATATAATTATAAGCCTAATAATATAAAAAATATTTCGATTTTACTCATTCTTTTCATCCCCACCCCAGCTCTCGGTATCAGGATCTCACAGTTCACCTGCCTGAAGAGCAGAGTGCCACGTTAAAAATACAGAATTTTCTTAGAACAGATCTAATATTTCCCAACTTAAAGCAAGCGTCTTTTACTATGTGATTTAATCAAATTTTGGGCTTACAGCATCAATAATTCTAAATGGTTGCATTTTCACTGTTCTATCTGATGCAGTTGCACTAATATACGATAAGTCTAAGAGCAGACATATCTAATGAAGCATTCTGCCTATGTTGCCAGGGTTTACTTTCTCAAGGAAACATTAATTGAGTTCTGTCATACATTACCATTATGTATTTGAGTGTGTCTAATGTTGTGCAGAATAAACTATTATATATTTGAGGGTATCAAATGTTGTGAAGAATAAACCATCATATAGTTAGGAATGTCTAATATTATGCAGAAAAAAAACAACATTATGTAGTTAGGGGTGTCTTGTGTTGTGCAGAATAAACCATTATGTATACTCAACAACAAAAGTCCCTGTGACACCAATATTTTAGTGTACTTTTCAAACAAGTCAAGTTTGGTTTTCAATATTGTAGTACAGCAGGGTTAGAAATTATTTTTTTTAGGCACAAGCAAATTTTTGCTACAAGCAAAATCAAAAATCAACAAGCAATTATTTTTCTCAACTCAAAACTTCAAAATATTTATCCCAAGATTGCATGATTATTATTTATGCTGCATATGAATAATGGCTGATTATGCATGTTATGACATTCAGATAAGCAAGTAATTAAATTACACTCATGAAACATTCATCAAAGAAAATATCTGCATATTTGTAAAACATCTTTGCTACCACATATTATACACAATTTCAAGTTCCAATCCTATTGTTTATAAATAGTTATGTTTATCACATCATTTAGATAATGCATTTACAACTTAATTATGTTCGTTGTAAATAAGGAAAATGTAAGCTAACACTTTCAAAACGTCCAGATTAAGGATCAAGGAAGCGTAAAATTGACGATTTGCGCAAACAGAATCTATAAGATTTCATAAAAAACGCAATTGGAAAAATATTTGAAAAAGAATTGTAAATAGATCTAGTATCTGCCATCACCCATTTCCCGATAACAGCGGTTGTCCGTTCAGTAACATGAAGAGCATCTTCCCGAGGCAAGAGAGTAAACTGACTTTAAAAGTCCAGTTTCCATCCTTGCCGAACTAGGCTGGTGTTATGGAGTTACATTTTGTCTGGACTAACGAGTCTATGCATAGTCCAATCAAAATCGCGCACCGAAATCAGAATCCGGTTCGTAAACTGTCGTGCAGATTTCGATAGATTGCAGGATTTGCACAGCATGTGCACCGCCAACTCGTCAGCAGATATTTTTCAAATCCTTTCATGTTTTTAATCAAGGTGCTCACGTGATTTGATGCATTTCGCAATGTAATACCCGTTTTATCACAATATAGATCTTGCTTATCGATCAGATCGTCTGACTGGGCGCCAGCATTTTTTTGTGAAGCAAATGCAAGTGATACGAGAGGTGCAATTTGATTGGTCCATAGGAGAAGCTTAGAAGGGACATAATTGGTAATAGCCACTGGTGGCACAGCGATCGAGCCCAGTAATTCCAGCCAAGTTCGGCAAGGGTGGAAACTGGACTTTAAAGTCAGTTAACTCCCTTGCCTCTGGAAGATGCATGAAGAGATACCTCCGTTTTTGAATAACACGTTCGTTGAAGACTGCCATGTGACACATCGTTAGAAAGCTTCGATAGAATTGGTTTCTAATGACACTTTCTTTGCCAAAATCTGCTACAAGGTTCGTGACTGGTCAAATCTGAGCAAGTAACCTAAGTCAGCCAATCATATTACATCTATGGTATGATGAATTTCAGAATTTGACGAAAGACTTTTGTTAAATCGTGTTATTCTGAAAGTTTTAAGCAGGAAATTGCGATCTATATTAAAAATATGGTACTTCATGGATGTATCGTGCCAGGTAACGAGCTGTGACAAAGATTTTTCATGCTTATATTTTTGCATTAAACATTGTGTCCGAACCGTGGAAATTGAGACGACGAAAGCTGAGATGTCATTACATTACACGCGATCGTACAAAAGATGGAATATTACTTTGATTAATATATTTAAAGATTTGCTTGAAACGTCTTTACATTGCTCTTTGACATGTTCGATGTTGACCAGTTGTTGAAGAGTGTTTTCGAGATTTTATTTTCAATAACATTGTGGGAAATAGTGAAGAGTTTTTTTATTTATCGATAAGAAATGATAAATTGAAATGGAATACGTATTTCAGACATTGTGAAATGTGATAGATTTAATAAATGAATGATATGACAGGTAGGTTAATAAAATTATATACTATTTTGACGTGACTATGGCTTAATCAGTCAACCAGCCTAAGGGTGTCGTCTGGGATTCAAGGATGGTATATCATCTAAAAAAAGAAACGACCTTGGGTCAATTGAATAAATTACCGATGACATAGTTTTTATGGCATTTGATTGGTCTCTCGAAAATAGACATACGTCATTTGCATAATATTAATCTCCGTGCTATATGTTCATTGGTCAAAAAGAGCTGGGGATAGTCCGCATTCACCAAAGTTGAACAGAAAGAAAGGAAGTAAAAGTTTTCCCAGGAAACGCGAATGGGGAGGTAACTCTAAATTGAAGGTAAACAAATCAAGGAAAAATCTTCGCGAAATCAAAAGTTACCACAGTGAATTTGGAAATCTAGCTATTTCACAACCAATTGTGAAAAGGAAAAACGCCAAAAATATCGTCTTTATTTTGATTTATAGACTTAAAATCATAAATTAAGACGCTTTGGCGTCTTAGCGTCCTTTAATTTCGAACTCTGGTACATGTATGGAATCAAGTCACAAAAACGCAACTACTACCGAGAAGCATTAATTCCATGCAAAAGTTGACTTTTATGTAAGCCCCATGCATTTCGCTGCCCAAGAATGGGTATAAAAACGTGCGTTAACGGGATTCCATATGCATTGTTTAGCATCGTGCTGACAACAACCACTCAGAAAAACAACAAAATTACGCAAATATTCAACATTACGAAATGCCACGTATGTCCGAAAATGAGAGCGTCTGCGGGCCATTGGTATGCTTGAAGCAGGATCGAGTCAACTTGATGTTGCAAAACAATTTAACGTCCACAGAAACACCATTTGGTGTTTATGGCAACGTTGGCAACAGATGAATGCAGTCAGAGACCATCCTCGGAGTGGCAGGCGTAACCAATAATTGACGAGACAACTGGATTTGAAAAACACACCTACGAAATGGATTGCAGCCAGCAACAGTGACTGCAAGAAGCATCCCTGGCCTTCGACAAATATCTTCACAAACCGTACGTCACAGCCTCATGTGTGAAGGGATTGTGGCCAGAAGACCTCCCATTTTGACAGGAAGAGCGGAAGGTCCGGGGTTCGATCCCCGGCCACGTCATACCAAAAGACGTTAAAAGATGGTACTTGTTGTTACCCTGTCTGGCGCTCAGCATTTAGGGGCTTAAACAAGGACTGGTCGGCTCGGAGTCAGTATACTGTGTCTGAGTGGGGTATTCATGTTAAACTGGGGCATGGTATCTCAGTGGGCTAGCACTATAAATCTGCATCAGTCCGGACTAGTACAAGCAGCCACACAAACACACACACGTACATGCACGTCGCTATATAAGTGCAATAATCTTGGACGCGACGTTAAACCCCATTTCACCTCACCATTTTCACAAGTTCTATTCACTGACGAGTTTCGTTTTCACCTCAGCCACAGCAATGCACGGATTCGAGTGTACTGATGTCGAGGTGAACATTACGTCAATCATTGTGTCATGTCAGGGGCGGCAGCGTTATGGTATGGGTTGAGTTTAAAGCAAGACCAGAGGATCTGTTTGATAGTGGTAGAGGGAAATCTCAATGGAAAGCGCTACAGCGACGAGATCATCGGCCCTGTTGTTCTACCGTTTTTGCCTCGTCATGGCCCAGACATAACCTTTCAACATGACAACGCCCGGCCTCATATTGCTCGACTTGTTCCGGATTCACTTCAACAAAACAACGTGAATGTCATCCCCTGGCCGGCTCGCTCTCCTGATCTCTCACCAATCGAGCACATGTGGGATGAGATGGATCGACGTCAACCACGTGTTCCACAGACACTCCAGGAACTTCAAAACATGATTCAGCAGATGTGGACAGATATCTCACAGGACTTTGTGCGACGCCTGGTCCATTCCATGAGACGAAGATGTGTTGCTTGCATCGCAACCAGAGGTGGACACACACGCTATTGATTTGTAAATTGATGTTTTTTTTATGAAATCATGCATTTCCTGAAGTCCGTATGGCAAATTAAACCATTTGAACACTTACAGGAGTCTTTTATCTGTTGCAAACCGAAGTTGTTTCAGATTTGGTTAAAACATAACTTTGCATTAAATCTTATTCAATGTCACAGGAACTTTTGTTGTTCAGTATTTTTGAGGGTGTCTAATGTTATGCAGAATAAACCATTATGTAGTTAGGGTTGTCTATTGATGTGAAGAATAAACCATTATGTAGTGAGGGGTGTCTAATGTTGTGTAGAATAAACCATTATGTAGTTAGGAGTGTCTAATGTTGTGCAGAATAAACCATTATGTAGTTAGTGGTTTCTAATGTTGTGCAGAATAAACCATTATGTAGTAAGGGGTGTCTTGTGTTGTTCAGAATGGACCATTATGTATTTGAGTGTGTCTAATGTTGTGCAGAATAAACCATTATGTAGTTAGGGGTGTCTAATGTTGTGCAGAATAAACCATTTTGTTGTTAGGGCTGTATTATGTTGTGCAGAATAAACCATTTTGAAGTTAGGGGTGTCTAATGTTGTGCAGAATAAACCATTATGTATTTGAGGGTGTCTAATGTTGTGCAGAATAAACCATTATGTAGTTAGGGGTGTCTAATGTTGTGCAGAATAAACCATTATGTATTTGAGGGTGTCTAATGTTGTGCAGAATAAACCAATATGTAGTTAGGGGTGTCTAATGTTGTAGAGAATAAACCATTATGTAATAAGGGGTGTCTTGTGTTGTGCAGAATAAACCATTTTGTAGTTAGGGGTGTCTAATGTTGTAGAGAATAAACCATTATGTAGTAAGGGGTATCTTGTGTTGTGCAGAATAGACCATTATGTAGTTAGGGGTGTCTAATGTTGTGCAGAATAAACCATTATGTAGTTAGTGGTTTTTAATGATGTGCTGAATAAACCATTATTTAGTTAGGGATGTGTAATGTTGTGCATAATAAACCATTATGTAGTAAGGTGTGTCTTCTGTTGTGCAGAATAGACCATTATGCATTTGAGGGTGTCTAATGTTGTGCAGAATAAACCATTATGTAGTTAGGGGTGTCTAATGTTGTGCAGAATAAACCATTATGTAGAATAAACCATTATGTAGTTAGTGGTTTCTAATGTTGTGCAGAATACACCACTATGTAGTTAGGTGTGTTTGTGTCGTGGAGAATAAACCACTATGTATTTGAGGGTGTCTAATGTTGTGCAGAATAAACCACTATGTAGTTAGGGGTGTCTAATGTTGTGAAGACTAAACCATTATGTAGTTAGGGGTGTCTAAAACTTGAGCAGATGATGTGGACAGTATTGTTTGAACAGTTTCCATAAATGTCCATTAGTACTAAACTAGGGTGATGTTTGAATATAATAGATGTGATATATGACCATGTTTCAGTGCCTAGAAATTATGACCCCAGCCTTCACCCGTTTGAAACTGGACGTGAGTATGTCCGAGCTGTGAACGCCACCAAGTTGGAGCGTGTGTTCGCCAAACCCTTCCTCGGGTCATTAGACGGCCATCGGGATGGTGTGACCCAACTGTGCAAACATCCAAGCAGCATCTCCACACTTCTGTCTGGCTCCTGTGATGGCGAGGTATTCATTACAACCCAACTCTTACAACTCAATACACGAGCTGTACACTACTTTACACACGAGCTGTACACGACTTTACACACGAGCTATACACTACTTTACACACGAGCTGTACACTACTTTACACATGAGCTGTACACTACTTTACACACCAGCTGTACACACTTTACACATGAGCTATACACTACTTTACACACGAGCTATACACTACTTTACACACCAGCTGTACACTACTTTACACATGAGCTATACACTACTTTACACACGAGCTGTACACTACTTTACACATGAGCTGTACACTACTTTACACACCAGCTGTACACTACTTTACACATGAGCTGTACACTACTTTACACATGAGCTGTACACTACTTTACACACCAGCTGTACACACTTTACACATGAGCTATACACTACTTTACACACGAGCTATACACTACTTTACACACCAGCTGTACAATACAATAGTTTTGATCAGAAATGAATCCCACATCTACGTAAACAGCTTACTATTTGTATATTTATTGAATCATGATGCTACATTTATCAGATATGTCACATTATTAGAGTCAACAATTAGAGGATATATAGTGAAATCCCCAACTCTCTTTCTGTTGTAGATGTTTGAGTTTGTTTGCTTCAGGTCCGGGTGTGGAATCTGGCCAAACGTGACTGTGCGACCACCATTCAAGCACACGAGGGCTTCGTCCACGGACTCGACTGTCATCACTCACAGCCTTACTTCTTTACAGTATGTAACCATAGTTACAATAGTGCGTTATGGCTTTCTCTTGTTCTCATATCCTATTCTTCCTACCTCACAGTTTGTTAAACCTAACCCAGGTCGCCATGACATCGCTTAGAAGGCCTTGTGGACACTGGTGTTGTTGGTGGGAATGTTGGACAGTCATGTGTCTTTAGAAAAAGCTATGTATGATCTCTTGTGTGACAACTTGTGACTATTTATGATCTGTTGTGCGACAACTTGTGACTATTTATGTTCTGTTGTGTGATACTAACCACCCCCTGAACTGTGTGTTGTCAGTGCGGGGCAGACAGCACCATCAAGCAGTGGCAGATGACGGCAGAAGGGGGAGTAGAAGAGGAGCCCTTAAACATCATCCTGGGGAAGGTGAGCAGTGTCACTGGGTCCTCAACACATGTAGCGATAGTGTGTAGTATAGACATGTAGCAATAGAGTTTGACTGTAGTATAGACATGTAGCAAAAGAGTTTGACTGTAGAATAGACATGTAGTGATACAGTTTGACTGTAGTATAGACATGTAGTGATACAGTTTGACTGTAGTATATGCATGTAGCGATACAGTCTGCCATCCAGCTCAGACGCTGTCTGCCCCACAGTAGATGTGATGGACGACGGTTTCCTGTCAAAATGGGATGTCTTGCAGGTCTTCGGGCGACAATCCCTGCACATCTGAGGCGGCGACATACAGTTTGTGAAGATATTCGTCGAAGGCCAGGGATGCCTTTTGAGTCACTTTGCCTGGCTGGAATCGATTTTGTGTGTTGTTCGAATACAGTTGTCTCGCGATTATTGGTTACGCGTGGACTGCCACTCCGAGGATGGTCTCTGACTGCATTCATCTGTTGCCAACATTGCCATAAACACCAAATGGTGTTTCTGTGGACGTAAAATTGTCTTGAAACATCACGTTGACTTGATCCTGCTTGAAGTATACCAATGGCTCGCAGACGCTCATTTTTGGACAAGCGTAGCATTTCATAATGTTGAATAATTGCGAAATTTTGTTGTTTTTGTTAGTGGTTGTTGTCAGCACGATGCTAAACAATGCATATGGAACCCCCATTAATGCGCAGGTTTTTATACCCATTCTTGGGTAGTGAAATGCATGGGGCTTGCATAAGAGTCAACTTTTGCATGGAATACATGCTTTTCTGTAGCAGTTGCGTTTTTGTGACTTGATTCCATACATGTACTACAATATTGAAAACCAAACTTTACTTGTTTGAAAAATTCACTAAAACATTGGTATCACAGGAACTTTTGTTGTTGAGTATATATAGTGTGACTGTAGTATATACTTGTAGCGATAGTGTGACTGTAGTATATACGTGTAGCAATAAAGTTTAACTGTAGTATATACATGTAGTGATACAGTGTGACTAGTATATACATATAGTGATACAGTGTGACTAGTATATACCTGTAGTGATACAGTGTCACTAGTATATACATGTAGTGATACAGTGTGACTAGTATATACATGTAGTGATACAGTGTGACTAGTATATACATATAGTGATACAGTGTGACTTGTAGATGCATATAGTGATACAGTGTGACTAGTATATACATGTAGTGATACAGTGTGACTAGTATATACATGTAGTGATACAGTGTGACTAGTATATACCTGTAGTGATACAGTGTGACTAGTATATACATATAGGGATACAGTGTCACTAGTATATACATATAGTGATACAGTGTGACTAGTATATACCTGTAGTGATACAGTGTGACTAGTATATACATATAGGGATACAGTGTCACTAGTATATACATATAGTGATACAGTGTGACTAGTATATACATATAGTGATACAGTTTGACTAGTATATACATGTAGTGATACAGTTTGACTAGTATATACATATAGTGATACAGTGTGACTAGTATATACATATAGTGATACAGTGTGACTAGTATATACATGTAGTAATACAGTGTGACTAGTATATACATATAGTGATACAGTGTGACTAGTATATACATGTAGTGATACAGTGTGACTAGTATATACATGTAGTGATACAGTGTGACTAGTATATACATATAGTGATACAGTGTGACTAGTATATACATATAGTGATACAGTGTGACTAGTATATACATGTAGTGATACAGTGTGACTAGTATATACATGTAGTGATACAGTGTGACTAGTATATACAGATAGTGATACAGGGGGCTATGGCTAGGGCTATGGTCCTGCCCCATGTGGCGTCTCTTTCGGCAAGTGACTTTGTTCGCGATGTGCCTCTGTTCACCCAGCACTGAATGGGCATCCTGTAGGAAGAGATGTCAATAGTTGTTAACCTTCTAGTGCCTCACAGCTTGGGTTGTATACTCCCAAGGGAGCTGAGAATGAGTGTTCAGTGCACACTGATCCAGTGACCTGGGTATTAATAGCACTTTGAGCATGCTCCTGTGTCGTTTGAAATATGCGCAATATATATGACCTATTATTATTATAGTACATACATGTAGCGACAGTGTGACTTTTGTATATACCTGCAGCGATAGTTTGATGTAGCAATACACTACTATTAGAATAGAATAAAAGTAGAATAGTTTTGTACCAGTTTAGATTTGATCCAGTTATTTCAGTTCTGGCTGTTTTGTCTGTTGTGCAGACAATGTTCCAATGCCTGGACCACCACTGGTCAGAAAATATCTTCGCAACAAGCGGAGATCAAGTTGACATATGGGATGAGTCAAGATCAAAACCAATCCGAACATTCAACTGGGGCATCGATAGCATCAAGCATGTCAAGTTTAACCCAGTAGAGGTGGGTGTGTTGATCAGTGGAGGTGGGTGTGTTGATCAGTGGAGGTGGGTGTGTTGATCACTACAGGTGGGTGTGTTGATCAGTAGAGGGGTGTGTGTTGATCAGTAGAGGTGGGTGTGTTGATCAGTGGAGGTGAGTGTGTTGATCAGTAGAGGTGGGTGTGTTGATCAGTAGAGGTGGGTGTGTTGATCAGTAGAGGTGGGTGTGTTGATCAGTAGGGGTGGGTGTGTTGATCAGTAGAGGTGGGTGTGTTGATCAGTAGAGGTGGGTGTGTTGATCAGTAGAGGTGGGTGTGTTGATCAGTAGAGGTGGGTGTGTTGATCAGGGGAGGTGGGTGTGTTGATCAGTAGAGGTGGGTGTGTTGATCAGTAGAGGTGGGTGTGTTGATCAGGGGAGGTGGGTGTGTTGATCAGTAGAGGTGGGTGTGTTGATCAGTAGAGGTGGGTGTGTTGATCAGGGGAGGTGGGTGTGTTGATCAGGGGAGGTGGGTGTGTTGATCAGTAGAGGTGGGTGTGTTGATCAGGGGAGGTGGGTGTGTTGATCAGTAGAGGTGGGTGTGTTGATCAGTGGAGGTGGGTGTGTTGATCAGGGGAGGTGGGTGTGTTGATCAGTAGAGGTGGGTGTGTTGATCAGTGGAGGTGGGTGTGTTGATCAGGGGAGGTGGGTGTGTTGATCAGTAGAGGTGGGTGTGTTGATCAGTAGAGGTGGGTGTGTTGATCAGGGGAGGTGGGTGTGTTGATCAGTAGAGGTGGGTGTGTTGATCAGTAGAGGTGGGTGTGTTGATCAGGGGAGGTGGGTGTGTTGATCAGGGGAGGTGGGTGTGTTGATCAGTAGAGGTGGGTGTGTTGATCAGTGGAGGTGAGTGTGTTGATCAGTAGGGGTGGGTGTGTTGATCAGGGGAGGTGGGTGTGTTGATCAGTGGAGGTGGGTGTGTTGATCAGTAGAGGTGGGTGTGTTGATCAGTGGAGGTGGGTGTGTTGATCAGTAGAGGTGGGTGTGTTGATCAGTAGAGGTGAGTGTGTTGATCAGTAGAGGTGGGTGTGTTGATCAGTGGAGGTGGGTGTGTTGATCAGTAGAGGTGGGTGTGTTGATCAGTAGAGGTGAGTGTGTTGATCAGTAGAGGTGGGTGTGTTGATCAGGGGAGGTGGGTGTGTTGATCAGTGGAGGTGGGTATGTTGATCAGTAGAGGTGGGTGTGTTGATCAGTAGAGGTGAGTGTGTTGATCAGTAGAGGTGGGTGTGTTGATCAGGGGAGGTGGGTGTGTTGATCAGTGGAGGTGGGTATGTTGATCAGGGGAGGTGGGTGTGTTGATCAGTGGAGGTGGGTGTGTTGATCAGTAGAGGTGGGTGTGTTGATCAGGGGAGGTGGGTGTGTTGATCAGTAGAGGTGGGTGTGTTGATCAGGGGAGGTGGGTGTGTTGATCAGTGGAGGTGGGTGTGTTGATCAGTGGAGGTGGGTGTGTTGATCAGTAGAGGTGGGTGTGTTGATCAGTAGAGGTGAGTGTGTTGATCAGTAGAGGTGGGTGTGTTGATCAGGGGAGGTGGGTGTGTTGATCAGTGGAGGTGGGTATGTTGATCAGTAGAGGTGGGTGTGTTGATCAGTAGAGGTGAGTGTGTTGATCAGTAGAGGTGGGTGTGTTGATCAGGGGAGGTGGGTGTGTTGATCAGTGGAGGTGGGTATGTTGATCAGGGGAGGTGGGTGTGTTGATCAGTGGAGGTGGGTGTGTTGATCAGTGGAGGTGGGTGTGTTGATCAGTAGAGGTGGGTGTGTTGATCAGTAGAGGTGAGTGTGTTGATCAGTAGAGGTGGGTGTGTTGATCAGGGGAGGTGGGTGTGTTGATCAGTGGAGGTGGGTATGTTGATCAGTAGAGGTGGGTGTGTTGATCAGTAGAGGTGGGTGTGTTGATCAGTAGAGGTGGGTGTGTTGATCAGGGGAGGTGGGTGTGTTGATCAGTAGAGGTGGGTGTGTTGATCAGGGGAGGTGGGTGTGTTGATCAGTAGAGGTGGGTGTGTTGATCAGGGGAGGTGGGTGTGTTGATCAGTGGAGGTGGGTGTGTTGATCAGTGGAGGTGGGTGTGTTGATCAGTAGAGGTGGGTGTGTTGATCAGTAGAGGTGAGTGTGTTGATCAGTAGAGGTGGGTGTGTTGATCAGGGGAGGTGGGTGTGTTGATCAGTGGAGGTGGGTATGTTGATCAGTAGAGGTGGGTGTGTTGATCAGTAGAGGTGAGTGTGTTGATCAGTAGAGGTGGGTGTGTTGATCAGGGGAGGTGGGTGTGTTGATCAGTGGAGGTGGGTATGTTGATCAGGGGAGGTGGGTGTGTTGATCAGTGGAGGTGGGTGTGTTGATCAGTAGAGGTGGGTGTGTTGATCAGGGGAGGTGGGTGTGTTGATCAGTAGAGGTGGGTGTGTTGATCAGTGGAGGTGAGTGTGTTGATCAGTAGAGGTGGGTGTGTTGATCAGTAGAGGTGGGTGTGTTGATCAGTACAGGTGGGTGTGTTGATCAGTAGAGGTGGGTGTGTTGATCAGTACAGGTGGGTGTGTTGATCAGTAGAGGTGAGTGTGTTGATCAGTAGAGGTGGGTGTGTTGATCAGTAGAGGTGAGTGTGTTGATCAGGGGAGGTGGGTGTGTTGATCAGGGGAGGTGGGTGTGTTGATCAGTAGAGGTGGGTGTGTTGATCAGTAGAGGTGGGTGTGTTGATCAGTAGAGGTGGGTGTGTTGATCAGGGGAGGTGGGTGTGTTGATCAGTAGAGGTGGGTGTGTTGATCAGTAGAGGTGGGTGTGTTGATCAGTAGAGGTGGGTGTGTTGATCAGGGGAGGTGGGTGTGTTGATCAGTAGAGGTGGGTGTGTTGATCAGTAGAGGTGGGTGTGTTGATCAGGGGAGGTGGGTGTGTTGATCAGTGGAGGTGGGTGTGTTGATCAGTAGAGGTGGGTGTGTTGATCAGTAGAGGTGGGTGTGTTGATCAGTAGAGGTGGGTGTGTTGATCAGGGGAGGTGGGTGTGTTGATCAGTAGAGGTGGGTGTGTTGATCAGTAGAGGTGGGTGTGTTGATCAGTGGAGGTGAGTGTGTTGATCAGTAGAGGTGAGTGTGTTGATCAGTAGAGGTTGGTGTGTTGATCAGTGGAGGTGAGTGTGTTGATCAGTGGAGGTGAGTGTGTTGATCAGTGGAGGTGAGTGTGTTGATCAGTGGAGGTGAGTGTGTTGATCAGTGGAGGTGAGTGTGTTGATCAGGGGAGGTGGGTGTGTTGATCAGGGGAGGTGGGTGTGTTGATCAGGGGAGGTGGGTGTGTTGATCAGTAGAGGTGGGTGTGTTGATCAGTAGAGGTGAGTGTGTTGATCAGTAGAGGTGGGTGTGTTGATCAGTGGAGGTGAGTGTGTTGATCAGGGGAGGTGGGTGTGTTGATCAGGGGAGGTGGGTGTGTTGATCAGTAGAGGTGGGTGTGTTGATCAGGGGAGGTGAGTGTGTTGATCAGTAGAGGTGGGTGTGTTGATCAGGGGAGGTGGGTGTGTTGATCAGTAGAGGTGGGTGTGTTGATCAGTGGAGGTGAGTGTGTTGATCAGTAGAGGTGGGTGTGTTGATCAGTAGAGGTGAGTGTGTTGATCAGTAGGGGTGGGTGTGTTGATCAGTAGAGGTGGGTGTGTTGATCAGTGGAGGTGGGTGTGTTGATCAGTAGAGGTGGGTGTGTTGATCAGTGGAGGTGGGTGTGTTGATCAGTAGAGGTGGGTGTGTTGATCAGGGGAGGTGGGTGTGTTGATCAGTGGAGGTGAGTGTGTTGATCAGTAGAGGTGGGTGTGTTGATCAGGGGAGGTGGGTGTGTTGATCAGTAGAGGTGGGTGTGTTGATCAGTGGAGGTGGGTGTGTTGATCAGTAGAGGTGGGTGTGTTGATCAGTGGAGGTGAGTGTGTTGATCAGTAGAGGTGGGTGTGTTGATCAGTAGAGGTGAGTGTGTTGATCAGTAGGGGTGGGTGTGTTGATCAGTAGAGGTGGGTGTGTTGATCAGTGGAGGTGGGTGTGTTGATCAGGGGAGGTGGGTGTGTTGATCAGGGGAGGTGGGTGTGTTGATCAGGGGAGGTGGGTGTGTTGATCAGTAGAGGTGGGTGTGTTGATCAGTGGAGGTGAGTGTGTTGATCAGTAGAGGTGGGTGTGTTGATCAGTAGAGGTGGGTGTGTTGATCAGTAGAGGTGGGTGTGTTGATCAGTAGAGGTGGGTGTGTTGATCAGTAGAGGTGGGTGTGTTGATCAGGGGAGGTGGGTGTGTTGATCAGTAGAGGTGGGTGTGTTGATCAGTGGAGGTGAGTGTGTTGATCAGTAGAGGTGGGTGTGTTGATCAGTAGAGGTGAGTGTGTTGATCAGTAGGGGTGGGTGTGTTGATCAGTAGAGGTGGGTGTGTTGATCAGTGGAGGTGGGTGTGTTGATCAGGGGAGGTGGGTGTGTTGATCAGGGGAGGTGGGTGTGTTGATCAGGGGAGGTGGGTGTGTTGATCAGTAGAGGTGGGTGTGTTGATCAGTGGAGGTGAGTGTGTTGATCAGTAGAGGTGGGTGTGTTGATCAGGGGAGGTGGGTGTGTTGATCAGTAGAGGTGGGTGTGTTGATCAGTAGAGGTGGGTGTGTTGATCAGGGGAGGTGAGTGTGTTGATCAGTAGAGGTGGGTGTGTTGATCAGGGGAGGTGGGTGTGTTGATCAGTAGAGGTGGGTGTGTTGATCAGTGGAGGTGAGTGTGTTGATCAGTAGAGGTGGGTGTGTTGATCAGTAGAGGTGAGTGTGTTGATCAGTAGGGGTGGGTGTGTTGATCAGTAGAGGTGGGTGTGTTGATCAGTGGAGGTGGGTGTGTTGATCAGTAGAGGTGGGTGTGTTGATCAGTGGAGGTGGGTGTGTTGATCAGTAGAGGTGGGTGTGTTGATCAGGGGAGGTGGGTGTGTTGATCAGTAGAGGTGGGTGTGTTGATCAGTAGAGGTGAGTGTGTTGATCAGTAGGGGTGGGTGTGTTGATCAGTAGAGGTGGGTGTGTTGATCAGTGGAGGTGGGTGTGTTGATCAGTAGAGGTGGGTGTGTTGATCAGTGGAGGTGAGTGTGTTGATCAGTAGAGGTGGGTGTGTTGATCAGGGGAGGTGGGTGTGTTGATCAGTGGAGGTGAGTGTGTTGATCAGGGGAGGTGGGTGTGTTGATCAGGGGAGGTGGGTGTGTTGATCAGTAGAGGTGAGTGTGTTGATCAGTGGAGGTGGGTGTGTTGATCAGTGGAGGTGGGTGTGTTGATCAGGGGAGGTGAGTGTGTTGATCAGGGGAGGTGGGTGTGTTGATCAGTAGAGGTGGGTGTGTTGATCAGGGGAGGTGAGTGTGTTGATCAGTAGAGGTGGGTGTGTTGATCAGGGGAGGTGGGTGTGTTGATCAGTAGAGGTGGGTGTGTTGATCAGTGGAGGTGGGTGTGTTGATCAGTGGAGGTGGGTGTGTTGATCAGTAGAGGTGGGTGTGTTGATCAGTGGAGGTGGGTGTGTTGATCAGTGGAGGTGGGTATGTTGATCAGTGGAGGTGAGTGTGTTGATCAGTAGAGGTGGGTGTGTTGATCAGTAGGGGACGGGTGTGTTGATCAGTAGAGGTGGGTGTGTTGATCAGTAGAGGTGGGTGAGTTGATCAGTAGAGGTGGATATGTTAATCAGTAGGGGTGGGTGTGTTGATCAGTAGAGGTGGGTGTGTTGATCAGTGGAGGTGAGTGTGTTGATCAGTAGAGGTGGGCATATTTGATCAGTACAGGTGGGTGTGTTGATCAGTAGAGGTGAGTGTGTTGATCAGTAGAGGTGGGTGTGTTAATCAGTAGGGGTGGGTGTGTTGATCAGTAGAGGTGGGTGTGTTGATCAGTAGGGGATTGGTGTGTTGATCAGTACATGTTTGTCTGTTGATGGTTGTCAGTTGAGGTTGGTGTGTTCACACACAGCATTGCATAGTATCTATGATATGTCTCATGTTGACAGACACACCTGCTTGGGGCTACTGGCATGGACCGCAGTGTGTTGCTGTACGACATGAGAGGATCTTCTCCTCTCAGGAAGGTGGGTGTTTCATCATTGACCTCGACACGGTACCACATGTCCTCCAACAGCTCCCTCTATTCTTAGGAATTGTAATTCAGCTTGTGTGTTTGGGTTTGAGCACTGCATTACTTGCTTTGAGACTTTTGCTGAGTAAAACAAAACATGATCTCCATGATTAAGCTTGTGTTTGATGTGAGGATGTCACATGACCTCACTCTTCTCTGCAGGTGATCCTCAAGATGTGTTCAAACGCCATCTCCTGGAACCCCATGGAGGCCTTTACCTTTACAGTGGCCAACGAAGACTGCAAGTGAGTCTGACCCTGATACTTGTCACCGTCCACCAATCACTGACCACGGCTCTTGTCACTGTCCACCAATCACTGACCACGACACTTGTCATCGTCCACCAATCACTTACCACGACACTTGTCACTGTCCAACAATCACTAACCACGACACTTGTCATCGTCCACCAGTCACTGACCACAACACTTGTCACTGTCCACCAGTTTCTAACCATGTCACTTTTCCCCGTCTACCAATCACTAACCACGACGCTTGTCACTGTCCACTAGTCGCTAACCACGACACTTGTCACTGTCCATTAGTCACTAACCACGACACTTGTCACTGTCCACCAATCACTGACCACGACACTTGTCACTGTCCACTAGTCACTAACCACGACACTTGTCACTGTCCACCAATCACTGACCACGACACTTGTCACCGTCCACCAGTCGCTAACCACGACACTTGTCACTGTCCATTAGTCACTAACCACGACACTTGTCACTGTCCACCAATCACTGACCACGACACTTGTCACTGTCCACTAGTCACTAACCACGACACTTGTCACTGTCCACCAATCACTGACCACGACACTTGTAACTGTCCACCAGTCACTAACCACGACACTTGTCACCGTCCACCAGTCGCTGACCACGACACTTGTCACTGTCCACCAGTCACTAACCACAACACTTGTCACTGTCCACTAATCACTGACCACGACACTTGTCACTGTCCACCAGTCACTAACCACAACACTTGTCACTGTCCACTAATCACTAACCCCGACACTTGTCACTGTCCACCACTCACTAACAACGACACTCGTCACTGTCCACTAATCACTAACCCCGACACTTGTAACTGTCCACCAGTCACTAACCACAACACTTGTAACTGTCCACCAGTCACTAACCACAACACTTGTCACCGTCCACCAGTCACTAACCACGGCATTTGTCACTGTCCTACAGTCACTCACTATGACACTTGTCACCGTCCACCAGTCGCTGACCACGACACTTGTCACTGTCCACCAGTCACTAACCACGACACTTGTCACTGTCCACTAATCACTGACCACGACACTTGTCACTGTCCACCAGTCACTAACCACGACACTTGTCACTGTCCACTAATCACTGACCACGATACTTGTCACTGTCCACCACTCACTAACAACGACACTCGTCACTGTCCACTAATCACTAACCCCGACACTTGTCACTGTCCACCACTCACTAACAACGACACTCGTCACTGTCCACTAATCACTAACCCCGACACTTGTCACTGTCCACCACTCACTAACAATAAGTAAAATACATATCACTAACTTCAATATCATTAGCCAAAGCCATTTATCTCACCTCTCCTCCAGCTGTTGACACCGAAGGTGTTTCTATGTAGTTGTCCTGTATGTGTAATCTCTGTGTTGCAGCCTGTACACATTTGACATGAGGAAACTTTCCATGCCACTGAACTTCCACATGGATCACATCTCAGCCGGTAGGTCACAGTTATCTCCCTTGACTCACTCCGACGTCACCTGACAAAACCGCTCCACCCTGACCTGATGACACCCACTCCACCCTGACCTGATGACACCCACTCCACCCTGACCTGATGAAAACCACTCCACCTTGACCTGATGCCACCCACTCCACCCTGACCTGATGACACCCACTCCACCCTGACCTGATGCCACCCACTCCACCCTGACTGATGACAACCACTCCACCCTGACCTGATGACACCCACTCCACCCTAACCTGATGACACCCACTCCACCCTAAACTGATGACAACCACTCCACCCTTACCTGATGACACCCACTCCACCCTTACCTGATGACACCCACTCCACCCTTACCTGATGACACCCACTCCACCCTGACCTGATGACACCCACTCCACCCTGACCTGATGACACCCACTCCACCCTGACCTGATGACACCCACTCCACCCTGACCTGACGACACCCACTCCACCCTGACCTCATGACATCCACTCCACCTGGACCTGATGACACCCACTCCACCCTGACCTCATGACATCCACTCCACCCTCACCTGATGACACCCACTCCACCCTGACCACATGACATCCACTCCACCTTGACCTGATGACATCCACTCCACCCTGACCACATGACATCCACTCCACCCTCACCTGATGACATCCACTCCACCCTCACCTGATGACATCCACTCCACCCTGACCACATGACATCCACTCCACCTTGACCTGATGACACCCACTCCACCCTTACCTGATGACACCCTCTCCACCCTTACCTGATGACACCCACTCCACCCTGACCTGATGACACCCTCTCCACCTTGACCTGATGTCACCCACTCCACTCTGACCTGATGACACCCGCTCCACCCTGACCTGATGACACCCACTCCACCCTGACCTGATGACACCCTATCCACCCTGACCTCATGACACCCACTCCACCCTGACCTGATGACACCCACTCCACCCTGACCTGATGACACCCGCTCCACCCTGACCTTATGACACCCACTCCACCCTGACCTGATGACACCCACTCCACCCTGACCTGATGACACCCTCTCCACCCTGACCTTATGACACCCACTCCACCCTGACCTGATGACACCCACTCCACCCTGACCTGATGACACCCGCTCCACCCTGACCTTATGACACCCACTCCACCCTGACCTGATGACACCCACTCCACCCTGACCTGATGACACCCTCTCCACCTTGACCTGATGTCACCCGCTCCACCCTGACCTGATGACACCCGCTCCACCCTGACCTGATGACACCCACTCCAACCTGACCTGATGACACCCTATCCACCCTGACCTCATGACACCCACTCCACTCTGACCTCATGACACCCACTCCACCCTGAGCTGATGACACCCGCTCCACCCTGACCTGATGACACCCACTCCACCCTGACCTGATGACACCCACTCCACCCTGACCTGATGACACCCACTCCACCCTGACCTGATGACACCCTCTCCACCCTTACCTGATGACACCCTCTCCACCCTTACCTGATGACAACCTCTCCACCCTGACCTGATGACACCCACTCCACCCTGACCTGATGACACCCACTCCACCCTTACCTGATGACACCCACTCCACCCTGATCTGATGACACCCACTCCACCCTGACCTGATGACACCCACTCCACCCTGACCTGATGACACCCACTCCACCTTGACCTGATGACACCCACTCCACCTTGACCTGATGACACCCACTCCACCCTGACCTGATGACACCCTCTCCATCCTGACCTCATGACACCCACTCCACCTTGACCTGATGACACCCACTCCACTCTGACCTGATGACACCAACTCCACCTTGACCTGATGACACCCACTCCACCTTGACCTGATGACACCCACTCCACCCTGACCTCATGACACCCACTCCACCCTGACATGATGACACCCACTCCACCCTGAGCTGATGCCACCCTCTCCAACCTGAACTAATTACACCCACTCCACCCTGAACTGATGCCACCCTGTCATCCAGCACGAGAGAGACACACAACATCCTATTTCAGTGTGTCGTGAAACTTGAATGTGGTTCTCTTTGTTGTTGTCATGGCTGTCCTCTGCTTCAGTGATGGATGTGGATTACTCACCTACTGGACGGGAGTTTGTGTCAGCGGGCTATGACAAGTGTGTCAGAATATTTCCTGTTGACCAGCGACACAGCAGGTACGTCCAAACCCAGGAAGGCCTTCTCACAGTATCGGTGAATCTCAGACACACACCTTGCCTCCATATGTATCTCAGACACACACCTTGCCTGCATATGTATCTCAGACACACACCTGACCTCCATATGTATCTCAGACACACACCTTGCTTCCATATGTATCACAGACACACACCTTGCTTCCATATGTATCACAGACACACACCTTGCCTCCATATGTATCTCAGACACACACCTTGCCTGCATATGTATCTCAGACACACACCTGACCTCCATATGTATCTCAGACACACACCTGACCTCCATATGTATCTCAGACACACACCTTGCTTCCATATGTATCACAGACACACACCTGACTTCCATATGTATCTCAGACATACACCTGACTTCCATATGTATCACAGACACACACCATGCTTCCATATGTATCTCAGACACACACCATGCTTCCATATGTATCTCAGACACACACCTGACTTCCATATGTATCTCAGACACACACCTTGCTTCCATATGTATCTCAGACATACACCTGACTTCCAGATGTATCTCAGACATACACCATGCTTCCATATGTATCACAGACACACACCTGACTTCCATATGTATCTCAGACACACACCATGCTTCCATATGTATCTCAGACACACCCCTTGCTTCCATATGTATCTCAGACATACACCTGACTTCCAGATGTATCTCAGACACACACCTGACTTCCATATGTATCTCAGACATACACCTTGCCTCCATATGTATCTCAGACACACCCCTTCCTTCCATATGTATCTCAGACATACACCATGCTTCCATATGTATCACAGACACACACCTGACTTCCATATGTATCTCAGACAGACACCATGCTTCCATATGTATCACAGACACACACCTGACTTCCATATGTATCTCAGACACACACCTGACTTCCACATGTATCACAGACACACAACTGACTTCCATATGTATCTCAGACACACACCTGACCTCCATATGTATCACAGACACACACCATGCTTCCATATGTATTTCAGACACACACCTTGCTTCCACATGTATCTCAGACACACACCATTCTTCCATATGTATCTCAGACACACACCTGACTTCCATATGTATCACAGACACACACCATGCTTCCATATGTATCTCAGACACACACCTGACTTCCACATGTATCTCAGACACACACCTGACTTCCATATGTATCACAGACACACACCTGACTTCCAGATGTATCTCAGACACACCCTTGCTTCCATATGTATCACAGACACACACCTGACCTCCATATGTATTTCAGACACCTTGCCTCCATATGTATCTCAGACACACACATTGCTTCCATATGTATCTCAGACACACACCTTGCCTCCATATGTATCTCAGACACACATTGCTTCCATATGTATCACAGACACACACCTGACTTCCATATGTATCACAGACACACACATTGCTTCCATATGTATCTCAGACACACACCTTGCCTCCATGTGTATCACAGACACACACCTGACTTCCATATGTATATCAGACACACACATTGCTTCCATATGTATCACAGACACACACCTCACTTCCATATGTATCTCAGACACACACCTTGCCTCCATATGTATCTCAGACACACACCTGACTTCCACATGTATCACAGACACACACTTGACTTCCATATGTATCTCAGACACACACCTGACTTCCATATGTATCTCAGACACACACCTGACTTCCACATGTATCACAGACAGACACCTGACTTCCACATGTATCTCAGACACACACCTGACTTCCATATGTATCTCAGACAAACACCTTGCCTCCATATGTATCTCAGACACACACCTGACTTCCACATGTATCACAGACACACACCTGACTTCCATATGTATCTCAGACACACACCTGACTTCCATATGTATCTCAGACACACACCTATCTTCCATATGTATCTCAGACACACACCTGACTTCCACATGTATCACAGACAGACACCTGACTTCCACATGTATCTCAGACACACACCTGACTTCCATATGTATCTCAGACACACACCTTGCCTCCATATGTATCTCAGACACACACCTGACTTCCATATGTATCTCAGACACACACCTGACTTCCATATGTATCTCAGACACACACATGACTTCCATATGTATCTCAGACACACACCTTGCCTCCATATGTATCTCAGACACACACCTGACTTCCATATGTATCACAGACAGACACCTGACTTCCACATGTATCTCAGACACACACCTGACTTCCATATGTATCTCAGACACACACCTGACTTCCATATGTATCTCAGACACACACCTGATATCCATATGTATCACAGACACACACCTGACCACCATATGTATCTCAGACACACACATTGCTTCCATATGTATCTCAGACACACACCTGACTTCCATATGTATCTCAGACACACACATTGCTTCCATATGTATCTCAGACACACACCTTGCCTCCATATGTATCACAGACACACACCTGACTTCCATATGTATATCAGACACACACATTGCTTCCATATGTATCACAGACAGACACCTGACTTCCACATGTATCTCAGACACACACCTGACTTCCACATGTATCACAGACACACACCTGACTTCCATATGTATCTCAGACAAACACCTGACTTCCATATGTATCTCAGACACACACCTGACTTCCATATGTATCTCAGACACACAACTAACCTCCATATGTATCTCAGACACACACATTGCTTCCATATGTATCACAGACACACACCTGACTTCCATATGTATCTCAGACACACACATTGCTTCCAAATGTATCACAGACACACACCTGACTTCCATATGTATCACAGACACACACCTCACTTCCATATGTATCTCAGACACACACCTTGCCTCCATATGTATCTCAGACACACACCTTGCTTCCATATGTATCTCAGACATACACCTGACTTCCATATGTATCACAGACAGACACCTGACTTCCACATGTATCTCAGACACACACCTGACTTCCACATGTATCTCAGACACACACCTGACCTCCATATGTATCTCAGACACACACCTTGCCTCCATATGTATCACAGACACACACCTCACTTCCATATGTATCTCAGACACACACCTTGCCTCCATATGTATCTCAGACACACACCTGACTTCCACATGTATCACAGACACACACCTGACTTCCATATGTATCTCAGACACACACCTGACTTCCACATGTATCTCAGACACACACCTGACTTCCATATGTATCTCAGACACACACCTGACTTCCAGATGTATCTCAGACACACCCCTTGCCTCCATATGTATCTCAGACACACACCTTGCCTCCATATGTATCTCAGACACACACCTGACTTCCATATGTATCTCAGACACACACCTGACTTCCATATGTATCTCAGACACACACCTGACTTCCATATGTATCTCAGACACACACCTGATATCCATATGTATCACAGACACACACCTGACTTCCATATGTATCTCAGACACACACATTGCTTCCATATGTATCTCAGACACACACCTGACTTCCAGATGTATCTCAGACACACCCCTTGCCTCCATATGTATCTCAGACACACACCTTGCCTCCATATGTATCTCAGACACACACCTGACTTCCATATGTATCTCAGACACACACCTGACTTCCATATGTATCTCAGACACACACCTGACTTCCATATGTATCTCAGACACACACCTGATATCCATATGTATCACAGACACACACCTGACCACCATATGTATCTCAGACACACACATTGCTTCCATATGTATCTCAGACACACACCTGATATCCATATGTATCACAGACACACACCTGACTTCCATATGTATCTCAGACACACACATTGCTTCCATATGTATCTCAGACACACACCTGACTTCCAGATGTATCTCAGACACACCCCTTGCCTCCATATGTATCTCAGACACACACCTTGCCTCCATATGTATCTCAGACACACACCTGACTTCCATATGTATCTCAGACACACACCTGACTTCCATATGTATCTCAGACACACACCTGACTTCCATATGTATCTCAGACACACACCTGATATCCATATGTATCACAGACACACACCTGACCACCATATGTATCTCAGACACACACATTGCTTCCATATGTATCTCAGACACACACCTGACTTCCATATGTATCTCAGACACACACATTGCTTCCATATGTATCTCAGACACACACCTTGCCTCCATATGTATCACAGACACACACCTGACTTCCATATGTATATCAGACACACACATTGCTTCCATATGTATCACAGACAGACACCTGACTTCCACATGTATCTCAGACACACACCTGACTTCCATATGTATCTCAGACAAACACCTTGCCTCCATATGTATCTCAGACACACACCTGACTTCCATATGTATCACAGACAGACACCTGACTTCCACATGTATCACAGACAGACACCTGACTTCCACATGTATCTCAGACACACACCTGACTTCCATATGTATCACAGACAGACACCTGACTTCCACATGTATCACAGACAGACACCTGACTTCCACATGTATCACAGACACACACCTGACTTCCATATGTATCACAGACACACACCTGACTTCCATATGTATCTCAGACACACACCTGACTTCCATATGTATCTCAGACACACACCTGACTTCCATATGTATCTCAGACACACACCTGACTTCCATATGTATCTCAGACACACACCTGACTTCCATATGTATCTCAGACACACACCTGACTTCCATATGTATCTCAGACACACACCTGACTTCCATATGTATCTCAGACACACAACTAACCTCCATATGTATTTCAGACACACACCTTGCTTCCACATGTATCTCAGACACACACCTGACTTCCATATGTATCTCAGACACACACCTTGCTTCCACATGTATCTCAGACACAGGCCTGACTTCCATATGTATCTCAGACACACCCTTGCTTCCATATGTATCACAGACACACACCTGACTTCCATATGTATCTCAGACACACCCTTGCTTCCATATGTATCACAGACACACACCTGACCTCCATATGTATTTCAGACACCTTGCCTCCATATGTATCTCAGACACACACCTTGCCTCCATATGTATCTCAGACACACCTTGCTTCCATATGTATCACAGACACACACCTGACTTCCCTATGTATCCTAGAGACACACTTTTCTTCCATATGTATCTCAGACACACACCTGACTTCCATATGTATCTCAGACACACACCTGACTTCCACATGTATCACAGACAGACACCTGACTTCCACATGTATCTCAGACACACACCTGACTTCCATATGTATCTCAGACAAACACCTTGCCTCCATATGTATCTCAGACACACACCTGACTTCCACATGTATCACAGACACACACCTGACTTCCATATGTATCTCAGACACACACCTGACTTCCATATGTATCTCAGACACACACCTTGCTGCCACATGTATCTCAGACACACACCTGACTTCCATATGTATCTCAGACACACCCTTGCTTCCATATGTATCACAGACACACACCTGACCTCCATATGTATTTCAGACACCTTGCCTCCATATGTATCTCAGACACACACCTTGCCTCCATATGTATCTCAGACACACCTTGCTTCCATATGTATCACAGACACACACCTGACTTCCATATGTATCTCAGACACACACCTTGCCTTCACATGTATCACAGACACAGGCCTTGCTTTCACATGTATGGATGCTGAAAATGGCCATAATGCTCATTTCTGGAGCTGATCTTGAAAACCGTACAATATTTCTTCACCAAAGATGGTACATTGATAGTGTCTAGTGTTGAACAGGTGCCTGTTGCTGGAATACTGAACAAACAAAGCTTCATGGCATGTGTGCCTCTTATGTGGAGATCTTGTGTTCTTTGTTTGCAGGGAGATTTACCATGCCAAGCGGATGCAGCGCGTCGGTGTGGTGCGGTGGTCACTGGACAATAAATACATTCTGTCCGCCTCCGATGAGATGAACATCAGAGTTTGGAAGGCAAATGCCTCTGAGAAACTGGGTGTGGTGCGTGTGTCTTCCTTCTGCTTCCCATCCTTGGATATAAAAGTTTCCAGAAGTTGTGACTGATACATAACTGAGAACTGTCCAGCTGCATGGTGTCAGGAAAAGAGAACTGTCCAGCTGCATGGTGTCACTAAGAGACAACTTTCCAGCTGCATGGTGTCACTAAGAGACAACTGTCCAGCTGCATGGCGTCACTAAGAGACAACTGTCCAGCTGCATAGTGTCACTAAGAGACAACTGTCCAGCTGCATAGTGTCACTAAGAGACAACTGTCCAGCTGCATAGTATCACGAAGAGACAACTGTCCAGCTGCATAGTGTCACTAAGAGACAACTGTCCAGCTGCATAGTGTCACTAAGAGACAACTGTCCAGCTGCATAGCGTCACGAAGAGACAACTCTACAGGTGCATGGTGTCACGAAGAGACAACTGTCCAGCTGCATAGTGTCACTAAGAGACAGCTTCCAGCTGCGTAGTGTCACTAAGAGACAACTGTCCAGCTGCATGGCGTCACGAAGAGACAAGTCTACAGGTGCATGGTGTCACTAAGAGACAACTGTCCAGCTGCATGGTGTCACTAAGAGACAACTGTCCAGCTGCATAGTATCACGAAGAGACAACTGTCCAGCTGCATAGTGTCACTAAGAGACAACTGTCCAGCTGCATAGTGTCACTAAGAGACAACTGTCCAGCTGCATAGCGTCACGAAGAGACAACTCTACAGGTGCATGGTGTCACGAAGAGACAACTGTCCAGCTGCATAGTGTCACTAAGAGACAGCTTCCAGCTGCGTAGTGTCACTAAGAGACAACTGTCCAGCTGCATAGCGTCACGAAGAGACAAGTCTACAGGTGCATGGTGTCACGAAGAGACAAGTGTCCAGCTGCATGGTGTCACTAAGAGACAACTGTCTAGCTGCATAGTGTCACTAAGAGACAACTTTCCAGCTGCATGGTGTCACGTAGAGACAATTGTCCAGCTGCATAGTGTCACTAAGAGAAAACTGTCCAGCTGCATAGCGTCACGAGGAGACAACTGTCCAGCGGGTGTCACTAAGAGACAGCTTCCAGCAGCATGGTGTCACTAAGAGAAAACTGTCCAGCTGCATAGTGTCACTAAGAGACAACTGTCCAGCTGCATGGTGTCACAAAGAGACAACTGTCCAGCTGCATAGTGTCACTAAGAGACAACTGCATGGTGTCACTAAGAGACAACTGTCCAACTGCATGGTGTCACTAAGAGACAACTGTCCAGCTGCATAGTGTCACTAAGAGACAACAGTCCAGCTGTATAGTGTCACTAAGAGACAGCTGCATGGTGTCACTAAGAGACAACTGTCCAACTGCATGGTGTCACTAAGAGACAACTGTCCAGCTGCATAGTGTCACTAAGAGACAACTGTCCAGCTGTATAGTGTCACTAAGAGACAGCTGCATGGTGTCACTAAGAGACAACTGTCCAACTGCATGGTGTCACTAAGAGACAATTGTCCAGCTGCATGGTGTCACTAAGAGACAACTGTCCAGCTGCAAAGTGTCACTAAGAGACAGCTTCCAGCTGCATAGGGTCACTAAGAGACAGCTTCCAGCTACATCGTGTCACTAAGAGACAACTTTCCAGCTGCATAGTGCCACTAAGAGACAGCTTCCAGCTGCATAGTGTCTCTAAGAGACAACTGTCCAGCTGCATGGTGTCACTAAGAGACAACTGTCCAACTGCATGGTGTCACTAAGAGATAACTGTCCAGCTGCATAGTGTCACTAAGAGACAACTGTCCAGCTGCATAGTGTCACTAAGAGAAAACTGTCCAGCTGCATAGTGTCACTAAGAGACACGGGGCGATCGGGTAGCCTAGTGGTTAAAGCGTTCACTCGTAACGCTGAAGACCCGGGTTCAAATCCCGACATGGGTACAATGTGTGAAGCCCGCCGTGATATTGCTGGAATATTGCTAAAGCGGCGTTAAACCAAACTCACTCACTCACTAAGAGACAACTGTCCACCTGGTGTCACCCTGGAGACAACGTCCCACCTGGTCTCACTAAGAGACAGCTTCCAGCTGCATGTCATGATATTGCTGGAATATTGCTAAAAGCGGCGTAAAACCATATTCACTCACTCATTCACCCTGACCCCAACACCAAGGTTAAGCGGTAGATAACCATGACATATGTATATTTTCTTACAGCTAAAACCAAGGGAGAAAACAGCATTCAACTACAATGAGAAACTAAAGGAAAAGTTTGGACACCACCCCCAAGTCCGGCGAATCTCACGGCATCGTCATGTACCTCAATTTGTCTACAATGGCGCCAAAGAAATCAAACTGATCCGAGCTTCACACAGGCGAAAGTAAGCTGCTGATTGCAACCCTAATGCAGTCAATGTTTAACTATTGATGGAACCTTAATGTAGTCAATGTTTAACTAATGAGGCAACCCTAATGCAGTCAATGTTTAACAATTGAGGCAACCCTTATGCAGTCAATGCTTAACTGTTGAGGCAACCTTAATGCAGTCATTGTTTACACAGTCATATACATGTACGCTCTGTATTTCCAGGGAGAGCAACCGACGAGCACACAGTAAGCCAGGGGCCATCCCGGAGGTCAAGGAGAAAGAGAAGCATGTGGTGGGGGAGGTGGAGTGAGGGGCCGTATCAACAGTGATAATGTCAATAACATTGGACTAATCCTGAGCAATCTGTGGTGATCAAGTCTGAAGCTGTGGGAGCTGCTCAATGAGACTGACATGTTGTAAATAGTATATTCCCACATAGGTGAATACCCATGCCAAACCAACCCTAGGTGGAGGTATGCACCATCTAGTACTCGAGATGTTGTGGATGTATGAGGTGGATAGGAAGTGTGTGACAGAAACCAAGGCAGTCATGTTGGAAGAACATCCTCCTCAGAGCACAGCAGCCATGGTTGTTGGATGTGGCATGGTGGCACCACTCTAGCTTGCAACCATGGTTGTGGGATGTGTCATGGTGTAACCACTCTAGCTTGCAGCCATGGTTGTTGGATGTGTCATGGTGGCACCACTCTAGCTGGCAGACATGGTTGTTGGATGGTGGCACCACTCTAGCTTGCAACCATGGTTGTTGGATGTGTCATGGTGGCACCACTCTAGCTTGCAACCATGGTTGTTGGATGTGTCATGGTGGCACCACTCTAGCTGGCAGACATGGTTGTTTGATGTGTCATGGTGGCACCACTGCAGCTGGCAGCCATGGTTGTTGGGTGTGTCATGGTGGCACCACTCTAGCTTGCAACCATGGTTGTTGGATGTGTCATGGTGGCACCACTCTAGCTGGCAGACATGGTTGTTGGATGTGTCATGGTGGCACCACTCTAGCTGGCAGACATGGTTGTTGGATGTGTCATGGTGGCACCACTCTACAGCTGGCAGCCATTGTTGTTGGATGTGTCATGGTGGCACCACTCTAGCTGGCAGACATGGTTGTTGGATGTGTCATGGTGGCACCACTCTAGCTGGCAGACATGGTTGTTGGATGTGTCATGGTGGCACCACTCTAGCTGGCAGACATGGTTGTTGGATGTGTCATGGTGGCACCACTCTAGCTTGCAACCATTGTTGTTGGATGTGTCATGGTGGCACCACTCTAGCTGGCAGACATGGTTGTTGGATGTGTCATGGTGGCACCACTCTAGCTGGCAGACATGGTTGTTGGGTGTGTCATGGTGGCACCACTCTAGCTGGCAGACATGGTTGTTGGATGTGTCATGGTGGCACCACTCTAGCTGGCAGACATGGTTGTTGGATGTGTCATGGTGGCACCACTCTAGCTGGCAGACATGGTTGTTGGATGTGTCATGGTGGCACCACTCTAGCTGGCAGACATGGTTGTTGGGTGTGTCATGGTGGCACCACTCTAGCTGGCAGACATGGTTGTTGGATGTGTCATGGTGGCACCACTCTAGCTTGCAACCATGTTTGTTGGATGTGTCATGGTGGCACCACACTAGCTGGCAGACATGGTTGTTGGGTGTGTCATGGTGGCACCACTCTACAGCTGGCAGTTATGGCTTTTGGACGTGTCATGGTAGTACCACTCTCTCTAACTTCCAGATGTGTCATGGTGGACATATTTATAGCATCAAACCTATCAGTACAAGAAGCATGTGTCCTGACATGCACATTGTTCCCTTGAACACCACTAAAATAATAATTGAAATTATTTGTTAAAGTGCGATCATCTTTGCGTGGTGTTTTTTTTGTGACTCTTGCGGAGGTCCTGTAATGTTTTGTCCAGAAATGAAAACATTAAATTTGCGATACAACATCACTAGACATGATGATGGTATTCAAATACAAATTCAAAGGTATTTGTGTGCTTTTTGAGGGACAATGTTTCATTCGCAGAGGTTATTTGTCTCGTAAAATAAGCGTGTAATTGATGCTGATTTATATACCCCGGCTCTAAAGCGAATCGGAATAACACACATCACTAGTGCATACGAAATCTCGACATATGCAATAAAAGTGTCTTCTGCAGAAAAAAATACATCGTAGCCCTTCAGCAAATTCAGGGCGACGGAACAGATTATATCAGTTAAACTTGGTCAATACAAATTTGAAATTTGACATAAAACATAACTATACATAATTAGCAGATTAAATTGTATTTCCTGTTCTGAATGGCATTGTTTCATATGCAGAGATAGAGATCACTGTGCGTCTTGTCTCGTAAACTAAGCCGGAAGTAGCATTCAGCTGTACACTTTTCTCGGAATCTACTGGCGATTCGGGCGATAATCTAACTTAAAAGAATTTTGATACAATGAGCGGAAGAATTGTATCTGAAATTATTATTTTATCAGGAATAATTTATTCCAATATTATGTGTAGTTGCAGCTTTACTATATATATGTGAAATAAATTGATAACCATATGCGTAGAACTTTGGTTCAGCTGATCGCCATTGCCAGAAATGTTTTCGAATGGAAGAATTTGACCAATCACCATCCATGCGCCCGCGATTGCGATATGTTGACATATAATAGTCGAACTACAAGTATGACTTTCAGCGATTTACTGTAAGGCATTTATGATTTATATCCATTCTCTATCCACTTAAGTTTGTTTCAAGGCGTCAATAGCTTTAATATGACCATGGTTGCTGTAGATAACGGTGAGTTGTGCGATCTTCCAATCTCATTAAAAATCAGATCTTAGTTCTCGCTGTCACTAAACAAAAAACTGAGCACATCCCATTACGGGTCATGTCAGAACGACCTTTCATCCGACCAATCAAAGCGTTTCTTACCAGATCATGAAAGTGACAGTCGGAATGTGTTTTCTAATCATGCAAGCTTGAGAAAGTAAGCACGGGGTATTCTGAACGGCAGTTACAGCCCGTACGACTGATTCCGTCAAAATTATCGCCTCTCTCTTGCTTCCGTGGGAAAAACATTTGAACGGAGGAGGCATTGCACAGTATGTGGGAAACACTGCCATAAAATCGCAACCATATATTAGACATTCCGGAATGTTCTTTTTATTCATTTTTCAAAATTTTAATCGAGAACTGTGTCAACAAATTTTTCAAGCGTAGTCTGAAATGTAAGTCGCCAGCTTAAAACGAGTGCTGTAAAGTTCGAGTAAGCTGCTTATTAATTGGCTGATGTCGGCTTCTTGTTAGTTGTTTCAGTGGTTGGTCAAAATTCGCAAAAGGTCGTTCTGATGTGACCCGTAATGGGATGTCCTTAGATCTTTGTTTAGAACTTAAATCTGATTTTAATGTGATTTTGTTGCCAATAGACGTGTAATTACATGATTTATTTGAGTATTTCAGTGAGGATTTGTTGACATGGTATTTCCGGAGTTGTGTGCCCACATTAATGTGTTTACCCCCATCCCCCCCAAAAATAAAAGGCTGCCCGCCCGATATTGCCTGAGAACCAATTTGATTTATTTTTACAGCCTTATTATGAATTAGAGAACAAGAATTAACAATGAGATATTATATACAATGTTTGTTATAAAGAGATACAAAAGCTATGTACATTGTATCACTACATCTAGATGCAAAATCATAAACACAAGTGCTTACAAAAGGGTGCTGGTATTCTCTGGACTAATTATAACAAAGTGATAGGATGACCTACAGTGGCTTGTAAACTTCCTTGAGACTCACCACAAACCCAGGGATAATCTGATGTACCCCATGATGCTTCGTAATCTTAGAGGGGGCATCGCGTCCCTTGGGCATGCCAGTAACTTATGATTGTGGGTTTGATTCCCGGTGCACCTCGATTTTGTTTCTAGGTTTGTCAGCATCATACCCGTGCTTGTGAGTTTCACAGAAGTGGTAAACGTCTAAGACCTACATCACTTCAGGCTTTCCTCCCACATTAAGCTGTCATGCTGCGATATAACTGTCATACTGTTAAAATCTATGTTAAACCCAACTCACTCACACTCGTAATCTTAGCAAAAGGGAGGCATCCCTGTATAAGGCGCCCCTTCAGCAAGACATGATCCCCCAAGTTGATGCTCCGCTATATAAGGCACCTATACAGATGGTGATTTGACCTGTAAAGATCCAGTCACAATAGTTCTTCAGCAACCCATGCTTGTCGTAACAGGAAACAATGCTTGTCATAAGAGGTGATTAACGGGATCGGGTGGTCAGGCTCGCTGACTTGATTGATGCATGTCATTGTATCCCAATTGTGTTGATTGATGCTCATGATATCAATCACTGGATTGTCGGGTCCAGACTCGATTTTTTTATATACCGCAATCATATGGCTGGAATATATTGCTGAGTGTGCGAATGTGTGTTTGTCTCTGTGTATTGTCCGAGGGATACACCTGGTAAACTCAGATTAGGTCTGAAATATTGCTCAGTGTGACCTTAAACAATAAACAAAGAAGGTGATGCTCCCCAATATAAGGCAACATACAGAAGGCGATGCTCCCCAATATAAGGCAACATACAGAAGGTGATGCTCCCCAATATAAGGCAACATACAGAAGGCGATGCTCCCCAATATAAGGCACCATACAGAAGGCAATGCTCCTCTAAATAAGGCACCATACAGAAGGCGATGCTCCTCTATATAAGTCATCATAAAGAAGGCGATGCTCCTCTAAATAAGGCCCCATACAGAAGGCGATGCTCCTCTATATAAAGCACCAGACAGAACGCGATGCTCCTCTATATAAGGCACCATACAGAAGGTGATGCAGACCCATAAAATAGGATGTACCCTTAAATAAAGAGGCGATTCTTCTCTATGTATTAGGGGAAGACTTGTTATGACAAACCACTCAGAATGTGCATATGACCATGTTTGTTTGTTTAATGCCGCACTCGGCAATATTCCAGCTATATGATGGTGGTCTGTAAAATTATCAAGTCTGGACCAGACAATCCAGATATTGACATCATGAGCATCGATCCACGCAATTGAGATATGATTACATGCATCAAGCAAGTCAGCGAGCCTGACCTCCCAATCCTGTTGGTTGCCTCTTACAACAAGCATAGTTGCTTTTAACAGCAAGCATGGGTGCAGATCCCCACATATGACCATGATTACTTCAGTCAAACAATTCCTTCCACAATCTACACTGAATGTGATTGACTACACTAATTCACTAATAAAAAAGGCACCATACAGCTATTTCAGTTACATCACAGCGTATCATCTTGATCCTGACTTAAACACAAACTACAGATGATATAATGGTCGAGTCGGATCTACAGATGATATTACGTTCAAATCACTAAACGAGTCTGACTACCCAAAGTGTCAAAACAAGAGCCTACTGTCAAAACAAGCTGAGCCCACTCTACACTCAGACGATCACTTGAATCAGATCTAAGTTCTCATTGCCGCTAAACAAAGATCCAAGGACATCCCATTACGGGTCATGTCAGAACGACCTTTCGCGAACTTTGGCTGACCACTAAAACAACCAACAAGAAGCTGACATCACCCAATTAGAAAGCAGCTTTCTCGAGTTTACGGCACTCGTTTCAACCTGGCAACTTCCATTTCAGACTACGCTTGAAAAATATATTGACACAGTTCTCGATTAAAATTTTGAAAACTAAACAAACGAACATTCCGGAATGTCTAATATATCATTGCGATTGAATGTCGGTGCTTCCCACATACCTTGCAACGCCTCCTTTGTTCGAATGTTTATCCCACGGAAGCAAGAGATAGACAATACTTTTGACGGAATCAGTAGTATGGGCCGTAACTGTCGTTCAGAATACCCCTTGTTAACGTTTTCAAGGGTGCATGATTAGAAAACACATTCCGACTGCCACTTTCATGATCTTATAAGAGACATTTTGATTGGTCAGAATGTCTCTTATAAGATCATGAAAGTGGCAGTCAGATGAAAAGTTGCGGCAGCGAGAACTTAGATATGATTTTAATGAGATGGAATCTCAAGATTCCAGAGACCAGAACAAAACAAGGAGGTAGATCCTTTTCTGTTGCTGCCCCTACCCTATGGAACTCTCCCACACTCCACAATTTACACCTCCACCTTTTTTTTCTAACAACACTACAGAGCAGCTGTGAAGTTGGAAGCCAGGTGCTTCGTAAATTATTACTATTATCATTATCATTATTATTATTCACAGTGATTCTGGGATCTAAGGTTGATTATGAACCATTACTGAACAAAAAACATCATGAACTGTCACATGTAGAATTACAATCACTTGAACAATCACTTGAACAATCACGTGAACAATCACTTTAAACAATCATATTGGCTGTCACATGGCACCATCTCGTCCGTCAGACGACACGGGCCAGTAATTAGCTGGTCCCATTATTGGGGGAAAGTAGCATTACAAAGTACAATTTGATACTTGTTCTTGTTAACAGAAAACGGCTACTTATGATATTCTCACACTCTATATTACACTTTTCATAATACAGAACAATAGAGTGACTTTGCCACTTTTAGAAAACAAAACAAAATAATTCCTAGTTGATGTTCACCAGGCCCAGCAAATGCTTCTGACTGTGTGACTGTAGGGGTATTAGTGCTGAAGTCAAGAAGTCTGAGTGATGTCACAAGTACACACTATGGAGTGATACTGCACAAGTACACACTATGGCTGAGTGACATCACACAGAAGCACACACTATAGAATGACATCAAACAAGTACACACTATGGCTGAGTGACATCACACAGAAGCACACACTATAGAATGACATCACAAAAGTACACACTATGGCTGAGTGACGTCACACAGAAGCACACACTATAGAATGACATCACACAAGTACACACTATGGAGTGATACTGCACAAGTACACACTATGGCTGAGTGACGTCACACAGAAGCAGACACTATAGAATGACATCACACAAGTACACACTATGGAGTGATACTGCACAAGTACACACTATGGCTGAGTGACATCACACAGAAGCACACACTATAGAATGACATCACACAAGTACACACTATGGCTGAGTGACGTCACACAGAAGCACACTATAGAATGACATCACACAAGTACACACTATGGAGTGATACTGCACAAGTACACACTATGGCTGAGTGACGTCACACAGAAGCAGACACTATAGAATGACATCACACAAGTACACACTATAGAATGACATCACACAAGTACACACTATGGAGTGATACTGCACGAGTACATACTATGGCTGAGTGACGTCACACAGAAGCACACACTATAGAATGACATCACACAAGTACACACAATGGAGTGATACTGCACAAGTACACACTATGGCTGAGTGACATCACACAGCAGCACACACTATAGAATGACATCACACAAGTACACACTATGGCTGAGTGACGTCACACAGAAGCACACTTTATGGAATGACACAGTGAGTGAGTGAATATGGTTTTACGCCGCTTTTAGCAATATTCCAGCAATATCACGACAATATCATGGGCTTCACACATTGTACCCATGTCGGGAATCGAACCCGGGTCTTCGGCGTGACGAGCGAACGCTTTAACCACTAGGCTACCCGACCGCCCCGGAATGACACACTATGGCTGAGTGATGCCACACAAATACACAAACTATGGCTGAGTGATGTCACACAAGTACACACTATGGTTGAGTGACGTGTACACACCATGGCTGAGGGACGTCACATAAGTACACACTATGGCTGAGTGATGCCACACAATACACACACTATGGCTGAGTGACATCACCCAAGTACACACTACGGCTGAGCGACGTCACACAAAAGTACACACTACTGCTGAGTGACGTCACACAAGTACACACTATGGCTGAGTGACATCGCACACGTACACGCTATGGCTGGGTGATGTCACACAAGTACACACTATGGCTGAGTGATGTCACACAAGTACACACTATGGCTGAGTGATGTCACACAAGTACACACTATGGCTGAGTGACGTCGCACACGTACACACTATGGCTGAGTGACGTCACACAAGTACACACTATGGCTGAGTGACATCATACAAGCACACGCTATGCCTGGGTGATGTCACACAAGTACACGCTATGCCTGGGTGACGTCACACATGTACACACTATGGCTGAGTGACATCATACAAGCACACGCTATGCCTGGGTGATGTCACACAAGTACACGCTATGCCTGAGTGATGTCACACAAGTACACACTATGCCTGGGTGATGTCACACAAGTACACACTATGGCTGAGTGACATCATACAAGCACACGCTATGCCTGGGTGATGTCACACAAGTACACGCTATGCCTGAGTGATGTCACACATGTACACACTATGGCTGAGTGACATCATACATGCACACACTATGGCTGGGTGATGTCACACAAGTACACACTATGGCTGGGTGATGTCACACATGTAAACGCTATGGCTGGGTGATGTCACACAAGTACACACTATGGCTGGGTGACATCACACAAGCACACGCTATGGCTGGGTGATGTCACACAAGTACACACTATGGCTGAGTGACATCACACACGTACACGCTATGGCTGGGTGATGTCAAACAAGTACACACTATGGCTGAGTGACATCACACAAGTACACACTATGGCTGAGTGATGTCACACAAGTACACACTATGGCTGAGTGACATCGCACACGTACACGCTATGGCTGGGTGATGTCAAACAAGTACACACTATGGCTGGGTGATGTCACACATGTAAACGCTATGGCTGGGTGATGTCACACAAGTACACACTTTGGCTGGATGACATCACACAAGTACACACTTTGGTTGAGTGACGTGTACACACCATGGCTGAGGGACGTCACATAAGTACACACTATGGCTGAGTGATGCCACACAATACACACACTATGGCTGAGTGACGTCACCCAAGTACACACTACGGCTGAGCGACGTCACACAAAAGTACACACTACTGCTGAGTGACGTCACACAAGTACACACTATGGCTGAGTGACATCGCACACGTACACGCTATGGCTGGGTGATGTCACACAAGTACACACTATGGCTGAGTGATGTCACACAAGTACACACTATGGCTGAGTGATGTCACACAAGTACACACTATGGCTGAGTGACGTCGCACACGTACACACTATGGCTGAGTGACGTCACACAAGTACACACTATGGCTGAGTGACATCATACAAGCACACGCTATGCCTGGGTGATGTCACACAAGTACACGCTATGCCTGGGTGACGTCACACATGTACACACTATGGCTGAGTGACATCATACAAGCACATGCTATGCCTGGGTGATGTCACACAAGTACACGCTATGCCGGAGTGATGTCACACAAGTACACACTATACCTGGGTGATGTCACACAAGTACACACTATGGCTGAGTGACATCATACAAGCACACGCTATGCCTGGGTGATGTCACACAAGTACACGCTATGCCTGAGTGATGTCACACATGTACACACTATGGCTGAGTGACATCATACATGCACACACTATGGCTGGGTGATGTCACACAAGTACACACTATGGCTGGGTGATGTCACACATGTAAACGCTATGGCTGGGTGATGTCACACAAGTACACACTATGGCTGAGTGACATCACACAAGTACACACTATGGCTGGGTGATGTCACACAAGTACACACTATGGCTGAGTGATGTCACACAAGTACACACTATGGCTGAGTGACGTCACACAAGTACACACTATGGCTGAGTGATGTCACACAAGTACACACTATGGCTGAGTGACATCGCACACGTACACGCTATGGCTGGGTGATGTCAAACAAGTACACACTATGGCTGGGTGATGTCACACATGTAAACGCTATGGCTGGGTGATGTCACACAAGTACACACTTTGGCTGGATGACATCACACAAGTACACACTTTGGTTGAGTGACGTGTACACACCATGGCTGAGGGACGTCACATAAGTACACACTATGGCTGAGTGATGCCACACAATACACACACTATGGCTGAGTGACGTCACCCAAGTACACACTACGGCTGAGCGACGTCACACAAAAGTACACACTACTGCTGAGTGATGTCACACAAGTACACACTATGGCTGAGTGACATCGCACACGTACACGCTATGGCTGGGTGATGTCACACAAGTACACACTATGGCTGAGTGATGTCACACAAGTACACACTATGGCTGAGTGATGTCACACAAGTACACACTATGGCTGAGTGACGTCGGACACGTACACACTATGGCTGAGTGACGTCACACAAGTACACACTATGGCTGAGTGACATCATACAAGCACACGCTATGCCTGGGTGATGTCACACAAGTACATGCTATGCCTGGGTGACGTCACACATGTACACACTATGGCTGAGTGACATCATACAAGCACACGCTATGCCTGGGTGATGTCACACAAGTACACGCTATGCCTGAGTGATGTCACACAAGTACACACTATGCCTGGGTGATGTCACACAAGTACACACTATGGCTGAGTGACATCATACAAGCACACGCTATGCCTGGGTGATGTCACACAAGTACACGCTATGCCTGAGTGATGTTACACATGTACACACTATGGCTGAGTGACATCATACAAGCACACACTATGGCTGGGTGATGTCACACAAGTACACACTATGGCTGGGTGATGTCACACATGTAAACGCTATGGCTGGGTGATGTCACACAAGTACACACTATGGCTGGGTGACATCACACAAGCACACGCTATGGCTGGGTGATGTCACACAAGTACACACTATGGCTGAGTGACATCACACACATACACGCTATGGCTGGGTGATGTCACACAAGTACACACTATGGCTGAGTGATGTCACACAAGTACACACTATGGCTGAGTGACATCACACAAGTACACACTATGGCTGAGTGATGTCACACAAGTACACACTATGGCTGAGTGACATCGCACACATACACGCTATGGCTGGGTGATGTCAAACAAGTACACACTATGGCTGGGTGATGTCACACATGTAAACGCTATGGCTGGGTGATGTCACACAAGTACACACTTTGGCTGGATGACATCACACAAGTACACACTATGGCTAAGTGATGTCACACAAGTACACACTATGGCTGAGTGATGTCACACAAGTACACACTATGGCTGAGTGACATCATACAAGCACACGCTATGCCTGGGTGATGTCACACAAGTACACACTATGGCTGGGTGATGTCACACATGTAAACGCTATGGCAGGGTGATGTCACACAAGTACACACTATGGCTGGGTGACATCACACAAGCACACACTATGGCTGGGTGATGTCACACATGTAAACGCTATGGCTGGGTGATGTCACACAAGTACACACTATGGCTGGGTGACATCACACAAGTACACACTATGGCTGAGTGATGTCACACAAGTACACACTATGGCTGAGTGATGTCACACAAGAACACACTACAGCTGAGTGACATCGCACAGAAGCACACACTATAGAATGATGTCACACAAGTACACACTATGGCTGAGTGATGTCACACAATTACACACTATGGCTGAGTTACATCGCACACGTACACACTATGGCTGAGTGATGTCACACAAGTACACACTATGGCTGAGTGACATCATACAAGCACACACTATGGCTGGGTGATGTCACACAAGTACACACTATGGCTGAGTGATGTCACACAAGTACACACTATGGCTGAGCAATGTCACACAAGCACACAATATAGCTGAGTGACATCACACAAGTACACACTATGGCTGAGTGACATCACACAAGTACACATTATGGCTGAGTGACGTCACAGAAGTACACAATATGGCTGTGGTTCCACACACCGTTAACAGCAACCGCCCTTCTTTGAGCCGGAGCTGCCAGTCTCATACAGATCCACTGTGTCCTTGACCTGTCGGGTTCTGTCTGCGTCACTAATTGGTAGTCGGTACTGAAATATACACTCAAACAGCTCCTTCACATTATGTCCGTTCAAGCTGGAAGTTTCAAAGTAGGGGGCTCTCGGCAGTTTGGATATATCCAGGTGTTCGTTAAGCTCCTTGGCTAACTTCACTCCTTCTTCAATGGTAACCGCACGAGATGTGGGTGTGACCTGGTCTAGCTTGGTTCCCACGACAACCCTGAGGCAGTCTTCATGTGCAGCAGAGAGTAAGGGGTTAAATCTTGCCCTGAAGAATTAAAAGTCATGTGACAACAAAGATTCAAGTAAGTTGTCATGTTACACCAGAGGTTCAAGTAAGTTGTTATGTGACAGAGGTTAAAGTAAGTTGTCATGTGACAGAGGTTCAAGTAAGTTGTCATGTGACAGAGGTTCAAGAAAGGTGTCATGTGACAGAGGTTCAAGTAACCTGTCATGTGACAGAGGTTCAAGTAACCTGTCATGTGACAGAGGTTCAAGAAAGGTGTCATGTGACAGAGGTTCAAGTAACCTGTCATGTGACAGAGGTTCAAGTAACCTGTCATGTGACAGAGGTTCAAGTAACTTATCATGTGACAGAGGTTCAAGTAACTTGTCATGTGACAGAGGTTCAAGCTAATTGTCATGTGACAGAGGTTAAAGTAACTTGTTATGTGACAGAGGTTCAAGTAACTTGTTATGTGACAGAGGTTCAAGTAACTTGTCATGTGACAGAGGTTCAAGTAACTTGTTATGTGACAGAGGTTCAAGTAACTTGTTATATGACAGAGGTTCAAGTAACTTGTCATGTGACAGAGGTTCAAGTAATTTGTTATGTGACAGAGGTTCAAGTAACTTGTTATGTGACAGTGGTTCAAGTAAGTTGTCATGTGACAGAGGTTCAAGTAACTTGTGATGTGACAGAGGTTCAAGTAACTTGTTATGTGACAGTGGTTCAAGTAACCTGTCCTGTGACAGAGGTTCAAGAAAGCTGTCATGTGACAGAGGTTCAAGTAACTTGTCATGTATTACCAGAGAGATTCAAATGACTTGTCACTGGATATATCATAGGCCAGGATGGCAACGCCAGCGTTGCGGCAGTAAAAGTTTGAGAGGCCGGTGTAGCGCTCGTCGCCTGCCGTGTCCTGGAACAACAAACAAAGCCATTAATGATACCATGGCAACAGTCATTACAAACTTTTAACGGTTGATCTTACAAACAAGTTAAGAAAGTGTTAGCCACATATAGAAAAACAACACCCATGCAAGTTACAAGCCAGTGATGACGTCAGAATGCCAGCAAATGGTGTTATAACTTTTTATTGTTGATTTATTATATTACAGTTGCGCATTTTTTACATAAATGACAATCTGACAAGGACTTGTTGAAATATCATAATTCTTTTCTTAAATATAACATTTTCCAGCAAACATTATCATGGATTTTTACAGGATTATTCTTTTGTCATATCCGAGTAAAACACTTTCTTTTCAAATATTAAGTCAGTATAAGATTGAAATGTTTACAACCTGCTTCACAGATTGACCATCTAAGCAGGGATTCCAATTGTGGAAAGTGTTGATTCTTGGTAATTTGAGACAATGTGTCCTTGTTCTACAATCCAACCATTAATTAGGTGCTGCCTGGGGCACACCAGTAACCTACGTGCTCACGGCTTTCACCAAAGTGTAAAATATCTGAGAGCTGCATCACTTCGGGCTTTCTTCCCACATTAAGGCGACATCCCGTGATATAACTGGAATACAGTCCAAAGCAGCATTAAACCCAACTCACTTACTATAACTTACTCCAGATAATACATATCAGTGATTTTTTACACCAAAGGCTGCAAACAGGTCAATGACTTGGACCTAAGAAATGTAATAAGTCAATGGCTAAAGTCAATAAGTCTAAAGCTAAATCAGTACTTTTAAAAAATCGGGCATAGCTTCTGCGCACAGTGCAAGTGTTGTGATAGAAAATGTGTGATCATCAGATGTCCGAAAACCTGTGATCCGATGATATTTGTATTGTGTCATGAACAATAGTAAAGGCATATATGATGCTGAAAGCTCTGATCGAAAACAGGACAATATGTGTACTGTACAATATCTCATTTGACATGAAACTTTATGAGAGCATTTCATTAGTCATTAAAATCCATACTGTAAGTGGGAATAATCCTTACTATTTACTTTCTAATCATGAAATTATGACACGCGTGACCCCATGCTTAGCATTTCTATCGGTCAAAAGTCTGACAACTTAAACAAACCATCGGTCAAATAGAAATTTTATCGGTCTATGACCGGTGACCAACAGCCATTTGAAACCCTTGTTATATGTCTTATGCTTCTGGCTATTGATCTTGTACACTCTGACCATTGACTAAAGAGTATTTAAAAAGAATAACAAACGCTGTTTAGAATGGGTTGTAATAAAATGGCTAGTCTTTGTCATAGAATGCTTATGCAGGTTGACTTAACTGGGTTGTATGTTGTGCATGTCAAGTTGATTCGAATCTAAAACCAGGGAATCTCCCTTGTACTCAATCACATGTTGAGTCTGACATATTAAAGTGTCATTGATGTCCTACACCTGTCTTGGTCATTGATGTCTTACATGGTGTCAGAAGTAAACTGGAAGTGGAACAATTAAGCCCACCTCCTGGACTGAGTTTGAAGGGCAATTTGGCAGAAAACTGGAGAAGATTTAAGCAGCAATTTAGGATTTATCTGGTTGCACGTGGTACTGCTGAGAAGGATGAAGGAGAGCAGGCAAATACTTTGCTTCATGAGCTTGGAACTGATGAATATTTACAACACTTTCAGATGGACAAATGCAGGTGATGGAACAAAATTAGAGCCAATTTATGAGAAATTTGAAGCTTACTGTAACCCAAGAAGAAATGTTGCCCATGAGAGACATTTGTTCAACACCAGAAATCATGGTCCCAATGAATCTATAGACAATTATGTTACTGATCTCAGAAATAAAGCAAAGACAGATCGCATTGTTTGTGGAATTGTCAGTGATCAAGTTAGGGCAAGACTGTTGTGTGACTTGGACTTAACATTAGATAAGACGATAGACGTCTGTAGGGCCGCAGAAGCAAGTGCATCACAGTTGAAGGAGTTAGCAGGAGAAACAGAAAAACAAATTCATGAAATATCGCAAAGAATCCAAGGAAAAAAAGCAGCACCAAAATCCTCATAAAAATAAAGAAAACACAAATTCAAGGACATGTATGAAGAGAGGGAAAGAAACACAAAGGAAAGGACTGTTATTTTTGTGGAAGAAAACACAGAAAAGGAAATTGTATTGCGTATGGTGAAACATGTGGAAATTGTGGCAAGAAGAATCACTTGGCACATGTTTGTTGTTTCAATCAACAGGATACAAGGAAGAAAAAGTTCACATGCTGGAAAATGACATGACAGATTATGAATTTGAAGATTCTGATGGAAGCAAAGAAGAAACTTTCTTCATAGATGCACTGACAAACGGAAAAGACAGAAAAAAAGACTGGAAAATTGATGTTGAAGTTTGTGGAAACCAAGCTTCACTGAAACCGGATACTGGAGCTGAATGTAACGTCATGTCAAAGGAATTTTACAAATTGCCTGGAGGAAGAATGCTTACCAGATCAATGGCAAAGTTAGTGTCATATTCCGGTCACAAGCTGGAACCGATGGGTAAAGCACATATTGTTGTCGAATACAAGAAGAAGATGTTTCCTGTGGAGTTTGTCGTTGTCGACAGAGACTAACAGCCACTACTAGAACTTTCTTCATGCATGGAAACGAACTTTAACAAGCCGATGTTCACAGTTGAAAAAGAAGAGAAAGCTGATACATTACAGATACTCAGCGAGTTCGAGTCTACATTCAAGGGGCTTGGGAAGATCAAGGGCATCAAACATCACGTCAACGAGGACGAGTCTGTAACGCCAGTAGTTCAGCCACCTCCAGGATCAGGTGAAGGCTGAATTGAACAGAATGGAGAAAGCCGGCATAATAACAAGGGTAACAAAACCAACAAAGTGGGTCAGCCCAATTGTCGTTGTAGAAAAACCAAACAAGAAAAAAGTAAGGATCTACCTTGATCTTCACAGCTTGAATCAAGCTATACTTCGTGAACATTTCCCGATGAAGACGGTAGAGGAAGTGGCAGCTAACTTGAAGGAAGCAGCGGTATTCACGAAGCTGGACACAGCATCTGGATTTTACCAGATAGAACTGGATGAAGAAAGTACCTGGCTCACCACCTTTAATACACCCGTTGCAGGCATCAATTTGAACGATTACCCTTTGGGATTAGCAGTGCTCCAGAGATTTTTCATAGAACATTGACACATATGTATCACAGAGATGCCAGCTCCAGAGAATAAACAAGATCTACAAAGATTCATGGGAATGGTCAATTATTTGGGAAAATTCATACCAAACCTCTCATCAATTAACAAGCCTCTTTGACAGCTCTTGGAGAAGAATGTTGCCTGGGAGTGGACAGAAAGACAGCAGAAGTATTTCGACAACCTGACAACAGTGATCTTAAATTCACCAACATTGAAATACTACAATGTCAGCTCTCCAATCAAGCTTTCAGTGGATGCATCATCACATGGAGTTGGAGCATGTATCACTCGAGATGAACAGCCTGTATCATATGCTTCCAGATCACTCAACCCTGCGGAACGGAAGTACGCGCAAATTGAGAAGGAGATGGTAGCTATGGTCCGAAATGAGATTGGAAACAGAAAATGACAGTTCTCTACAAAAAATAAAGGAGTATGTTCTTCATGGATGGCCTGATGCTCCTAACAAGGTGGATTGGGACATTAAGCCATACTGGAATACTCGGGAATTGATTTCATTCCAAGATGGACTCATGTTGAAAGGTGAATGCATCATCGTACCTACAAGTATGCACAGAGAAATGTTGAGAAAAATTCCTGTTTGCGGCGTGCACGTGATGTACTCTACTGGCCAAGCACATGTTCATAGATCAGAGATTTAGTATCAAGCTGGCGTGGTGGGTGTTGTCACTAAAGGAATCATTAACAACGAGAGCCGTTGATTCAGCATGACAAACCTGACAGACTGTGGCAAGATGTTGGATCAGATATATTTGAACTGGGAAGAGAACACTACATCATTGTGGTTGATTATTACTCAAAGTATTTTGAGGTCTCCAAACAACATGACATGAAGGCTGTTACTACAATCAACGTCCTGAAAAAACATTTTGCAAGGCATGAGATTCCAGAATCTGTAATGACAGACAATGGACCACAGTATGCAAATTATGAGTTTCATGATTTCGCAAGAGAATATGGATTTGAACACAAGACGTCGTCTCCTCACTGCCCTCAAAGAAACAGGTTGGCAGAGCGAACCGTACAAACTGTGAAAAGATTGTTCAAGAAAGCAAAGGACGACGGTCAGGATCCACATCTTGCATTGTTGGATCTCTGAAATACCCCTTTCGATGGGTCATCAAACTATAACAGTTATTCCAACTAAACCAAGCCTCCTGAAACCAAGATTCAATCACAGCCATATCAGGAGTCTCCTGAAACCAGGATTCGATCAAAGCCATGTCGGGAGTCTCCTGAAATCAGGATTCAATCACAGCCATGTCAAGAGTCTCCTGAAACCAGGATTCAATCACAGCCATGTAAGGTGTCTCCTGAAACCAGGATTCAATCACAGCCATGTAAGGAGTCTCCTGAAACCAGGATTCGATCAAAGCCATGTCGGGAGTCTCCTGAAATCAGGATTCAATCACAGCCATGTCAAGAGTCTCCTGAAACCAGGATTCAATCACAGCCATATCAGGAGTCTCCTGAAACCAGGATTCAATCACAGCCATGTCTGGAGACTCCTGAAACCAGGATTCAATCACAGCCATGTAAGGAGTCTCCTGAAACCAGGATTCGATCAAAGCCATGTCGGGAGTCTCCTGAAATCAGGATTCAATCACAGCCATGTCAAGAGTCTCCTGAAACCAGGATTCAATCACAGCCATGTCGGGAGTCTCCTGAAACCAGGATTCAATCACAGCCATGTCGAGAGTCTCCTGAAACCAGGATTCAATCACAGCCATATCAGGAGTCTCCTGAAACCAGGATTCAATCACAGCCATGTCTGGAGTCTCCTGAAACCAGGATTCAATCACAGCCATGTCGGGAGTCTCCTGAAACCAGGATTCAATCACAGCCATGTAAGGTGTCTCCTGAAACCAGGATTCAATCACAGCCATGTAAGGTGTCTCCTGAAACCAGGATTCGATCACAGCCATGTCTAGAGTGTCCTGAAACCAGGATTCAATCACAGCCATGTAAGGAGTCTCCTGAAACCAGGATTCAATCACAGCCATGTCAAGAGTCTCCTGAAACCAGGATTCAATCACAGCCATGTCGGGAGTCTCCTGAAACCAGGATTCAATCACAGCCATGTAAGGTGTCGCCTGAAATCAGGATTCAATCACAGCCATGTCGAGAGTCTCCTGAAACCAGGATTCAATCAAAGCCATGTCGAGAGTCTCCTGAAACCAGGATTCAATCACAGCCATGTCGGGAGTCTCCTGAAATCAGGATTCAATCACAGCCATGTCAAGAGTCTCCTGAAACCAGGATTCAATCACAGCCATGTCGAGTGTCTCCTGAAACCAGGATTCAATCACAGCCATGTCGAGAGTCTCCTGAAACCAGGATTCAATCACAGCCATGTAAGGAGTCTCCTGAAACCAGGATTCAATCACAGCCATGTCGAGAGTCTCCTGAAACCAGGATTCGATCACAGCCATGTCGGGAGTCTCCTGAAACCAGGATTCAATCACAGCCATGTCGAGAGTCTCCTGAAACCAGGATTCAATCACAGCCATGTCGAGAGTCTCCTGAAACCAGGATTCAATCACAGCCATGTCGAGAGTCTCCTGAAACCAGGATTCAATCACAGCCATGTCTGGAGTCTCCTGAAACCAGGATTCAATCACAGCCATGTCGAGAGTCTCCTGAAACCAGGATTCAATCACAGCCATGTCTGGAGTCTCCTGAAACCAGGATTCAATCACAGCCATGTCGAGAGTCTCCTGAAACCAGGATTCAATCACAGCCATGTCGAGTGTCTCCTGAAACCAGGATTCAATCACAGCCATGTCGAGAGTCTCCTGAAACCAGGATTCAATCACAGCCATGTAAGGAGTCTCCTGAAACCAGGATTCAATCACAGCCATGTAAGGAGTCTCCTGAAACCAGGATTCGATCACAGCCATGTCGGGAGTGTCCTGAAACCAGGATTCAATCACAGCCATGTAAGGAGTCTCCTGAAACCAGGATTCAATCACAGCCATGTCTGGAGTCTCCTGAAACCAGGATTCAATCACAGCCATATCAGGAGTCTCCTGAAACCAGGATTCAATCACAGCCATGTCTGGAGACTCCTGAAACCAGGATTCAATCACAGCCATGTAAGGAGTCTCCTGAAACCAGGATTCGATCAAAGCCATGTCGGGAGTCTCCTGAAATCAGGATTCAATCACAGCCATGTCAAGAGTCTCCTGAAACCAGGATTCAATCACAGCCATGTCGGGAGTCTCCTGAAACCAGGATTCAATCACAGCCATGTCGAGAGTCTCCTGAAACCAGGATTCAATCACAGCCATATCAGGAGTCTCCTGAAACCAGGATTCAATCACAGCCATGTCTGGAGTCTCCTGAAACCAGGATTCAATCACAGCCATGTCGGGAGTCTCCTGAAACCAGGATTCAATCACAGCCATGTAAGGTGTCTCCTGAAACCAGGATTCAATCACAGCCATGTAAGGTGTCTCCTGAAACCAGGATTCGATCACAGCCATGTCTAGAGTGTCCTGAAACCAGGATTCAATCACAGCCATGTAAGGAGTCTCCTGAAACCAGGATTCAATCACAGCCATGTCAAGAGTCTCCTGAAACCAGGATTCAATCACAGCCATGTCGGGAGTCTCCTGAAACCAGGATTCAATCACAGCCATGTAAGGTGTCGCCTGAAATCAGGATTCAATCACAGCCATGTCGAGAGTCTCCTGAAACCAGGATTCAATCAAAGCCATGTCGAGAGTCTCCTGAAACCAGGATTCAATCACAGCCATGTCGGGAGTCTCCTGAAATCAGGATTCAATCACAGCCATGTCAAGAGTCTCCTGAAACCAGGATTCAATCACAGCCATGTCGAGTGTCTCCTGAAACCAGGATTCAATCACAGCCATGTCGAGAGTCTCCTGAAACCAGGATTCAATCACAGCCATGTAAGGAGTCTCCTGAAACCAGGATTCAATCACAGCCATGTCGAGAGTCTCCTGAAACCAGGATTCGATCACAGCCATGTCGGGAGTCTCCTGAAACCAGGATTCAATCACAGCCATGTCGAGAGTCTCCTGAAACCAGGATTCAATCACAGCCATGTCGAGAGTCTCCTGAAACCAGGATTCAATCACAGCCATGTCGAGAGTCTCCTGAAACCAGGATTCAATCACAGCCATGTCTGGAGTCTCCTGAAACCAGGATTCAATCACAGCCATGTCGAGAGTCTCCTGAAACCAGGATTCAATCACAGCCATGTCTGGAGTCTCCTGAAACCAGGATTCAATCACAGCCATGTCGAGAGTCTCCTGAAACCAGGATTCAATCACAGCCATGTCGAGTGTCTCCTGAAACCAGGATTCAATCACAGCCATGTCGAGAGTCTCCTGAAACCAGGATTCAATCACAGCCATGTAAGGAGTCTCCTGAAACCAGGATTCAATCACAGCCATGTAAGGAGTCTCCTGAAACCAGGATTCGATCACAGCCATGTCGGGAGTGTCCTGAAACCAGGATTCAATCACAGCCATGTAAGGAGTCTCCTGAAACCAGGATTCGATCACTTCAACAAGGTGATGTAGTACAACTGAGAAAGGAAGGTAAATGGATACCAGGAACTGTAGTCAAACCAAGCAAAGTGCAACGTTCATACATTGCTGAAAGTAGTGGAAGATTCTTCAGGAGATACCGGAGAGATCTCCTGAAAACAAATAAAACTAACCCTCTGAAATAGTGTTTTGACAACAATGAAAGAAGCCATACTCCCATGGAATCTCCCATAACATCAGACAACACAACACTGTTCCAACGGCCAGTGAAGTCACCACTGTCATCAACTACACCGTCATCATCAGAGTCAACGTCATGTCAGCAGTCGTATGATAAAGCCACCAGCCAGATACTCAGATTGACTTTAACCCCCTGGATGCCAGAGGGACATATATGTCCCTCCTCTACAGCCCACACAAATACACTTTACAGTTTTGAACAAGGTGGGAAATTCCCTGTTCTGTGATATCACCCACCGACATTTTAGGCCAAGCCAAAGTACTGAACATGACCTATAAAAATTAGGTACATCGTAAATGTCGCCATTTTTTACACATTACTAAATCACTACTCACGGCCTTATTTACAGCATGTTTTGACATTTAAATTTCGGATATTTACTCAGAGACATGAATTTCAAAAATAGCATATTAGTGATCATGGGTATCTGTCTTTTATGAAATCACCAATGATCATTCCAAAACGTCTCCAATAACCCTAGAATCGTTTAGAATGTTTTGGAAAAAACGAAAACACGAACGCCAAAGTGAACTTTCCGCCATTTTGGATAGTGTTTACAAAATCACGTTTCAGGTACACCGGTTATGAGACGCCTGTAACATCACGTATATTTCAAACTTATCTGCGATACCTACATCCTTGAATTCCTCATACATTTTAGAATCAAATGACCAGTGGTCTTTGTCACCAATACAAAGTGGCTAGATGAAATGAAGCAAAATAAGTTAGGTGTGAAAACGAACGCTGTGCACGAAAAACTGCACATGGCTGAAATGTAAACAAAGCAAAATTCAGATTTTACACAGTGTAGCATATTCTCCTATTTTGAGCTATCCATTCGCCTATTCGTTCAAGATATTGGCTCAACATTTTCAGAATATGCATGGGAAGAGAATCGTAGGAAGAATTAGGGAATTTCAAATAGATACATTGCAATGATTTGATATTTTCAACATAAGTTGCGAAAGTTACCATTCTGGTTGACGCCATGACTGACGCAAAATCATGCACAACGACAATGGTATTTATGGGAATTTCTGACTATTTCCGTTTGTTTCAATGAAAATTATGACAACAAATAACAGTACATAGATTGTCAGAATGTTTCTGATTACTTACATGTCACATTTATGTTTATACGATCCCTGAATCAACGAAAGTCCCCTCGTACAATCCTGCATACTGTTGAAAGTGTACACGCCATTTTGTAAAAGTGGGTCACAGGTAGTGATGTCATTCGTCAACATTGTTGTGCATATTTGGTAATTTCTTTGAGGTGAAGGTCCTTGAATGAGAGTGCACACGATCAATGTATCATGCTGTTTACAGTTTCAGTTATGGTGTATATTTTGCATGTCTATTATACATTTGTTCACACAATTAATTTCGCTTTGGATATTTGTCAATGTTCAAAATGAAATCATACGTACATAAAAGCCACAACATGTATGAACAAACCTTTGATAATCTCCTGTTTGTTTGAACATTGTTTACATAACAATGTGATAGGTTTATAGTGTCAACTACGATATTTCTTTCCTTTGGACAAGTGTTACAAGATGAAGTCTAAATGTAACTGCAGCATGTATGTATTTCTTGGGATGTGTGATAAGTCAATATTATAAGAAAATATAACATAATCATGAACAAATATATGTCCAATATTGAATATAATTTTGGTTGTTTTGAAATATTGTTTTGGGAATTTCATTACGTAAATTGATGCCAAACAGCTGCGTGTCTTGTCCAATTAAGATACACAATAAACTGTCTAATTGTTTACATATTCAAGACATTATTTACTTGGTGAGAGCAGTCATTTCATGTTGTGTCGAAAAAGCGTCAAATTCCGTTCCCCACATCAAAATTTTCCACACCATGAACGAAAATTAGGGGAGATATAAATTAATCAAAATACCAGTGTCGTCTTTTTCGTACGTAATCAAAGACATGAAACCAGCCATGACGTCAAAAGGAATCGTGTTAGTTTTAGGGTATTTCATTACATTTGATAATAAGGCTTGTGCTCCATTAATAATGATGCAACATTAGTCAAATTACACTTACACAATCAGGAGAATGTTGGAATCTGAGGACTAAGTTATAGGTTAGATCAGGCCATCCATTTCTCTATTACCTCCTTTTTATGAAGTACGATTTCATCATTTCTTATGGGTATATTTTATAACTAAAAGTGTACAGTTTCAATATCGATATTTGTGTTGGAATAGTTTGGTTCCTCCTGAACAAAACACCACGGAGAAATTTACTGTTTTTCAACGCAGAATAAATTCTCGGACAACACTCAGCAGTGTGTTTTTTTAAAAACCGGTTTGATATCTACAGTTAAATTTACACTATCAAATAAGAAATTTAATATTCCCCACCTCTGCGTAATTTTATAGCCAGAGGTAGATCCAGTGCCGCGTGAGCGCAATTCTCGCACAACCTTCACTTTTCCGATCTTAGGAAAATGTGCGTCAGAAAAAAAGCTCGGCATCCAGAGGGTTAAAGTGTTTTAAAGTTCAAGTTTGAATAATGATCAGTGATTATAGTCCAGTGTTGTGATGGACAATTGATAACGTGTTTGCAGTAAACACCTAATACCAGAGAAGAGACTTTAATTTGAAGTAAAATAGAGATAAGTGATAGAGATTTTATCATGGACTCTAAAGCTAGCTGCATGCAGTTACATTTATAACATTCAGGAACATTTATAAGAAAGTTTAAATGTTGAATTAACTATCTTAAGAAGAGAGGTGTCATAGAATGCTTATGCAGGTTGACTTAACTGGGTTGTATGTTGTGCATGTCAAGTTGATTGGAATATAAAAACCACCTGGAGTTATCTCCCTTGTACTCAAGCACACGTTGAGTCGGACATATTTCCCCACAAGTTGAAACATTTTGTTTGAAAATTTATCAATAGTTGTTTCAGGTGAATTTGAAATAGATGAGAAGAGATTGTTAACATGGTTAGGTTTGGGCAGAATTAGTGATTTAAGAATGTTATTCATACCAAATGGTGTGAGGTGTGTTATTGACCATATTTACATTAGCGTTCATTGCTTGAGTTGTATATTGTACATGTTCAAGAAAGAAGACTATCCTCAATATTACAAAAGGCTCATCTGTCGTGTCCAAATTTAATTTCAGACAGAGGTTTATTTTCAATTCATTCTCATCAATATGAACTTTGTCTTATCTGGGTTTACTTTTAAGCCTGAAAAATACAGAGAATGTCAATGCATGGCATCATTCAGAGCCATCAAGTGAACAGCTTGTGCCATCTGCATATTGTGTCAGAAGACACTCAATGTCACCATTTTTATTCCCTTTGTCATTGTTTCATTTGTCATTCTTTATCTGTCATTTTTCGGCTTGTCATTATTTTGCTTGTCATTGTTTAATTGTCAACATTTTCTTTGTCATTCTTTTGTTTGCTAATGGGAAACATGGCATTCCTGAATCTGTGTGGCCACTGCCCAGTTAGTGACAGGGTTAAGAAAAGATTCAACAGAAACTGTTGTGAGTGGATCTACATACACAATTATATATTCCACTTTTAGCAATATTCCAGCAATATCACAGAGGCGGAATCAAACCGGGGTCTTTGGAGTGACGAGCAAACGTTTTAACCACGAGGCTACCCCACTGCCACTCCACTGCTTTCAATCATTGCATCTACTGATAAATAACCAAACACCTGTCATGTTACTAAACTGTCCCGCACCTGGCTGCAGTTCTACAGTACAGATGAAACTACAGATGCCCCTTGCAGCACAATTCATTTTCACCTTCAAGACATTCCTGAGGCTGGAGCCCCACATGGATTGGCTTAGCTTCATTAATCCGTGTTGTATACAAGTCTGTCTGCCTGTGGAACCCCACATGGATTGGCTTAGCTTCATTAATCTGTGTTGTATACATGTCTGTCTGTCTGTGGAACCCCACATGGATTGGTTTAGCTTCATTAATCCTTGTTGTATACAAGTCTGTCTGTCTGTCTGTGGAACCCCACATGGATTGGCTTAGCTTCATTTATCTGTGTTGTATACATGTCTGTCTGTCTGTGGAACCCCACATGGATTGGCTTAGCTTCATTAATCTGTGTTGTATACATGTCTGTCTGTGGAGCCCCACATGGATTGGCTTAGCTTCATTAATCCGTGTTGTATACAAGTCTGTCTGTCTGTGGAGCCCCACATGGATTGGCTTAGCTTCATTAATCCTTGTTGTATACATGTCTGTCTGTCTGTCTGTCTGTGGAGCCCCACATGGATTGGCTTAGCTTCATTAATCCTTGTTGTATACAAGTCTGTCTGTCTGTGGAGCCCCACATGGATTGGCTTAACTTCATTAATCCTTGTTGTATACAAGTCTGTCTGTCTGTGGAACCCCACATGGATTGGCTTAGCTTCATTAATCCTTGTTGTATACATGTCTGTCTGTCTGTGGAACCCCACATGGATTGGCTTAACTTCATAAATCCTTGTTGTATACAAGTCTGTCTGTCTGTGGAACCCCACATGGATTGGCTTAGCTTCATTAATCCGTGTTGTATACAAGTCTGTCTGTCTGTGAACCCCACATGGATTCATTATTTTGCTTGTCATTGTTTAATTGTCAACATTTTCTTTGTCATTCTTTTGTTTGCTAATGGGAAACATGGCATTCCTGAATCTGTGTGGCCACTGCCCAGTTAGTGACAGGGTTAAAAAAAGATTCAACAGAAACTGTTGTGAGTGGATCTACATACACAATTATATATTCCACTTTTAGCAATATTCCAGCAATATCACAGAGGCGGAATCAAACCGGGGTCTTTGGAGTGACGAGCAAACGTTTTAACCACGAGGCTACCCCACTGCCACTCCACTGCTTTCAATCATTGCATCTACTGATAAATAACCAAACACCTGTCATGTTACTAAACTGTCCCGCACCTGGCTGCAGTTCTACAGTACAGATGAAACTACAGATGCCCCTTGCAGCACAATTCATTTTCACCTTCAAGACATTCCTGAGGCTGGAGCCCCACATGGATTGGCTTAGCTTCATTAATCCGTGTTGTATACAAGTCTGTCTGCCTGTGGAACCCCACATGGATTGGCTTAGCTTCATTAATCTGTGTTGTATACATGTCTGTCTGTCTGTGGAACCCCACATGGATTGGTTTAGCTTCATTAATCCTTGTTGTATACAAGTCTGTCTGTCTGTCTGTGGAACCCCACATGGATTGGCTTAGCTTCATTTATCTGTGTTGTATACATGTCTGTCTGTCTGTGGAACCCCACATGGATTGGCTTAGCTTCATTAATCTGTGTTGTATACATGTCTGTCTGTGGAGCCCCACATGGATTGGCTTAGCTTCATTAATCCGTGTTGTATACAAGTCTGTCTGTCTGTGGAGCCCCACATGGATTGGCTTAGCTTCATTAATCCTTGTTGTATACATGTCTGTCTGTCTGTCTGTCTGTGGAGCCCCACATGGATTGGCTTAGCTTCATTAATCCTTGTTGTATACAAGTCTGTCTGTCTGTGGAACCCCACATGGATTGGCTTAGCTTCATTAATCCTTGTTGTATACATGTCTGTCTGTCTGTGGAACCCCACATGGATTGGCTTAACTTCATAAATCCTTGTTGTATACAAGTCTGTCTGTCTGTGGAACCCCACATGGATTGGCTTAGCTTCATTAATCCGTGTTGTATACAAGTCTGTCTGTCTGTGGAACCCCACATGGATTGGCTTAGCTTCATTAATCCTTGTTGTATACAAGTCTGTCTGTCTGTGAACCCCACATGGATTCATTATTTTGCTTGTCATTGTTTAATTGTCAACATTTTCTTTGTCATTCTTTTGTTTGCTAATGGGAAACATGGCATTCCTGAATCTGTGTGGCCACTGCCCAGTTAGTGACAGGGTTAAAAAAAGATTCAACAGAATCTGTTGTGAGTGGATCTACATACACAATTATATATTCCACTTTTAGCAATATTCCAGCAATATCACAGAGGCGGAATCAAACCGGGGTCTTTGGAGTGACGAGCAAATGTTTTAACCACGAGGCTACCCCACTGCCACTCCACTGCTTTCAATCATTGCATCTACTGATAAATAACCAAACACCTGTCATGTTACTAAACTGTCCCGCACCTGGCTGCAGTTCTACAGTACAGATGAAACTACAGATGCCCCTTGCAGCACAATTCATTTTCACCTTCAAGACATTCCTGAGGCTGGAGCCCCACATGGATTGGCTTAGCTTCATTAATCCGTGTTGTATACAAGTCTGTCTGCCTGTGGAACCCCACATGGATTGGCTTAGCTTCATTAATCTGTGTTGTATACATGTCTGTCTGTCTGTGGAACCCCACATGGATTGGCTTAGCTTCATTAATCCTTGTTGTATACATGTCTGTCTGTCTGTCTGTGGAACCCCACATGGATTGGCTTAGCTTCATTTATCTGTGTTGTATACATGTCTGTCTGTCTGTGGAACCCCACATGGATTGGCTTAGCTTCATTAATCTGTGTTGTATACATGTCTGTCTGTGGAGCCCCACATGGATTGGCTTAGCTTCATTAATCCGTGTTGTATACAAGTCTGTCTGTCTGTGGAACCCCACATGGATTGGCTTAGCTTCATTAATCCTTGTTGTATACATGTCTGTGTGTCTGTCTGTCTGTGGAGCCCCACATGGATTGGCTTAGCTTCATTAATCTGTGTTGTATACAAGTCTGTCTGTCTGTGGAACCCCACATGGATTGGCTTAGCTTCATTAATCCTTGTTGTATACATGTCTGTCTGTCTGTCTGTCTGTGGAGCCCCACATGGATTGGCTTAGCTTCATTAATCCTTGTTGTATACATGTCTGTCTGTCTGTCTGTGGAGCCCCACATGGATTGGCTTAGCTTCATTAATCCTTGTTGTATACAAGTCTGTCTGTCTGTGGAGCCCCACATGGATTGGCTTAGCTTCATTAATCAGTGTTTTATACATGTCTGTCTGTGGAGTCCCACATGGATTGGCTTAGCTTCATTAATCCTTGTTGTATACATGTCTGTCTGTCTGTGGAACCCCACATGGATTGGCTTAGCTTCATTAATCCTTGTTGTATACAAGTCTGTCTGTCTGTGGAACCCCACATGGATTGGCTTAGCTTCATTAATCCTTGTTGTATACATGTCTGTCTGTCTGTGGAACCCCACATGGATTGGCTTAACTTCATTAATCCTTGTTGTATACAAGTCTGTCTGTCTGTGGAACCCCACATGGATTGGCTTAGCTTCATTAATCCTTGTTGTATACAAGTCTGTCTGTCTGTGAACCCCACATGGATTGGCTTAGCTTCATTAATCCTTGTTGTATACGTGTCTGTTTGTTTGTGGTTTGTTGAATGCAGAACTCAGCAATATTCCAGCTACTGTAAATCTGGAAATTAATGCATCTCCAAATTTATACGACTGCTGACCCCTAGCCAAAAATGTGACTCAATATCAATGTGACTCCACCCACCCCATCCCCAGTGGAATGATTCATATCCTTACCTTAACCCAATCAAACAGCAAATAGCAGCGCTTATTAGCGCTGAGCAGAGCACTTCTGTAAAATCAATAAACAGTGTTTTCCTAAACACAACACACAGTTTATATGTTTAACTCTATTGACTGGCATTAAGGAAGTTCAAAGGCAATAAAATAATTGAACCAACAACAGTTCACTGATTGGTATGCTGAGAAGGTGTCACCGAGCTTGACACGAATGGGTAGAACTATTGACCCCAGCAGTGATAACTCACCCCATGCCCATTGTGTAATTGCTATTCTTTGAATGACATTGTTATATACTTGTTACAACTACTGCTTTGTGTTAATAATAACATTGGTATTTCCGCTATCCAATGTGTGCAGTGAGGCCGTCTTATTGTTGATAGTCATTTTGGAGACATAAATGTGAAGTTAATTAATGCGAGCAAAGACCATTCACATATTTCGCATTTAATTCACACTCGCGTTAATTTCAAGATTTACAGTATGTGATGACAACATGTCAATAACTGAGCCTGGACCAGACAATCTAGTGTTGACATCATGAGCATTGTTGGTGTGTCCATGTACGTACCCACACAGCAACATTGTAGGGGCCCCACTGTTTCAGGAAGAAGGCAGCTCCGATTGTCTGTCAACAACATGTTTAAAATTAGGCTATTTAGGGGGCTAAGTGGGATCTGGGCAAAGAATTCTTTAAACATTATTAGCTATGTGAGATGGGGGTATTGGGGATCAGAAGGTCTGAAACTTGTCATTCTGAAAGAAACCAATTTGTGCAGGTCAAGAACACAAAACTGTTAACAGCATCTCAATGATAAGTATAACCACAACCTGACATCAACTTGACATGCCTGCCGGAAGTGCCACTGTTTTATTAATCATTGTATGTAGGAATCTCTCAAACAATACTGTTATACACACATATAATAACACACAATCTCATTAAAATCAGATCTTAGTTCTCACTACTGCTAAACAAAAGATCTGAGGAATCCCATAACATGTCATGTCAGACCAACCTTGCGCAAACTTTGACCGACTAATGGAACGACTGACAAGAAGCCGACAATCAGAAGGCAGCTTTCTCGTGCTTTACGGCACTAATTTCAAATTGGCGACTACGCTTCGAAACATATTTGACAAATTCTCAATTAAAATTTGAAAACTGAAAAAAAGAACATTCTGGAACTGCTAATAGATGGTCTAAATTGTATGGATTCAGTCGATAAGCCTGTAACTATCGTTCCGAAGTTTTCTTTGTTAAAGTTTTCGAGGTTGCATGATTAGAAAACACATTCAAACCGTCACTTTCATGATCTGGTAAGCGACGCTCTGATTGGTTGGATGAAAGGTCGTTCTGACGTGACCCATAATGGGATGCCCTCAGATCTTGGTTCAGAGGTAGCGAGAATTAAGATCTGATTTTAATGAGATTGAATAACTCACAACACATAACACGCAACACATTGTACACACTACAAGTAACTACACATTCCACACTGCACACAACACATCACACAAGACTTCTACAACATCTGTGAAGGCCAAGTCTGGTGTCCCAAGGCCGTAGTCAACCTGTCGTGATCTTGCTGGAAGATCGCTTAAAGTGGCATAAAACCATACTCACTCACTCATCAGTAAGAAAACATTTCATGGTATATATACCGGTTCCTGGGTTTTGAATTTTCCCTCAATGTATCGACAGATGAGTGAAGTTTTCCCCACAGCAAAGTCGCCCATGATGATGACCTTCAGGTCTCTGAAAGGTCAGAAGGGAAAAATGGGTTAAAGGTGAAGGTCACTCCTTGATAAGGCAGTCTTCACAAAGTCCACAAGCCAGTGGACGTGACAAAACAGTCACATCAGACTCAGGGCTTTTCAAAATCCACTTGCCCAAAGGCAATGAACAAAAAAATAAACACTTGCACTGGTTGAATTCTTAGTTGCCTGAAACTTTTCATTAAATAAAGTAAACAACATTTTTGACATTCTTTCATGGCTGCTTAAGGGGCGAACTCTCTCATATCGGTACCCGGTAGGATGTAATGATCATGTGACTGAAAACATTCCAAAATTCCAGCATTTAATGTTGAGTGCCTCAACAGTTTACAGAATACCCCTGTGTTTTGTTGAATTATATAATCTTAAAATTATGAGGGGTGGGGTGGATAAGAGAAGTTAAATCGTCTGTTCATATCACAGGGCCACGTATAGCCATACTATACTGACTGTACTGATTACATTAAGATTACATCTTTTTTTAATGTAATATACGGCTATACGTGGCCCTGTGGTTCATATAACAAATTTTCATGAAGAAAATGATTTAAACCGGACATGAAATATTACAAACCAGGTATTTTAAGTTAGGTGACTGAATGTTATTCAATAATAACATTTATCGTGTGATGTCACGGTGTGTTTAAAGGAAAATAATGGGTACCAAAATGATGGTTAACGAACTAGGTGGGTAGGGTACCCAAGTAGGGGCAGGTAATCAGGTAGTAAATTTGGACTTTTTCCAGCCTTAAAGTGGACTCTCTAACCAGCTGTTAATAGCTGATCACAACTAGCACTACAAGCTCAACTACTTCATAGGATACTAGTCTTGACACTGTTTGTTTGTCTGTTGTTTAACGCGACACTCAGCAATATTCTAGCTACATGACGGTCTGTACATAATCGAGTCTGGACAAGAATAATCCAGTGACTGACATTGTAAGCATCGATCCACGCTACTAGCTCAGTGACTCAAGGTTTGTTTGGTCACTGGCATGTTGTTCCACACGCACCTTGTGTAAAAGCCATGTGTGTCTGAATCATCGGCCTCAATATAGAACGCAGATTGAAGCAAATCTACCAAAATTTAATCTATCTAACGGTCGACGTTTGGAAGGAAAAGATTACCACAGAGAATTTCAACTTACGCTTTTTTCTTGTTGGCCATCTCTTACAGGTGTCTGATGACAACTGTCATATCGTGAACACGGTAAACAATGCGATGTCAACAAACAGGATGACTGCCACCCTCCGGAAACGACCCGAGACTGTACAGGAAGTGGCCTCAAGGGAGAATTCCGTGTGTTGGGGAGACATCATTGTAGCAACGAATTCAGTAAATCGGCAGACTGGACTGTAGGACTATGATTATAATATATTATAGCTAAACGACATTCATACGTCATTCTACCAACATTAGCAATATTGATCATGCTTGCATTACAAATTGGATATCTTATTTTTTGTATTTGTTTTGGCATAATTATTGCAACTGAATGTTAATTAATGTTTACTAGAAAAACTCGATTAGCAGCGAAGTTGCTAAGCTGGGCCCCGTCTCCAATATCACGAAGTTGCACAATAACAATTTATGAAAAAAGGTGAACCTAAGAAATCAACCTTCCAATGTCATTACCACAATATATATAATTAATACCTTCGGCCTAAATCTTAATAAGTTCGAATTATCACTGAATTATGTTTACTGTAGTAGTATTTAAAGTTTGCTGATATACAAACTGGTTTCCTGGGTATGCTGCGTGGCGCTACACTCAGCGCAGCAGACCCAGGGAACCATGCTGGCTGATACAGTGGGTGAATTGGGTTTAACGCCGCTTTTAACATAATTCCAGTTATATCACGGCGTTAATGGGAGGAAAGCCCGAAGTGATGCAGGTCTCGGACGCTACAACTTCGGTGAAACCCATGAGCACGGGTATGGTAAACCTAGAAACATAATCGGGGCGAACCGGGATTCGAAAACACAATCATAGTTTTCTGGCGCAAGCTCCTCACAGTGATAGCCCGTTAGCGGAGCTCTCTATATACTATGTTACCGAGAGTGTAACGAAGGAGTCACGCGCTGGGACGGAGCTTGTTTCTGGCCTGCCCAAGGGACGCAACTCTGCACAGCGAATTGCGGCGCCTCAGACGACTGGGCCACCCGTGCCCCGCTGGCTGATACAGGGCTTGCAGCGTTAGAAAATGGCACTTGTCCTGTAGTCCTTGCCAAACTGCACAATAGTTTAGGTATCATAAGGACGAGTAGAAAGTTGCCATTTTTAAAGGTTTCGCTAGATGTTATCAATAATGACTATAGTTGACTAAAACTGTTAGTTTCTATCGCTGGTTTGATTATACACTCAATACCAAAGGTGAATAATTATGTACTTTACAGGATTCTAAAGTGTTCTTTTTTTGTAAATATAAAAATAAAACTGTGCACTAATAACTCCAAAATGCGAATCAGAATCAACGTGAACTTAAAAGTTATAGATGCATTATCATGCTAATATTGTAGGTAAATTAGAGAAGCTGCAAGCATAAAGATATTGTGGTAATGACAAGATGGTTCAGGTGATGTCTCTAGTCACGTGACCCTATTCAAATTATTCCTCCCCTTTGACTGTAGGCCCGAAAAGTTAGGCTGTTGCGGTAATGGCATTTTGTATAGGGACTAGAACAATATCTAATGGATATATCGAAAAAATGTAACAATGTTACTATTGTTTTGCGAAGCTTTCTGAAAAAGATCTTCTTGTCCTCATAAATAAACCCATTACTGGAGATATTAGATTTTTATAAGAAAAATCAGAGTTAAAATTTCAAACTGCACTCAATGCCATGCAAATAATGACACCCTTTCCGCGGTCATCACTCGTCCAATATAAATAAAGATGGGATTTATGGATGAACAACGTCTTAATTACAATTAAGAGCGACGTGTCGTTGTAGGTTCTAACACCGTTATCAAGCAGGTGATATACAGAATAAGGTTGACAAGAATATATACAGGTAGGAGGCAATGTTTATACAGTAGAGCAGACATCAGATGTAGTTGTACTGGATTGGAGAGGCCTGTTATGTACACAAAAGGGTACACTCGAAGTCGTAAACGTCTAAGACCTCCATCACTTCGGGCTTTCCTCCAACATTAAGCTGACACGCTTTGATAGAACTGGAATACTGTTAAAAGCGTCGTTAAACCCAACTCACTCACTCACTCACTCCTCTGCGTTTTCTTTCCCGATCCTGGTTGCTAGATTGCCTTGGTTTTGTAAAATACATGTATTTCATAGAGCAGGACTACCGAAAACGTCACCCTCGATTATAAAGCATACTATATCTCCATTCCTTTATGATATGATATGCTGGATACTGGAGGCTGGAAAAAATTACCCTGGTTTATCCAAACAATATTTTGGAAAACTCAAGTGTCTGCATAAGCAGTATGGTTTTACGCCGCTTTAAGCAATATCCCAGCAATATCAGGATGGGGGGCACCAGAAATGGCCGTTTGTGAGATGGCAGGAGTCATGCCGTGAGTGAGATGGCAGGAGTCATGCCGTGAGTGAGATGGCAGGAGTTATGCCGTTTGTGAGATGGCAGGAGTCATTCCGTGAGTAAGATGGCAGGAGTCATGCCGTGAGTGAGATGGCAGGAGTCATGCCGTTTGAGAGATGGCAGGAGTCATTCCGTTTGTGAGATGGCAGGAGTCATGCCGTGAGTGAGATAGCAGGAGTCATGCCGTGAGTGAGATAGCAGGAGTCATGCCGTGAGTGAGATGGCAGGAGTCATTCCGTGAGTGAGATGGCAGGAGTCATGCCGTGAGCAATATCCCAGCAATATCAGGATGGGGGGCACCAGAAATGGCCGTTTGTGAGATGGCAGGAGTCATGCCGTGAGTGAGATGGCAGGAGTCATGCCGTGAGTGAGATGGCAGGAGTTATGCCGTTTGTGAGATGGCAGGAGTCATTCCTTTTGTAGATGGCAGGAGTTAAGCCGTATGTGAGATGGCAGGAGTCATTCCGTTTGAGAGATGGCAGGAGTCATTCCGTTTGTGAGATGGCAGGAGTCATGCCGTGAGTGAGATGGCAGGAGTCATGCCGTGAGTGAGATAGCAGGAGTCATGCCGTGAGTGAGATAGCAGGAGTCATGCCGTGAGTGAGATGGCAGCTAGGAGTCATGCCGTGAGTGAGATAGCAGGAGTCATGCCGTGAGTGAGATGGCAGCTAGGAGTCATGCCGTGAGTGAGATGGCAGGAGTCATGCCGTTTGTGAGATGGCAGGAGTCATGCCGTTTGTGAGATGGCAGGAGTCATGCCGTGAGTGAGATGGCAGGAGTCATGCCGTTTGTGAGATGGCAGGAGTCATCCCGTGAGTGAGATGGCAGGAGTCATACCGTTTGTGAGATGGCAGGAGTCATGCCGTTTGTGAGATGGCAGGAGTCATGCCGTGAGTGAGATGGAAGGAGTCATACCGTGAGTGAGATGGCAGGAGTCATGCCGTTTGTGAGATGGCAGGAGTCATGCCGTGAGTGAGATGGCAGGAGTCATGCCGTGAGTGAGATGGCAGGAGTCATTCCGTGAGTGAGATGACAGCTAGGGGACATGTCGTGAGTGAGATGGCAGGAGTCATGCCGTGAGTGAGATGGCAGGAGTCATTCCGTGAGTGAGATGGCAGGAGTCATGCCGTGAGTGAGATGGCAGGAGTCATGCCGTGAGTGAGATGGCAGGAGTCATGCCGTTAGTGTGATGGCATGAGTCATGCCGTGAGTGAGATGGCAGCTAGGGGACATGTCGTGAGTGAGATGGCAGGAGTCATGCCGTGAGTGAGATGGCAGGAGTCATGCCGTGAGTGAGATGGCAGGGGTCATTCCGTGAGTGAGATGGCAGCTAGGAGTCATGCCGTGAGTGAGATGGCAGGAGTCATGCCGTGAGTGAGATGGCAGGAGTCATGCCGTGAGTGAGATGGCAGGAGTCATGCCGTGAGTGAGATGGCAGCTAGGAGTCATGCCGTGAGTGAGATGGCAGGAGTCATGCCGTGAGTGAGATGGCAGGAGTCATGCCGTGAGTGAGATGGCAGGAGTCATGCCGTGAGTGAGATGGCAGCTAGGAGTCATGCCGTGAGTGAGATTGCAGGAGTCATGCCGTTTGTGAGATGGCAGGAGTCATGCCGTTTGTGAGATGGCAGGAGTCATGCCGTGAGTGAGATGGCAGGAGTCATGCCGTGAGTGAGATGGCAGGAGTCATCCCGTGAGTGAGATGGCAGGAGTCATACCGTTTGTGAGATGGCAGGAGTCATGCCGTGAGTGAGATGGCAGGAGTCATGCCGTGAGTGAGATGGCAGGAGTCATGCCGTGAGTGAGATGACAGCTAGGGGACATGTCGAGTGAGATGGCAGCTAGGAGTCATGCCGTGAGTGAGATGGCAGCTAGGAGTCATGCCGTGAGTGAGATGGCAGCTAGGAGTCATGCCGTGAGTGAGATGACAGGGGTCATGCCGTGAATGAGATGGCAGGAGTCATGCCGTGAGTGAGATGGCAGCTAGGAGTCATGCCGTGAGTGAGATGGCAGGAGTCATGCCGTTTGTGAGATGGCAGGAGTCATGCCGTTTGTGAGATGGCAGGAGTCATGCCGTGAGTGAGATGGCAGGAGTCATGCCGTTTGTGAGATGGCAGGAGTCATCCCGTGAGTGAGATGGCAGGAGTCATACCGTTTGTGAGATGGCAGGAGTCATGCCGTTTGTGAGATGGCAGGAGTCATGCCGTGAGTGAGATGGAAGGAGTCATACCGTGAGTGAGATGGCAGGAGTCATGCCGTGAGTGAGATGGCAGGAGTCATGCCGTGAGTGAGATGGCAGGAGTCATGTCGTGAGTGAGATGGCAGGAGTCATGCCGTGAGTGAGATGGCAGGAGTCATGCCGTAAGTGAGATGACAGGAGTCATGCCGTGAGTGAGATGGCAGGAGTCATGCCGTGAGTGAGGCAGGAGTCATGTCGTGAGTGAGATGACAGGAGTCATGCCGTGAGTGAGATGGCAGGAGTCATGCCGTTTGTGAGATGGCAGAAGTCAAATGATTCTACCATGACATTGATGAATGCTTGATTCTGCTTGGTTAAAAAGAGGTTTCCCTTTAGCTACGGAAACCCCTTTCAAATATCTTAGGCCTTTTCACAAAAAAAAAACGTGCGCATGAATACATAGAAAAGGCTACATATCGATTCATAAAAAATGGCTGCCGATCGACCACCCCCATATAAGCTGTAAAACGAATCTTTATTTCCTCTAATACACGTTCTGTCTATAATACCAGCCAGGGGCCCGTTTCACAAAGGGATCGTAGCGCTAAAACAGTCATATAAGTATATGTTAAAGTATAGGAGTTACAGTATAGTCGTAGTGATCGATGTTCGTTGCCATCTCCGTAAACCACCATCGTTAGATTTGGCCGGAGGGGATTTGAAAGTCCATCGGAAAACACTCCTATTCGAAGGTCCACGAAAACAATGTCCCAACTGAAGTGACAGCTTATCAAACTTGACGAAATTCGTTTCAGAACACGCGCAATTAAGAAAATCATACACGATCAACTATTTCTGGGCCACAAATGCCTAAGTTCTGTCACTATCTGGCTTTGGATCCGTGAAATCTTGAAATTGACAGATCACACCATGCAGATTCCTCGTTTCAAAATATACACTTGTAACAATATATATGAAATGGAATAATAAATTATTTTTTTAAAAAAACAAACAAAATAACTTTAAAAAAACGAATATCCAAGGTAATGTTCACACAACAACACACACACTCCACACCCCTCACCACCACAACACACACACGTTTTTGTTAGAATTACTCTTGAGCGGAAATGCTCCCTAACCGCATAACATGGCACCGACATTAACAAGATCCGGGATAGAATGGGTCGTCACCAAGCCATGCTTGCCGTAAAAGTTGACTATGCTTGTTTTTAAGAGGCGTCTAACAGGATCGGGTGGTCAGGCTCGCTGACTTGGTTGATGCAGGTCATCGTATTCCAATTGCGTGGAGTGATGCTCATCATTTCAATCACTGGTTCAGACTCTAGTTTTTACAGACCGCCGACATATAGCTGGAACATTGCTGAGTACGTCGTTAAATAACAAACAAACAAAACGCAATGAAACTAAAATGAAACTTTTGCATTATTTACCCTCCTCCCCAAAACAACTACGATCTGTTAACTTGGCTAAAGTGAGATTCATTACGGATGTGCGATAATCGCTGCATGATCTGCCTTGCAAGGATTCAAAATTGTCTTCAGTGACTGCAAAAGGGATATTTACAAAGTTGTCCCAACTGTAAACACATGTTACTGGTTGTATCGATGTTTCAACTTGAACCATGAAAGCTGTCACAGGGATGTAGGTGTGAAAGTAACCACGCCATTGAGAACCAGTGATAACGATACAACAGCATCTGCGAAGCGAGACGTGAGACGAGCACGTGTTGGGCTGAACCTGATCTGAGTTTACCAGGTGTATCCCGGGACAACACACAGACAAACACCTTCACGCACGCGCGCACGCAGCAATATAGTCCAGCTACATGACGGCGGTCTGTAAATAATCGGGTCTGGATCAGACAATCCTGTGATCCACGCAATTGGGATCGATGACATGCATCAACCAAGTCAGCGAGTCTGACCACCCGATCCCGTTAGTGGCCTCTTACGACAAGTGTAGTCGCCTTTTACGGCAAGCATGGGTTGCTGAAGACCTATTCTGCCCTGGATCTCCACGGGTCCATTCACACAGATATGTTTGTGAGAAGAAAGGGGTTACTGTATCGGATCACGCACACTGTTATTATTTTTATGTCACTGTAATCTTTATTCTCTGTAAGTTTCAATACTCGAAATGTGTCTACTGTTAGGAAGGCGCTTCCGTGAATATGTATAGTGTCGACCGAGACGTCCTTAAACACATTGTATATAAATTACCTGACCTCAGATGTCTGTACAGACATTGAATATAAATTATCTGACCACAGATGTCTGTACAGACATTGAATATGAAGTATCTGACCTCAGATGTCTGTACAGACATTGTATATGAATTATCTGACCTCAGATGTCTTTACAGACATTGGATATAAATCATCTGACCTCAGATGTCTTTACAGACATTGAATATGAAGTATCTGACCTCAGATGTCTGTACAAACATTGAATATAAATGATCTGACCACAGATGTCTGTACAGACATTGAATATGAAGTATCTGACCTCAGATGAGTGTACAGACATTGTATATAAATTATCTGACCACAGATGTCTGTACAGACATTGAATATGAAGTATCTGACCTCAGATGTGTGTACAGTCATTGAATATGAATTACACACACACACACACACACACACACACACACACACACACACACACACACACACACATCCCTTCTACTATTTTCATATTGTGTACTATTATCATATGATATTTTACAATTTTACAGGCTGTCAGTGTTGATGAATGAGTGGCATCTGAGGGTGAGCACCGGGTGCGTGTGGCAGATGGGGTTATGTAAATATCCTATCAAAGTGAGGCATATCGAGTGGCTCCTGAGTTGTTGAAACTAATCAGATGCGAGTATACATTACACAGTAGCGGGTATATTAGAGCTGCACTCTGCCCGGGAACCCTGAACTGGCCGGGCCACTCAAAGCATCACTTGGCACCAATCTCGACCATCAGCTGACCACCAAGGAGCACAACCTCGCCCCTCCACCCATCCCAAGAAGCCGACCTCCACCCATCCATCCCAAGAAGCCGACCTCCACCCATCAGACGACATGCAGCCGGTGAGTGTAGCCACCTTTCGTCCGTCCGCTTCTATTGTTTAAATATGGTATTTACAATAATGAACAGAGAATGAACTGTGGTTTAACGTTGAATTGAAACCGTTGCGGTTTGCAATATTGATTCGTATTCGTGATGTTCTGCCGGGATGTCGAGGAACATCTTCAATCACGGGTTTTACAAGCTTTATGTGAAGGAGATCATCTTCAATCACGAACTTCGCTGCAAGTGATAGCACGACTCGACTTTGCGATATCACGACACGATATAGCGATTTTGCGATACAGCCAAAAACGAAATATCGACACGACACGACATGGCGATAACACGACACGACATGGCGATAACACGACACGACATGGCGATAACACGACACGACATGGTGATAACACGACACGACATGGCGATAACACGACACGACATGGCGATAACACGACACAAAGGAGGACATGCTTACCTTTATATTGTGTGAGTTGCGGGTGTTACCGACAGAGCAGGACATGCTTACCTTTCTACTGTGTGAGTTGCGGGTGTTACCGACAGAGCAGGACATGCTTACCTTTATATTGTGTGAGTTGCGGGTGTAACCGACAAAACAGGACATGCTTACTTTTATATTATGTGAGTTGCGGGTGTTACCGACAGAACAGGACATGTTTACTTTTATATTGTGTAAGTTGCGGGTGTTACCGACAGAGCAGGATATGCTTACCTTTCTACTGTGTGAGTTGCGGGTGTTACCGACAGAGCAGGACATGCTTACCTTTCTATTGTGTGAGTTGCGGGTGTTACCGACAGAGCAGGACATGCTTACCTTTCTATTGTGTGAGTTGCGGGTGTTACCGACAGAGCAGGACATGCTTACCTTTCTATTGTGTGAGTTGCGGGTGTTACCGACAGAGCAGGTCATGCTTACCTTTCTATTGTGTGAGTTGCGGGTGTTACCGACAGAGCAGGACATGCTTACCTTTCTATTGTGTGAGTTGCGGGTGTTACCGACAGAGCAGGTCATGCTTACCTTTATATTGTGTGAGTTGCGGGTGTTACCGACAGAGCAGGACATGCTTACCTTTCTATTGTGTGAGTTGCGGGTGTTACCGACAGAGCAGGTCATGCTTACCTTTATATTGTGTGAGTTGCGGGTGTTACCGACAGAGCAGGACATGCTTTCCTTTCTATTGTGTGAGTTGCGGGTGTTACCGACAGAGCAGGTCATGCTTACCTTTCTATTGTGTGAGTTGCGGGTGTTACCGACAGAGCAGGACATGCTGACCTTTATAGCGAACAGCTGGTGTCATCACCGATGTTCAGTGATCCATTCACCGCTACTTTTCCTTTTACACCAAATGCGGATAATGGAGACTGGATATACTCTGACACTGATGTTTAATCTGTATTTAGTATCGACACTTAAGACTAGAGATTGTGCCGTATTGAGAGTTGCGTATTAACCCTTATTGTAAAATTAATCAAATTTGCTGAGGGTCACAAGATATCCCTAAATGTAAAACAGTTTACATAAAGGGTTGCAGATTAGCTTTATCTGTAAATATTTTTTTACAATAAGGTTTGAAGTGACAGAATAATTGTTACATTTCGCTATGAAATAATACTTATCGACAGTCATGAAACTTCGCAGGTTTAATTGATCGTTACACATTGTCTGGATGTGCAAAAGACTTGAATCTCTACAACAACCATCCTGTTGCTCTACGCTAGTTGTATACAAGAGGTTATAACTTGCTCTATGCAGTTTGTATACAGAGGTTATGACTTGCTCTAGGCAGGTTGTATACAAGAGGTTATAACTTGCTCTATGCAGTTTGTATACAGAGGTTATGACTTGCTCTAGGCAGGTTGTATACAAGAGGTTATGACTTGCTCTAGGCAGGTTGTATACAAGGGGTTATAACTTGCTCTACGCAAGTTGTATACGAGAGGTTATGACTTGCTCTAGGCAGGTTGTATACAGGGATTATGACTTGCTCTACGCAAGTTGTATACAAGAGGTTATAACTTGCTCTATGCAGGTTGTATACAGGGGTTATGACTTGCTCTACGCAGGTTGTATACTAGGGGTTATGACTTGCTCTAGGCAGGTTGTGTATCAGGGGTTATGACTTGCTCTATGCAGGTTGTGTAACAGGGGTGATGACTTGCCCTATGCAGGTTGTATGCTAGGGGTTATGACTTGCTCTAGGCAGGTTGTATACAGGGGTTATGACTTGCTCTAAGCAGGTTGTATACTAGGGGTTATGACTTGCTCTATGCAGGTTGTATACGAGAGGTTATGACTTGCTCTAGGTAGGTTGTATACAGGGGTTATGACTTGCTCTAGGCAGGTTGTATACAAGAGGTTATGACTTGCTCTAGGCAGGTTGTATACTAGGGGTTATGACTTGCTCTAGGCAGGTTGTATACGAGAGGTTATGACTTGCTCTAGGTAGGTTGTATACAGGGGTTATGACTTGCTCTAGGCAGGTTGTATACAAGAGGTTATGACTTGCTCTAGGCAGGTTGTATACTAGGGGTTATGACTTGCTCTAGGCAGGTTGTATACAGGGATTATGACTTGCTCTAGGCAGGTTGTATACAGGGATTATGACTTGCTCTAGGCAGGTGGTATATAAGGGGTTATGACTTGCTCTAGGCAGGTTGTATACAAGAGGTTATAACTTGCTCTATGCAGGTTGTATACAGGGGTTATGACTTGCTCTACGCAGGTTGTATACTAGGGGTTATGACTTGCTCTAGGCAGGTTGTGTATCAGGGGTTATGACTTGCTCTATGCAGGTTGTGTAACAGGGGTGATGACTTGCCCTATGCAGGTTGTATGCTAGGGGTTATGACTTGCTCTAGGCAGGTTGTATACAGGGGTTATGACTTGCTCTAAGCAGGTTGTATACGAGAGGTTATGACTTGCTCTAGGTAGGTTGTATACAAGGGTTATGACTTGCTCTAGGCAGGTTGTATACAAGAGGTTATAACTTGCTCTAGGCAGGTTGTATACTAGGGGTTATGACTTGCTCTATGCAGGTTGTATACGAGAGGTTATGACTTGCTCTAGGTAGGTTGTATACTAGGGGTTATGACTTGCTCTAGGCAGGTTGTATACAAGAGGTTATGACTTGCTCTGGGCAGGTTGTATACTAGGGGTTATGACTTGCTCTAGGCAGGTTGTATACAGGGATTATGACTTGCTCTAGGCAGGTTGTATACAGGGATTATGACTTGCTCTAGGCAGGTGGTATATAAGGGGTTATGACTTGCTCTATGCAGGTTGTATACAAGAAGTTATGACTTGCTCTAGGCAGGTTGTATATGAGGGGTTATGACTTGCTCTAGGCAGGTTGTATGCTAGGGGTTATGACTTGCTCTATGCAGGTTGTATACAGAGGTTATGACTTGCACTATGCAGGTTGTATACAAGAGGTTATGACTTGCTCTAGGCAGGTTGTATATAAGGGGTTATGACTTGCTATATGCAGGTTGTATACTAGGGGTTATGACTTGCTCTATGCAGGTTGTATACTAGGGGTTATGACTTGCTCTATGCAGGTTGTATACAAGAGGTTACGACTTGCTCTATGCAGGTTGTATACAGAGGTTATGACTTGCTCCATGCAGGTTGTATATAAGGGGTTATGACTTCTAGGCAGGTTGTATACAGGGGTTATGACTTGCTATATGCAGGTTGTATATAAGGGGTTATGACTTGCTCTATGCAGGTTGTATACTAGGGGTTATGACTTGCTCTATGCAGGTTGTATACTAGGGGTTATGACTTGCTCTATGCAGGCTGTATACAAGAGGTTACGACTTGCTCTATGCAGGTTGTATACAGAGGTTATGACTTGCTCCATGCAGGTTGTATATAAGGGGTTATGACTTCTAGGCAGGTTGTATACAGGGGTTATGACTTGGTATATGCAGGTTGTATATAAGGGGTTATGACTTGCTCTATGCAGGTTGTATATAAGGGGTTATGACTTGCTCTATTCAGGTTGTATACAAGGGGTTAAGACTTGCTCTATGTAGATTGTATACAAGAGGTTACGACTAGCTCTATGCAGGTTGTATACTAGGGGTTATGACTTGCTCTAGGCAGGTTGTATACAGGGGTTATGACTTGCTCTAAGCAGGTTGTATACAAGAGGTAATGACTTGCTCTAGGCAGGTTGTATACTAGGGGTTATGACTTGCTCTACGCAGGATGTATACAAGGGATTATGACTCCTGATCCTTGGTGAATACTGATTCTTATATTAACGTTTTTTTATCAATTCATTCTTAACAAACGCTTTTATTTTTCATGATTCAGTGATGAGGTATGTACATATAGATACCACGTAAGGACATATTCTTGAACTATCACGACGGGGACACCGTTTACATGTTCAACTTCAATTAGTGTGTTAAACTCGAATGCATTCAATCTGAGTGAGTTTTCTATATGTTTATAACGGCATTGTAAAAAATCATGAAATAAGTAACTTTTTATTATTCCTTTATTTCAAACCTTTCCGGATGATATCCCAGTAATCTCGATTTTTTCGTTATCTATGCTGCGCCAACTGTAAACGCATTTGTCTCGTTTATTGATATTATAAGGGCGTGATGTCACATTGACCAACAAAATGAAATACAGTTTTATCTTGGAACGGAAATGTAGGCATATTTGGAGGTCGCATCGGTGATGGTGACGATGTTTTGACAACTTACTAGCTTTTAGTATTCTGCAGTTTTCCAAGTTTGACTTGGGACACAAGCTAAGGATGGCAGCTGAGCATTGGCTATCATATAGTGTGGATATGTTGCAGTCAATGTGTAAAATGACTGAAATTGTCACTTAGTCAATTAATAAAACGCCTGAATATTTTAGTTATTTTACATAATGACTGGAAAGTCAGTCCACTTGTTCTAATATGATAACAATTCCAAACATTTTGTTTTTTTATTTTCATCACCCAGTGGCTGAAATGATAGGATTAAAAGAAAACGAAAGTCAGTGTACATTAGTTGTGTTTTCACTACTAATCCCAGCATAATTAGTCTATTATCATGCTTTTAAGTCCTATTGAACGTGGATATTTTTGTCAATTAGCAAAATAAATGGACAGAGGTTTCAGTCATCCTGATTGAGGAATGTACCCTTCAATATCCACACAAAGGAACAACAGCCCATATATCTGCAGCTGTACAATGAAACGTGTTCCATGTTACAAGTCTTTGTTACAATCTAATATTATGATAATATATAGAGGTTATCACGCGAGTGTGCTTGGGGATGGTAAATATCCTGCATTAGGAATAAACATTGTATTTAGCGAGCCTTGGCGAGCTTAATACATACTGTTTATTCCTAATACAAGATATTTACCATACCCAAACACACAAGCGTGATAACATCTTTATCATATAATGTCATTCTTTTATTCTGTGCTTGAAAATCGCTTTCCCTCTCTCACAAACATTACCGAAACATTGCGAGTTTCCCTGGAATGCGCGCATTAATATTTATTACGTCACAGGGTAAGTGAAGTGTCAGTAGGACAGTGACAGTAGCCAATATAGTTCCAACTGAAATCTGTTTCTTATACAATGGCGAAGCAAAATATACGCAAAACAACAATCCTTCTTTTTAATTGCCTTTCGCGGCAATCCATCAGTCTGTCCGCTAGAGTAGCTGTCCTTTGTCAAAGAGAAGCTACTCTAACCCCAGACTATGAGACGTCACGGTCACGGTCAGACGTTATTGACAGTCGTTCTGTCCTGTCATAACATTAAGAAGTTTAGTCAGATGTACAAACAGCGACAAAACGAAACAAGGTAACAATTCAAACATATTTCGGCCAAATCCAACTATTTTAATTTGTTAAAGGTTTCAAGCCGCAGAGGTCTACAAGCACAGATATGGCTACTGATCCCGCTTGGCTAGGCCTCGTGCCCTCGCAAAATTGTTTCGAAATATATATTTCTCCAAAGTTGCCAAAACTTATAAAATGCCTTAGCTACATCACAGTTAGACACTGATTTTCAGTATATTAGACTTTTCTTTTGATAATGATAGCAACTATCCCTGGAGGATATCCAGATTCCTGATGGTTAATTCTGACTCGATCGCCGAATGACGAGGGCGACGCCATGTTTGTTTATAAACAGTGAAAGTAGTCCCTACTTGACCTTTGATATTTGCATCTCTATCCGCATATGTCCCCAACGGATATCGTTTTTATCCGTTGGCTTTATCCTGCCGAGAAACCTACCCATTATATGATAAAATACAATATATATATGTTTGTTTGTATGTTGTTTAACGCCGCACTCAGCAATATTCCAGCTATATGACGGCGGTCTGTAAATAATCTAGTCTGGACCAGACAATCCAGTGATTGACAACATGAGCATCGATCCTCGCTATTGGGATCGCTGACATACATCAACTTACCCGATCCCGTTAGTCATCTCTTACGACAAGCATAGTCGCCTTTTAAGGCAAGCATGGGTTGCTTAGCCTGCAACCTCGGGGTATCGCGGTACTTGTCATGTACGCTAACCACGGAACAAAATGCACTCACTAACCTTTATGTTTATTCGTGTTCTCTGTATCAGATATCATTCATGTTATCAAACAATGCATATTTTACTGATAAAAGTTCATTATTTACATTAGTAGCTCCGAGTAAAAGCCGGGCCTCGCGCCCTGTTTGACAAGGGAGGGAACTCCATCGTATCGCGGTACACAGAAAAGTTGTGTATGGAGGTCCGAATTGGACAAAAAGAGGACATAATTCTACCAACCACTTGGTATGATCATGCAGGACATCAGTGATTTGTCCAGACAAGTGCAAAGACAGCACAAGTAAAATTCTAAATGTGTTATCAGCAATAGGTATTCAATGCATACTTACCGAAAAGTAAGAGAAAAATATTTTTATGTCAACATCAAAATATCAGAAATGATATTTTAAGATTATTTTTAAAAAATTGGATGACAATAATTTGTCACAAAATGGAAAAATGTTAAAAGTCAACAATAAATATATAAAAAACACTCCTAGTATGCCCAAAGTATGTATTTATCTTTTGGTTACTAGTGAAGAGCGTATTTCTAAGTTTGGCATTATGGCCCTTATGATCTCCCAATAGTTTCTGAGCACAGAGCGGGAAAAAATGTGCGGACTACGTAGCTTCCGTTACCTCATTAGTCGCCATGAATATGCAGATGACCTAGTTCAGGTCGATAGAGAAAGTTTACTTGGGGAATTGCGGGTTATATCGTTGGTCATTGATAGATGGGGGTAAGGCAATATTACAACAGATGCCAGAAATATGTATCAACGGATTAATAACTCCTTACTTACAGCAGACGGAACATTCCGAGGAAATTGAAATTGTTTACGAAGTGAGCACTTCCTGGTTACTGAATTGCATTAATAGACAGCCGCTAAGAGGCGTGTCCCGCGTGAACTATCGGAAATCACAAATGCCGCGATACGATGAATGCCGCGGTACCATGGGGTCCGAGTATATATGTATATGGTGTCAAGAATTATTGGTCAGGTGAGATAGGTCCTCTGTTGTTTTCAGCTAGGTACTATAAATTCAAGCTCAGATGTGGATATATTCCACCCGCTTTGTAAACCTATACTTATAAAAAGAAGGAAATCGAGGAAAAAATAAACCGAGGACATATAAGTTGTTTCAAGATACTTATGCGGTTGAACTACATGTGAAATGTCCGCTCAATAGAAATCACAGGAGTGGACTGGTTAAATTTAGATGGGGAGTGGCGCCTTAAAGACTAGAGACTGGTCACTACGAGAATGTACCTTGGGGAGAAATATGTTGTTTTAACAATAAACACTGTATCCGGGATGAAGCACATGTTGTACTTTTATGCCCTATATACAGTGACAAGAGGACCACCTTCTTACTACATGTACATGTACTTTTATGCCCTATATACAGCGACAAGAGGACCACCTTCTTACTACATGTACATGTACTTTTATGCCCTATATACAGCGACAAGAGGACCACCTTCTTACAACATGTACATGTACTTTTATGCCCTATATACAGCGACAAGAGGACCACCTTCTTACTACATGTACATGTACTTTTATGCCCTATATACAGCGACAAGAGGACCACCTTCTTACTACATGTACATGTACTTTTATGCCCTATATACAGCGACAAGAGGACCACCTTCTTACTACATGTACATGTAGTTTTATGCCCTATATACAGTGACAAGAGGACCACCTTCTTACTACATGTACATGTACTTTTATGCCCTATATACAGCGACAAGAGGACCACCTTCTTACTACATGTACATGTAGTTTTATGCCCTATATACAGCGACAAGAGGACCACCTTCTTACTACATGTACATGTACTTTTATGCCCTATATACAGCGACAAGAGGACCACCTTCTTACTACATGTACATGTACTTTTATGCCCTATATACAGCGGCAAGAGGACCACCTTCTTACAACATGTGCATGTACTTTTATGCCCTATATACAGCGACAAGAGGACCACCTTCTTACTACATGTACATGTAGTTTTATGCCCTATATACAGCGACAAGAGGACCACCTTCTTACTACATGTACATGTACTTTTATGCCCTATATACAGCGACAAGAGGACCACCTTCTTACTTCATGTACATGTACTTTTATGCCCTATATACAGCGACAAGAGGACCACCTTCTTACTACATGTACATGTAGTTTTATGCCCTATATACAGTGACAAGAGGACCACCTTCTTACTACATGTACATGTACTTTTATGCCCTATATACAGCGACAAGAGGACCACCTTCTTACTACATATACATGTACTTTTATGCCCTATATACAGTGACAAGAGGACCACCTTCTTACTACATGTACATGTACTTTTATGCCCTATATACAGCGACAAGAGGACCACCTTCTTACTACATATACATGTACTTTTATGCCCTATATACAGCGACAAGAGGACCACCTTCTTACTACATGTACATGTACTTTTATGCCCTATATACAGCGACAAGAGGACCACCTTCTTACTACATGTAGCTTTACCCTCCCTTACTTCAACGCAGTGTCTTGTACAGACACATTTACTAGTATTTCAGCAAACCAAGATCTCACGTTTTGCTTTGCCAAAATCTGCCATGCTATTTTAATTAAACGCCGAGATATTTTATATAATGTATGTGCATGTAAATGTATACAGCACAGTATTTATTATTTAGCTATTTCAGTCTCCTCATAAATTAACATGTTATGTATTCATTAATTTGTTTTATTGTTTTTCATAAGTCGCTGGGCGATTGCTCGTAGATATTGGGATCTGTAGATACTGAGATAATCTGTGTTTTTGTTTGTATCTACGAATGGGGCACAAATAAACCCTTCTGTCTTTCTATCTGTCTGACTTTTGACAAATCCACTGTGCAAGACAACAGATGGTTATCGGCTATTCCTTTGATCGATGTATTTTTTGTAACTCAACCTATCATTCCTCTCTTGCTACACTGTCACTGGCATGTTACGTAACATTTAATGCCTCCATCATATCTGACCTGGATTTATGAGCAAATCTCAGACTGAATGAAGTTCACCCAGACACAGTAGTGTTATTGTTTTTTCGACTGTATCGTTTTCGTATTTGACTGTATCGCAATATCTCTATATTGTGTCGCGATATCGCAGTGTCGTGTCGAACTGATGCACTGTCGCCATATCCAGTGGATAACTGAGGCCGATATGGCGATTGTCCGAATCAGCCACCATATCAAACACGAGTGACATTCGTGTAATTGATTTAATCTGACCCAGGAAATGAACTTGGCGATCCATGGTTTATGCGTTTTACATTCTGAATAATGAGGTTGAGATAACAATACAGTTTTTGTAGAGCCATTAAAGACATAGGTACTGGCGGTAGTGACACTAAAGACATGGGTACTTGTGACACTAAAGACATGGGTACTGGTGACATTATAGACATGGGTACTTGTGACACTAAAGACATGGGTACTTGTGACACTAAAGACATGGGTACTTGTGACACTACAGACAAGGGTACTTGTGACACTACAGACATGGGTACTTGTGACACTAAAGACATGGGTACTTGTGACACTAAAGACATGGGTACTATTGACGCTACAGACATGGGTACTGGTGACATTAAAGACATGGGTACTGGTGACACTAAAGACATGGGTACTTGTGACACTACAGACATGGGTACTTGTGACACTAAAGACATGGGTACTTGTGACACTAAAGACATGGGTACTTGTGACACTACAGACAAGGGTACTTTTGACACTAAAGGCATGGGTACTTGTGACACTACAGACATGGGTACTTGTGACACTAAAGACATGGGTACTTGTGACACTAAAGACATGGGTACTTGTGACACTAAAGACATGGGTACTTGTAACATTACAGACATGGGTACTTGTGACACTAAAGACATGGGTACTTGTGACACTACAGACATGGGTACTTGTGACATTACAGACATGGGTACTTGTGACACTAAAGACATGGGTACTGGTGACATTAAAGACATGGGTACCTGTGACACTAAAGACATGGGTACTTGTGACACTACAGACATGGGTACTTGTGACACTAAAGACATGGGTACTTGTGACACTACAGACAAGGGTACTTGTGACACTAAAGACATGGGTACTTGTGACACTAAAGACATGGGTACTTGTGACACTAAAGACATGGGTACTTGTGACACTACAGACATGGGTACTTGTGACATTAAAGACATGGGTACTTGTGACATTACAGACATGGGTACTTGTGACATTACAGACATGGGTACTTGTGACACTAAAGACATGGGTACTTGTGACATTAAAGACATGGGTACTTGTGACACTAAAGACATGGGTACTGGTGACATTAAAGACATGGGTACCTGTGACACTAAAGACATGGGTACTTGTGACACTACAGACATGGGTACTTGTGACACTAAAGACATGGGTACTTGTGACATTACAGACATGGGTACTTGTGACACTAAAGACATGGGTACTTGTGACACTAAAGACATGGGTACTTGTGACACTAAAGACATGGGTACCATTGGCACTACAGACCTGGGTACTTGTGACACTAAAGACCTGGGTACTTGTGACACTAAAGACATGGGTACTTGTGTCACGAGTACCCATGTCTGTAGTATCACCAGTACCCTTATCTGTAGTGTCACCAGTACCCATGTCTTTAGTGTCACAAGTACCCATGTATGTAGTGTCACCAGTACCAGTGTCTTTAGTGTACTTGTGACACTACAGACATAGATACAATTGACACTAAAGACATGGGTACTGGTGACACTACAGACAAGGGTACTTGTGACACTAAAGACATGGGTACTTTTGACACTACAGACATAGGTACTATTGACACTAAAGACATGGGTACTTGTGACACTACAGACATGAGTACTTTTGACACTACAGACATGGGTACTTGTGACATTACAGACATGGGTACTATTGACATTAAAGACATGGGTACTTGTGACACTACAGACATGAGTACTTGTGACACTACAGACATGGGTACTTGTGACACTACAGACATGGGTACTTGTGACACTAAAGACATGGGTACTTGTGACACTACAGACATGGGTACTTGTGACATTACAGACATGGGTACTATTGACGCTATAGACATGGGTACTATTGACACTACAGACATGGGTACTTGTGACACTACAGACATGGGTACTTGTGACACTAAAGACATGGGTACTTGTGACACTAAAGACATGGGTACTTGTGACACTAAAGACATGGGTACTTGTAACATTACAGACATGGGTACTTGTGACACTAAAGACATGGGTACTTGTGACACTACAGACATGGGTACTTGTGACACTACAGACATGGGTACTTGTGACACTAAAGACATGGGTACTGGTGACATTACCGACATGGGTACTATTGACATTAAAGACATGGGTACTTGTGACACTACAGACATGGGTACTGGTGACATTAAAGACATGGGTACTTGTGACACTACAGACATGGGTACTTGTGACATTACAGACATGGGTACTATTGACATTAAAGACATGGGTACTTGTGACACTACAGACAAGGGTACTATTGACGCTACAGACATGGGTACTTGTGACATTACAGACATGGGTACTATTGACATTAAAGACATGGGTACTTGTGACACTACAGACATGGGTACTGGTGACATTAAAGACATGGGTACCTGTGACACTACAGACATGAGTACTTGTGACACTAAAGACATGGGTACTTGTGACACTAAAGACATGGGTACTTGTGACACTACAGACATGGGTACTTGTGACATTACAGACATGGGTACTATTGACGCTATAGACATGGGTACTATTGACACTACAGACATGGGTACTTGTGACACTACAGACATGGGTACTATTGACACTAAAGACATGGGTACTTGTGACACTAAAGACATGGGTACTGGTGACATTAAAGACATGGGTACTTGTGACACTACAGACATGAGTACTTGTGACACTACAGACATGGGTACTATTGACGCTACAGACATGGGTACTGGTGACATTAAAGACATGGGTACTTGTGACACTAAAGACATGGGTACTTGTGACATTACAGACATGGGTACTATTGACGCTATAGACATGGGTACTATTGACACTACAGACATGGGTACTTGTGACACTACAGACATTGGTACTATTGACACTAAAGACATGGGTACTTGTGACACTACAGACATGGGTACTTGTGACATTACCGACATGGGTACTATTGACACTGAAGACATGGGTACTTGTGACACTACAGACATGGGTACTTGTGACATTACAGACATGGGTACTTTTGACACTAAAGACATGGGTACTTGTGACACTACAGACATGGGTACTGGTGACATTAAAGACATGGGTACTTGTGACATTACAGACATGGGTACTATTGACGCTATAGACATGGGTACTATTGACACTACAGACATGGGTACTTGTGACACTACAGACATGGGTACTTGTGACACTAAAGACATGGGTACTTGTGACACTAAAGACATGGGTACTTGTGACACTAAAGACATGGGTACTTGTAACATTACAGACATGGGTACTTGTGACACTAAAGACATGGGTACTTGTGACACTACAGACATGGGTACTTGTGACACTACAGACATGGGTACTTGTGACACTAAAGACATGGGTACTGGTGACATTACCGACATGGGTACTATTGACATTAAAGACATGGGTACTTGTGACACTACAGACATGGGTACTGGTGACATTAAAGACATGGGTACTTGTGACACTACAGACATGGGTACTTGTGACATTACAGACATGGGTACTATTGACATTAAAGACATGGGTACTTGTGACACTACAGACAAGGGTACTATTGACGCTACAGACATGGGTACTTGTGACATTACAGACATGGGTACTATTGACATTAAAGACATGGGTACTTGTGACACTACAGACATGGGTACTGGTGACATTAAAGACATGGGTACCTGTGACACTACAGACATGAGTACTTGTGACACTAAAGACATGGGTACTTGTGACACTAAAGACATGGGTACTTGTGACACTACAGACATGGGTACTTGTGACATTACAGACATGGGTACTATTGACGCTATAGACATGGGTACTATTGACACTACAGACATGGGTACTTGTGACACTACAGACATGGGTACTATTGACACTAAAGACATGGGTACTTGTGACACTACAGACATGGGTACTGGTGACATTAAAGACATGGGTACTTGTGACACTACAGACATGAGTACTTGTGACACTACAGACATGGGTACTATTGACGCTACAGACATGGGTACTGGTGACATTAAAGACATGGGTACTTGTGACACTAAAGACATGGGTACTTGTGACATTACAGACATGGGTACTATTGACGCTATAGACATGGGTACTATTGACACTACAGACATGGGTACTTGTGACACTACAGACATTGGTACTATTGACACTAAAGACATGGGTACTTGTGACACTACAGACATGGGTACTTGTGACATTACAGACATGGGTACTATTGACACTAAAGACATGGGTACTTGTGACACTACAGACATGGGTACTTGTGACATTACAGACATGGGTACTTTTGACACTAAAGACATGGGTACTTGTGACATTACAGACATGGGTACTTTTGACACTTAAGACATGGGTACTATTGACACTACAGACATGGGTACTTGTGACATTACATATGTTTACAGAAAGTGTTGCTAGTTCTGGTCATCGTCGTGATGTTGTTGTGCCATGAAGCAGCAGGAGAACGACGCAAGGCTCGTATAAGACTGAAGTTTGGGCTCACAGGTCAGTGCAACTACAATTAATGGAACTGTGTTAAGGGAACTCAGCAAATAACAATAGGAATACAATACAATAGTCTACTTTCTTTTACATGGGAAAAATGTATTTATCATACAATCTATCTATCTATCTATCTATCTATCTATCATTAATTTTTTAGATCTATCTACCTATCATCTATCTATCTATCTATCTACCTATATATCTATCTATCAATCATCTATCTATCTGTCTGTCTATCTGGTTATCTATCTATCATCTATCTATCATTAATTTTATAGATCTATCTATCTATCTATCATCTATCTATCTATCTAACTATGTATCTATCTATCATCTATCATCTATCTAGTTATCTATCTATTATCTATCTATCTATCATTAATTTTATAGATCTATCTATCTATCATCTATCTATCTATCTGTCATCTATCTATCCATCTATCATATATCATCTAACTATCTATCTATGTGTCTACTTATCTAGTTATCTATCTATCATCTATCTATCTCTCATCTATCTATCTATATATAATCTATCTATCATCTATCTGTCATCCATCTCTATCATCTATCCATCTATCATCTATGTATCTTGATCTTTTCTATCTACCTATCTATCTATCATCTATCTATCATCTATCATATATCATCTATCTATCTATCTATAATCTATCTATCATCTATCTGTCATCCATCTCTCTATCATCTATCATCTATGTATCTTCTTCCTTTCTATCTACCTATCTATCTATCATCTATCATATATCATCTATATATCTATCTATAATCTATCTGTCATCCATCTCTCTATCATCTATCCATCTATCATCTATGTATCTTCTTCCTTTCTATCTACTTATCTATCATCTATCTATCTATCATCTATCTGTATATGTATCTATCTTTCCATCTATCTACCATCTATCACCTATCTATATATCTATCTATCTATATATCTATCTTTCTAACAATCATCTATCTATCCTCTTTCTCGCTATTATCTATCTGTCCATTTATCTATCTGTCATCTATCATCTCACTATATAGCTATCATCTATATATCTATCATCTATCATCAATCTATCTATCTATCTATCTATCTATCTATCTATCTATCTATCTATCTATCTATCTATCCATGTACCATCTATCATCTATCTATCTATAATTTATGTCATCCATCTCTCTATCATCTATCTATCTATCTATCTATCTATCTTTCTATCTATGTATCTATCATCTATCTATCTGTATATAAATCTATGTTTCTATCTATTATCTATCACCTATCTATCACCTCTCTATATATCTATATATTTATCATTTATCTATATAGCTATCATCTATTTATCTATCATCTATCTATCCTCTTTCTATCTATATATCTATCTTTGTATCAATCATCTATCTATCCTCTTTCTTGCTATCATCTATCTATCTATCTATCTATCTATCATCTATCTATATAGTTATCGTCTATCTATCTATCATCTCTCTATCTATCTATCTATGATTGTCTGTAGTATTGGATAACTTGAAAAAGTGTTGATTAGTGTCGACTAGTGTTGGATAAGTGGTCGGATAACTGTAACTGTCATTGCACATAGACCGGGACCTTGGCGACCTGAAGCACACAGACCGGGACCTTGACGACCTGAAGCACACAGACCGGGACCTTGACGACCTGAAGCACACAGACCGGGACCTTGACGACCTGAAGCACGTTGACCGGGACCTTGCCGACCTGAAGCACACAGACCGGGACCTTGACGACCTGAAGCACGTTGACCGGGACCTTGGCGACCTGAAGCACGTTGACCCCGACTTTAGCGACCTGGCGCGCAGAAACACAGATGATGGGCAAATGATGGAGGAAGACTCTGACCTAACACACGCCGCCAAGCGTAAGTGCTGAAACCTTTATGTTACATGTTTAAATTATCACCTACTTCACTTCAAATCAGTTCATTATGTCTTGATGGGTAGTATAGGTCTTTAGCAACCCATGCTTGCCGTAAAAGGCGAATTTGCTTGTCGTAAGAGGCGACTAACGGGATCGGGTGGTAAGGCTCGTTGATTTGGTTGATGCATGTCATTGTATCCCAAATTATTATCATTAATATTTACAGACCCCCGTCATGTACTGGAATATTGCTGAGTACGGCTTTAAACAACAAACAAATTTACATTATGTCTTGCCTTCCTGTTATGTTCAAACTAGATATTATCTGCTACACTTGAAGTCAGTTCATTATGTCCCGCTACTATTATGTTCAAACTAAACTGAGGGCCAAAAGAAACGTTACCAACATTAACTGATTTGCCACTTTTAAACAAAGATGCCAACCTGTTCAAAAACAGTAAAGAACACATCTCACGAATACAGCCTTCATGTTCTCTGTCGTTCTTTGCGCGTGCTTTACGGATTTTAGGAGTTTTTCAGCAATTTTTTAAAACATTCTTTCCCAAATGATCGTGCAATTTCCGGGTATAAATTACGCACGGATCTGTTCCCTATCATTGGTTGCGATGATTAACACCAACGAACATGCCAGGACTGACCGCTGTCCAGTGGGAGAGAGCCATAGGTATGCTGCAGATGGGAGCGACACAGAGAGAGGTTGCTATTAATATGAACTGCTCCAACATGACCATTGCCAGACTGGTTGCACGTCTCTGACAGACTGGCAGAACCGCAGACAGACCACGGAGTGGCAGGCAAAGGTCACGACCCCGCAGGATGACCGCTTTTTACGGGTACTTCATCTGAGGAACAGATTTCTTACTGTGACGTCATCAGCTGCCAACAGCTTAGGACATCCGGTCAGCAGACAAACAATGACCAGACGACTACGACATTATGGTCTCCGGACTTATCGCCCTTTCAAGGGCATGACCTTGACCCGTCAACTTCGACGTGCCAGATTGACGTTGTGCAGGCAAACTCAGCGATGGCAACAACGGAAATGGCGGCGAGTGCTGTTTAGTGACGAAAGCAGGTTCCAACTCTTCAAACCTGATGGGCGGACGCGAGTTTATCGACGACAAGGTGAACGTACGGCTCCTTGTTGTGTCCAGGAGGTGGAACCTTATGGGGGCGGAAGTGTGATGGTCTGGGGCGGCATTTGCGGGGACGAGAAGACGGAACTTGTCATCATCGAAGGCAATCTGACAGCACAACGCTACATTGACAATATCTTACGGCCAGTGGTTCTTCCTTTCATCCAGCGTCAACAAAGGACGGTGTTCCAACAAGATAACGCCACACCCCATAAAGCCCGTATTACTAGAGACTTCCTCAACGCCAACAACGTGACTGTCCTGCCGTGGTCAGCTCGTTCACCAGATCTGTCACCCATAGAACACCTCTGGGACCAGCTGGGGCGTCGTCTTCGGAAATTGAATTGCTACATATCCCGTATTGAACAGTCTGGGCCGTCGTCACCTTAAAGTTGTAACCAATGTTGTTGATCCGATCGAATACTGGACGAATGACCCCTTGTTAAGAAATGTCCCTGTTGGAGGTAAAGGACTTTGTTGTTGAATTAGTAAATTCGCATTTTACTGTTCTGAATGATGAATTTCTACAATACAATTGTTATTGCTGCTTCAAATTGTGTTGGTCATATTTTTTCCTAGAAATATCGTTGGTAACGTTTCTTTTGGCCGTCAGTTTATATATTATCTGCTACAATTGAAGTCAGTCCATTATGTTTTGCCCTCCTATTATGTTCAGACTATAAATCATCTGCTATACTTGAAGTCAGTTCAGTATGTTTTGCCCTCCTATTATGTTCAAACTATATATTATCTGCTACACTTGAAGTCAGTTCATTATGTTTTGCCCTCATTTATGTTCAGACTATAAATTATCTGCTACACTTGAAGTCAGTTCATTATGTTTTGCCCTCCTATTATGTTCAGACTATAAATTATCTGCTACACTTGAAGTCAGTTCAGTATTTCCCTCTTCTATAATGTTCAAACTATATATTATCTGCTACACTTGAAGTCAGTTCATTATGTCTTGCCCTCCTATTATGTTCAAACTATATATTACCTGTTACCGTCCGTGTCACTGTAACCTCACTGTAAATATGATGTTTTTACCCAAGACAGCCGACAGTTAATAGGTGATCCTCCAAGTTAACTCACTTCATGTGTTTCCAATTCAGCTCCCTACCCTGATGATGAGGACGTCCTGTAGTTGCTGATGACGAGGACGTCCTGTAGTTGCTGATGACGAGGACGTCCTGTAGTTGCTGATGACGAGGACGACGGTAGTAGCTACTTCTGGAATTTGTCAAAAATGCGAATTATAATAAATCAGCCCCCGAAGCAAGAGTTTCAATTTTGTATTTAACAGATGCTCATTAACGCATACTTGTAACAGCCAGTGTGTGGACATCGCGTGTTCAGGTGTACATGTTACCACCACTCCGTGGACATCACGTGTTCAGGTGTACGTGATACCACCACTCCGTGGACATCACGTGTTCAGGTGTACATGTTACAATCACTGCGTGGTCATCACGTGTTCAGGTGTACATGTTACCACCACTCCATGGACATCACGTGTTCAGGTGTACATGTTACAATCACTGCATGGTCATCACGTGTTCCGGTGTACATGTTACCACCACTCCGTGGAAATCACGTGTTCAGGTGTACATGTTACCACCACTCCATGGACATCACGTGTTCAGGTGTACATGTTACCACCACTCTGTGGACATCATGTGTTCAGGTGTACATGTTACAATCACTGCTTGGTCATCACGTGTTCTGGTGTACATGTTACCACCACTCCGTGGAAATCACGTGTTCAGGTGTACATGTTACAATCACTGCTTGGACATCACATGTTCGGGTGTACACGTTACAATCACTGCTTGGACATCATGTGTTCAGGTGTACATGTTACAATCACTGCTTGGTCATCACGTGTTGAGGTGTACATGTTACAATCACTGCGTGGTCATCACGTGTTCAGGTGTACATGTTACAATCACTGTTTGAACATCACGTGTTCAGGTGTACATGTTACAATCACTGCTTGAACATCACGTGTTGAGGTGTACATGTTACAATCACTGCTTGAACATCACGTGTTGAGGTGTACATGTTACAATCACTGCGTGAAAATCACGTGTTGAGGTGTACATGTTACAATCACTGCTTGGACATCACGTGTTGAGGTGTACATGTTACAATCACTGCGTGGACATCACGTGTTGAGGTGTACATGTTACAATCACTGCGTGGACATCACGTGTTGAGGTGTTTTCATGTTACAATCACTGCGTGGACATCACGTGTTGAGGTGTACATGTTACAATCACTGCGTGGTCATCACGTGTTGAGTTGTACATGTTACAATCACTGCTTAAACATCACGTGTTCAGGTGTACATGTTACAATCACTGCTTGAACATCACGTGTTCAGGTGTACATGTTACAATCACTGCTTGAACATCACGTGTTCAGGTGTACATGTTACAATCACGGCTTGAACATCACGTGTTGAGTTGTACATGTTACAATCACTGCGTGGTCATCACGTGTTGAGGTGTACATGTTACAATCACTGCTTGGACATCACGTGTTGAGGTGTACATGTTACAATCACTGCTTGGACATCACGTGTTGAGGTGTACATGTTACAATCACTGCGTGGACATCACGTGTTGAGGTGTACATGTTACAATCACTGTGTGGACATCACGTGTTCAGGTGTACATGTTACAATCACTGCATGGTCATCACGTGTTCAGGTGTACATGTAACCAACACTCCGTGGACATCACATGTTGAGGTGTACATGTTACAATCACTGCGTGGTCATCACGTGTTCAGGTGTACATGTTACAATCACTGCGTGACCATCACGTTTTCAAGTGTACATGTTAGCACCACTCCTTGGACATTGCGAGTGCAGGTGTACATGCTCTGCCACACGTTTTACACATAAGGGGAATGGGAAAACATAGAGATCAAACGGCTATAATAGAAAATATGGGAACACTCGGGATCAAACAGTCATACCAGGGGGATGGGGAAACAATCGGATCAAACTGTCATACCAGTGGGATGGGGGAACAATCGGGATCACACTGTAACACCAGGAGCAAGGTGAAAAAACGGGATCAAACAGTCATACCAGGGGGATGGGGGAACAATCGGATCAAACTGTCATACCAATGGGATGGGGGAACAATCGGATCAAACTGTCATACCAATGGGATGGGGGAACAATCGGGATCACACTGAAACACCAGGAGCAAGGTGAAACAATCGGGATCAAACAGTCATACTAGGGTGATAGGGGGACAAGGGGAATCAAACTGTCATACCAGGGGGATGGTGGAACAATCGGATCAAACTGTCATACCAGGGGGATGGGGGAACAATCGCATCAAACTGTGATACCAGGGGGATGGGGGAACAATCGGATCAAACTGTAACAACAGGAGCAAGGTGAATCACTGGGGATCAAACAGTCATACCAGGGGGATGGGGGAACAATCGGATCAAACTCTCATGCCAGGGGGATGGGGGAACACAATCGGATCAAACTGTCATAGCAAGAGGATGCGGGAACAATGGGAATGAAACAGTCATTCCAAGGGGATGGGGAAACAATCGGATCAAACTGTCAAACAAGGGGGATGGGGAAACAATCGGGATCAAACTGCTATACCGGTGGATGGGGGAACAATCGGTATCAAACTGTCATACCAGAAGATCAAACAGTCATACCAGATGGGATGGGGAAACAATCGGGATCAAACTCCTATACCGGTGGATGGGGGAACAATCGGGATCAAACTGTCATACCAGAAGATCAAACAGTCATACCAGATGGGTGGGGGAACAATCGGGATCAAGCTCTTATATCATGGATTGGGGAACAATCGGGATCAAACAGTCACACCAAGGGAATGTGGGGACAGTCGGGATCAAACTCTCACACCAGGGGGGTCGGGGAAACAATCGAGATCAAACTGTCACTTAAGGAGGAAGGGGAAACAATCGGGATCATACTGTCATACCAAGAAGATTGGGGAACAATCGGAATCAAACTATTATTGCAGAGGGATGGGGGAACAATCGGAATCAAACTGTCATCCGAGAGGGATGGGGGCACAATCGCGATCAAACTGTCATACCAAAGGGTTTGGGGAACAATCGAAATAAAACTGTCACACAAGGAGAACGGGGGTACAATCAGGGTAAAACTGTCTTACCAGGAAGATTGGAGAACAATCGGGATCAATGTCATACTGGGAATAAGGGGAAAGAAATGGGATCAAACTTTCATATCCGAGGAATGGGGGAACAATCGGGATCAAACTGTCATACCAGAGGGATGGGGGAAGAATTGCGATCATAATGTTCTACCAGAGGGTTGGGGGAACAATCGGGATCAAACTGTCATTCCAGGGGAATTGGGGAACAATCGGGATCAAACTATCATACCTGGAAATTGGGGGAACAATCGGGAGAAAACTTTCATACAAGAGGTGTGGGGAAACAATCGGGATCAAACTGTCATACCAAGAAGATGGAGGAACAATCGGGATGAAACTGTCATACCAGGATTATGGGGTAACAATCGGGATCAAACAGTTTTACCAGAGGATTTGGGGAAGTATTGGGATCAAACAGTCACATCTGAGGGATGAGGGAACATTTGAGATCCAACTCTCATGCCAGGCGATCATACAGTCATACCAAGGGAATCGGAATGGGGCAACGAAATGATCAAACTGTCTTACTAGCAGATATGGGAACAATCGGGATCAAACTGTCATACCAGGTTGATGGGGGAACAATCGGGATCAAACTGTCATACAAAGAGGATGGGAGAACAATTGGGATCAAACTGTTATACCAGAGGATTGGGGGAAGTATTGGGATCAAACAGTCATATCTGAGGGATGGGGGAACATTTGGGATCCAACTGTCATGCCAGGCGATCATACAGTCATACCAAGGGAATCGGAATGGGGCAACAAAATGATCAAACTGTCTTACTAGCAGATATGGGAACAATCGGGATCAAACTGTCATACCAGGTTGATGGGGGAACAATCGGGATCAAACTGTCATACAAAGAGGATGGGGGAACAAATGGGATTAAACTGTTATACCAGAGGATTGGGGGAAGTATTGGGATCAAACAGTCATATCTGAGGGATGAGGGAACAATCGGGATCAAACTGTCATACAAAGAGGATGGGGGAACAATTGGGATTAAACTGTTATACCAGAGGATTGGGGCAAAATTCGGTAATAAACTGTCATACAAGGAAGATCGGGGCAAAACCGAGATGAAACACTCATAGCAGAGGGATGGGGCAATAATCGGTGTTGAACTGCCATACCAGAGGTATGCAGGAACAATCGGTGTCAAACTGTCATACGAGAGGGATAGGGAAGCAATCGGGATCAAATTGTCATGCAAGGAGGATCAGGGAACAATTTTGAGGGATGGGGGAGCAAACGGGACCAATCTGTCATACCAGGGGGAGGGGGAGGGGGAGGGGGAACAATTCGAAACAAACCATCATACAAGGAGGATGGGGTCACAATCGGGATCAACAGTCATACCAAAGGAATGGTTGAACATTCGGGATCAAACTGTCATACCAGGAGATGGCGGAACAATCGGGATCAAACTGTAATACTAGAGGGATGGGGGAACTATCGGGGTCAAAGTGTCAAACGGATGGGGGAACAATCTGCACCAAACTGTCATACAAGGGGAATTGGGGAGCAATCGGTATCCAACTGTCTTACCAGAGGAACGAGGAAACAGCCATAGTGATCAAACTGACATATCCGAGGTACGAGGGAACAATCGTGATCAAACTGTCATACAAGGAGGATGGGGGAACAATGGGGATCAAACAGTCATACCAAAAGGATGGGGGAACAATGGGGATCAAACTGTCATACCAAAAGGATGGGGGAGCAATGGGGATCAAACTGTCATACAAAGAGGATGTGGGAACAATGGGGATCAAACTGTCATACCAAAAGGATGGGGGAACAATGGGGATCAAACTGTCATACCAAAAGGATGGGGGAGCAATGGGGATCAAACTGTCATACAAAGAGGATGGGGGAACAATGGGGATCAAACAGTCATACAAAGAGGATGGGGGAACAATGGGGATCAAACTGTCATACCAAAAGGATGGGGGAACAATGGGGATCAAACAGTCATACAAAGAGGATGGGGGAACAATCGGGATCAAACTGTCATACCAAAAGGATGGGGGAACAATGGGGATCAAACAGTCATACAAAGAGGATGGGGGAACAATGGGGATCAAACGGTCATACCAAAAGGATGGGGGAACAATCGGGATCAAACTGTCATGAGCGAGGGATGGGGGAGCAATTGGGAGAAAACTGTCATGCGAGAGGGACGGTGCAACAATTGGGATCAAACTGTCATACCAGGAAGATGGAGGAATAATCGGGATGACACTGCCATTCCTGAGGGATGGGGGAACAATTGGGATCAAACTGCCATACCTGAGGGATAGGGAAACAATCAGAATCAAACTGTAATACCAGGAGATCATACTATCATAGCAAGGGAATTGGGGAACAATCGGGTTCAAACTGTCAAACCAGAGGGTAAGAAGGAAATATCTGGATCAAACTGTCATATCAGAGGAAAAGGAGAACAATAGGGATCAAACTATCTTACCAGGAAGATTGGTAAAAAATAGAAATTAAGCTTATCAACATTCAGGATCAAACTGTCATAACATGGTGACGAGGGAACAATCGGGATCAAGCTGTCATACCAGTCATCGAGATCAAAAGGTCACATTAGGACAATGGGGGAACAATCGGCCATACTAGGAAGATAAAGGATCAATAGTGATCAAACTATCATGCTAGAGGTATAGGGAAAAGTCGGTGTCAAAATGTCATACTGTCAAGGAGGATGGTGGCACAATCGGGATCAAACTGGAGAGGGTTGGGGGAGCAATCGTGATCAAACTGTCATACCAGGAGATTAAACTGTCATACCGGGAAATGGGAGAACAATCGGTATCAAACTGTCATACAAGGAAGATAAGGGATGAATAAAGATCAAACTGTCATACCAAAGATATGGGGGAACAATCGGGACCAAACTGTCATACCAGAGATATGGGGGAATATTCTGGACCAAACTGTCATACAAGAGATATGGGGGAACAATCGGGACCAAACTATCATACGAGGAAGATCAGGCATGAAAAGAGATCAAACTGTCATACCAGATGTATGGGGGAACACTAGGTATGGGGGAACAATCGGGACCAAACTGTCATACCAGAGATATGGGGAATATTCTGGACCAAATTGTCATACCAGAGATATGGGGGAACAATCGGGACCAAACTGTCATACGAGGAAGATCAGGCATGAAAAGAGATCAAACTGTCATACCAGATGTATGGGGGAACACTAGGGATGGGGGAACAATTGGTGTCAAACTGTCATACCAGAGATATGGGGGAGGAATCGTTGTTGAACTGTCTTGCCAGGAAGATAAAGGATCAATAGAGATCAAACTGTCATACCAGAGGTATAGTGAAAAGTCGATGTCAAACCAGTCATACCAGTGGTATCGTGGAATAATCGGCGTCAAACTGTCATACAAAGAAGATATGATCAATAGAGAATACTGTCATACCAGAGGTATGGGGGAACAATCGGTATCAAACTGTCATACCAGGAAGATCAGGCATGAACAGAGATCAAACTGTCATACCAGAGGAATGGGAGAACAATCGGGATCAAACTGTCATACCAGTGGTATGGTGGAATAATCAGTGTCAAACTGTCATAGAAGAGGTACGGGGAAACAATCGGCGTCAAACTGTCATACAAAGAAGATAGGACCAATAGAGATTATACTGTCATACCAGAGGTATGGGGGAACAAACTGACATACCAGGAAGATAAGGCATGAAATAAGATCAAACTGTCATACCAGAGGAATGGGAGAACAATCGGGATCAAAATGTCAAACCAGTGGTATGGTGGAATAATCAGTGTCAAACTGTCATAGAAGAGGTATGGGGAAACAATCGTCGTCAAACTGTCATACGAGTGGTATGAAGGAACAATCGGCGTCAACATCATATCAGAGGGAATGATAGGTATCAGAATGCCATACAATCGGGATCAAATCAGTGTCAAACTGTCATACGAGTGGTATGAAGGAACAATCGGTGTCAAACTCATATCAGAGGGAATGATAGGTATCAGACTGCCATACAATCGGGATCAACTCAGTGTCATACCACAGGTATGGGAGAAAAATCGATGTCAAACTGTCATACCAGTGGTATGGTGGAATAATCGGTGTCAAACTGTCATAGAAGAGGTACGTGGAAACAATCGGCGTCAAACTGTCATACCAGGAAGATAAGGGATCATGAGATCAAACTGTCATTCCATGGGTATGCGGGAAGAATCGTGATCAAACTGTCATAGAAGAGGTATGGGGGAACAATCGGTATCAAACTGTCATACAAAAAGCATGGGGGCACAATCGGGATCAAACAACCATAGCAGAGAGATAGGGGAGCAATGGGGATGAAACTATTATACTAGAGGTATGCAGGAATAATGGGTGTCAATGGGAATGATCATAACAGGAAGATGAGGTATCAATAGAGATCAAACTGTCATACTAGAGGTATGGGGGAACAATGGGTGTCAAACTGTCATACCAGGAAGATAAAGACTGAATAGAGATCAAACTGTTATACAAGAGGTAAGGGGGAAGAATCGTGGTCAAACTGTCAAACCATAGGGTTGAGGCAACAATCAGTATGAAACTGTCAGACAAGGAGAATGGGGCATAATCGGAATAAAATTATCATAGCAGAGGGATGGGGGAACAATCGGGATGAAACTGTCATACAAGGAGATCAAACTATCATACCAGGAAATGGAGAAACAATCAGGATCATACTACCATACCAGGGAGATAAAGGATCAATATAGATAAAACTGTCATACCAGAGGTATGGGTGAACATTCGGTGTCAAACTGTCATACCAGAGGTATGAGAGAATTATCACACCAGGGAAACAACAGTAATAAAAGAGAAATCGTGGAACAAATGGGATCAAACTGTCATACTAGAGGTATGTGGGAACATTCGGTGTCAAACTGTGATACCAGAGGTATTGGAGAAGAATCGGTGTCAAAGTGTCACACCGGGGAAATGGGGGAAGCAATCGGGATCAAAATGTCATAGCAGGAAGATCGGGGAATCAACTGTCATACAAGAGAAATGGGAGAAAAACCGGTGTGAAACTGTCATTCCAGGAAGAGAAGGGATCAATATAGATCAAACTGTCATACCAGGGGCACGGGGGAACAATCGGTATCAAACTGCCATACAATGAGGATTGGAGCAGAATCGGAATCAAAAAGTCAGAGCGAAGGGATGGGGGAGCCATCGGGATAAAACAGTTATATTAGAGGTATGGGAGAAGTGTCACACCAGGGGAATGGGGGAAGCAATCGGGATCAAAATATCATACCAGGAAGATGGGGAAACAATCGAGATCAAATTGTCATAAAAGAGACATGGAGGAAAAATTGGTGTCAAACTGTCATTCGAGAAAGAGAAGGGATCAATAGATTAAACTGTTTTACCAGAGGGTTGGGGGAACAATCGGTATCAAACTGTCATACAAGGGAGATGGTGGTACAATCGGGATCACACAGTCATAGCAGAGGGATGGCGGAGCAATAGGGATCAAACTGTCATACAAGAGGGATCGGGAGTGAGTGAGTGAGTGGGGTTTTACGCCGCTTTTAGCAATATTCCAGCAATATCACGGCGGGGGACACCAGAAATGGGCTTCACACATTGTACCCATGTCGGGAATCGAACCCGAGTCTTCGGCATGACGAGCGAACGCTTTAACCACTATGCTACCCGACTGCCCCTGAGGGATCGGGAATAATCGGGATCAAACTGTCATACAAGAGGGATCGGGAATAATCGGGATCAAACTGTCATACCAAGGGGACGGGGGGAACAATCGGAGTCAAACTGCCACACAATGAGGATGGTAGCAGAATCGGGATCAGTCAGGGCAAAGGTATCGGGAACAATCGGCGTGAAACTGTCATACCAGTGATATGGGGGAACAATGGGTGTCAAACTGTCATACCAGGGAGATAAAGGATAAACAGAGATCAAACTGTCATATCAGAGTTATAGGAGAATAATCGTGGTCAAACTGTCATACCAGAGGGTTGGGGGAACATACATGGGGGCTGAGGTATATACATGGGGATGGATGTACATACATGGGGAATGATGTACATACAGGGGGATTGATGTACATACAGGGGGATTGATGTACATACATGGGGATTGAAATACTTACAAGTGGATTGATGTACATACATGGGGATTGATGTACATACAGGGGAAAGGATGTACATACAGGGGTATTGATGTACATAAAAGGACATTGATGTACATCTAGGGGGTTTGATGTACTTACATGGGGATTGATGTACATACAGGGGGAATGATGTACATACAGGGGGATTGATGTACATACATGGGGATTGAAATACTTACAAGTGGATTGATGTACATACATGGGGATTGATGTACATACAGGGGAAAGGATGTACATACAGGGGTATTGATGTACATAAAAGGACATTGATGTACATCTAGGGGGTTTGATGTACTTACATGGGGATTGATGTACATACAGGAGGTTTGATGTACATACAGGGGGATTGGTTTAAATACAAGGGGGTTGATGTACATACAAGGGGGTTGATGTACATACAAGGAGGTTGATGTACATACAGGGGTGTTAATGTACATACAGGGGGTTTGATGCCCATACAGGTGGATTGATGTACATACAGTGGGATTGATGTACATACATGGGGATTATTGTACATAAATGGGGATTGATGTACATACAGGGGGATTGGTGTATATACATGAGGATTGATGTGCATACAGGGGGGTTGATGTACATGCAGGGGGGTTGATGTACATGCAGGGGGATTGATGTACAAACAGGGGGGTTGATGTACATGCAGGGGGGTTGATGTACATACAGGGGGGTTGATGTACATGCAGGGGGGTTGATGTACATGCAGGGGGGTTGATGTACATGCAGGTGGATTCGTGTACATACAGGGGGGGTTGATGTACATACAGGGGGGGTTGATGTACATACAGGGAGATTGGTGTACATCCATGGGGGTTGATGTACATACAGGGGGGTTGATGTACATACAGGGTGATTGATGTACATACAGGGGGTTGATGTACATACAGGGGGGTTGATGTACATACAGGGTGATTGATGTACATACAGGGGGTTGATGTACATACAGGGGGGTTGATGTACATACAGGGTGATTGATGTACATACAGGAGGATTGGTGTACATACAGGGGGGTTGATGTACATACAGGGGGTTGATGTACATACAGGAGGATTGATGTACATACAGGGGGGTTGATGTACATACAGGGAGATTGGTGTACATCCATGGGGGTTGATGTACATACAGGGGGGTTGATGTACATACAGGGTGATTGATGTACATACAGGGGGTTGATGTACATACAGGGGGATTGGTGTACATA